>NC_052052.2:125509379-126109379 GCF_903992535.2 Arvicola amphibius | reverse complement strand
AGATGAACCATGCATCTCCGTGAAGCTGGCCAACTGCCTGTGTCACTGAAGCTCTGTGCATGGCTTTGCCTGCAGAGTGCCCTACTGCTGGATTGATGTAAACACATACATCTTCCTACTGCACCACTAAAGCGCTACAATTATGGTGGACTGCCTTTAAGATTCGCTGTAAGAATATAGTGGGCTGCCTTAAAATTCATTATACAAAAATCTATGTTTTAAAGATTGATGAGATGTAGATATAAAGGAGAAAAAACAGAAATGAATGTGGTGTACAGCACAGTCACAAAGTCTTTCCCTGTAAGCCCAAGAATGTGTATTTTATATTCAGAAACACATTTTTCTACAAAAAAAGTGTTAGATCAAGCTAGGCAGAACCCTGGAACTCACTAGCCAGCCGGCATGGTGTACTGGGCAAGCTCCAAACAAGGTATTCTTTGGCTTCCATATCCACCCACATATGTGTTTACCTATATACACAGAGGGAGGGGAGGAATCAGTATGAACAACCATCTTATTTCTAAAACAAGACAGCATTCATTTGCATTATGTTCTAATTAATAACACCTTTGTTATAAAACTGCCTTCAGTTCACACCCAAATTGAGAGAAGTTCATATGGTCCCTGTTCCCACAACTGTGGCACTTCCACAGCACAGAACAGTGAAATTCCAAGTTTATGGTAAGGTTCCCCCTTGGAGTCTATGGAGCTTTGACATACGTGGAGAAGCATGTTTCCAGCAGCATGATATCCCATACAATAGGCTCCTTGTTGAGACAACATCCTCCCTCCTTTCTAACTCTGATATCCACTTTCTGTCCTGTTTCGCCTTTTCCTGAAAGCTGTCTAGGCAAAACTTTGCAGACAGAGTTCTTCTCCATTTTCCTTGAAGACAGATATTGGATGCATTTCATACAGTTTCATAACTTGGTACTTCCTCACATTTTAGGGCTGGTTAATATTCCATTTCAGAATTTTCTACAATTTAGCCACTTGCTTAATAAATGATATCATGACTGTTTTTATGTTTTAGCATTTTAAAAAGACATTTATTTATTTTTATTTTACGTGATTTGGTGTTTTGTCTTCAAGTACATAAGCGCACAAAGTGCATACAGTAACCAAAGAGGCCAGAAGAAGGTCTCAGATCTTCTAGAAGTGAAGTTACAGATGACAGTGAGCCACCACATGGTACTGGAAAGGGAACTTGATCATCTGGAGAGAAAACAGTGTTCTTAGCTGCTGAGTCATTTCTCCAACCCAGGCTTCACTATTTTTAAATATAGCTTCTGTAAACATCCCTGTGTAGGTCTTAACCATATTTCTACACTTTTGCTTAGTTAAGTAAATACCAATAGATGTAATTGCTTGATTTTATAAAGAATTTATGCTCATTTTTCTAAGGATTAACTTAATTCTCTTCTAAAGTAACTTTGATTTTAGGACTTCTAAGCTAACTAGTAATTTTTTTAAAATAATCTAAGTAATTATTTAAAAATATAAATCATTCAGAACAGGTTTAGAGGTGATCTTTTTTTTTTAAGACTAAGTTTAAAATGTATGGAATTCCCATCTCCACCGACACCAAGTGATTTATACTAAGCTCTGAACCTGGGATATTTCTGGGACTGAGAGCTCTGGATGTAGGCTACCTGGACTGTCACCTAAAAACCCACCTTCCACATGACTGTAGTTGTGACCACTACACTGGTGTGCCTGATCTGGACATATAACAAATAATCTCAATAATATAATATTTAATTTTTCATGTATCAGCAAATGTCACTGTCTTTAACAACCTCATTTAGTTGTCAAAATAATAACTAAGCAGCCACCCACACAGCTCCTGCTCCTTTTATTGTCATTTAAAAAAGAGCTTTTTTCCTACTAGTTACTTACTAATTAACGAATATTTGGGTAAGCTATGTTCTTAGGAGCAATATTGTGATTTAACAAATGTCTATTAAAATTATACTTGTAATCACAAAAAAACCACAATGTATTCATTCCTTCTTGCAGGCATTTGTCCCATAAAATGTCCTGCTTGATCATGTGGCATCTGCTTCCTGAGGACCCCAAGTGTCTTCTGGGTCAACAAGAATGCACCGTTTCCTGGAAAGTATGATACATTCACTATCACTGTGAATGAGCATCATTCCCATATTAAGCTGATGAAAACCTTAATATCAGCTTGCTACTTCAGAAGTAACATTTTAACTCTGTCATATTTCACCACAGGACTGGAGAAAGCTTCTCACCATTCCCTGTTTGTGTGTGTGTGTGTGTGTGTGTGTGTGTGTGTGTGCATGCGTGCACACACGTGTGTCTCACTCAAGTTTGAACATGAAAGAAACATTAGCTTCTTGAAATTTTCTGCAACTGAGAGAAAGAATGGCAGCCATTCTCGTGAGCTCAAATTTAACAAGCTAACTGTGGTTGAATTGTTTCCCAATCAGCCGCTTGGCACATGAAGAGTTTAAGCATCACAGCTGAGTTCTCCAAGTACCACTGTCATTTGTGTAAGCATTCCCCATGCAAAGCAGAACCATCACCATCAACAGTCAATGTGTGTTTTACCGAATGCATCAACTCCACCCGATCTTGCTCGTTCACCACAACCCAGTTTTTAAGCACTGCTTAGATTCCTGCTTCAACCTCGCATACTCATTTTGGCTGACTTCTTCGACAATTAAGGAATGTCTCGAGGCAATAAGCAAGTAAACGTGGATAGCCACAGACCAATATCCCAAGTCTAAATTACCCAGTCTGTTTACTTACATCTCAACCTTGGGCAAAACCATCAATATCCCTAATGGAGGTATCCAATCCCCAGCATGCTGGGATTGGGCTGCGCTATCTGCTAACACAAGTAAAACACAGCATTCCCAACATGGGGATCCTGACCTGAGGTGAAGATAAAGCAGTCCATGGGAATACGAGCACAGTCATCATGTTAAAGGCTCTTCATCACCCTCGTGTTCTAACTTGTTTTTGCATTACTTGGATGACCAGGAATAGACAGAAATGATAATGTGGAAACACAAGTTCCATGACATTGCTTTCCTTCAAATGAGACTTGCAACTAAACAAGAGCAGTGGCATAAACACAGACCAAGGCTCAGTGTTTAGGATTTAGAACAGAGGACCTCAGATTCGAATATTCTATACTGTGTGCTGTTTCAGACTTTTGGATTCCTCTCGGAGCAGGTGGAGAACGCCTTGCTTTGCTAGGGTGTAGAAGACTGGGATGGGTACAGTCCACTTCCCAAATAACTTCACACACATCAGTGACTCTCTCTTGCTCATAGCCAAATTTAGGAAGCTCAAATCCAGGCCCAGTCTTTCCTCTTGTAGCTTCACCGTATCTCAGAATCTTAAGGATAGTTGCAAATACGCATAGGTGCCATACACAGCCCGGTTTCTAACAATAGGGTTAAGTAAAAAAAAAAAAAAATCATTTCTAAGAAGCCAATAGAGTACATCAAGGCTGCCAATCTATGGATTATACTTTGAGAACCAGTGCGTGAAGGAATTCAAAGTTGCCCAAAAGGCCATAGAGAAGACTTCAGCTTAGACCTCACTGGCAACAGCTAAGATGTTAGAATTTCTGTCTGAAAAGAAGCAGGATACCAAACCACTTCACCAAAAGTAACATGCACAACCTGTCTGTCCTAGATAAAATTAGATCCTCCAAGTGAAAAATGGGGAAGAACAAAGAGCCAGAAAGTGAGCACTTCCCAGTACATCTCATTAGTGTAGGCGAAGACAAAATGATGCTATAGTACTCCTTCTTATTCATCACTTTCTGTCATTGTCATCCACAGTCAATGAACATTTCCAGAAACAAGTTGTTGGTAAGCTTAAAGTTGCAGCCTGTTCATGGTACCATGAATTTTCTCAGTACCCTATGGTGGTTCATGGGGTGGTCAGTGACCCCTTTCTCCATTATATCTACGTTATCTATGCTAACCATCCTTTACACATTGGAAGCTATATTGTTTTAACATATCAACTGGACGGCACCTTGTGTTGTTTCTGTTCAGTCGGCCCTTATTGTACTTAACATGGGTCCTAAAGCTCAAGTGTGGTGAAGGCTTTTAAAGCATGGGCTGGCTATTATTTGTGGTGTCAGGCGTCCACTGGGAATTTGGAATGGACCCCTAGTGATAAGAAGTGACTGTATTGTCATCTTCACACTGAAGGTTAGGTGGAAGACACCTGCCTGAATGCTCCAGCCACGGTCTATGAACTTTGTGGGTAGAAAGGAGACAAGCTTTATTCGGGAGGATGGTGAAGCCTTGGGTGGGGAATTAGCAGGTGCTGCGGCAGACAAAAGCCAAGGAGGGCCACTCTTATCTCATGATATTGAGGTTGCATTCTCTACAGGGTAGAAAAGTTTCGTATCACCAGTTCCACCTAAAGTTCGTTTAAGTGGGCATAAGAACGCGACCTCAGCTCACTTCCTTCAGAGGGTCTCCAGTGAGTTATCTATGCCAACAGGAGATGGGCATAGGTTAGGACTCTCACTGCATCTTGCCTTGAGTCTTTCTTTTTCAAATGTCAATTCCTCTGACTTTTTCCCATGACAAGCTCTCACACGATTCCTGGCTCACCCATGAGCTTTAGGGTTTAGAATTACTGCCCGTAGATTAGCTGAGAGACTGGCTGAGAGAGCGTATACCAGCATAAAGTGCTCTAATACCTCTAATTCTCCTCTTGCCTTCTGCACACTGTGCCCATTTGGAATGATTGTAGTGCTTCCCATTTTTGTAATAGTTAGTTCTGAAAGGGAAGTGGGCCCTGAAACGCCTTGCTGCAGAGCAATTTGAAAAGATTTGAAAGCTTTTCCCTTGAAGCTACAAAGTATCCTGAAAGCTTCTAATGGCTAGTCCTGCACAGGCACCACCAAGCCGATACTCCAACAGCTACAGAGAAACTGAGAAATACCTGTTTATAATCATGAAGCCATTCCTACCACTTCAAATGACTCTATTGCACCTGTAAAAGCTGAAATTATTTTCACTTGAGGAAGTTCAGGCCTATGATTTCTTCTACTAAAAGACGGGAGACCACCAGTAAAAAAATTTCATAAAAGCATTGATTTGCATCTAAAATGTGCCTTGTTGTATATAAATAAAAAGTGAGGTTCTCCTCATGTGACACACACACACACACACACACATACACACACATAGAAACCACATATATATGTAGTTTCTTTTGTTTGTGGATGAAAACTGAAGGTACAGCAGCCACCAGAGTCTTGATGACAGTATTGTTTTTGTCTCTGAGTGAGAGTGGAATGCTTCTTGTTGAGATGAGGGATGATAGCCAGCCACTGCACACACTCACTACCCTTTGGTGTGAGATAGCAGCTGCAATTTCTCTGTTGCTCTGCCTTCTGAAACCTTCGGTCAGAGTCATCTATCCTGGTTGGAACTTCATCCACAGAGGAGGTTCTTATATGTGCGATGACCTCAATCATGGATTTTAGGATAATTATTTAAAAGAGTGCACACTGAATTGCCCTCCTAATCTTGTAAGCCTCAAGTTGTAATTGGTCTGTTGTTTTCCATTAATTAGTCTCATGCTTTTGTACACAGTGTATATTAAATAATGTATCTAATGATTGTTGTATAGGACATTGTAGGATTTCAGTTAGAACACGTTTCCATTAATTCATTCAGCAGCCATTTAGGCACATTATTGACCGTCCACAGCATGTTGGGCTCTGTGACCACTGAAGTGGATGCAGCATCAAACAAAGCAGCCGTAGCTTCAGGCTCCTATGAACTCACATCTATCTAGCTGATTGACTTCCAAAGACATATCTGATCATCTACATTTCTTAATTAGACTCTCCTAATAATGTGATTAATTTTTTTAAGTATTATCTAACTGTGCAGGGGGAGTGGTGGTTAAGCAATTAGAAATTCTTTCTTTGGTATCTAGGATGTCCTCTGCGGAGTCATCTTTGCTTTACCCTCATTTATTATTTAGCTTCCTTGTTTCTTCACTTTTTGACATTTGTTCCCTAACTAACAAATGCAGTTAGCATCAGCTGTTTATTTCTCTCTCCTCAGTAAATTAAAATTTTTGCTTGAGCACAAATCAATGGATTCTTATGTGAAATTCCTGATATTCCTGCCTATGCACTTGTCAAGTGCAGAGATCTCTATGAGAGATTAGGACATGATTGGTGAATAGATGGACAGAACGAAGAATGAACAGATGAATGTACAGATTGACTGACACATGGATGGACAAAGAGATGGTTGGACGGGTGGATGGACGGACGGATGGACAGACAAATGGATGGATGGGATGGACGGATGGGGTAATAAATGGATAAATGGACAGATAAGAGGTTGTTGGGTGAATGAAGGAAGCACTGATAAAATTCTACTGCACTCACACTTTATAAAGTCACTGCCACAGCTTAGTTCATGTGGTTTCCTACTGTGTCTAAACTGACCTTCTCGTTAATGAAGGGTTTCAGTCAAGAAAAAAAAAAATGTGTGCCCTGTTTCAATCCACAGAGAAGTGGGGGAATACTATGAGGGAAACTTTATCTATCATAGAACCTAGAGGCATCTCAGAAGACACCCAGTTCACCTTTAGGCTTTATGAAGACATCACCATGAGAAATAAATATTCTTCTGGATTTCTTTGCACCTATCCCAGCTCTCCTTCACATGTACAGTAAGGACCACATTTAATCAAGGAAACATTATGAATATCTTTGACAATTGGGTAAACATGTGAATGGAAAAAATGGCTCTCCAGGCCAGGAGTCAGGCCAAGGGTCTGGACAGAATGAGGTACCTTGAATTTATATTTGCTTAAGAGGCTGAATGCTTCTCCAGAACATGTGCCAGATGCTGTGTTTCTCCACCTGCATTGGGCTGAGATTATGCAGCCAGCCTTGACACAGAACTTCAGTGTGGTAGGAGAAAAAAAAATCAAAAGAATCCACAAAACCCCAAGATCGAAGAGCATCCAACATGTTACTGCAGTCATGAAAGGTGCCTAACTTGTAAAATAAGTGTAATATGTAAAACAGCAGAGCACCAGGGGGCAGGTTAAATAGTGACAAAGAGCATTGTGCAAAGGTAAGTAGTGCGTGCTAAAGGAATGACTATTTTTCTTAGTTAAACTAGTGGTGAGATTGTACTTTTTCTTTTCTCTAGACAAGTACCCTATGCAGGTACAACAGTATGTATGATTTCAGAGGCAAAATGACTCTCCTTCATGATCTAAATTTCATAGATACTAATTACAAAGTAAGGAAATAAGTCTGGCTGGGCACATTCTTTAGGTCCATCATTTCCTTCCTCCCTCAGAAAATTAATGGCTTTCAGGAGAAGAATCTCTAACTCAAGCTGTCTTCATGCATCTGCATTCATCTTATGGTGTGGGACAATAAGTTTTAAATAAACACTGATTGGCCAATAGCCAGACAGAAAGTATACCCAGGACAACCAGACAGGAAGTAGAGGTGGGTCAATGAGAACAGGGGAATTCTGGAAAGGAGGAAGCCCATTCCTCCTGAGTCCTGTCCCAACCACAGAAGAAGGAAGATGTAATTACCCCACTGAAAAAAGTACTGAGCCATGTGGCTAACATAGATAAGAATAATAGGTTAATATAAGTTATAAGAGTTAATAAGAAACCTGAGCTAATAGGCCAATCAGGTTATCATTAATATAGACCTCTGTGTGATTTTTGTGGGGCTAAATGGCTGTGGAACCTGGTGGGAGGACAGAAAACAGGCAGGACAGAAACCTTAGACAACAATCTTAGGTTTGATCTTCATAACTGAAAGGTAAAGAATGATATAAGCTTCAAATATAGTTTATTCCTTTATCAGTTTCTAGGCAGTTCTAGCATCTTTGCCCTGAATATTCTGTTAATCACTCCCTCTGAATGTTTTCCTTATTGTAAGAAAAAATACATAGCTAGTAACAGATACATATCTCACCAGTCAGAGCAAGAAGTATAATGCTTTTGCATGAACAAATATTATAATAATGCCTTCCCCTAAGCCAATCATTATGACTAGGCAAGATGAAATATTTTGATTGGTAGGAACCAATGGTAGCCAAGAGTTTTTTACTTGAGTGGTAATAGTTATGCATGGTTACCTAGTTAACTGCCAACCATTGCATTGTACTAGCTAAAGTGAAGTACTGAATAAAATCTTCAGGAGGCTATTAGCATGAGCTAGTCTCAAGACCAAAATCCAAAGAGGGTACAAAAGTCAAATTTCAGCCAATCGCAAGAAGCTGCTCTGCACCATTCCCCCAGTAAAGCAATTGCCTCAATATACTATTGCAGAACATGGAGCCATGCCTGAAGAAGACATTAAAAGTGGACTATGCCTAGAGCTCTGGTATACTGAAATAACAGCTTTCAGTGTCTGAAGGGTGGAGGCGAATCGGTGTTCTTTATTTCCTGTTTGTTTTGGTTCAAATAGTTTCAGGGAAAGGGTCCAGAGCTAGAATAAATTTTTTGTACAAATGCCATAATTTACTGCAAATATACTAGTGCAAATCAGCAGAAGTGAATGGTGACTTCCAACAAGATATGATGGTTGTCACTTCTCTCTTTTTGCTGTTATTTTCCTTATTATCTCTTTCCATAAAAACATAGCTCAGATCAAATAACAGTGAAATTCTAATGATTGCTCATTGTATTCTGGTGAGGAAAAGATGAATAAGAACAAGAAAAGCATGATATGTCAAATGTCCTGATGATACCTATCCTTCATATATGACAACTTAAGATCACGGCCACCGTCCCCTTTAAAATCACAGGGAATTTGTTTGTTTGGTATAAAATACTTGCAGAGTCAGGACTGATTCTTAAACTCACTACTCATTTTCCTTGGCCCTGGGTGGCTTTCATGTATTCCTTTGGTTATTTATCTAAACCAGTTCTGCATGATTGCTCACTGCTGCTCTAATAAAGCACTGAACAAAAGCAGTGTGGGGAGGAATGTGTTTTTTGGCTTCAAGGACACAGACCACTGTCTAAGGAAGCCAATGCAGAAACTCAAACAGGAACCTACATGCAGGTACCAAAACAGAGGCCAAGGAGAAACACCGTTTACTGGTTTGCTCTTCTTGCTACCTTTCTTATACAACTCAAGTCCACCTGCCTAGGGTTGGCACCTCCCATACTGAGTTTGGTCATCATTTAAGAAAATGCCCACATAGTCATATACGCAAGAGAACGTGGCAGTAGCAATTCATTAACTGAAGTTCTCTAATCCCAGGTGGCATTAGTTTATGTCAAGCTGAGAAAAACTAACAGCATACTTTCTTTCTGAATCTTACCACTCTGGAGTTCTGAGTAGGCCATAATATAATACTGTTTTATGATTTTAAGGCAACATAATAAACGTTGCACACACAACTCAGCAACAATGAATACTAACAAGAGCATGGCATTTAGGGAACAGGAAATCTAAGCTTCTATCATGAGCTTAAACTGACTGAACTTTCTTCAAGTCATACAGTTTCTCAGATACTGGAGGTAACTCTTCTTAAACAGGAATATTAATGCCGTACCTGACTAAATGCTAAACACTGGATGAGATGCTCTCCCCACTTCCCTGTAGACTGAAAATTTCTGTGATTCTTCGGAAAAAGTCAAGAAATGACACTGGAGAATGACACGGTAATAATCCTGTGATATTTAAAAATGTTAGTATTAACATAAACAGGCTACTGCTCTAGTCATTGAGAGTAAACAAATTGTCACGGAAACACAAGCCAGCAGAAGGGCATTGATCGTTCTAAATTCCATATTCTGTATCTCAGTCAATTCACTGCCCATTTGTGAGACCAGACTGAGCTAGAATGTTTATTAGATACACGAGTTCATAAGGAACAAGGTAGCTATTAGTAGCTCTGAAGAATTTTGCATAACTAGTGAATCCCCTCCACTCTACAAACGCATTGGATATTTAGTATGAAGACATTCAGGGACATTGCTATTAGCTTCATTGTGCCATAAAAACTTATGGTGTAGTAAGTTGTTTCTTTCATTCATTGTGTTAAATATATATTTAATACTAAGAGCTGTGCTAGGAGCTATGATTTTTAAGCCTTTATTTTACTTATTTCCTAAACTGAAGCTTCTGGGTCAAGAAGGCAGGCTAAAGATAAACGAATAAATGAGTGTGATCAGGAGTTAGTTGATGCAACTTCACAGACCCAGGAATGGTTGCAACAACTGCCAAAAGTTTTTGCACTGAAAGATTATTCCTAACAGGGGTGATGTAGATAAACAGTCACTTATACATGGAATCTACAGATTCTACTCCTTTCAAAGTACAATGGGGACATTTTCATGGCAGCACAAAGCAAGGTATAATTATGTTATACAGACACAGATGGAAAGTGGCATCCCCTGTATAGTCACAGCAGGGACAGGTAACAACACCCAGGGAAGTGAAGAACTGGACAATAAGAAGAGAGTACAGACTATAGGGAAAATATACATGTTAAGAGGTTGGTGAAACAAGAGTTGGGGGAAATGAAAAAATATGGTCTAAGAGGTACAAAAAGAATCAGAAGGAATGTCTTTTCAGCACAAAGAGAGTTTGGGTAATTTTATCAACTTACATAGTATAGAAATATCTGGTAGAGCAGTCACATAGAAGAAGTGTTGGGGACTGACAAGTAGCTTTTGTCTTGCTAGAGTAGTTATGATACTGACGGCCATTCTATGAGGCTCAGAGTTAAAGAGGCCACCACAGCCTTCTAAGACTAGTTACACATTTACTGAACTAAACATAATGGAAGTAGGGAGGTGGTAAGTTTTCTAGGAAAGTCATAGTGCATTATTGCCTCTCAGACAAAACCTTTGTAACCCTTGAAAAGAAGCCATATAAATCTTGCTTCTGGACAGAGCCAAAGAAGGTAGAAAGAACTCCAAGAGAGGAAATGTTCTTTTCTATGTCAACATGAAACTTTCCTTAAACAGTTTCTCTAGGACTTGACTGTATAAAGATATCATAGAAAGGACCCCAAAAGCTCCCATTACATACACAGCTAAAGAAGCAGTTAAGGCAAATTTCTGGTAAACATGAAATGGGGCATAGAAAGTATCTTCCTTGTACCCCCTGTTATAATACTGACATGCTCCCATGACTGCAAGAAAGGCTGAGACTTGTAGTCCCTGACTGAGATACATTGCAGCACTTTAGAGGTCGGTTATACCACTGAGGAAGAGGGAGCAAGGGGTAACTTTTTGACAATAGGTTGTCCATAACACAAAGATGCCCATTTACTACCACCCCTGTATATAAGCTTCTCATACAGTAAAATATATCCATTTTTATAATAAATATTCCATACGGTTACTTTACCCTATTGAACTTTTATATTCTCAATGGGATTTTCAAGCCCCTCAGATGAGCTATGGTTTCCAATATATAAAACAGGTTCAAGAAAATCATCCAGTCCAAAAACTGAGTAAGGGAAATCTGCAATAGGCTAATGAGACATTTCAAATTCTGAGGACCAGGATTCACAAATGTTTCCTGCACATGTCTTCCACCTTTGATCCTTGTTTTGGTATTAGGGCAAGAATATAGTATCTTTGCAAATTCAATGCAGTTGTAAACTCTTTGGATTATTACAACCCTTTCTTGGTAAAGAGTTCCTATATCACTCAGGATGCCACCTGTTTGTTCTATAGTTCCCTTATTTTTTATAAACTCTCAGTTCATCCTAATAAGCTGCTTTCTTCTTTTGTAGAGAAAAATGAAAATTTCACAGGTATGTTTTGCAGCCTTCCCTGCTACAGAGCACACAAAATTTGTTTAGTACAGGTGGTTGGCAATAGAGTCGTGGCAAAGCTTCCCAATGAGTAGCAATGCTTAGCTGACAGCTTCATAAACTGTGTTCTAGTCATTCTGACATAAATAAGTGTCCTTTGTGAACCTCCTTGCTTCCTGTTGCATTCATAAAGGATTTTTAATGCATTTCCCAGGGGTATAGGCAATGAATACAACCACCACCTGTAGCTGGGAGATCAAATTGTTATCTATAAAAGCAGAGGGTAACAAAGAGAGAATTAAAATAAACAGCTGTGTCACCAGCAGGATGTTTTTGTGTGGCCTGGGCACAGGCTGCCTTTCACTGGTTTATTTGAGAAGAGAGCTGCAACAGGAGACCGACATACTTAGCCCTCTATGCTTTGTATAAGCACATGCAGTTTTCACATTCACCCACCTCTATGGTGGATTTTGCCCTGAATTCTGTTTCATCCTTTGAGAAGAAATAGTTAACACACTGTGGACATTCCGTGAGAAGGAATAAAGGTTATGGCTTTACTTCCAATGAACAACTCCTTATATGTGAGATGGTATCCCATCATGCCTCACTCACATAAATTCCACACATGGAGATACTCTCACTTCCCTCTGCTTGCTATGAGGGCTTTCTTTTAGACAGCTAACAATAGTTTGGGCTCCATTCATTCCTTTTGAGCTGACTATCCATGGTTTTATCTTATGTGACACAGAAACCTGGTTTGGGACCAGGATGGTCTTTCACACTTGGGCCTCCCCAGGTAACTTCAACTTAGTATCTGCTGAGCTTGATGCTTTTCCCCATCACCCCAACATATAACTAGAACACTCCCAGTCCACTACCACACTTGAAGTTATTCAGTTTCTCAGCATAATGTCACAGATGCTGGAATTTTCCAAGCAGTAATCTTAATATATAATGTGAACAAATACATAAATTTGTGCCCTGAGGATCATATATGACCATCTTTTCTGCTATCAGTACTTAATGTCGAACCCAAAACTCCAGATATGCTTGACAAACAAACTTCACCTTTGTCCCTCTTTATATGCTTTCTGATTTCAACAAAGGTTCTCCCAAAGTTGCTCCCACTATCCTTGCACTATTTCTGCACCCACTTAAGCCTTGTACTTTAGATCCTCCAGCCTCAGCTTTCCAAGTAGCTGAGGTTATGGGCCTGCAGCACCTGGCCTAATCTGTTGAGTAGTCTTAACAGTTTTACAGTGCTTATATAATATAGATACATCTGCTTAAATCACCTCCAAATTAAACTTGAACATCATATACAACATTTTCCTTTTCACATATTTGAAAAGATAGCATCACATTCAATATTGTTTCAAAGCCACCAAAGTACACTTCTAATGCAAAACTGATGTTGAAATTAAATGTTAGCATCCCAGTAAAAAAAAGTCAGAAGATAAAAATACTAAAACTATAAATAAGGTCCTCAGACGAAGCTGTGGAAGTCACACTGCCTAAGTTCTCCTCATTTGCTTTTCTTTCCTCACTTGCTGTGTACCACATTCACACTTCCGAGCCGGGCGGTGGTGGCGCACGCCTTTAATCCCAGCACTCGGGAGGCAGAGGCAGGCGGATCTCTGTGAGTTCGAGACCAGCCTGGTCTACAAGAGCTAGTTCCAGGACAGGCTCCAAAGCCACAGAGAAACCCTGTCTCGAAAAACCAAAAAAAAAAAAAACCAAAACAAAACATTCACACTTCCAATTGTAGCCTTTATTATAAACCAGTTCAGATGGAATGTCAGTGCACAGGATCAGGGATTCCAGGCAGCCCAGGGTCGCAGCCCAGACAAAAGGCTAAACTTTCTTTTTTTCTATCTTTTAACATTTGGCTTTTCCCAGATAACCTTGACCCCAATCATCAATCAATCAACCAGTCTATCAGTAAATGTCTTTATCAAGTTTTAGCGTCTACACAGGGCATCACAGGATAGGACCACTATCCAAGAAGCACTACTCCTATGCTCAGGATGTGTTTTGGGTTGTTGGAGAGTTCAGCTGTAAACACACCCCTGTCTCATGTCTCACTCCCACACTGCAGATGCTCAATAAATGATTATTACGTTTATAATAAAAATGTTCATGTTAGATAATAACAGCAGAAACATTAATGCTAGTGGCGAAATTCCCGTGGGGTGGGGGTATCCCCTAGTCTGTGCTGCCCACAGAGTGATAGACCTTGTCACAACCCTCACTGCCCTGCCTTGACTACCATGATGGACTGTACCCCTTAAATCTTGAACCAAAATAAACTCTTTCTTCCTTATGTTGATTTCATCAGGTGTTATTTTCACAACAAAGAGAAAAGTAACTGACTTGGCATCCAAACTACTGCACTCTGGGTAATTAATTGCAAAGTGAGGCTCATTGGCACACTCATGCATCCCTAGCACTAGGGAGGGAAAGGAAGAAGACTCAGAAGTTCAGCCTTTCTTGGCTATATGGCAACTTTGATCGAGCCTAGACTATATGAGACTGTTTCAACACAAAAGAACACGGTAAGTGAGTTACTTCAGTTTTGCATCCATCAAACAAAGATTTGAATTAGATGAATGAATGCATACCTCAAGAAAGAGGCTTTGTCCAGAAGCAAATGTCTCTGTCACCCATCCTCCCAGTAAATGCCTATTACTCTCTTTCAGGCCACAGAATGCCAGACAACTTGCCAGTTCTTTACAAGAAGGTGGGAAGAGCTTTCCTGGCACACTGTGTCCTGTCTGGAAGCTTGTGGAGGGAGAGGACAATTTGACAAAGCCAAGCCAGAGAAACACTGCTCCTTGGCAAACCAGGGGTAAGGCTGCAATTTAAGCATCAGTTTGCTTGTCAAGGGCTTGAAGCAGGGAGAAAACCAATCCTCCAGAAACCTTTTCATGTAAAATTTAAATCAGAACAAAAGTAATGGATTGATTTGGTTTGCTCTTTGAGTTGTCAGCACACCATTTTGTAATTGTGCTTCTGACTGCATAAGTTTTTCGTGATTTATCCTTCTTTTTCCTCTCTCTCTTTCTCCTTCTCTCCAGTTTCAAATTATATGGGAGCCTGAATGTACAATAGACCTTAGAAATCTCTCTCCTTGGGGCTGCTTTGATGGTTGTTTTAATAGTTCAAAAATCTAAAAGCTGCCTGAACATTTTGCATACAAATACAGATCCCATATAAAGATTTTATGTCAAGCGCCTGGATTCAGGTTAGAATCCATGCACTTTGATCTATGTATCTTTGGGGAAGAGACACAATTTCAGGACAGTGCTTTATGATGATTCGGGGAAAACAGCTAAGTGCTCCGAGCTCCCTGTCTGTTTCCTAGAAGGAGTTTAATCTTCAGTTCTAACTCATCTGTGTTAAGAGAGTTGTATCTCTCAAACAAGGAAATTGTTGATTGTGCATCTGCTATTAGGATTCTGTTCCGGCTTACGTAGTTTTGCTGCAGTTTTCTTCATACAATTGATCTGATGTAACTCGTCATTATTTCTAAATGTTCAGGAATACTATAATACTATCTTTTTAACCTAGGTTATAAAAGCTATACACCTTCATTGCAAAGGGGAAAAAAAACAAATAATACCGAACAATATAGAAAAGTCAAAACTGCAACATCAACTCTAATTTGTGTGAACTAACTCCGCTCTCGAGGACTGCGGCACCAGCTTTCTACCTGGTCTCCCTATCTCGTTGCCTTTTCTCATATGTTCTTTTTCTTTAGGCAGAGCATCACAGGGAATTTCAGTTTGCTCGGAATCCTGGGACTCCTCTTGCAACAACTTGTGCAGTACAAGTCACAGAGCCCAGCCGGCTGCTCTAACTTTGTTGTGTCCTACATGTCAACCAGAGTGATTTTGATAAATAAAATTCACACCACTCAACTGTTATTCTCCAAATCTACTCATGACTTCCAGCTGCATTTGAATGGAATCCCAGCCCTTCCTAACCCTGACAAGTCCTGAACCCCTCTCTGCTCCAGATGCTTTGTAATTCTTTACCTTCCCTAGTTCAAAATCTTAGTGCTTTCTCAGTCCTTTCCTGGGCATTCTTTGCATGCATAGTCCTTCCATCCATTCTCCCTTGAGATCCCTGCACCAAGAGGCTCTCCTATAGAAAGCAGCAGCTTCCTTCTCCCCTGTTCTCTTAATTTGCTTAACACTTTTCTAATATCATTTATTATTTGTGCTGAGTTTTGTATACTTTTTTGCATTTCTCATAGAGTCAAAATTACATAATGGAAAGAGCATGCTACAAGTGTATTCTCAAAGCATGATTAGACTGTGTCTAACCAGGAGTGGGCACTCATCATGCAGCCCACAAAAAGGTACCACAGTGATGCCTTTAAGAAACATTCCTCAACATTCATCTATATTCTCCCTACAGATAAGCAAATTACATGTCAGAAAGAAAATAATTTCAATAATACTGCTGTCAGAATTTCATTATTTGTGTGTGCATACGTGCATGCATGTCTGTCTTCTATTCCCCCATACTTTCATTTTTCACCAGAAAATGTATAATATAATCTATTTCATCAGTACATCCAAACATTTATTCCATAGTTACTTGGTCTTACTCAAACCAAGGTCTCAGAAACCTCATAACACAATTTGTAGACACTGAAGAATAAGGAATTGTTATTGTGAGCTTAGTCATTTCTTTGCTCACACTGTACCTGTACCTGATGGTAGCCAGCCAAGAGATGAGCACACACAGCACACCAGCAAGCAGCAGCAGCATTTGTACATATGTACAAATATACAGCACATGGAACAGGGTCCTCATATGCAAAGCAGTACTAACCAACTTCTCGTAGGAACACAGTACTGCTCTTCCAGATGGATCTGCTTTCTTTGACAATCTTCTGTGGAACAGGATTGACAGTAACCCTCTTTCCCTGTCATTCTTTATGTTCACTTTTGCCAGAACAGAATCCCTGTGACCAACTCAGATATCAACACTGGATTGTTTTCGAAATGATACTATATGGATTACACTAGTCTCATTCTAGTTAAATAGCCTGGTGATTAAGATTCCTCCAGTTTAGACCTTATAGGCTTATGGAGTCATTTTGTCCCCAACCTATAAACAATGGAGTCCAATTGTGAGCCTCATCTTGTGTCCTAGCCACCCTATCCCCTCATCTTGCTTTATCCCTGTTGCTTTTATCCCTTATGGAAATCAACTCTCTTCTCTTCCTAGATTTTGCCCTGTAAATGGATCCCACGCCCATTGTCATATGAGACATGACTTTATAATGTGATTATCAGACTGTAGACATTCAACTTTGCTGCAGAATGGGTTCCTTTGAACCCTTGGTGTTTATGCACTTTAAAAGTTCCAGTTACTGTGAGTGGTACTTGAGCATACAGAACATGGTGTATCCTTTTTCATAAATAAAGTTTAACTATATCTAATATTTAGAAGATGCTAAGTAGATAGTTATAAATGAATCAATTAGTGAACTGGAAGGAGCCAGCCTTGCTTCTTCTTGATTATATCTCTGCTTTTTAGCCTTTCCCTCCACACAGAGAGCAACACCTCATTGCCCATGCTGTCTTCACACTCACTTTTTTCCCATGGGTGTATTGCCATTTCTGCTCCACATGTTTCCTACAGTCTGCTTCATCTGGGGACCTCTAATGCCCTTGAACTCTTAGTTTTCTTTTATTCACAGTACCAACAGTCAGAAAGATCAGCCCATTGCAACTGGTGATGTAAGGCCACTGGTGGAAGTACGTGGTGCTTTGGTTGTGGAAGACAAGACAATAGAAACAATCCATATTAAAATCTATCAATTCTTCAAGTTAAGCATTCTACTATGTGGATCATTTCCGTAGAAACAAGTTACCTAAGATGTTTACATATGAGGACACTAATTTCAGCATTGCTTATAGGGATCATCAAAAGATAAATCATTACATAAAAACTCACACAGCAACATCATAAACTCAAGAACGGATTTTTGAATGAAAGGAGAATGATGTAGAAAATCTTACAGATATATTGCTGAAGTCCTAACTGCTCCATATCAGACCTGAATATGGAGCTTGTCTGTCATGTGCAAACTCATGCTACATTTCACAGAATTTACATGACCTTTAATAGAGGCTACAGATGACCATAGTAAAATCAGTGAAGGAAGAAACGAAAGTGAGCCTACCCTGCTTCTGTTTAAATTTTAAGTTGATGATTCCATTTAATTAAGATTAAATGGCCAACTTTTCTGTTTGTGTGCACTTTGGATACAACATTCATGAATACAGAAAAGCAATCAGACAGAGACTTACTAGGTATGAACACAGAAGCACAATTACCTGGGGTTTGAATGAAATTGGCATTGGTGTAATAACAGGAGGCAAGAAAGGAGACAGAGGGAGCAAAAAAAAAAAGAAGAACCTTCTTGTAAATAAAAAAGCCTACGTTTCTTGTAAAGAAATCATCATGTCCAAATTTTGATTAAAAGAATAGCAAGCAAATCATTTCCACTACTGACTATCCACTCTGTGTTGTCCTACTGCTCCTATGTAGTGGGCCTGCCTGGCAGGAACAAGCATATTCCAAAAAGACACTATATTCCCCTCTTTGGCTGTGAGTCTATTGAAAAATGAACACCAAGAAATTAGAATATTTCCCAGGAATTTCCTGTGGGAGAAGAAAAGTCTTAATCCCAGTGGATAGCCAGAGGGGATACGTGGTCAGCTAGAAGAGGAATTTGTTCCCTGGGAAAGGATGCCAGATGACCTGTTAAAGAGAGCTGAGACAATGGCGAACAAGCTGGATTCCTCAGATATACATATTTTTGTCTCCTATTTAAATCTTACACTCATGTCAGGATGGAGTGGTAGACTGGGGACTGAGGAGGACTAGTTCTCTTTGTTTCTTCCCAATGCAGCTTCTGCTTTTCACTAATAATTTGAACTGTTTAATTGGTTTATCAAGGATGAGCTTCTGAATCTGGTTTGCTGGGTTTCAGGTTGTCATGTGTAAGCTCAGTAATGTGTGTGTGTGTGTGTGTGTGTGTGTATGTGTGTGTGTGTGTGAGAGAGAGAGAGAGAGAGAGAGAGAGAGAGAGAAAGAGAGAGAGAGAGAGAGAGAGCACTTGTGTGCAAATGTGCAGGCATGTATGCATGATTTTATTTTCCAGTAACTCCATGAAGTATATGCTATAACAATGCCCATTAGTTTACAGATGATATAAAATTCAAGTTAAGCTACCAAGTAAAGTCACATGTCAAGAAAGTGACCATCACTACTCTAATCCATCTGACTCAAGAGACAATTCTTTTACCCATGGACTTGCTGCTTCTTGGGGCACATCACCTAACAAAAGAAATTAAAAGCAGTCCTTAGGTCACGAAGATGGCTCAGTGGGTAAAGGTGATGGCAACCAAGCCTTAACTGAGGTACATTCACATGATCCACATCATGAAAGCAGAGAAATGTTTTCCACATGCTGTCCTCTGATCTCAACACCATCCTTGTCCATGTTTTAATACACATTAAATACATATATTAAAACATACATTAAATTGGAAAACACACTAAGTAAGCAAATGTATAGTAAGAAATTCAGTTCTTAAAGATTTACACACATGGTAATAGGCATGTTTGATTGCTTTTGAATTGCATCTTACTAAGCCAGACCGATTTCTCCCTACAGTTGTAGACAATTGCATTTTTTTCAATTATTTTAGATTTTACTGCATTCAATATGTGCTAATAGAAGTTCTCTACTTCATAACTCCTGTTTTTGAGGGATTAAATTCTAAGGCATTTTATCTGTTATACCGAAAGTGACCTGTCCCACTAGTAATCAAAACACCAAGGATCAAGGGTCTCATTTCAAGAGCTCTTGATGAAAGAGATTGTTAACTGCTTTTGCACAAGCTCTTGAGGTGTGATTCTCTTCCTCTGTGAAATTAGAATCCTCTAAAAGGTTTCCCCACTTCTACAATGAAAGAAGACTCTTGTGACTAGTGAGGGACACCGAGTGGGCTTCGGTGTCCTTTAGACACCACCTTTCATTTAGTGACAAGGAGCCAGGTAGAGGGAATAATTCTACCTGAAATCCAAGTTAGCAAAGAGCAACAGGAAAGAA
The DNA here is from genome assembly GCF_903992535.2 of Arvicola amphibius. NCBI lineage: Eukaryota > Metazoa > Chordata > Mammalia > Rodentia > Cricetidae > Arvicola > Arvicola amphibius. The sequence continues at coordinate 126,089,450 of NC_052052.2, read as the reverse complement.
GAGCTTTTTATAGAAAGAAAGGAAGAAAAAAATATAAATATGAGTTGGTGGTATGAGGCCAGATTTGACCAGACTCTGCAGTATTCAGGGCTAAGCCTGAGACCTTCCCTAAGAGAATTTACTGCAACCTCACACTTCTTGGCATCTCATTCCTCTACCAACCTACAAAGTCCTGCTTTTCTACTGGATTCTCATCAGCAGTTTCTTTCCTACCCAATACAGTTACTGATTATGGAAGAGGCCTGGCAGAAATAAAGATAACTAGACCAGTGGTTCTTAACTCTCCTAATGCCATCCCCCTCTAATACATCAACTCATGTTGTGGGGATCCCCAGCCATAAAATTATTTTTGCTGCTACTTCATAACTGTAATTTGGTAACTGTTTTGAATCATAATGTAAATATCAGATACGCAAGATTCCTAATATGCTACCCCAAGGGGATCACAACCCACATGCTGAGAGTCATTCCTTTAAACAGACACCATGTCTCTCGATTTTATTATCAGAGCTATTGAAACAATGAATCCCAAAGAAGTGGGAATTTCCGCAGGAATCTCATACTGAGAAAATGAAAAAGCACAAGACCACAGGGAAATTTGTCTCCTGCAAAGAGATTTCACACAGTTCTATCAACTTTGAAAATCACCTTCAGGATGGGACTGAAGCTTGCCGAAGCATGGACAATGGTGGGTCTGTGGTGGGTGGGGTCACACCTTGACCAGGACTGCTCAGATGTACACACCCTTCATCCTCCTCTTAGACTGTACTCTTACTTCAGGATCGCAAAGATGGACTTGGAGGGGGGAGTTGCTCCTTTCTTTTGTTCCTATTTCCAATGTGACCACTTTAAATAAATCTCCTTTATGTGCCTGCCACTATTAATTTGATCATGTTAGTTGGTTTTCCTGAAGGGTGCAAGACCTGACTTGGGACACAGGTTGTGACCTCTGACTTTGGTAACAATTCTGCCTTTCTCCCACACTCAATCCAGCTTCTGACATTGTACCTTCCAAGCAAGGATTTTGTAAACCTGACTCAAAAATGTGTCCTTCAAAGCCCCAATCTCACTGAATATACTGATAGATAACTGTGGGCTCACTGAGTAGAGGAAATTTTACCCTGTTTCCTCCTAGGTCTAGCTATGGCTCCGGCTCTCCCCACCCCCACTGTGACATCTGTGAGGGTGCCTCTCAGCGAAAGGCCTCTCACCATGGAACTGTCTTGAAAGATTCATCTCTATCTTGACGTGCATCAAAATGCATATTGGGGCTTCAGAAGAGTGATGCCTGGGGTGATTCTGAGTGATAGGACAGGAGACCAGCGCAATGAAAGGATCTTTCATTCTTAAATGGATCCAGCCTGCATCTGAATGCCTGGAGGGAAACTCTGATTGACAGAGGAGAGATAGATTAGGACAGAGGTTAAGGGTGGCCAGGGAGGTTTCAGAATAGTCAATGTAGTCATTGTCACTGAAGCATTCAGCCAAAAGAGGCCACTAAGAGATGGAGAGAAAGGGAAGGAAGCATGTGGGTCAAGGACAGGCTTTCGTGAAAGAACTAGGAAGGGGTGGTAAAGAGAGAGCAAAGAGTATGAATAGAAAACAGAAGCACGGGATATGAATGTGTTCTGAGAAGGAGAAGGCCTTGCAGACTAACAGCAAGAGTGGTTAGACTGACATTAGGCGGGAATCAATGGCTCTTAATTAATACCACCCCAAAGAATAAGGATAATGAAGACAGAAAAATGAATGCATGTAAGAGCAGGGTCATTCTGGCCTAAATCATTTATTCTCTCATAGATGCTCAGGGGCACTGTGCTGCTTTAAAAACAAAAAATAAAAGAAATAAAGAAAGGAAAGGCAAAAATGAAGAAAGTAAAGGAAATACTGAATCTGAGTGTTGAGACATATGAGCGTAGAGTAGCAACTGTTCTCTGCAAGCCAAGTAGGCCAGTTTCATAAATAAAGTCATTGTTGTCACTACATGTCAGGGGATGCAGGAGTAATATGTATGCAATGACATATGATCTATAGCCAGGCTTCATCCACATTCCACACGTGACATTGGCCATACAATCATGAATAACTCTGAAACACTTTAAAATTCCATATTGTAGAAATACATTTATCCTATTATAAAAGAGAACTAGTGAAGATGTAATTTTTAAAATCTTATGCATGCAAAAGATAAATCTCTGTGAAGAGCAATCCTAAAGGGTATAAGAAATGGGAAGGAATACCAAGTTCAAACATGAACAATGATGAAATCCTAGAAGTTTAAAGGCTCAGATGACAATACAAGGTATAGGTTACTAGAATACCAACTCTGATGATGTCATAACAAAATGAAACAAGAGAAGAGAAATTGGCACTACCTCCAGTTAAATGATGTTTTCCATTTCTGTCATCCAAGAGGAGGGAAGAGATGGTAGAATGCTAACTGCCCCAGGAAGGACACCATAAAGTAGAAAAGACACAGTCTCACTGCTTGTTAATGTTCCAGTATGTTCTGATATACAATGACTTTTCTTGGGAAGATGTGAATAAACATCTGTGTACCCCAGAGATGGCACTGATGAAAGCAAGGAAATGATTCCACCATGCTTAAGAATCGGCTTGAAAAAAAAATGGTCATATGTAGAAAGTTTACCTTTCCATAGTTTTTTTTGGACCTTTTCTGTTGGATTCTATCTTTATCATTTTAGTTACTGATTGTTGGATTGGGTTTTACCTTTACTCAGTGTCCTCTACTGCCACATCTTGCCTACTACAATACTGACAAGATTATCCCTTACCTTTGCATGTGTATAGTCAAATTATAGTGATCAAATTATACCCAGCAGATCTCAGATTTCCTAGTTGATAACAATTATACCCTAGTAGTATAACTGCAATGAAATTTAGTATTAGAAATCCTGAATTTCTAATATTAATAAATCAATGAAATTCTGTATTAGAAATCCTTACCAAGAAAATTGTAAGAAAATGTCAACCATGTCTTTATCCCTGTACAAGCAACCATTATTTTGAAGAAACAACTGTGTATCATAGGATACCAGGGGCAACCAGAACAACCACTCCAGCCATGATTCTCTATTTGCCTTTGGATGGTCTTGCTAGGAAGTAGACTTGGAGGTGAAGATTTCCCTGGAACAGGTTCACTTGTGCATGCAGTTTAAAAATCCAAAGCCGAGCAGGGGTGAGTGAAAGAGATGACTGCAGTGCAGGTTAACCAGAGACCTCACTGAATCTTCTGTGCACTGCTCAGCCTGTAGAGATGTTCTTAATCAAGGAATTTACACTGTGAACAGCTTCATGGAGCAACCAGTGGTCACAAGTAAAACACACGGAAGCCTTCTTTATACCTGTGTTAGTTTCTGCCTTGGGATGACCCAGACTGGCTTCTCAGATGTATGAATCTCATCCCTAAGAATTTGCCAGTAGATTTTCACTGTCCAGTTGCCCTCACATTCATCAGGGAGATGCTGTAGGGTGAACTGTCAATTACTTTGATTTCAAACCTAGTCCCTCTTGCTCCTGTCTTTTCTGATGAGTTGGATCAACTGAACCCATGAAGATCTTTCAAATTAAGTGGCAGGAAGATTAGATAAACATTTAGTATAACTATTTGTTTGCTTCTGTAGTGTGTGTGTGTGTGTGTGTGTGTGTGTGTGTATGCATGCACTCATGTGCATACAGAATACAACAATTAGACTAGACTGGCTGGCGAGTAATGCCCAGAGATCTATTTTAGTCCACCTCAGCAGTGCTGAAATCACAAGCTTATACTATTATCCATGTACTTTTTACATGGGGTCTTGTTTCTTGATTGTGTAGCAAATACTTTACCAATTGAACTAATTCTTCATCCCTTAATGTAACTCAGTACATTGCTTTAGCAAAGTTACTTCTGAGAACCAAGACCTTCTCCTCAGAGAATAATTGCAGAAATTCGAATGGGAAATATTTGTCAAATGTATCCCTAAAGCAGACAAGAAACAAGGTCATCTACTTCTGGCTCCAGATTCATAGATTCATATTGTTTACTGAGGACACAGCTCTCTCACACACCCTTTTATGGTTAGGCCATCATCCCATCTAAAGGACACTCTCAAGCTGCTATTTCATCATTCTGCCAGACAAATAGCTTCCAGTTGTTACGGTGTGTAGCAGAAACCACGTGGTCAGCTTTCACTATCCCATCTCCTTTTGTATAAAGTGGAGTCCTTGACGCAGGAAACGTTGTGTAGGGTATATTTTGTTTGGAGAAATACTCACTGAATCAAGACAGTGTTGCTTAGTGAGGCTTTTTGAGCAGCAAACACAAACTCCTATTCACAATATGGGTCAAGGTAATTCAAGATGCAAGATCCCTTTCTAATGGGAAAGAGTCTCATATCAGTTGACTCATAAGTGGCTGGATAGTTCCCTTTAATAAATGATGCCACCTCAGCGGCTCTATTTGCCACCTAAGATATTGAACAACCCCATGTCCAGTGTTGCCCCCTTATTATTTAATGATTTTAAAACTGGCTAAACTTCAGAGTCTTGGAAGGGATCTTGACTTTTCATTGGTGTGACTGCCTATGGCTCTTTATTATCTGCCTTCTGTTTCTTCTGATTTTTTTTTACATTAAGAAGTGGTATTAGAGACCATACCACACAAATTGCCTTTAGAGAGGCTATGTTCTACTAAGTAGCACCATTGCTCTCTGCGGGTTAGGGACCCTTCAACTCTAGTACTACCTCCCTGCTTCCTACAATAACTGCATTCATGTAAATGCAATTATCCCTGCATGTGATAGGAAATACTACTACCTGCCTACTTAGTTCAGGGTCATACATTCTCCAAGAGCCTTTCTTTTAAGCATTATCTCTTTTTATAGCAGCCAGATAAAAAATTTTCTCTGAGCCTGACAATGCTGCTGCCTCTATCAGTGGTTCATCCTTTGTCATTTTGGGAAGTAGATTATCCTCCTATGAAGCATATTGAGTTGGTAAATTTCCACATCGTGGGCTATTTATAGGAACCACTTCAAGCTCTTTTAGTCTTTTCTAATTTTCATTATAACAGTACTGGATGTTTTAGTTTAACCATGCTTCAGAAGTTGTTGTCAGAGGCTGCTTGTTTGTTTCTCAGCTGCCCAGACTCAAAATAATCACACAGAAACTATATTATTACAACATTGCTTGTCTTATTAGCTTATGCGTATTTCTGGATAACTTTTACATCTTAAATTAACCCATTTCTATTAATCATATATCACCATGTGGTTGTGGCCTACTGGTAAGGTTCTATCCAGCCTCCTGCCTCTGTCTCCTGCAGTGGCTACACTGCTTCTCACTGGCTCTGCCTACTTTCTACTAGCATTCAGCTTAGTTTTCCCACCTAGCTCTATTCTGCCTTATCACAAGTCAAAGCATCTTCTTTATTCATTAACCAATAAAAGCAACACATACACAGAAGAACTTTCCACACCAAGAAGTCAGACTTACTATGTGTCAGGATTCTTTCCTGGAACTTCTGTCCAGGTGTGTCTTATTTAGGGTTTCTATTGCTGTAAAGAGACACCATGACCACAGCAACTCTTATAAGAAAAACATTTAATTGAAGTGGCAGCTTACAGTTCAGAGGTTCAGTCCATTTTCATCATGGAAGGGAGCATGGCAGCTTGCTACTAGACACAGCACTGGCTATATCTTGATCAGAAGGCAACAGAGCACACTGTTGATGTGGAAAGTCCTTCTGTACACCAGTTGTTTTTATTGGTTGATGAATAAAGCTGTTTGGGACAATGGTTTACCACATTGAAGCCAGATTAGAAAACCAAACAGAGACATATAAAGAAAGTAGGCAGAGTCAGGGAGATGCCATTTAGCTGCTGAAAAACACAGACACCATATAGCCACTCAAGAAGAAAGAGGTAACAAGCCATAAGCCTTGTGGTAAAATATAAAGTAATAGAAATGGATTATTTTAAGATGTAAGAGTTAGTTAATAAGAAGCCTGAGCTACTAGGTCAACAGTATTGTAATTAATGTAGTTTCTGTGTGATTATTTGGGTATGGGTGTCCAGGAAAGGAATGAGCAGTCTCTGTTTACAAACTGTGACACAGAGCAAATCACAAGCAAAAGACACCTCAAAGCCTGACCCCACAGTGACACACTTCCTTCAATAGGGCCACACCTACTTTAACAAGGTCATACTTCCCAATAGTGTCATTCCATATGAGCTTGTAAGGTTTAATTCCATTCAAATTACCATAAGGTGCCCATCCTCTCTCAAGAGAAAGGACTTTCTTTGATCAAGTACTGTCACTATACAATTCTACATACACTCAGCTTATTCTTGCTGAGTTATCCTATATCTGCCTTGCATTTCCTTCAGAGAATTAACTTCTTAGAATGATCCTCCTTAACCAAAAAACTTTGACTTACCTCAGTTAATAATGTGATGGCCAAAAGTACAATAACTGCTGGGACTAAGTCTGAAGGAAGTGTCATACCTTGTCCTGAAAAGCAATATTATACAATGTTTTCAAACACAGAGGAAGATGCATTAGTCTTTATCAAAGAGGAGAGGGCTACTTCTATTGATTAACCAGAGTCATAAATGGCAAAAGACACCAGAGTTTTATATGCATTGAAATGTGTTTTCTCATTCTAATCCTCAGGTGTCTCCTTGTAAGTTAGGATTCTCACTTTGTCATAACTTATTGGAGCTTCAAATCCAACTTTCTCTAGAGCTCAGTTATCTTTTCAAGTTTGTATTGAACCTACTTTTCAGTTTTTCTGGTTTCTGACTACAGAAGATGAGAAATTGTATTTTTCACTCTGTTTTACTCTGCTTTGCATTGGTTAATCTCCCTTAGTAAGGAAATCTAAATGTAATTGCCACATAAGAGAGACAGAACCCCAACTGGACATCTCCCATAACCACATGCAGCCTACAGTTCTAGGAGAGGGTTACATCTCATTGAGTTGTTGGCAAAAAAGACTCCATGGAACCTCCAAACAGCCTACACTACTTCCAAGACTATTTGTTGCTTCCAAAATACTGATAGTAAGGCCCCAAACCTGAAGACAACACCTACACAACTCACTGAACACAGAGATGTCAAGCTGATGTCTACCTAGAGCTTTCACCCCTACTGACTAGGCATCATGGTACTGGACAGTATCTGCACACTACTAAAAGAGAAAGGTAAATGCTGTGGAATAATCCTTCTGTACACTGTGAATATGAATTACTGTCATTGGTTAATAAAATGCTGACAGGGTGGTAGCCAGACATGAAGTATTGGTGGAATATAGGTGGGTCAGTCAGACACAGAGGACTCTGGGAAGAGGAAGGCTAGAGTCAGGAGAGATGCTAGCCAGCCACGGAGGGAGCAGGACATGAAGGTAACATGCCATAAACCATGTAGCAGAGAGTAAATAAAAATAGGAGTTAATTTAAATGTAAGAGCTAATTAGCAAGAAGCCTGAGCTATCAATCAGGCATTTACAATTAATATAAGCCTCAGCGTGTTTATTTGAGAGTGGTTGTGGGACAGAAAACTCCACCTACAGGTAAACATCCTCCCAGCTACAAACACTTTGACCTCCAATGATGACCTACCTGCAAGATATGCTGGTGAAACAGTAGCACAAAGCCTGTGAGAGTAACCATCCAATATCTAATTATATTTAAGGCCCATTCCATGAGATGGAACACATCCTGAACATGCTTAAGTGACCACAAACCTGGGGATGAATAGGCCAGGTACCTAAGGAAAAGCCACATATTAGTGTTCTGATAATGTACCAATAAAATGCTTCGTAATGACCTTCTCTTATACTCATACATCAGTATCTCATTCAACCATCAACAGAGAAGCTTCCTTTTAGATAGAAAAGGAACTCACATCTGGATAATGTTTAAAGCATGAGAACCCTTGGAGAACACTCAATCCTAAGTGGGATATTTCCACCAAATCTCTCCCTTCGGTGTTCAGGTAACTCCAAGGAATAGGAGACAGAAAGATTCCAAAAACCAGAAAATATGGAGAAGTCCAAGAAAACCAGGCCTTCTAAACATAACAGGAATAACAGGCATACTCATAGAGACGATAGCAATATGCCCAGGCCCTGCATGAATCTGGGCCACATGGAAATTTTAGTGCTAGGAGGGGAAATGCACGCAAGCCACCATCCCTAATGCAGAGCTATTCTCAGGTGGTAACTGCTCACAAATGAAAAGTTAGTTTCCTCCAGCAGAGTCCCACTGGGTATACAAATCACTCTGAAGGGCAGGCCTTACACCCAGTAGTAGATTCCACAACAAAATGAATTCAATGACATTTTAAGAAGTTCTTTGTCTCAAAATGCTTTGTTGAGAATTTTCTTAACCCTACAGGCCTTTTGCATATATATTATGGTTTCTGATTTTGTGTTGTTATGTGATTCCTGTGTGTACAGATATGTGTGTCTCAGAATCTAAATGTGTCCTTTGTGCTATTTCTTTGGCTCTTTTTCTTCTGTTTGTTTGTTTTGTACTATTGCAGTTTCTTTGCTTTTGTTCTATTATTATTATGTTTTTGATGCCTGTTTGCTTTCTAGCAACAGAAGAAAGAGCATGGATTTGGATGGGAGGTGGGAAACATCTGGGAAGAGTGAGTCGAGGGAAAGCTATAATCAGAATAAACTGTATGAAAAAAAAATAGTTTCAATAAAAAAATATAAAAATTCTCTGTAACCGTGCTGTTCCAATATAATAGCAGGATCCAGGAGCAATCCTCTAATGCTATAGACCCTACTTCCCTGGAACTACCCTGCACATAGGATGTCTATTGCTGTGCATTGCTACCAAGTTTTTTATTAGTGAAAGCATTTCTAGTACACTACCACCTCCCAGGGGTTATCAATGTCATATCTGCTCAGTGTGACAGGGCCTGGTAAAACTGAGAGCCTGCCACAAACCCTTCTTCCTATTTTGCATCACAGAACCACTTCTGACAATAAGTGTTTGAAGTCAGTTTCTTCAGAAACAAATACTGAGATGGATATTGGCATTGAGAAAATGTAATAGAGATTACTCTGAAAAACACCGTACTCTGAAAGACACCGTAACAGAGAAAGGAGAGCAAATATTACAGAGGGAGTGGTTGCTTACAGGTTCAGCTGCAGCAGAGGCCTCAGTGATTACACGGTAGCCTGGCAGCTGAGAGAGTCCCATAGAGATTTCTGCAGTAGTGGACTTGGATTACAACTTGACCAGACCTACTTAGATGTGCATAGCCTTGGCCCTCTATTTAAACTTTGCTTTCACTTTGATACCACAAAGATGTACTTGAGGTGCTCTGTAGTTCTCCTTGTCCTTCTTCCAAATGTGGACACCTTGAATGAATCACATTTTCACTGTTAATCTGACTGTTTTATTTGGCTTCTCCAGGATTGATGGCCAAACATGGCTTCTAGAGATATAGACTGTGACTCCAAATTCTGTTGAATTAGCACAAAGTTCTGACAAGTGCCGAGAGTGTCTTCTGTATTTTAATGATTCCGCTGGCAGATAGTTCTTCACCAGATGCAGGAATGGCTTCATGGACAGCCAAAGTTATGAGAAGGTGGTAACTTTTAGCTTCAGATTGCCTCAATTCAGCCTGTAAATGTTTCCAGTCTTGAGGTTTCCCCCCCACAACACTTTTTGCTGCCCTTTTGTTATTGCTTGAGTGTCATGCCTTAGATGGCTACGGCTTCATAAAACACAGGGACAAATATCTGTAAGAAATAGGATATTCTAGAAGTATCTAACTTGCACCAACCTCCCAAAGAACAAGGCGGTGGCTTAGAGCTTTGGACAAAACTATTCACAGAAGTTATGCTTAAAAATGTACATGACATCAGAACTTTGGGAGCTCAGTCCGGTGCTCCAATGTGGGGCTCTGTCTCTATCTCCATCCATCGCCAGGTGAAGGTTAAGGCTCACAGTGAGCCCGGAGTGGGGGTGTGGGTGGAGGGGAGGGGAGGGAAGGAGGAGGAGGAGGGGAGGAGATGGCAATTTTTAATAAAAAATAAATAAACTGGAAAAAAATTAAAAAAAATGTACATGACAGCACGCTTTTAATCCCAGCACTCGGGAGGCAGAGGCAGGTGGATCTCTGAGTTCGAGGCCAGCCTGGTCTACAAGAGCTAGTTCCAGGACAGGCTCTAGAAACTAAAAGGGAAACCCTGTCTCGAAAAAAAAAAAATGTACACGGCAGAAGGCAAATTAGTCATCAGTTCAGACCCAAAGCTTTGATCATGTTGACTTTCTAGCCCCTCGGATAGATGGTGCCAATCACTGAGAAGTGTGAGGTCTGACACTGGTGGGATAACCCAGGTGTCAGGGAATGTCTTTCAATCAGAACAACATTTCTGCCACCTAAGCTTAGTCTGGGCCTAACTGAATCAGGCAGTTAGCACCCTGTGTCCATACGGTCAGGTTATTCAAAATTCTGCCTTGGGCTGACTCCATTGACTCATTGCTTGCTTCCTCACTACGGAGCGTTATCTAACAGGAGTGCAATCGTTTTGGAATCTTACTCCTTTTTTAAGAAGTGTCACTCCAAAGGGAACAGTCAGGCTCAAAACGTCAAACATAAATGAACGGAGAATTCTTTATGAACTACCAACCTTTCAACTTTCTGTTGAAATCGTGTAACATGGGAATTGAACGAAAGAGAACTGTCTGACACTAAGATGTTGGAGAGGCACTTCAGGTGACCCTGATTTATATAAAGCCCCTTAAATTCCTGTCCTCTTCCGGTGCACAAGCAACTCAATCTACAGTTGCATCCACCGGTACCATTAACATTATACTATTTGATGCATCAGTAAATACTTATGAATAATGCAATCAAGAAACAAAAAAATAATAACAAAAGAGTGTACAGAGCCTTCAGGTTCAAAGTCAGTTAGATAACAATTGACCTAAACTGAATCATCAGTCAAATGCGTGGCTGCGTCTCATTCATCCATTAACAACAGAAAATACCTTCTCCTGAAGTTCCCTAGGACCACTCTGGAACAAATCACCAAGGCAAGCAACATTTTGACCACAGGCCACACTTAGTCAAATTTAAAAGTGTGGAAGTCATACTGTGCATCATGTAGATTCCAGTGGAAATGAAGCAGCCAGTGACCAAAAGAGAACTGGGATTCCTGTAACAGGTGGAGATGAAAGAATACACCTAGAAATAACACAAGGACCAGGGAAGAAGAGCCACACACAGTAGGTCAAGTAAATACATTCACTACATTTACATGAATGAAATATGTATTGGAAAAATGTGATTTTTAATTGTTCATACATTTAGAATAACCTTTTGATTTTCAAATAGTTTTAGATTATACAGAAATTTTAATCAATAATTAAAAAAACTTACATATACTTGCTATCCTTTCTCTTAATGCTAACTTGTTCCATAATATTTCTTGGTATGTTCTTGTTAATTAAGTTCGAGACTTCATTGAGAAAAAAATGAAACATAAATTTTTTTTTTTTTTTTGGTTTTCCGAGACAGGGTTTCTCTGCAGCTTTAGAGCCTGTCCTGGAGCTAGCTCTTGTAGACCAGGCTGGTCTCGAACTCACAGAGATCCGCCTGCCTCTGAGTAAAGGGATTAAAGGCGTGCGCCACCACTGCCCGGCTGAAAATATTTTTAAAAAGATATCATATATTGAAATTAATATTATTCAGGTGAAGCATAGTGGAGAGGGAAGTTTATGGCAGGGAATTAATGGACTAAAGAGGAATGCCTGGCATCAATAATCCATGTTTTTAATTTAGCAAACTGGATAGCCAGGAGAAGTCTTAATCCTCACCCAAAGAAAAGAATCCTTAATCCCAAAGAAGCAGGTGGATAGAAACAATGTTAGAAGAAACATGAATGAGACCAAGAGCAGGGGGAAAAGGACACTAAAAGCTGGGTCATGGAAAACATTAAATAAATAAATGAACAAATAAATAAAAGAATAACTCTCTAGGGATCAAGAAAAGCAGAAAAAAGGACATAAATTACCCACACACCAAGGATGACTGAGGTTGTCATTACTGCTCATGTGGACCTAACACCAAGATAATGATTGTACAACTTTTCATGTTCATGTTTTGTAAACAAGATGAAACTGGTCAAACCTCAAAGGATGTAACTTGCCAAAACTTACACATGAATAAATGCACACTCTGAAAAACAGGTATGGGCCTTAAAATTTGGATCTATTATTTAGCCTTCTTAAACAGAAATCTCCATGAAAGTTGAATTCATCAATAACTTATATTAGAAAACTAGCGGTTTGTTCATCCCTTTAGTCGGGGGTGGGGAACAAATGCCACAGCCAAGTGCGGAGGTAAGAAGGCGGCATGATGGGGTTACTTCTCTCCTTCCATCATGTGGGTGGATGGAAGTCGGATCACTAGGCTTGGAGACAAGTGCCTTTATTCTCTGAGTCATTTTGCTGATAGATATTAGATAATATCAGTTCTCTGTCTTCTCTTCCAAATCACACACAAAGAAGTACTTTCTAAAGCATTCTCTGAGGCGAGCCGTATCCTGACACTCCAAGCTACAAAGTCACTTGGGAGCTGCTCAGCCTAGCAGCTGGCTTAACTAGGGCCTAGGGTGCTGAAGAATGAAGAAATGATGACTACACTCACGGAGGAGAGCTGGAATCGAGTGGGTGCGTGCTTTGATGGACGTATACCCACAGCAGCTTAGACACTCCCTGTGTTTACTTCATACATTTAAAGGAAGCAGGCAGGCCTATTGTAAAAGCTGAATGAGGAAACTGGCCACTGTTGCTAGGGGTTCTCTGCAGAGGAGCAGTCTCAGGCTGGAAGCATCAGGCGTTGGAGCCTCAGGCAAGGCTGTGTGCTCTAATCAACAACGCACAGTCAGTCACTCAGGCCTTCATCTGCTCCCCAAACTGACAATAAGAAAATAAAACTGCAGACCACCACCTTTCATGAAGTACAAATGAGTTTCATAAGTTGGATTTATTTTCAGTCATAGTCCTTAACTGTGGATGTGAAAATGGCCTGGATGTAATCATTGTAATAGAAAAAAAGTTGTTTATAAAAGAGGAGTTGTTGCTCTTATGTTCCATTGTTGGCAAATAAACAGAAAACAAGAGGGGGAGCTGTCCATCATTACTTTTCTTCCTAGTGGTAGCGGGGCTTTCAGTAGCATTCTCTGACTGCTTCCTTCCTACTGAATTCCTTTCCAAGATGGGCGCCGGAAGCTCTGCAGCTGTGCTTGAGGGTCAGCAGGAAGCTCGGTAAGACCATCTCCCGTGAAATGAATATAAACAGGGGTATGGAAGCAGCAGTTCTCACACCCGGCGGCGGCGTGTCCTGGGAATGCTGTAATGGCTACCACCTGATATGTGCAGAGGGAAAGCAAAAAAGAAAAATGGTCCATATACCTCATGCCTTTTTGAAAGCAAGAAAAAAAAAGGTGTGTGGGGGATCATTTTCCCACAAGACATATGGCAACAACTGCTTTCTTGAATATGTAATGTCTCAGGGTACAGAGCAAACCCGTCAATTTGACAAATAGCAGCAAGGAGAGAAATGAATGAACATTTCTCTTTGGGCCAAGAAGCAATAATGTGTCTTACTAGAATTACTGCCTCTATTAAAACTAGATACAGGATATTAATTGTGTTACACAGGAGTCAGGAGCAAGGGCTCGAGCACACTCAAAAGCAGCACGGAAACTGTCACTTCCCAGCTCAGCCTCCCCTAATTAAGTCCCAATGGGGTCTTCCGTTCATTTTGGTAATGTGTGCTCCTTGGGATAAATGATATTTAAATGCATAGAAGAATCCCTACATCTAAATTGGTCACCAATTAAACCCTTCTGGATAGCAGTAACTGCAAATTGCTAACCATGCCTCCAACAACCATCTGTTTACCGGTGTGCAATGGTTAGTGGACAGATCCTCTGCACCTTCAGAACAGACCATCACTATAGAAAACACAGAGTCCTCAAAGGGTGTCTCACAACCAAGGGCCTAAATTCAACACGAGGTCAGACATGGGGACACCTAGCAGCTGTTGTGGTTTAGCTTAGCGGCTGTAAGGACTAATCACACCATACAACAAACATGTTTATTGGAAAAAGGGAGGGGGTGCGAAGGTGGAGGAACAAAGGCCTACCTGCCTCCTTGGAGAAGTGGCAGAAAGGTAAAGAGAAATGGAAGGGCAGAGCTCGCTTTTAAAGGGGCCATAGCACATGTGTACATATCCAGGTTGTGGGTGCACACAGAATACTTAGTTATGCAGTGGCTGTAAGATCCTGAGCTGGCCAAGTGTCTGTCTGAATGCTGACAACACATGCACAAGCTTGGAACACTCCCAACTGTGATAGACTGCTCACTACACAGAGATAGAGGTTGTCGCGCAGGGTTCCCTTGTCTTAGCTGAATCTGTCTTCCAGTGATTTGCTACACTTCTCTGTTTACCACCCAATGGGAATTGTGGCTTTCATCCTGAAGGTAGTAATTTAAAAAAATTTAAATTAAAATTTAAAAAAAAAAACTATGAATTTGGATCCAGGATTAAAATTGACTAAATTATAAATAAATGCTGTCCATTGATGTCCATCACAGGTACACATGTGCGTATACACACACACAGAGAGAAAGAGAGAGAGAGACAGACAGACAGAGACAGAGACAGACAGAGACAGAGACAGACAGAGACAGAGAGACGAGAGAGGGGAGAGAGAGAGAAAGAGAGAGAGAGAGAGGGAGAGAGAGAGAGAGATTGGGAGAGAGAAAGGGAGAGAGAGAGGAGAGAGAAAGAAATTGGATGAGAGAGAGAGAGAGAGAGAGAGAGATCGACTCTAAGCTCTGCTATCTCTCTTAGTCTCGCCTCCGTCGCTCTCTCGCTTCTTCTCTCTCTTTTTCTCTCCCTTTCTCCTCTTCGCGCTCTCGCTCGCTCTCTCTCTCGCTCTGCTTCCTCGCTCCGCGCTTTTTTTCTCGCTCTCTTTGTTCTCTCTCCCCGTTCTCCTCTCGCTCTCTCTCTTCGCTCGCTCCCTCTCTTGGCGTAGAGTAGATAGAGAGAGAGAGAGAGAGAGAGAGTCCTACAGAATCAATAGACCCTTGCCACCATCTGCTTGACAAAGTAGATCTGATGTTATAATCATGGTGTGTATTTGGGATGTTTGGGATCATATCTGACTTGAACTAGAGGTAATAAACTGATCTAGAAGGAAAATTCACACCCACCATTAAGTTGCCCATTTTAATTCACCAGGGTCTTGCATGCCTTCCTGCCATCCTATTAATAAAACAATCAAGTCCTAGGAATCCAGCTATTTTATATGAATATTCCACAGGGTGCTGTCTTGGGTTAATAAAGCCTCGTTAGCTATTGCTAGCAGAGCCCCTCAAGCTCCCAAGAATTCATTTTATAACAATGGGAAGAGATTCATCATTCCTCCCATTCCAATTTCAAATGCCCTAAAGTGAAGAGTAAGAGGTTGAAAACACAGAAAGGTAAGCAGTATCTTTTGCAGGGTCAGAAACAGTTGCCCAACAGGTTACTATTAGTTACTGAGCAACAAATGTGAATTCCAAGAGCTACTATTGTTAAATTCGTTCTATTACTGTTAATCTGTGTAGTACATTTTGTCAACTGGATGATAGGAAGGGTCTATTGATTTCACTTCCTTTTGCTTTTCGTTTATTTGTTTGTTTTAAGCTTAATTTCCTACAAAGTTAGCAAGACTTGTTTTTCTGGTAAAAAATAAAATGCAATGTGTTTTGATTTTTGAATTTATCTGGGTGTTCTGTGTGCGCATGCGCGCGTGTGTGTGTGTGCGTGTGCGTGTGCGTGTGTGTACCTGCATGGTAGGCTCTGGAGTTCAGAACACAACTTTGAGTGTTGACTTCTACTTGTTGCAAGCAGAGTATCTTGTTTTTCCATTGTATATATCAGATTAACTCCCCAGCAAGTTCTGGGAGTTCTTCCCTCTTCCTATAGAAGCTATGATATCAATTTTTTTTAAACTTAGGGTTTTATTTTAAATTAAGAACACATGTGAACAATGGCAAACAACCTTGATAAATGACTGACTGCAAACAATTAACAGAAAGAACTCACTATCTTAGGACTAGCCTATATAAAATAAACTAAAAAAGAACATATGTAAGTGTATGTAGGAATGTGCATGTGAGTGCACTGTCCAGGGAAGCCAGAGAGGGTAAAAGATTCCAGATCTGGAGTTTTAGGCCATTACGAGCCTCCTAACTAGGAACAGAACACTGATTCTCTGAAAGAACAGAATGAGCTCTTAACCACTGGACCATTTCCCTAGCCCTAGAGTGCTGAGATTGTGTGTGTGTGTGTGTGTGTGTGTGTGTGTGTGTGTGTGTGTGTGTGTGTGTGCTATAACATCCAGTTTTATACAGGTTCTAGGGATTAGATTTTAATGCAGGTCATCATGCTTGCATGGCAGGCCAACAGGTAGTTATTTATTCTCTTGAAGATTTTTAATAAAAACATGACAGGTCATTGTACCCTATTTTCTTTATTTTGTTGTCGCTGTTACTTTAATGCTGGGTTCTATTTGTTCAGGTGAACATAATGTGATTCTGCTTAGCTCTTATTTAAAGCATTTTCTTTGGAAGAGGTTTATGAATATGAGTGTGTGCTCTCTTAATAATTAAGAGATAACTAGGTCATTAAGAACTCATTAATCTTCAGAATTTGTTATCCCATGGGGTGATGTGAGATGTGCAGGGGTGGAGGCTTCACTTTTCCATTGGAAATGAAATAAAAAGACAGTACGTTAATGAGCCAGGAATATGGAACAGATTCAGTTTGTATTTCAGTGGCAAAGCCCCCTATTAATTTTAGCTCTTTCCTGTTGTTTAGAAAGATGAAACATCTTATAAAAATTATCCAGGCACCAAGGATTTTGTTGAACTTGTCTTGAAGTTGGACAAGTACATTACAAATTTCCACTATAGATTTATTGACAGTTAAGTACTAATGATAATGATATCCTGATTTTAATGTCAATTCCCCATCATCCTTTTCATGTGTACATGCCTTATTCCTACTCTTTGCTCAAGAGGGAATTATTTTCTTTCCACTGTTTCTAAAATTTTGCTGGCTACCTCCAATTCCACCAAGATACAAGGCTATTCTGTTGTACCACACTATAAAATTCATTCCCTTAAGCACTGCAAGTCAAAAATGTCTTCATATCAAGAATGAAGACTTTCCCTTGCGTGAAACACTCACCCTGGAGTGATATCTTCCTCACTGAGTTGAGAATTTCTACGTCTTGTGGAAGGACCAAAGCCACTCAAAGAAAGTCCCAGAATTCTCCTGCACAACATGTTGAATGAAATAATGATCCTGGAAGATGTGTGCCTGACCATACAAGAAAGATTTTCTGATTAGTCATGGGGTGAATGCAGCTTGGATCAGCAGCAGGACAGCAATTTCTACTCGTGACTTGAACAAATCAGCCAGAGTTAAAAAATGAGCTGCCTCTTCTCTCTGTCTGCCGAGCAGGCAACACAGCTCTGGTCAGTACCAGCTGTGAGGATGCATAGGCTGATGGAGAGTACGGTTTGAAACTAGAAATGCACCAGCATGCTCGCAGGACACACCATTAGGCTTTGAATCTCCATGTCTCTACCACCCCAATCAAGGTCAAATCAAGAACGTACCCAGGAGCGCATTGTATACTCCCAGTCATTTCTTTGGCTCAGGATCAGTAATGAAACCACAAATCACATCTTCCCTGTGTAATACACACACACACACACACACACACACACACACACACACACACACGGGGTGTATCTTATCTTCAATATTTTCTAGCTCATAGTTGAGTACTCATTCCTCTAGGAAACATTTCTCACGTAAGCAGAAAGGATCTCATAAAGATTATTTAACAATAAGTGTGATGTTTGTGTAGTTCATAAACAGTTTGTGGAAAAATGATTTTTACAGAATATTTTACTACAAATAATGAAAGCCCCTGCAGCTCTTGCCTCTGCCACTGAACTTATGTTGAAATCAAATGGGAAGATGTAAAGTAACAAATACAAGACCAACATTTTTACAGGGTCAGTCATGCCACCATCAACACTGGCATGTACACATTAGCAGTCAATATAAGATCAGTTTTAATAGCCCCATTGTCCAATTATTATGAAAGTAGTTGGTATTAACACTGTATTAGCTACTGTATTTTTGTTTTTCAAGACAGGGTTTTTCTGTAGCTTTGGAGCCTGTCCTGGAACTAGTTCTTATAGACCAGGCTGGCCGCGAACTCACAGGGATCTTCCTGCCTCTGTCTCCAAGTGTTCAGATTGAAGGTGTGTGGCTGTTTTTGTTTTGATTTTAAGAAATGACCAAAAGCAACTGACATTAGAAGGTGTTTCAATCAACACATACTACCAAATGGACAATTAGTCTACTATGGAAAGGAAGCATAGCAGCATGCAGTCAGAGCAAGAAACTGAGGGATCACACCTTCAATGTAAACTTGTAGCACAAAGATAAAACTGAATGTAGGTAGAGTAGGGATCTTAACTCTCAAATCCTATTCCCAGTGATGTATTTCATTCAGCAAGGCTACACTACCTACCCATACAGAGCCACTAACTGCTGTGGAATAATCCTTCTGTATGCTGGGAATATGTATTACTCTCATTGGTTAATAAAAAAAAGTTGATTGGCTGAAAGCAAGGCAGCAGAATAAGGCTAGGTGGGAAACCCAAATAGTGAGCTGGATCTTCCCATCTCAAGAAAATGCACAACAAACTTGTCCACAGGCTAGTCTACTTGGTATATTTTCTTATCTGAGATTCCTTCTTCCAAAATGAATCTAACTTGGGTCAAGTTGACACCAAACTGGTTAACACAATGACCATGTTGCCAGGTTTATGTGGTCTTTTCCAGGCATTGAGGTTTAGAAATTTTTTTTTAAATTATTCTGTGAATTTGCATTTGCTCTGTGGTCTTCTTGTAAGAACATGATTCCAGAAACACCATGCTAAGCATGACAGATTTGCTTCCTTCTCAAGAGTGTCATATCTTGAAGAGAAATTGTTTCTTATCTTCAGAATTTAATTATAATGGAAACAATTATAACATGCATCCAAAAATCAGTTCTCTTCTTTTGTGTCCTGCTTGTCCAATTTGGACAGCATACTGTCAACAACTGAGGCAAGGACAGTTAGTATTGTTTCCCAGTTACTAGCTTTGCCACAGTGAAAGCAAACTCCATATGCAGGATCATCAATTCCCATCATCCTTTTATAAAGTAAATTGGTGCTTCCAGAAGCAGACATGTCTCATTGTCATGAAAAGCCTATTTTTATTAAAAAAAAAAAATCTTAAATGCCATATTCTATAGGTCTGTGAAGTGTCTGAAGACCATCTATCTAAAATATATTTCTGTTTGACCTTAAAAACATACCTAACGGGGCCAGACGTTTGATTGTTAGATGACTAACTACTAATCTGTATTCTTAATTACCCTAAATAGTTTGTAGTAATAACTTTCAAGTACTGGAAATTTGTACTTCATTGCTAAATGAGCTGCATAGGTGGAATGCCTTAAACAAGAGGAGAAACATATAAACATTATAACAAAAATAACCTTAACTTTGTATCTATATAACACATAAGTGACACAAAAGTAAATATATAAGACAAGTAGGTTTTTTTTAGTTTAAAAGTAGATCAATAATCTTCCTTTTTATCCCATTATTCCTACACCCCCTTTATCTTTCTTTTCAGAAAGAAATCCCTGAATCTAACATACTTTGTTTAGTTGGTTTTTCTTGGACCATGACATTGGTTGCAACTTGCAACCAAGTCACCTAAATGTTACCAAATATCGTCAGCCCACGGAATCACCAAGAACCATCCAGTCTACCTCTTGGGAATGTGAGCATCATGTTCTCTAGACTGCTTCCTGTTATCGGGGGACGATGGCAATTTTAGGGGACCTTGCGAAAACTGGGATAAAGTTCAAGTTCTGAGAAAGCTAGCTGTGTTATTTTTGTTTAGGCTTTTTGTGATGAGAGAGTGTAGAGGTTACTTGAAGTCATGGCTGTAGTAGTCTGTGAGGCTGGAAAATCTCAGCTAGCAGCTTTGAAGTTGTGTTTGGAACCAGAATTTTGAGGAAACTGCAGCAGAGGCATTCTGAGAGGCTGGATCACCTGAGCTATTTATCTTCTTTGGTGTCTGGTCCTTTTTTATCTGAAAACAAACAAACTTTTAAGGTAATATATATATGTGTATAATATACATACATATATGTATGTATACATATACACATATATTCATATTAACACAAGTACAGAATATTCAGTGTACACAAGTCAGCTAAAGATGTTTTTTTATGTTTGAACAGGTAAAAGGCATCTGTTAACTTCCTAAGTCCATTTGGACTGAATAACCAAACTGTAACATAAATCTCTATCCATAACATATTATAAAGGATGGCATGTAACAATAAGTCTGTAGCCAACAAGATTTTATCATGTCTCATTAAGTTTCAGAGCTGTTCCCCTGTCGATGGATCAACATATACATCACCTGTACTATAGTTTCGTGTGATTTCTTTCTTTGTGTTTGTAGCCAAGATTTTCAGCAAGTCTCCCCCAATCAAATCTGACTTTTATTAATTTTGAAATAATCTATAGCTTTTTTTCCCTGTAGAAACAAGGCTCCTCGAATGAAACATATTTCCTAACCTCCTTTCTGAAGTTAAGGCATCTTTAAAATACATAGGTTTGTTTCATTTAGAAGTTTGTTTCTACAATGCAACGTCTCTTAGCAGCATTTACCCTTCCCTTGCACTGTTCAGAAATTTTAAGGTCAACAAAGCAATAAACAGGATCACTGTGCTCTGTGTATTTCCCATCCTTACATAACTTATTTTCTTGTATTATTTAACTCTTTCTTTAAAGACTTTATTTTACTAAACTCTTTGTTTTTATGACTGTCTATACCCGTTTTTCTTTCTTTAGCACCTAGGCACATTTTTAAGCATATTATACCTATTTGGTGTGAGGGCTTTTTTGGTTTGTTTTATTTTTGGGTTTTGGTTTTTGGTTTTGTTTCTTTGTTTTATTTTTTGGTCTGGACCTGACTTTTTGCTTGATTGCTGTCATGCACCAGCGTCTGATCTCAGGAGGCAAATCTTAAACTGCTAGGCTACCACAACAGTGGTGGCTGGCTCTGTTACCCCTAGGTTCCATGAAAGCCTAGCCTCTGTGGTAAGTTGCTGAGTCTGATTTCCGGAGTCCTCATAAGCAGCAGTTGACCTATGTGAGTTCTTGCAGAGAGGCCCAGGTAGTGACTGAGGTGCTAGCTGGTGTGACTTCTCTGTGTGATTGTGTCGCATATTGGAGTGCCAAATATAGTATGCTTTCTTATTAGACTTTCCTTGGATCACCAACACCCAAATAATGACATAGGAACTTATTATTAATTAGGAAACTTGTCCTTAGCTTAGGCTTTTTTGCAAGTAACTCTTATAATGTAATTTAATCTGTTTATATTAATCTACATTCATCCATGTAGCTCACTTACCTCTCCTCTATACCATATGCCTAACTTCCTTAGTGTCTTGTTGGAGTCTCTGCCTCTCTTCTTCTCAGAGTGTAAACATAAGTTTCTTGTCCCGGCTTGTTCCCAAATATCTGCCAGCCACTTACCAAATTACCAAACAGAGGCTTATATTAATTATAGGTGCTCAGCCGATAGCTCAGGCTTAATATTAGCTAGCTCTTACATTTTAAGTTAATCCATATACCTTATTTACACTCTGTCATATGGTAGTACATTAATTAGCATGGCATGTTCATCTCCTGCTCCCACTTCATCTGGCTGGTGATCTCTGACTATACTCTTTTCCTTCCCAAATTCCTTAGTTTGGTTGTCCTGCCTATACTTCCTTCCTGGCTAACTGGCCAACCAGCATTTAATTTAACCAATTTGAGTGGCAAATCTTCACAGTGTTACAAATAGGATTATTCCACAGCATCAGAGTCTTCTCTCTCCCTGGAAGTCTGGCCTATTCTTGCCTGCCTAGATATTGGTATTCAATTCTTTATTAACTCGATGAGAGGGCACCTTAAGCAAAAACACATCTTTATAGTATACACAAATATTCTGCAACAATGGTCATAATAGCACAAGGCCCGTTCAGGTTTAGAGCATCATCTTATTTTTTCTTCAGAGATATGAGGGAAAGAGTCTATTAATATGCAACATGTAAGCCAAGACTGGAGTGATGAAAATCAGCATGTCATTCCAACAGTTGAGTGTTTCTGACACAGCAAATGTAAGTTTTGGGCACTTGGCATGTATCTGGGACAGACACAGGCTGTCTATTTAGTGAATAAGGCATGAACCGAGATAGGGAAAATTAGAAAAAAAGACACAAGGTATCATATTCTAGACATTTTAGAGAGCAACCCAAGAGTTGGTGCATTCTTTCAATCTTTGATGAAGTTATAACAAGTATGAAGAAAGGGAAATGATGGAATACTTTTTATTCTTCATAGCACATACACACACATACATACAAATCAACATCTCACTTTTTATATTCCTCATGTGTGGTTGCTTCTCTTGATCCATTATAATTTCTCTAAATAACATCTCTCAACATGATCCGGTACTTATCTAGTGAACTCCAGTTTTCAGTGTATTGGACTCTATCCCAATGTGAAACGGAGACAGCTTTAATATGACAGAGGGATTCCTGGGAGACCAAGGACCTACTGAACAAAGAAGAACTCTGCCACCCTGTACAGTGGCTGCCTGAGTACACACAATGTGTACTCATGTGTACAACACACACACACACACACACACACACACTAGTCAAAACACAACAAAATAAAAAGAGCATTGAAAGGATGAATGGTGTTGTTTAATATTTTTATTACAAAGGTATCTCCAAATTGTACAATCAAAAATAGTTGTGAATATGAACATCAGTGTCAAAGCAGTGTTTTGGCCCAAGAAAATGCACACATAGCTCAGGGCCCCGGGGATAAGAAAAGCAAGCCAAACACATCCTCAGCATTTGTGTGAGTAACTGAGTTTCCCCAGAGCCTTCTAGAATGCATAGCATTAGAAGGTCTGCTAATGACTATAATGGGGGAAATGGAATTTTCTAATCTGCAAGATACTTATTATAATAAATGTATTTGAAAATACTTAAAGACATTTTAATCTTAATAAAATAAAAGTGCAAAAGACTCCATTTAATGTATAAGAAATAAATGTAAATCTCTTTCCTGAGTAGAACATTCAGCAGTGACACACAGAAACCCAAAGCCAGATCAGAGCTGAAGGCCCATGAGATTAAATGTTCTTCCCTAAAGCCAGAATGGGATATTGGGTTGAACAATGCACATTAAAAAAAAAAAAAAAAAAAAAAAAAAAAAAAAAAAACCTTGAGGTCTTATATCTTACCCACAGCAAGTCAGTCCTATCAGGAGTAAGTATTGACTTGCTCTTCACATCTACCTTTCTTGGCTCCTGTCAGATTTAATGAATGATGATGCAGTTATTGATTTTTCTAGCAAAGGGAAATTAACAGCACATTGTCCAGCTTGACCTTTACCTAATGAGCCATGTATACATCAAAAGTCATTTAGGACAAGCTGTTGAATACGGAGCTTTAAGATGAGTCTAATGTATACACACACACACACACACACACACACACACACATATACAAAATCATACTTTTAATGCTTCCCCACAACACATAACAGAAATCCAAAGAAATAAAAATAGGGACCATTCCCTTGCGAGTGGAGGAAGTGAGATTCCACTTCAGCTTGCAAAATGTGGGAAATTGGATATCTCTACTTATAATTCAAATGCAGTCTTTTACAAAGCCCTGGGAGGAGTTTAGTTAATAGCAATCTCAAATCAAACCTCTGACAGTGCACCTTTATGTGGAAACCTAAGTCCCAGAACATGTTTGTTAAAATCATGGCTACGAGAAAAAGCCAAGTCTGGATGTTCATGTGGTGTTGGGTAAAAATTCAGTTTCCAGGGCAAGTGAGATGGCTCTGAAGGTAAAGGCATTTGCTGTCAAGTCTGAGGACCTCACTTTGATACCCAGGAACAATGTGGTTGGAGGTGAGAATTGACTTACCACTGGGGTGCTCTGACTGCTACATATACCCCATGCATGTCCACACAAATACAAAATAGATACATAAAAATATAATAAATTAAGAACAACGTTAAGTTCCCCATCACCAAATAAAACAAAACAAAAACAGAAGCAGAAACAAAGAAAATGCCCTGAAAGTCTACTTATGTTTTCATTGATTTGTTACAGGTTGTTGTGAAAAGCCCCATGTAGGCACTAAGAACTAAGCACAGGTCCCAAGCAAGAACATTGCATTCTTTTAACTGCTTGGTCCCTGCTATGAAAATGATTTTTAAAGGTTAACAGCTCCACAAGAAAATAAAGTCTAGAGGTATTATGAAACAAATTTAAGAATAGAGACATAGGAAGCGACATAAAGCAGAGAATATGGGAGGAAATGGATCAGAAGGTAATGAAAGGAAAGTCCGTCTCTGCTTGGAAGATTCCTTGATGACTGATTTGGGTTTCTTTAAAATTCATTAAAAAAAACAACTAAGTTATAGACTATTCTCAAATAGGTATCACTCCCAAATAATACATACCTATCAATACTAAACTGCAGAATCATTCTCTTTTCTTACATAAATCTATTTGGTCTGTCTTAATATTTTTCTGAATGTTGTGCTACCATAGAAAGTTGCTTAGTTTACATTTAATGAATATTTTTAGTCAATCACCAAGAAGTTTCCTTTAAATAAAAATTCCTTATCTTATGACTCATGTGCAGCCATGACTTCATTTTAAAATTTGATTTGGGGCCTGGAGAGGTGGCTTAACAGTTAGACGTGTTTGCCTCTCACCGAGGGCTGAGGTTTATTTCCCTGAACCCACAACTGGCAGATCACAACCTTCTGTATCTCTGCTCCAGAAGATCCAAAACCATCTTCTGTCCTTTGTGTACATTGCCTGCACGTGGTATATACACATACATCTAGATATACACACTTAGTCATGCAATTAAAAATTAATTTAAAACCCAAATCTGATTTTGGTGTATAATACATATGATTAAAGCAGAATGGGAGATATGATCATCTTTTCTACTTCTGGTGGCAAAGAGATCTTAAAGATTTTGTGAGGAAATTATTTCAAATTAAAGCTTTGTCACACAAAAATGGACCTGAGTTCAGGATCAAATCCAAACTTGATACCACTCATCTACACAGTACTGACATTAACTGTACAAAGCCATGGAGGTCAGCAATTTGTAACTGATTCCAATGTATATCTGCCATCATATTCTCTTCGAACTAAAACGACATAATAGTGCGACCAAGAGAAACGAAGTAATAGAAGCAAATTTTGGAGTCAATTTGGAAATTGTTTTCATAGAGATCTTAGAACTAGATTGGTAACTTATATAGGATGGAGAAGCTGTAGTCTCCCGTGAGGCAGAGAAGGGATCCTCTCTTGTCTTGAGATGGCTTCCAGTTTAGCAAGGAGTCTATAATTGTATTTCATAGATGTGCTAGCAGCCTGTTAAAACCCTGTAAGAGCTACAGGGTTAGGAAGGGTTTTATTTTTACACTAATGACACATTGTAGTCACATGGTCCTCTTCCCTCTGAGGATCCTGGAGAGCTTTCTTGACATTTTCTAATTAACTTTCCTTGCAAGACTCAGAAGCACTCATGAGGCAGAGGAGATTATCAACACTGTAGACTCTGCAAGGCAGAGTGGCTCTGCTCTTCCACTCTTCAGTGCTCAAATTAACAAAGGACCGGCTGTGCCTATCAAGGCACAGCTCACAGAGAGGAGAGTCACACACAATTGAGGAATTTTAGAAATCAAATGCAAAAACGTTTAACATTTTTTAGAGCAGTATGTTAACCCCAGTGGGTTCTAGCTTATTATCTATACCACTTAAACTCCAAGTGAGATTCCAAAGGAAGGTTTTAGGGGAAAAACTAAATAAGGATCAGTGGTTGGCTGTGCATTACAATGCATTCCAGAAGGATGGCAGGTTTACAACAACCTGAGCTGAGTAAAATATTATCCAGAAACAACAACAGCAACAACAACAACAAAAAAAAACAACCCCACAATATGATTTACCTATATTGTGGATCTGATTCACCTATTGCTCTATTTTCCTTTTGTTTCTGTGATAAATACCCCAAACAAAAAGTGACTAAAGACAAAACAGGTCATAGTTGATCATTTCAGTGAAATCAAGGTAGAAGCTAGTCACATCCCATCTACAGTCAAGATCTGTGGTGATAGTTTGTTTGTGCTCTAACAAATAAAACTTGCTTGGAGATCAGAGTGCAGAGCTAGTCACTATCTAACATTAGAGGCCAGGCAGTGATGGCACACACTTTAACCCCAGCACTTGGGAGGAGGAAAGAGGAAGTGATATGGCTGGGTGGAGAGATGAGATGATAAAGAGGAGCAGAGACAAGAAGTTGGCCCTTTTCAATTGAAAAATTGGCAAAATAAGAGGTGGCTAGGGCTTGCTCCTTTGTTTCTCTGATCTCCAAGCAAGCTTTATTTGTAAGAGTACAACAAAAATATCACCACAAATAGCAGTAAGAAAGGGATGAATAGATGCTCAGTGTTCACATCTGCTACCCAGATGCCAGGTGTCAACATCACAGCATCTTTGTGCAGTGAAAGAAAAATGAGGTTCAGATAGTCAATTGATCCCATGAAGAACATGCATAGTTATCCCTAGAGATTTAAGATTCAATTTTCTTTGGAACTCTAAAATCTAACATGAAAATTTCAGATTATTTAACAGTGTATTTGCAATCATGTAGAAAGATATGTTTTTAATTATATTCCATTCTCTGTTGAAATAAAAAATTCTTAAAACATAAGACAAGTAAGAATGTCTCCTAACCTTTCTTTTATGCAATTCATTTTACTCAGGATCTGAACAGATAGTTCATGATTGAGGATATATCCCATACTAGGTAGGTAATGATTTTCTGAACTTCAATTGTGGTGAGATAATGGGGATTTTGGTCCATCTAATGTTACAAAGGTTTGTTTTTGTATTTTCACATTTGTGGGAAAAGATAAACACATACATATGCACACACATATATCTATACGTGCATAGACGTGAGAAAGACAAAACAAGACAAAAAGATGAAGGGGGAGAAAGAGGGGTGAGTACAGTGAGACGGGGAGGAGAAAGAGAGATTGAAAAGAGGAAGAAAGAGGCAAAGAGAAGCAGACACAGCTTTCAGGAAGAGAAACACATGGAGGGACACTCCTAGTATAGACTCAGCCCAGCTACAGACATTACTCATCACCTCGATGGGTCCTTTCAACTCTTGTGCTTTACCTGGAGAGAAATGAACAAATGAGAAAGAAAGAGCCAGAAAAATGGAGGTGGAGGAAGTTGGAGAAAGAGGAGGGTGAAGAAGGAGAAAGAAGAAGTAGGAAGTGGTAGTGGAACGTTTCTCTGACTGGTACTCAGTAGATAACAATGTTTAAGCAGGCAGTAGCAGCCTCCAGTTATGGCTGCAGCAGTTGGAACCCCTACTATTATAGTCACATACTGGCATTGTGCACAGTGACACTTCGACTTGTGATGTTAAGGTCACGACTGTTGTTTAGGTCTGGGGTCCTAAAACCATTAATCCTATGGTATAAATATTACAAATCTTGCTTATTCTAGGGAAGTCAGGATTCACTAGCCTTTGCCAGCAGCTTCTGTTACCTCTGTGGGACCTAGGATAGAAGACCTTGACTTTTAAGACTGCAGTTGGCAACTCTACACTGACACTGTGGTGTCACATCCCTGCTGCAGATGTTTCAGTATCAGCCTCTGCCAACACCATTCTTATCATTTCTACTCTGTGCTAACTTACAACTGTAAATGGAGACTGCACTTTGGTTTCCCAGCCACCCAGGCCTGAATAATCACAGAGAAAATATATTAATTAAAACTCTGTTTGACCAATATGGCTTAGGCATAGTCCTAGTTAGCTCTCACATCTTAAATTAACTCATTTCTATTAATCTGTGTATTGCCACTAGACTATAGCTCACTGGTGTTAACATGTTACTCCTATATTTCTTATTTTCTCTCAATATCTCTATTCGGATTTCCCTCCGCTAAGCCACTGGCCAAAACAGGTTTATTCATTAGCCAATAAAAGCAACACATACACAGAAGGGCATCCCACACCATACAACTTAGATTCAGCCTCTGCCAGGGTACTACCTTTTCTGTAGCTTAACTGCCCCACCTCTACCTCCCACCCTGTCATCTCTCTTTCCATACAGTTTATCCATGGGTCCATCTGGCTCAGCCTACTCTAGTAAACGGAAGCATGTATAACCTGAAAGAAGCCTTTTATTAGGTGTAAGGGTGAGATACCAGAAGGGCAGCATGGGGGATTTGTTCTTAAGCAACTCTCAACTGAGCCAAGTAGCTTGTTATTCAGCCAGAAAAGTAGTATTTACAACAAACACAGTAGATCTTAATGATTTTGAAGGTTGTCCTGCACCAGTCACAATAGTCTAGCGGCTAAGTCATCACAGAAAGTATTCTCCCTCTAGACAGGGTAGAAATGGTTGTAGGAGAATTCATACATAAGATGTTTGAAACAGTTATGGGCAGGGACTCCCCTTCAAAAATCGGGGTTACAACAGCAAACATCTGTAGTTTGCATGTACCTTCTTCAAGGTATCTAGGTACTGAAATTTGTTACTATAGGTATAAGGGTAGTCACAATAGCTCCTTGACTGAAGGCTGTTTGACCAGCTGTCAGGGTATCAAGTAGAGTCTAACAGATGAAAATCAGGAAATTAAATAGCCTGACACTCTTTCATTTTGTAAGCACAGACATTCATTGCTCCCTACCTCTTGACTACAAAGTGCAATGTTATCAGTTGCTTCAACCTTCTTCTGCAACCTAACTGGAGCCTTGATGTCATATATAATTACATCATCATATGAAATTGATGTGACATGTACTAAACCACTTTCTCACTCGAGTTGCTTCTGTCAGGATATTTGTCATGGTAACAAAAAAAAACCAGTGCTTTTAATCCAATATTTAACATTAGTGAGGTTATTGTAAGTTCTCTTTTTAATGTTTACTTTTCTACAAATAAGCAAAAATGCATGAATAGAAAGATTCAGGGAGAGGGGAATTTTCACGCTCATGCTTTATGTATAAAAGCTGCCTGGGGATGGCTGAGTCCTATGAGACCCATGAATGTTACAATACACATATTGTGCAAACTGCAATCAATCCTAGAAAGGGAGAAAAATAAAATTTAAATTGCTATCACCTCTAAGGGTGAAAAGCTCAGGAAAACTAAGAATTAACAAAAAATAACAGAAAGTTCTTCAGAGTAGCATATTAGGTCTAGAGTTCCCATGAGGTATTATTGGTAATGGCCAGAATTCCATCCCAAAGGACTCAAATAAAGAGAAAGATGGAAGGAGAGGCTATTATGTATGTAACATAAAACAAACATTGGGCAACTCAGAAGCAAACTAAATGGTAGAATTAGCACAGTAGTAGCTATTAGTAACATAATCAAGATTATACAACAAAATCTCTTTACACTGGAAAATATCATCAGGGAAATTAGAAACAGCACTATCATGGGAACATGGAAATTAAAATATATGTGGAAGAGTTAAAAATTTGAAGAAATGTGAAAAGGACAGAATGGAGAAGACAGGAATGAATTCATGTTCTTGTGTAGCCCAGGATAGCCTTGAACTCACAGAGATCCATCTTCATCTACCTCCAAAATCCTGGGATTAAAGGTGTGTGTCACCATTACCTGACCTCTAGTCAGGCTTTAGCTTTGTGACCTCTGGTGTTCAGGAAAGATTTATTTATTTAAATACAAATAAGATAACACTATAACTGAGCAATGTCAGGGCAGATACTCAAGCAGGGCAAGCACCTAGAAGCAGGAACTGAAACAGAGACCACAAAGGAGTGCTGCTCACTGGCTTGCTCCTTCTATTTTACTCAGCCTACTTTCCTATACACCCCAGGAGCACATGCCCAAGGTTGGCATCACCCACACCGAGCTGGTCCCTCTCATGTCAATCATTAAGAAAATGCTCCCCAAAACTTGGCAACATGCCAATCTGATGGAGACAATTGTTCAATTGATATTACCTCTTCCCAGAAATGTCTAGGTTTAGTTCAAGTTGATAAAAAACTAACCAGACATAAAATTAAAAGTTCAGTTTGCTTGTTTGTTGAATTAATGTAAAAGAATAGAAGAATTAATGTAAAAGTCAGAAACAGGCATACTATTATCTCATGATTGTATTTGTTCTGATATGAATTTTAAAATCAGTCTGTTGATTTTAAAGAAAAAGAAGGAGGAGGAGCAGGAGGAGGAGGAGGAGGAGGAGGAGGAGGAGAAGGAGGAGGAGAAGGAGAGGAAGAGGAAGAGAAGAAGAAGAAGAAGAAGAGGAAGAAGAAGAAGAAGAAGAAGAAGAAGAAGAAGAAGAAGAAGAAGAAGAAGAAGAAGAAGAAGAAGAAGAAGAAGAAGAAGACTTGACTCTGAAAACTGTTGCTCACTCTTCATAAAGCAGCTTTGTGTCTCCCCAGTACCTGCATTGTAGTGTGAAATCTCATGTGATATGTATATGTAAAGTCATAATTGCATCTCAATCTCATGGGAAAATGTATCTGTGAGTGGTCAGGAAGATGACTTTTCAGTTATCTGTATAGTTTTGATATGTAGAACATATATATGCTAGGACTGGGACATGCTTCATAATTGGCTCTATTTGACTCATGAGGACTATAGACATTTATAACCCTGCTTTGTTCCTTTGTACTCAGACTAATATCAAAAAAATAACAATTTCTCCTCAGTCTAACAGAAACAGCATACAATTAGCTCACCTTCACCTCAGAGTAAGTTAAAAGTAGACTAAAGAAATTTTGTAAATAGGTCATAAGTTTAAAGCCTTCCAGCTATGCACAAGGTCAGAGCAAAAGATGTCCAACTTAGGTTACTAAAGAAAAGCATGTCAATTTTTGCTTGGCAGGTCTGCTAATAAAAGATCTATGTTTCAAGGTTTATCTCAGTGGACACTATACTCCCCACCCTCTGGTCACAGCCTCACTTCTGTAACCTAGGACACATGTGCTGTCATATCAATGGCTCAACTCCCTATCACTTGCCCTAGGAATGTGTTTTTGACTAACAAGAGATAGCTTTTGTATTTTTTTTATTGTTCCTAGACTCCTGGGAAAAAAAGAGGGTTTAGAAGCTAGGAGAAGAAGCTAAGATGAATTAGAAGTAGGACAGGAGAATAGAATGGAAGTATAACAGTAAAAAAACCTGAAACATAGAATTACAGAGTGAGAGCTTTTTTTGTCCTCAGATCTTTTGAGCCTCATGCTGACTATAACCTTCTTTCTGGACCCTGAGAGAGCATTGAGGCTGACCTTCAATAGCTCTCGTCACTGTTACATGAACAAAATATATAAACCCATTTGCTTAGATGCTCTTCTATTTTGTTTTTCAGAACTTTGGGGGAAGATTTAGTCCTCTTTTTATATATTTGGTTCAAACTTAGGCTTAAACACTTTCTTCTCTGGATATTAATAAAAGTATACACTTTCATATCAATGCCCAATTGAGCATATCTAAAGGTTTATGATTGAGTGTTGTGTGCAGAACTTATACTCTTTCATATTGTTATGTACATGCTCCCACAGCAAGCTAGCACAGCCTTTTTGGATGTCAGTGTGGCGATTTCTCAGAAAATTAGGAAACAACCTTCCTCAAGATCCAGTAATACCACTTTTGGGTATATATCCAAAGGATGCTCAATCGTGCCACAAGGACATGTGTTCAACTATGTTCATAGCAGCATTGTTTGTCATAGCCAGAACCTGGAAACAACC
Organism: Arvicola amphibius; assembly: GCF_903992535.2. Taxonomy (NCBI): domain Eukaryota; kingdom Metazoa; phylum Chordata; class Mammalia; order Rodentia; family Cricetidae; genus Arvicola; species Arvicola amphibius. The sequence continues at coordinate 126,057,405 of NC_052052.2, read as the reverse complement.
TAAATGCCCTTCGACCAAAGAATGGATAAGGAAAATGTGTTACATTTACACAATGGAGTACTACACAGTATAAAAAATAACAACATCTTGAATTTTGCAGGCAAATGGATGGAGCTAAAAACATCATTTTGAGTGAGGTAACCCAGACCCAGAAAGACAATTATCACATGTAATCTCTCATAAATGGGTTTTAAATATAAAGCAAAGAAATCCAGCCCACAAATCACAATCCCAGAGTACATAGACAACAATGAGGACACTAAGAGAGACATACATAGATCTAATCTACATGGGTAGTAGTAAAAGACAAGATCTCCTGAGTAAATTGGGAGCATGGGGACATTAAGAGAGGGTTGAAAGGGAGGGGAGAGGCAGGGAGGGGAGCAGAGAAAAATGTAGAGCTCAATAAAAATCAATAAAAAATATTGTGTAGAGTTAGAATTATTTATTGCCAATTATAAAGCAAAAGTCAACAGTGAAATAATATGACCTAAATTTTTATTATATAAAGAAATACATATACAACAAATCCATTTTATTGATTTAAGACTATTAAGGCAATCCGTTTCTTCATGAGGTAGCTTTCAGTTTGCGTCTTTTAATTAGTTGTAGTTTTCATCTATCTTGTGAGATCTACTTTCCTAAGATTGTTTATAATACTCAAATGCCATTCCTTTATCATCTGTACTAACTGTAGTGACTGCTTTCAGTTTCAGTTCTATTTTTACTTCGTCCTTTCTTATTCTTGATCATTCTTGATAGCAATTTTTAATTTCATCATTTCAACAAAGTTTTTCTGGCTTTGAATTTTCTTTGTTTTTACACATTCTTTTTAACTGACAGTTACTATTATCCTTATTATTGATTTCTTCCTGCATAATTTGAATTTAATTGCTCTTTATTTTCAAATTCATAAAGATGTTATTTGATATATTGGCTTGGAAATCTTTCTTCTTATCTAATGTAAACATTTAATATTTGAAATTTTCCTCAAATTACTTATTCAGTCATACTTTACAAATTCTAATGTTAAATTTTATTGTGGTTCAAAGTATTTCAGCCATGTCCTGACATTTCCACATATGAATATGCACACTGCATTAGATGTTCTAAATGGTCTTGGTTCTGCTGATTATTTCATAGCTTCCAGAAGGCTCAGAATAATCTTATACTTATTTATATGACACCAAACTGCCTTTTGATTTAAGCTTTTTGATGCTCAAAATAATGAATTTTTAAAATTAGGGATCTATTCTTGTTATTAGAAAAGAAATGATATTCTATAGTTGTCTACATCTTTTTATAGTAAAATAAGTATCTACTTATTATTATTATTATTATTATTATTACTATTACTATTATTTGGGTTTTCTTGCTTTTTACTTTTTTGTGAGACAGGGTTTCACTGTTTAGCTCTGGCTGTCCTGGAATTCACAGAGACCCACCTGCCTCTTCCTCACAAGTGCTGGTTTTAAAGACATGTGCCACCGCTGCTGGTCTTACATTTTATTTTTAAATATTAAGTAATGTTAATTGAAATAGAATTATATCTTTTCTCTTTTTCCACCCCAGCTCCTCTCAGTTATCCTTCCACACACCCCTCCCATGTAAGTCTTTGATGGAAGTAGAAAACTCTATAAATTGTTAATGGACACATTTTAGCTTAGAATTTTTTTTTGGAAATTTGCACCAAAAATAACCTGTGTCTATTTCAGTAAGAATGGGCTATATTTTTTCTCCTGCTTTTATGGACAAGCATGCATGTCTCTGCATCTATATGTGCTTCTCACGTCTTTTCTTTGGCTTTTTTTTTTTTGAGGGCTTTTTTTGTCCTATTCTGATTTGTTTTTGTTTTATCTTATTTATTTTATTGTTATTCTTTAGATTCCTCTATATTTTATAAGGAGGAATAAAAGGGGTATAGATCTGGGTGGGAGTGGAGGTAGGAGAGGAGTTGGAATAATAATAATATAATTCTAGTAATAATTAGAATATGTAATATGAAAAAAATCCATTTCCAATAAAAGTATTATAATTTGCACCTCTGGAGAATGGAGATGATGACTTCTTTTCAAATATTTTTTATCTTTTCATAAATCTTCAGTGTCTTCTAAAATTACACCTAAAAAAATCATAGGGAAGCGTGGAGCTGGAATGAGAATGTCCCCATAGGCTTGGGTATTGAGTACCTGGTCCCCAGTGGGTGGTGCAGTTGGAGAAGGTTTAGGCCATGTGGTTTTACTGAATGACTTAAGTCACTAGAGGTTGAGTTGGAGAGCTTAAAGCCTCATACTATTTGAGGTTTACTCAGTGTGTTCCATGATTGCCATTTAAAGGTTCGAGCTCTCAGCTTCGTGCTCCCAGCTTCATGCTCCTTCTGCCATGCCTGCCTTCTGCTACCATGCTTCCCCAACCCACCCTACCGTGTCCTAGTTTGCTTTTTGTTGCTGTGTAAAACACTGGCCAAAGGGAACCAAGAGGAAGAAAGCGTTTATTCAGCTGACACATAACCAGTTATCTATCGTTGAGGGAAGTCAGGGCAGGAAGTCAAGGTGGGAACCCAAAGGCAGTAAATAAATCAGAAACATGGAGGGTTGCAACTTACCAATTTGTTCCCTATGGCCTGCTCAGTTGAATTTCTTTTGCAAGTCAAGACTTCCTGTCAAGGGGTGGCAGTCCCCACAAGGAGATAGACTTATTCATTAATTGAATTAAGAAAATGCTTCACAGCCTTATTCACAGCCCAATTCAATAGAGGCAATTCCTCAATTTAAATTCCTCTTTCACAGATGACTCTAGTTTGTGTCAAGTTGACAAAATAAAAAAAAAAAAAAGTACATCTGCCTTGAAGGGTCTTCTAGGTATACTTTTCCTTAGGTCACTTTTGATCACAAAATTTTATCAAAGAAACAGAAAATTAAGACATACATAAAATTTAGAAAAGACTAAAACACTAAAAGTAGACTGATTGATATAATTTCTTTTTTTCTTTTCTTTTTTTTTTTTTTTTTTTTTTTTTTTTTGGTTTTTCGAGACAGGGTTTCTTCTGTAGCTTTTGGAGACTGTCCCGGAACTAGCTCTTGTAGCCCAGGTTGGCTACAGAGATCCGCCTGCCTCTGTCTCCTGAGTGCTTGGATTAAAGGCGTGTGCCACCACCGCCCGGCTTGATATAATTTCTTAAAGATTCCTGCCTAGGACTCACAGACATAACTCTGTTATTAAGTTGACAGGTAGAAATACATGTGTTAGCTCCCACTGGACTTTGCTTCATCCAAAACTTAGTTGAAACCATCAAAGATTCAGGTAAGAAAACTTAGCGGTTCAAGCCTTCCTTTGCAGCTCTTGGGAGGCTGAGACAGGAAGATCGTCCAGGCAAGCAAGCATCATATGGTGGTACACAGTCACAAAATAAGATAAAATATAAATGTATATAATCTGTTTTGATTTCCTTCCTATGCTTACTGATTTATTCCTATATTCCTATTTCGAACTTCATTTTGGCAGATCCCCAATGATGAAATGGGCTCCCAGAAAGGGTCACACATTTAGGTTAGAGGTAGCAGAGACTCCCTGGCAGCAAGGCTATTGAGCTTCTCCTGCAGTGAGTCTCCACAGAAGTCTCTGTGACCATTTTCTGGAGCTTCTTAAAGCCCAGCTCTTTCTTTTGCCTAAGCCTTTTAGTCCTTATCTAGAAGGATGCACTCGGACCTCAGACAACATTTCCACTCTTCCTTATATAGAATAATGCAAACGACTTTTGTTTACTTATTTGATAAGTTTGGTTTTAGTGATAGATATCAGAGCAGAGTTCGCAAGTATCCTGAGCATATTCACAGAGCTGCATCCTCAGGGAATAAACTGCTTCTGAATAGTACCTTGAGCCTCTGGGAAAGTCTCAGCATTCATATTCTCATTTGATGTTCACAGCACTCTGCAGTACATCTGCAAAGCATTCTTTTTCCACCTTTCGCGGATGAGAAAATACAAACCCAGTGGAGCAGATGAGCTCTGCAATTACTCTCTTGAGGATAACTGATTACATGCATGTGGCATAAAAATAGAAGAGGAGTTAAGTTGGGAAAGGAAGGGATCAAATATGGAGGGAAGAGGGATGGGGGATGTGGCTGAGGAAAGACAATGTATTAGAGCAAAGTAAGAGAGGATGGTGCGTCCCAGGGGGTAGGGCATTTCCTTAACATGCATGAACTCAGAGCAAGACTTAAAGTGACGTAGACTTCATCCAGGAGGATGAGAAGTTCGATGTCATCTTTATCTACTTTGTAAACATGAAACAGTTTGGGTTATATGAGACCCTCATGCCCAAGAGAGAAAAAAAAAAAAGCACGCATGAAAAAGTCATAATGAAACTCATCACTTTATGTGTTACCATCAGAAACTGATTTAAAAACCAAAAATAGCAATTGCTGTCTTTGAAAACAGCACTCTTAACTTTTATGTTTTATTCAAATTCTTATTATATTGAAATTTTAATGACAAATATTTTTTTAAAAAATAGCATGACATCTGGAGGAAGAGTAATGGATATTACAGCCTTAATATTTGAGGTGGGTAAGCCCCATTAGAGTTTATCACAAACAATACAAAATTATATTATATATGTGATACATACATGCACATGTGTTTTAAATAAAAATACTATTTAGTCAATGCCATTCATATTCCTTGGAACACAAAGTAACACCTCAGATATCCCTCCCCTCATCTGAAGGCTCCACTGTGAAGCAGATTTCATAACTACTGAAGATTCTTCTCCTCTACCCACTTGGTTATGGCTTTATTGTTGAGATGAGACACTATGACCACAGCAACTCTTAAAAAGGAAAACATTTCATTGGGGCTGGCTTACAGCTCAGAGGTTTAGTACATTATCATCATGGCAGGAGCATAGTGTCATGCAAACAGACATGGTGCTGGAAAAGCTACTGAGAGTTCTGCATCTTGATCTGCAATCAACAGAAGAGAGTACCACACTGGGCATGATTTCAATATCTGAAATCTCAAAGCCTGTCCCCCAGTGACACACTTCCTCCAACAAGGCCACACCTAATAGTACACTCCCTCTGGACCTGTGGGGGCCCTTTTTACTCAAACTAACAGGGAAGTTAAGGCTGTAGTAGGCACAGCTTTGCTAATCTTTCACCGGAACTGAAACAGAACATTTCGGCTAATCAGACAGGTTCTGAAAAATCAGCAGCCTCTTACATATAACAATGTTTTAGTTTAAATTAATTCAATTATTTTATATGTTTAGCCTCCTAAACCAAAACATGTCCAGATTTAACCTAAGGAGAACAAGGTTTATAGTAGTCTGCCACTGATGTTTTAAGCTCTTCCATTTTTCCTCCACAGGGTAACTTCTTAAATAATTAGCACCCACCCCCATCCTTGTTTTTTCTTTACCTATAAGCAAGAAGTTTATAGCAAAGGAACTGGAATATACAACTGTGTATTTTCACAGTGGTTGTGGTAGGACAGGAGATATTGCTTTTTCTGTTCCATTGTTTAGGTGTTGAATTTCTGGCAGGACAATTCTGGTATTGAAATAAAAGAATTTTGTGTTTAAGGTTTCATTTCAGCAATTATCAGTACTAGACATGGTTTTAAGTTATTTTAACAGTGAGGTGGGGAGACATTGCCCCAGATGGTGAACATAAAACGTGTCATAAATTTTAATGAAGCAAATAAGTCACTAATAACCTTCCTGCTAGCACTGCCATGTTTAGGGCAGACCTTAATAAAGGAAAATTAAATAGGCACATGTAATCCTTCAGCCAGTACTGAAGAAACCCAGTGTGCTTTACTAATTCTGCTGTTCACACTGATTATACAGCCCCTGGTCAGCTGCTTAACTATAGCTGCTTTGTGTAAAATAAATAAATAAATAGTTTACTGGCCACCAGATGTCCCATTCTGAATGTGTACTGGCAGAATTAAGGTCAGTCCAAGTTTAAGCAGATATCATATTTGATAGTGACATTACATTGACAACTGTGTGTGTGCGTATGTGTGTGTGTGTGTATGTGTCTGTAGGTGTGTGTATGTGTGTGTGTCCTTGGTTATGGTTTCTGGGAGAGGGTTTATTGGACCTCTTCATTTTTTATTAAAAAGCTGTCAGAAGATTCCTGAAGTTAATCATCATTAAGTGTTTATGAAACCAAACAATTAACTTGGATATGGAAAGTGAGCATCATTTTCTACATGAGATAACAGGTATCTGGGAAGTCATGTGACTCATCAGTAACACACAGATGAGAACCAGTAATCAACTCATGCCTCTTAGGCTACATGGCATATAAACACACATAAACACACACACGCATGAATGCACACACAAATATATAATGATCTAGTATACATAAAAATTATTAAGTTAACAAAAAGTAGAAAAGTGTGAAGGGTGGGACATGGTACAGTGGATATTATTTTTAAATTCTTTGCTATGATAGCTCTTTTTAACTGAATTCCCACTACAGAACACATAGTAAATACAAAACTTGTCATGAATCATGGTGGATCCCAATCTTTGCTTCAAGTAATCTTCTTTTTAATATTAATTCTAGCATGCCAATTGCTACTCAAATCTCATATCATTTCCCCCTCATCTTGAAGCAGATGATAATGAACTCACTGGAGGCAGACAAGTATCAGGCCCGCAGTATCTTCGTTTCGACAGTGATTATGTGATTTGTTTTATCTTTGACCCTGAATTAGGACTAAGTCCCTTGCCCATTTCATGAGAATTTAGTTAGGAGAAAGAAGATAACAACACTTAAAATCCAAGTTAATTAGAGCATGCAAATTACATTCTCTCACAGAATTTTAAAGCCCATAGGGTGAAGGCAGCAAGTACAGAACCCCTGTGTGACAGGTGCCCAGTCACCATACCTCAGAAACTTCTAAGACACACAGTGTGCAGTGGATGGACAATACCAGAGACGTCACATCTGAGGGTCAGCTGCTTGGTCCTTGTGTCCCCCCTACTGACCATGCACAGAGTGCCCAGCAGACAGAGGGGGAGTCAGAGAAAATCACTTTACTTATTATGCATACATCACATACTTCATTTCCTTGTTTCATAAAAATGAATACAAATAAGAAAACTATGCTTTTCTCACATCCAGCTTTACAGATGAGTTCTAAACTATGTCCAGACAGACTTAGCATCATCAAAACACCCACAATCCTCTATGCCAGTGCTTCTTATGCTTTCTAATGCTGTGACCCTTTTATACAGTTCCTCATGTTGTGGTGACCCCAATCATAAAATTATTTTTGTTGTTACTTCCTAACTGCAATATTGCTATGGTTATGAACCAGAATCTAAATATCTGTGTTTTCTAATGGTCTCAGGCAAACCCTATTAAAGGGTCTTTCCAATCCCCAAAGGAGTGATGACCCACAGGTTGAGAGCCACCGCTCTAGGCAATGCATCACCTCTAACACTATTGTCCTAATAAAGTATTCTTGTTTCTAAACTGACATATATGATAACTGGCAAGCTAAGGAAACTGATCACTAGGACTGGTAGTAGAAATTAGAACCATGTCCCTCTGAAAGCAAAGTACAGTTTATCCAATTTTTGTCATAGATATATTGTCATAGATATTGTCATATATATGTGTGGCATGCGTGTGTGCGTTCAAGCTGAGCATTTTACACAGAACCCTAGTTTGTTTCCCAGAACTCACACTGGGTGCATCAAAAATCATCATCACCTGTACCTCCAGGTCCACGGGTTCCAACTCTCTTGTACCACACACATGCTGCATGGCATTTCCTCACTCTCCCTTCTTCTCTCTGTCTCTGTGTCTCTCTGTTTCTCCCTCTCTGTCTCTCTCTCATTTGCAGACATGCACACTCACTGAAATAAAAGTAGTCATTTCTAAAGAAGATATTATTTGAAATATGTGCAATCCCTTGCAGTTTTCCACTCAGTCGCCCCAAGGTTTCTCCCACTATATTTTGATTAAGTGTAAAGTCCTGTGTTTCTTGGGATCTTTTCATTACCTATTTACCTGGAGAAATACTTATTTTTCTCTACTATATACTGGGGGAAATTCTCAATAAGCTTGGTTTACCTAAAATGTTTAATTTCAACCTCAACATTTCAGAGAATTAAAGACTAACATTTATGCTATATTTTGGCATAAAGGCAATGTTAATGTCAAAATCATTCCAAAATAGTTTTGATGAAATTTAATTTAAGTGGGCAGAGTCAGAGTGCAAGTTCCAGGGAACTTTCCTGTTTAGAGATGGAAAATTTCAAAGTCAGAGTCTTAGTAAATGAAGTAGTCTGACATTTGTCTGTCTTATCCTTAGTCAAAGAAAACAGAGAACACACCACGCTTTAAAACAGTGCTGTACCAAGAACAGTAACATCACCTAGCTCTCAGTCTCGCTGCTGTCAGAGCTGCAGGCATGGGAGGGTTTAACATGGTTTTAGTTACTTTTATTTATGTCTGTGTTTGGGGCCAGGTGAAGATAAACCCACAGCATTGGAAGAAAGAAAGAGCTCCCTTATCCATGGTTTCTCATACCTTCCCGCAGACATGTGCAATTACCCGGGACCGTAGTGTTTATTTGCAAGATTTGGATACAAATGGATAAAAAGGTCTTTTCATCTCTTTTTATTAGTAGTGTCTCAAAGCCAAGGCAGGTGTCTGCGGGATTAAACATAATTACAAAGGGAGAGAGAAGACCGGAGCTAGGATCATAATTCCCAGCAGAGCTGGGATTTGAGTGTCTGAGCAGGTGCTGTAGGAGGCCCTGTGTATCCAGCTAATTCGAGCCAGGATAGTGTGCAAGGGCTCACATACTGAACCCTCTGAAGGGGAGGGTGCTGGCTGTCTGGGAGCAGACGGGATGCCAGGATGGGCCCGGTCAGCTCCATGGCTACTGGGGTGAACAGACTCGTTTCTCACTGCTGCCTGTGTGGGATGGCAGCGGGGGTGAGGGAAACAAAGTGCTACTTCTTGCTGTTGTGCAGGCACTTGCATAATCCCCTCCCTCTGGCTTACCGTCATGAATTAGCAATCGCTCCATTATTAGATGGACAAGTGGCAGCAGGTGACAGGGTTCCTCAACTTCTAGTTTATAGTTCTGAACCCTTTCATGGGGTTTTAAGTTTTGGATGGCCCTCATCTGCTGGAGCGTTCCCTTTGTGAAGAGAATTCTATGATCCATTTGGGAAAGAAAAAAAATGAACCTTGTTTTCTTTATAAAAGTGGTTTTCTTTCTTCATTTGGATGCTACACACTATAGTTGACTAGAAATGTGTGTGTGTGTGTGTGTGTGTGTGTGTGTGAAAGGACTGAAAGAAATTTTGATAAAAAAAAAAAAAACCTTCTTTGGCACAGAGAACACCTGGAATACAAGTGCTGCAGACCTCAGTGAGTATCATGCAATCCTGCGTTTCCGGGTATCTTCCTATGCAGATGGAGCCACTGGTCGGGGCTGCACAGCAGTGAGGACCCCTTGCTGAATGGAGTTCAGCAGATAATGCTACTTTGTATCAGGACACAGTCGTGATTCTTCAGGAATGAGGGAATGACAGGGACCAGAGATTCCTTTGTTTTTCTGATGTCACCGTGCTTTCTAAACTCATTGAACGGGGAAGAACTTAAAAAGCAAATGAAGAATTGTTATGAAACTAAAAGAAAGAAATTGTGTTGTTGTTTTTCAGACCCTAGAAAGAAAGCTTTTATATCTGTGTTGGTTTTCCTTAATCCCATAACTCACAGGAAAACAAATAATAGCATTTCACATTAAGATTATATATATATATATATTAGTTATATATATATATATATATATATATTTATCCAGCATGTAAGGGGTATTATCTAAAGCAGAGCTGTCCATCCCAGTGTATGATATTTATATGACTAGAATCTACTTTAATATATTATGTACTGTCAAGTAGGAGAAATGAAGGGACTGGCATTTTAGTTGCACAAAATTATAAAATTATAAAGGGAGTCTATTGTGAAGTTACATATTTAATAGAAGTATCTGGGAAAATTCTCTCCTTGTGTATCATTACCGAGGTTGGGAAATAACTGGAAACAAACTCTGTTGCTATGCAAAGTACAACAATGACTTCCCAGGTTTTTAAGACATATGTTGATGGCAAGCATGTTTAAAAAGTTAGAATGGAGCCTTAAAATAGACTCACAAGGACTGTGGAGAGAGCTTAGTGGGTAAAGTGCTGGTTCAAAATAAATGAGAAACTGAGTTTGGATTCCCAGCATCTCTGTAAAACCCAGGCATGGTGACATGTACCTGTGAACCCAGAATTGGACTCACAGATCCTGGGAATTAGTTCACTGGCAAACTATCTACCGAAACTGGAGAGTTCTATACTCAGTGTACTCCATGTCTCAAAATATAAGGTTAAAAGGCAATTTAAGGAGACATCTGGATGTCTACCTCTTGCCTCCACACAAGCCTACACAAGTGAGCAACTCCCCACTCCCTACTCCATGCACACATACATGTAATGAGCTCATTGGTAATATTTGAATATATCATAATAGGTCAGGGCATGCCAGAGAAAACATCATAAAGACAAGTTAGATACATGAGGACATGGTTGTAATAACGTGTGTACCCTCCCTAAAGCAATGAAGGCAGTTGCTGGGGAAAGGAAACTCTCCAGTGGAGTTGCCTGTATATTGAACAGAACTCTAGGGAGGCAGATTTCATGACCTGTCATCAGCCATGCTGTAGAAGACCTTTTGGTGATGTAACTGCCTTTGTGTCACCCATCCTCCTGTTAAGTAACCCCAATAAACTGTTGGTTCAGCAAACTAGACTTGCCTGGGATCACTTCGTTGCTGTGCTATCAGCAACCTGTCTGGGGTGAGTATATGCTTATTCATGCCTCCTCAGGGACCAACATGTAAACTAATCTTATAAATTTTTACAGAGACACTTTTAAGAGGGACAAGGTATATGATTCATATTTTACATAGGGACAGGATGCATAAGCACAGGCTTCCCCAGGCAGATGGACATACCTGTAGTGAAAATCAGCTGCAATCCACATAGCTTGTTGGGTAGTATTTACCTAGTAAGAGAGCTGGAACCAGGAAACAAGCTGTTCCGTGCAGCCCATGTATTTGCCTTTTTTTTTCATGGCATGGAATTGTCTGTATTGACTCTGACGGTAGCAGGCCTTCTTTATTTATTTCCCCCCATCATTTGCATTTGCATCTACCTTAATTTATTTTTAAATTTCTTTATTCCCTATCTTAAAATGTTAGGGACTTTTTTATCTCCATATTTCCACAAATTCAATTTACTACCCCATCTCTCCAGGTATTCTTTCAAGATAGGACTGAGACCCTCAGGTTGAATATTTTATCATGTGATGCATAAATTTATGTTTTAAGGAGCAGATATAAATTCAGAATCTTTCTTCCCAGGTATAAAATGAAGAAGAATATTAACAGTCCCCAACTGCCTGCTTTCCTGAGATCTGTATTTCTCACGGAAGAATGCTTTTGGAAATACAAAGAACCTTAGGAATCATCTTTCACGGCACCAGTTTTCAATTTTTCACCCAATTTTTCCAGTTATTATCCGTAAAAACTCATTAAAAAAAGAAGTCATGATTTAAGACAGCAGCTTTTAACTGATGATACAGAACACTTGACAGCTTGTTCAGTTCTGTCACATGAATTGTTTTCTTGGGATTGTCCTGTGGCTTCTTTGCAGGAACTCACTCACTCATCCAGATTAAAGCTGGTGATGTGTGCCCACAATGGCAGCATTCGGGAAACTGTGGCAGGATGATTCTGAGTTCAAGGCTATCCTCAGCTACATAGCGAGGCCTTGTCTCAGCAGAAAACAATAGGCATGGATAAATGATCAGGTTTCTTAATCTTGAAAATACAAGCTACAAGTGGTATGGATGGTAGAGATGCATGGCAAAATATAAGAACATGCCCATGCAAAGTGTCAGAAAGGGTGTTACTCTGTCTTCCTTACCATGGAAGTTTACCCTGTCATATGTGGTCCTGAATATGTTAAAGATGTCTTTCATTTAAAGTCACCACCAAAGACTTCAACATCTGCTGGGAAAATTTTCCTTAAAGAACATAGAAATTCATGCTTCACCCCAAGTACTATGGAAAATTTTTTTTGCTCTTCTTAATGGATCGACTTTATCTGTTAATAGCTTGAAGGGTTTTTAATTTCCTTGCTTAATGGATATATTTAGATGGATATCTATCATCTTCTATCCAGCACTTATCTATTTATCATCTATCTATCTATCTATCTATCTATCTATCTATCTATCTATCTATCTATCTATCTATCTATATCCAACCATCCATCTATAGGTAGCTTGCTACTGCCTACCTACTATAACTGACCTATTAATTACCTATCGATCTGTCATCTATTTTTCTATCTATCACCAATTTCTCACATCCAAATCCAGCCTAAGTCTCTCTTGATGGGTTAGAATTTGCCATTCTCCCAAGAACTAAACAAAGTTTCTATGAACTTCAGAATATTTGAGTTGGTTTTGATTGTCACAAAGATCAATGGATCTATTTCCATCGACTGCAGATAGCTCTCGTTGGATACTGGTGTATGGTTTCATTGCTATCTCCCACTCTTTCATACTTAGAAGAGTTAATGATACAGCTCAGCTTTACTTGGAACACTGAGAAATGAACTGGCTATGTGCGTTCTCCTAACATTTCATTACTGGCATCTCATTCGCCAAAGAATAACATAATTGTTCCCAGACATACACATTCTTTCATGCCTAAAAATATTCTATAGAATCTTCAACTTGAAAAATTATTATACATGTGATACCTGACAGAAAGTTGGTATGGAGTTTTGGGGTAAAGCTAAAGGTTCTCCACCATTGTCTCCATGTGAGAGGATTTTTTTTTTTATCACCACCGAAAGGCAAGCCCTTAATTTGCAAACTGTAATTTGAAATAAAATTGCCATTTTAGAGTGAAAACAGCTAAGTTATATGGCAATATTTTATTTATGTTTTCATAAATAAAGCTTGCTTCAAGATCAAAATGGAAAAGCTAAGCCATTAGAGGTCAGGCTGTGGTGGCCTTGGGAGATGGAGGCAGATGTGATTTCAAGGCCACCCTGGGCTACACAAGATCAATGCAGAGACAAATCCAGGTGGTTGTACCTCACACCTTTAATCCCAGTATTAGGGAGTCATGCCTTTAATCCCAGCACTGGAGGGAATATCAAATGAGAGGAGAGAGAGGTTTAGGCTTCCTTAGTTTTCTTAGTCTGAAGTTGCTAAACCTTGGTAGAGGTAAGGCTTCTCTAGTGACTTGGCTCCTTTACTTTTCTGGTTTTTGTGTTGAACCCCAATATCTGACTCAGTTTTTATTATTCATGCTACAAAGCTATTTGCATGTTTTAATCATTTCATAGAAATCCTACTTTCTAAGAATACTTTATTAGTAAAAATTTCAAATACGTGCAAAAGCATATAGTCTAAACAGTTATTTCGCATAAATTATGCTCAATCTTTAAAATTAACGCAGTCAGTAAAATGTCAGTCATACAAGTATGAAGACCTAAGTTTGGATTCCCAGCACCCAAGAAAAAGTCAGGTGTGTCAGCAAGGATCTGCAGTCCCAGCACTGGAAGAGGAAGGGACAGTGAACCCCTAGAGTTGATTGAATTGCCAGCCCCGCCAAGCCCAAAAGTTCCACATTGAGTGACAGAACCCCTCTCAAAAAATCAAGTAGAGAATAGTTGAGGAAGATACCTAACATTTGAGAGCAGTTACTTTCCAGCTTGATAATTTATTTTATTGATTTTTATTGAGTTGTACATTTTTCTCTGCTCCCCTTCCTGACTCTACCCTCTCCCCTTCAACCTTCCCCCAAGGCTCCCATGCTCCCAATTTACTCAGGAGATCTTGTCATTTTCTACTTCCCATGTAGATTAGATCTATGTAAGTCTGTCTCTCTTAGGCTCCTCATTGCTGTCTAAGTTCTCTGGGATTTTGAATTGTAGACTGACTAATTTGATTGGACCCATTTGAAAGAAGATAAGAAGCAAAAGTGACTCTAAGACATTTGGTAAAGATGTGACACAGTATTTGTTCACATTTATCCTTTTGTATCTTGAAAATTAAACTGTGTTTGGAATAGACAAGCTCTAAAGTGTGTGTGTGTGTGTGTGTGTGTGTGTGTGTGTAGTAGTAGTAGTAGTAGTAGTAGTAGTAGTAGTAGTAGTAGTAGTGGTGATGATGGTGGTGGTGGTGGTGGTGGTGGTGGTGGTGGTGGTGGTGGTGGTGGTGGTAGAGAGCAAATGGGTAACAATATCAGGAGACTGAACTACCTTTCCTTGTCCTATGAACTAGAAAAGAATTGGCTTATATAAACAATAAACATATGGCAACCCATCACAAAAAACTCCATCAAATTTACTACCATGTTTTTTAGACAATATCTAAGAATGCAGTGATGTAATTTTATGACAACTTTGTATTATTGTACAGAAAAATAATCCTCTGAGAAAAGAAAATCTTAATTTGGGAATGGCCAAGACCCTATCAAAAGTTAAATGATTACAAGATTTAGAAGCCTGATTTTATAAATAATGAGATTATTGCTGAATAATGGTTCTGTTGTGAAGATAACAGTGTCTACTTTCTTTTAAGATAAACATTTCCAAACAGAGCACAGGGAAGCTCAAGATTAAATTATGTGCTCAAGAGTTTACTCATTAGTCATCTGCATGTTGCTTTTCAAGTCAGTGAGATCTGGAAAAGATAAGTTATTGATTCCTCACTGAGCATAGTGTTGAACTCATCACAAAGCACTGGAAATAACCGCCGAAGAAGAAGCTGAATAATTAATATATTCCATTAGGTGTACATAAAGAGTTCTCTTATTTGAGCCCTATACTTGTAAAAGTTTAAAGTTTAGCTCCTGAAGTTGTATTAGGACTGTCAGGATGAGAGAACAGTTAAATCTGATGAAAGGAGCTTTTAGGAAGAACACAAGGTTGGAACGTTTTTCAGGAAATGTAAGAGAAAGAGGAATAATTTCAACAAATACAAAACTATTTTGACAGGTACATTGCCTTTTACTTGAAAAATTCATTATTATTATTTGCCATAATAATTAGGCTAATAACTACAAAGATTTCCTTGACAATGCTAATTAGAATATCTAACAATTGTTAGCATACCAAACAATTGATTAAAGAGAATCATTTAAATGAATTATGATGTCAGTGTGCAAAGTGGTCCCACGGCTCTGCCCACTGTCTTAACACTATTTGTGCTAAGCAACCTCAGTCCTATTTTGGGATTTTGTGGTACTCCAAGTCAACCTCTGTTATCCTCTTCCTTTCCATCTGACCTCCTGCTTCTTCCCATGTGTTTCCCCAGTTGGTACACCATTGAAGAAATCAACACCCTTTTCTAGTTTGTTTCTCTGTTGCTATGCTAAAACACAGACCAAAAGCAACTTGTGAAGGGAAGGGTTTGTTTTGTTTACATGGGCTTCATCACAGTTCATCATTTAGGGAAGCCAAGGCGTGAACTGAAGCAGGGCAGGTCTGAAAGCAAAGATCCTGGAGCAACACTACTTACTGATTTGCCCCGATGGCTCAAGAAGCTTGCTTTTTAATACAACTCAGGACCACCTGCCAGGCATGGCACTGTCCACAATGAGCTGGGCCTTCCTACAATAATACTTAATCAAGAAAATGCCCCCACAGTCAAATTCACAGGCCATTGTGATGAAAACAGTTTCTCATTGAGTTTCTTTTGTTCTCAGATGACTCTAGCCTGTGTCAAGTTGCCAAAAAATAGTAACCCAACATATATCCAATCTACCATTAACAGTCAATAGTTCCTCAGGAATGGACAAGTCTGATGGGTACCTCCTTCATCCATGATAGAAGACGAAGGTTCTCTCTTATACAGGTATCCACTGATGCTCTGGGTTTCAGTTAACATTTTATTGCCAACCACCATGAGCTTCTCTGATGTATCAGAATTGCTCCATCTAGGTGGAGGCCTCCATAAAACTACACCTGTTCATATATTCAACTCTTTTTGGGGCTTATTTTTCCACCACAATTGTGGGGTAGGGTTAGTCACTGCTCCTGGCATGAGGTGGAGATGATGAATGAGGGCCCAAGTATATCTTGAGGGCATAAAACAAGCTATTGGCCACAATTGTTCCAAAACAAGGGTGGTGGGTGCTGAGAAGGCCCACCTGGCCAAGAAAAACAAAAACCTAGTCCCTCAAACCCACCTATAGATCCCAAGTCACCGACTTCCCACAAAGCTACTCGTCACTGACCAAATGGTACTCACATGGAAGATGCACAGCCCTCTGACCAACATCTGACGGCTTGGCTGTGAGAGACTTTCAGAAGGACTTACTCTTAGACAGAGTCTGGTGATCTTAGAGACTATCTTCTGAATTTGAGGTATCAGGCTTTCTGCTTTGGAATCAATCTCCCACCATTTACAGTTTTATGACCTTCTTGTAATCCTCTTCCAGCCACTATAACAAAAGGAAATCATAAAATATTCTCAATAAAATAAACAACCATATAACATAAATAAACTCTAGCCAAATAGTAAAAGAACATTTTTGTACTGATAATATATGTTCAAAATATATTGCTAAAGGATGACACTTTTAGGGTGAGCTGGGAAGACAGCTCAGTTGGCAGAATGTTTGACTAGAAAGCATGAAGCCCTCAGCTTTGTCTACCAATGCCACACAAAGCAAATATAATTTAGTGTGTGACTGAAATCCAAACACCCAGGAGATAGAAATAGGAAGACTAGGAATTCAAGGTAATCCTCAGCCACCCAGTATATTTCAGGTCAACCTGCGATTCATGCAACATATCTGAAAAAAAAAACTGAAATAAAAGTACATTGTTTCCCAAATAAACAATATTCTGTGTTTATTATATATGCAAGTGTGTATATGTGTGCATGCACACAGCCTGTAATGAAGTATCTCAAATTGTGGAGATTTTTGTCTTTTCTTTTCTTAGTTGCTGTCTTAGTCTTATGGTAAACATGGTGTTTTCAAAACTGGAAATAGGAAATTCTAGGTAAAACAATGACTAGCAGGAGTGAAGCCTATGCTATCTCAGTGGAATAGGCTGAACTGTGCCTTTGAATGTGGAGGAAAGGCATGCAAAGACTTGCTGTCTTGTCTGTTAAGGGAACAACTCTATGCTGTGCCTTTTTAATGCGTTTTTCCATCTCTACTCTCCAGAGCATTCTTCAATTTGTTTATTCTCAGGTGCTTTGAGTACTACATCACCTGCCTGCTTCTTGGTACACTGTTTATTAGTATACCCTCAGGATGGGCACTGTATCAAGGCTGAATGAGATTGGTGACATTCTTCCATGGGCTTTTTTGGCAAAAGAAAAAAGCCAAAGACAAGCAGCTGCTTTAAGTGAAGAAGCTCCAAGGAGTGAATACATAAAGAACTAGAGAGAAGCAAAGAAGAATACAGATACACTTACAACAATCAATGATAGAAAGAACCTGGTACTTAAGATGACATGCACTTTGCTTCTAAGACACAAAAAACAAGTAGGAACTGAGCTAGAAACTCCCTCCTGTTGTCTAGTGTTTTAGTGAAGACACCATGTAGGCTGTGGAGGAAGAAAACTCATTAATTTTCTCATCCAGCTGTAGAGCATGCTTGATCCCAATCTGCCAGGCAATATACTCACAGGTGTAAGAGGGGAATGATTATATTGGAGGCCCACTCCACAGTAAAGAATGTGCATCTGGTCTTAATTACAAACCAGTTTAAAATACTCTGGGTGAAAAGTCATGATCCCAAATTGGGATCATGCTACCACTGTTTTTTTAAATTGGCAAGTTGTTAAACTTCCTTCTAATTTTCTTGTTCAAACCTGTGCACTAGTACTGCTCTCAGAATGGAGCAGAGAAGCTACATTTTGAATAAGGCAAAGCTATTGCAGAGCCTTATATCTAGGTCAAAATAAAGAATATATATATATATATGTATATATATATATATATATTGAATATTCTGCTCTAAATAATAAATCTATACTCTCCCCCTCAAAACCATTGTAGAACATTGCAGAAGAGGTGAAAGAGCTGAGGACGGTTAGGCGTGCCATGAAATGCTACCAATCAGCTACAATACAATATGAGTTTTTCAGTCATGAAAAACAAGCAGACAAGATTGGACCCTTCAAGGCTCTGTTATGGATAAAGAAAGTGCCATGAGAGGGAGAAAGGATTGCAGGAATCAGAGGGGTCAAGGACATCACAAGAAAAGCCACAGAAGCAGCTAACATGGCTCACAGGAACTCACTGAGTGTGAACCAATAACCACGGAGCCTGCATGGGACCAACCTAGGCCCTATACATATATGTGACAGTTATGTAGCTTGGTCTACTTGTGGGACTCCCAACAACAGGAGCTTATGCTTTGGCTGGCTCTTGGAAACCTATTCCTTATATTGGATTGCCTTGCTCAGCCTTAATGCAAGGGGAGGTACTTAGTTTTACCTCAACTTGATATGTCATGTTTTGTTGATATCCATGGAAGGCCTGTACCTTTAAGAACAGAAACAGAGGATGAGAAGATTGGGGGAGGGGATGAGAGGGAGGTAAAATAAAAAAAGAAAGTTCTATGAGACTCCATTTTTTTTTTCCTGAAGAGCCATCGTTTATAGTTACTTTGAGAAGGGATGCATTTTATTTCAGTAGTGTAGGCACTGTGAGACTAGATGGGGAGAAGAAAGGGGTCCAGAGAAAAAGGGAGGGGGAATAATAGACGTTAAATGAAGGAAGAATTGTGTGTGTGTGTGTGTGTGTGTGTGTGTGTGTGAAAACAAGCAAAATGATTAATAACAAAGAATGAGGGAAATGTTGTTTAAAACTATATTCTTGATCAGCTATATGGGGTCCTGGCATTCCAGAAAGGACACTCCTCCATGTCAGGGACTGGGGTTCAAGGAGCAACCAGACTTAAGACAATTGGCATTCAGCCTTGGCGGGGAGCTCAGACAGAAGGACCTTTGTTGAGGCAGTCAGCCATTGAACCTTGTGCCGTGCATGATCTGGATTAAGAGTGCACATAGTCACTTGTCACAAATGTTTTATTGTGTGTCTGGGCAAGTCATTCTCACTTGTTAAGGAACAGCCAGGGCTTTGTTCTCCATGGGCTTAAAATAAACCAGAAAAATCAGAGAGGTTCAAGGTGCTGAGGAACAGGCAAAGAGGTCCTGCTGAGAGTTTATTTTTGCTTGCTTGGCTCCTTAGCTTGTGGAATCAGCAAGTCCTGGGAATTTTAGTTTGAGGTCTTCATCAGCTCTCTCTTAAAGTACCATTCATATTGATAATTTCAAAAAGTAAATTCAAATAAGAAACTGGTCTGCTTTTTTTGGAATAATTGTTATCTTTTTAAGCTGCATTGCCTAAGCCAATATAATTTAACCCTGACCATGATTCAATGGACTGAATGAAGACAATTGAATTGGTGAGAAGAAAAAACTTTCAATTTTACTGTTCCTCTATCTTTTCCTTTTGAAAATCCCTCATTTTGAAAAATGTAAGAATTTCATAGATGTAATTGTTTTTAAAATTGCTGGCTCAATGAAAGACATATCAAATAATGGGTAATATGTTTTCCCCACAACTGCTCCTTTCCCTTCTTTCTTTTGCCAGCTTTCTAGTATCCACCACCTACTCCGAGGACTGCATTATCTGATGGGAAAACATGAACTCTTCACATCGTCAGAAATTCTGGGATCTGGCACTGAGTGTGGGTTAACTTTGCTGCTGTGTGTATTTGTACAATGTACTTATTCTCTTTGGACGCCAGACTCCTCATCTGATCTTCATGAATAACGGGTTTTCTTATCAAAAGTGTATTTTTATTAAAAATGATAATGCTTAAGAAACTATGTGGATACTTGTAAAAACCTTTAAAGAGATGTTGAGGAAGCTAACAGACACAGTGCACAGCTCAAAAAATAAAAAATAAATGAGGGAGAAACAAGGAAGTCTTTGTGAAGACCATTTTTCGAGAAAAATCATCATTTGCTTTGAGTTCACATTTGATATGAAAAAGAGCAGTGAGACTCGCTGACATCTCCTTTACCTCTGGACAAGGTACCAATAACATTTGGAGGAGGACAGAAATGCTTAAAATCTTACATGGTGCCGGGCGGTGGTGGCGCATGCCTTTAATCCCAGCACTCGGGAGGCAGAGGCAGGCGGAACTCTGAGTTCGAGGCCAGCCTGGTCTACAAGAGCTAGTTCCAGGACAGGCTCTAGAAACTACAGGGAAACCCTGTCTCGAAAAACCAAAAAAAAAAAAAAAAATCTTACATGGCTTTTTAGGAGAAGCATACGATTCAAAGCGTTGTTGAAGATTAAGAATGCAACCGAGGGGTATGGAAGAGGAGATAGGTGACTCCAATGGATTTAATAAAATATGAGAAGGTGTTTTCCAATAAGCAGATAGATGGAAGCAAAGAAGCAGAAAAGGCAAAGATGGCTGCTAGTGCTTTCTATGCTCTGGGGCCAATCACAGAGATAGCATACAAGAGGCTTGTGCAGATACTGGGAACTGTAATGCATTTTTTTAATTTATTTTTTTATGAAGTAATTCTTTTTATTTATTTTTTAAACAAATAAAACAAGCTATCTTTTTTCATTTTACATACCAATTCCAGTTCCTACTCCCTCTCCTCCTCCCATTCCTTTCACCTTACCCCCCCCCACCTCATACCCTATCCACTCTTCAGAGAGGTTAAGGCACATTGCTTTGGGCAAGGCCCAAGTCCCTCCCTACTATGTCTAGGCTGAGCAAGGTATCCCTCCAAAGAGAATAGGTTCCCAAAAAACAGTACAAGCAGTAGAGATAAATCCTGGTGCCACTTTCAGTGGCCCTGCAGTCTGCCCAGCCATACAACTGTCACTCACATTCAGAGGGACTAGTTTGAACCTATGCTGGTTCCGTCCCTGTATGGCTGGAGTTGGTGAACTCCCATTAACTGAGGTAAACTGTTTCAGTGGGTGTCCCCATCACGGTCTTGAGCTCTTTACTCATATTGTCACTCCTCCCACTCTTCAGTGGGAATGGAATATATTTCTATGAGTTACAGAAGAACAAAGGGACTGAATTTAGGTAGGACAGAGATGCTCGTTCCTCCCAAGTCCTGACTAAGCTTGACTAGAAGGTCTCTGAAATGTGGGCTTTTGATGTTTGCTGCCCTGTATGTCAAGACAGATGGACTACTAGCTTCTAATTCTCCTGCTTCCACATCTCACTTATGAGTACTGGGGTTACAGACTTGTAAGGTGTGTCAAACCTTACTTGGGTCCTGAGGAATCTGAAATCTGCTCCTCACGCTTGCACCACCAGTACATTTTTCCCTAAGGACCTTGCCACCCAGCAATCCCTCGGTTTTTTTTTTTTCTCATGGTTTATTTTTTTATATTTAAAAATTTCCATCTCCTCCCCTCCTCCTACCCCTTCCCTCCCCTCCTCCTCCCCGTTCCCTCCCCTCCTTCTCCCCCTTCCCTCCCCTCCCCTCCACCCATACCTCCCCTCCCTCCCTCTCAAGGCCAAGGAGCCATCAGGGTTCCCTACTCTATGCTAAGACCAAGGTCCTCCCAACTCCCCCCAGGTCCAGGAAGGTGATCGACCAAGCTGAGAGGACCAAACCCGTCTCTCTGAATGTGGCCAACAGCGGGGGCTGACTGAGAAGCAAAGGACAATCCCTCGTTTTTAAGGAAGACTGGGATACATTCTGCACATAAGATCAGTTGCTTGAGAATGTCAAGTAATTCATGTGTGGGCCTAAGGGAGCAGAGAGAAGTGTCCGTATAGAAACCATGTGCAGTTGTATATTTGTCCATTTCACCCTTAGGAATATAATTTTTAGTTTGGAAAAACTTGCTTAATTGCTTGATCGATTGAATGGAGAAGCATAGTCTCATAACGTAGTTCAGACTGGCCATAAACTTGAAACAATTCTGGCTCAGTTTCACAGTAACACACTACTATGCCTAGCTCTTGAATATATTTTAATATAATAAGAAAGAAGGTATGAAACTGCACCTTATTATGTTTTCATGACCTTGGTTCAGTATATTCATTGTATGTAATAAGTATGTATACATATATGTGTACATATAATTGCTACATAAACAACTCATACTTAAAAATATAAATTGTGAACCACAAAATGCAGCTTTATTCTAGGATTAAAACTCTGAAACTCAAAACTGCTCATTGTTGACCACTGAACATGTATATTATAAAAGTAACTCTATTAAATGTTGTCAGGAAACAAGGAAAAAAAGTAGAAGTCTCTGCCCTGGGGTTAGTTTGTAATTCAATTGTGGCTTTAGAAATGAAGCAATATTTCAAACTTTGAGCAACTACACAAGGGTTTACTAGCATTCTAAAAATACCAGTTCAGCAAACCTGTTGTAAAAACCACCTAGTAAAGCTGCCACAGTGTTCATTACAATGTTTGTATTTGACTTTGTTGCCTTGTCCACACTAGAAAATAGGGGTCATGAAGTTGGTTCATTCTCCCAGTGTGTGTGTGTGTGTGTGTGTGTGTGTGTGTGTGTGTACCCCATTTGGAAGCCAAAGGTTGATGCTTAGTGTCTTCCATAACTGTTCTCTACCTTATGTTTTGAGACAGGATCTCTCAAAGAACTTGAAACTTGCTACTTCAGTTAAAATGGCTAGCTCATGAGCTCTAGTAATTCTCCTGTCTCCACCAGTCAGAGCTAGGATTGCCAACAGCTGTATGTTTTCACTTGACCTACGTGTTTGCCTGGGTGCTAGGGATTCAACTATGTCTTCATGTTCACACAGTAAGGGCAAATGTTGTACTGAGTGGGTGGTCTCCTTAACCCCTTAACATCCATGGCTAATGTGGACACATTAGCATGCACATCTTAATGTTATCTTGAAACTCAGACCCCATCTCATGTGAATCCAACAGTTGCTGAGGGATGAACATCACTGGAGCAGGGCATACAGGCTCGGTAAATGAAAACAGAAGATCTTTTCTCTATCTACAGATCTTCCTAGAATGTGTATCATAAATCCCTTTGTAAATGTTTCTCAGTCAGAATCTTATACTGAAGGGAGCCAAGAAGGTCATCCCACTTGAGATAATGGTAAACCAACTCAAAACTGAGCTCTCTAGAACAAAAGATTGTCAAATGACCAGCGAATGAAAGTTATACTTTGTTGTACATCGTGCTCTCTGCTGAAAATAAGTTTTGTTTTTTTTCTTTTTCCTATATTGAAATCTTAGCCACCAGAAGCCAAGAATGTGGCCTCACTGGGTGACAATACCACTGAAGAAGTAATTAGCAACACAGCGTTATACTACAGCAAAGCTGACTTGCATCTAATATGGCTGGTGTCTGTGAAGAAAGGCCTGGGACACAAAGACATGAGCAAGGACATTATCATGTGAAGGCAGGATTTACTCCAGAGCCTGCAGAGGCTGCATAGCCATGCAGTTTACAGTGAGACAGCGTATTGTTGTTTCTTAGGCTCCTCCGGGCATGAGATCTTGTCACAGCTTCCCTGGCAAATCAATATTGTCTTAGAATCCACATAGAAAATAAAACCAACAGCAATGAAAGAATTTCTACATTTCAGTTTATAAAGGCACAGAAACAATGCTTTAAAAATTAGAGCAGAATCATATCTTCCTGTAAAAGCAGGAATATTTGACACGCATCAGTATCTCAGCCTCAGGTGTCAATAGAAATTAAAATGGAAAAGCCAAGGATTCAGCTGTGGAGTTCATAACTGTGTGCAACATCACAGGTTAGTGTTCTCTTCACATCTCGCTTCTCCGGTATCCCCAAGTGCCTCAGCTGGGGCTCTACCTTAGTTATTTTTACACTCCTTGTCCCTTCCACAGCATACACAACAGTCTTATGAGAGTAGTTTCACCAGAGTAATAATTATTAGCTGTTTCAGAACAAGATAAGAAGTTCAGAAATGATTGACAGTTGATGGCTTCTAGGGAGAGTCTTTGTCTTTAAGGATGTGGGCCCTGGTAGATAAACCATGAGTTGAGAGCAACAAAAATTGGTGGATTATTAAAATAAAAAGTTGGAAGGGTGAAGGTGGATCTGGGAGGAGTTGGCGGAGTGTAGAGGATAATATGATCAAAGTTCATTGTGTGTATATATGCATGAAATTCTCAAAAAATAATTAAATATTATATTTTAAGAAATCAAAATGCATTTCACACCTACATGAAAAATTAAAGTATAAATAAAAATCATTTAAAAAATGATTATTTAAAGGGGAAAACTTACAGATCACCGTCCTAGATTACAGCCCCCTGCACGACCAGGAAGGGAGTCTGGTAGCTGGAAGTGGAGTTGGAAGGAAGCAAGAGAGAGGACACTTGTTACCCTGCTTTTTCAAGCCAGAGAGACCACGCCCATGTGGGCTGGTATCTTAAAGGCTATTGGCTGAAGCAGCGGAAGGAGCTCAGCAGCAAAGATCTGTGCTAGGTGTTGGAGATTCATATGGAAAACATCTTTCAAAGTCCAAACCAACAGTTATTCACTAGGTGTGCACTGTCCTACCTGTACCACATCCAGGGTCACTCTGTATAACCCACAGCTTTCTTAAATTCATCTGAAGGAGGGAAAGAAGTAAGGAGGACAAAACCCAAGCCTTACTTGGGGGAGCGGTCTCCACAGGGCAACGCTCTGCTTTTTCCTTAATAAAATACTAGAGAACCTCTCTCTTCCAAACTACTTCCATGTCCTTGATCATCCTATTAACTCAAGAAAAACACAAAATTCCATATAACTTCTAGTATACTCAAGAACACCCCAGAGAGTTCAAGAACTACTCTGGGTGGTGGTGGTGGTGGTGGTGATGGTGTGTGTGTGTGTGTGTGAGAGAGAGAGAGAGAGAGAGAGAGAGAGAGAGAGAGAGAAGAGAGAGACAGAGACAGAGAGAGACAGAGAGACAGAGACAGAGAGAGAGAGACAGAGAGA
Organism: Arvicola amphibius; assembly: GCF_903992535.2. Lineage (NCBI taxonomy): Eukaryota > Metazoa > Chordata > Mammalia > Rodentia > Cricetidae > Arvicola > Arvicola amphibius. The sequence goes on along the minus strand of NC_052052.2, from coordinate 126,032,335 downwards.
GACAGAGACAGAGACAGAGAGAGAGACAGAGAGACAGAGACAGAGAGAGACAGAGAGACAGAGAGACAGACAGAGAGAGAGAGAGGAGAGAGAGAGAGAGAAAGAGAGAGAGACAGAGAGACAGAGACAGAGAGAGAGAGAGAGAGAGGAGTTTATACATGCTTTCATGCATAAATGCAAAAGCACACTGACTGTGTCTTGGGACTTATGTGCAAAGAATTGGCCCCATCGACCATTTTATTAGTGTTTGAGCATTTGGTGCAGAGCTGCCGTGAAGGCCTCAGTATCTGTGGAAGCTCTGGCAATTAGCTCTGAAAGGAACAGTCATAAATAGTAATTAGCCATTCCCTCAGTCATGTCCCAAAGCCTTAAAAGAAATCCACAGAGAAATCAACGCATTCTTTTCTAAAGACTTATTACAGCCACACCTCCCGCTCACTGTCACCAATGCCTAGAGCAGCAACAGCACCATGGCTGTGTGTGCCTTTCTGACGTGGTACCAGGCTGAGCGGGTGGCCAAAAGGGATAGAGAGTGGTACTCACCTGACCCAAAGTCAGAAAAATACTTCTTGAGCAAGGAAGTCGAGAGCTGCAGGCACTGGGCCTATTTAATAAGACAACATCTGATTTTTGATTTAGCCCTTTCCCTTCAGCCACCAATGAACCCTCAAAACTTTAAAATGTCTAGAAAGCACTCATCGCTTCTTCACTGGTGGTGTAGCCTCCCACAAGGTCTCTTGTTAACTAAGCTTCATTTCATTTCTTTTTGTAAAAAGTAGATTATGAAATCTTGTGTGGTTGGGGAGTGTGATGTGGTGGCAGTTAACCCTTATTAACTGGAACACAGAGGTTTGGTGAGTGCTGAGCAACCTGGATGCTGTCCAACTCCCAAAGTTGAAGGTCTGTGCTTACCTGGTTTACTCCCTTGGCTTTGGCAACACCTCCTTTATTCAGTTACAGAGCAGATTGGCATACGCAAAAGACTAGGCTCAGCCGTTCTCTATCAGCCATCTAGACTCAGGCCTGACCATTCACCAATCACTTGGGGTGTTTTCAGAAATGTGACCCAGGTGGTTCCCAGGCAACAACCGGCAGAGTTTCTTCTTTCTATTGGTTATTCCAGGGTGCTGCAGCCTCAGGTGCCAGAAATGAGTGGAGTTTGAAGTTAACTGGGCTACAAAGCGAGAGACCTTGTCTCAAAAACCAAAAAATAAAACATAAGCTCTACCTTCTAGGTGTCCTTAAGAAATTTTAATTCTACATCATTACTGAAACACCTGAACTGCATTAAATATCTAATCATGGTGGCTATGGCACTAGTGGACGCTAAATAAAACCCTTATGATCCCTGAAGTCTGTGGGAGTGTGCTGTTCAGTGCTAGACCAGTGTCCTCCAGCCTTGCTAGTCACCCCATCTTTGAGGCCTGGGTCAAATTCCACTTCTTTGTCCAGAACTTGTTGCTACTGGTACCTGCATCTTAGAGTGTGCAGTGTCTGTGCCGCACCATGTTTAAACTCACCTGACTGCACTCCTTCCTGTATGATCTTACGTTATTTTCCTTCATCTGGTGTTTCTGTTTCTATCTTTTCTATCAAAATAGACTTTTTTCTCTAGCTTTTTCCTATCCTTCAAGGAGCTTAGCACAGTGTGTAATATTTGGCAAATATTCAGAAATTAAATAAATCCTCTGCTAAAGAATAAGAAGTATTATTCAGATTTGGGTTCAATTTGAAATGAGACAGAACCAGACTCTTCGTGTGATAGCTAACAAGAACTAGAGGTACATTTTTGGGTGGTGTAGGCAAACGCACCATGAGCAGAAGGATGGCAGAATCATAGATGAGCAGCTGCAGTATTTAGAGACGTGGAGCCCAGTTCCAGGTCAACTCCTACAGTAGTTGAGACCTTCAGTGGCCAAGGCAGCATTAGAAGCTTCAGAGATGGGGGAGGTGAGCACTGTGTCCTGATCTAGATTTCACTCTTACAGTGTGCATTTGTGACTCTGTTCGTTTTAAAGACAACTGTGCTGAGCTCCAGTCATTGGAAACCAGACCCTGGACACCAGGATTCTCCTGAGCACGGGTGATCAAATTATGCAGGGAAAGAAGGCAAATCCAGCCGGAAAAAGAAACAAAGAGTTTTCAGCCGCAGCCTCATCAGCAGGTCTCTACTGCCCTCCTCAGAGGAAATGGTGACAGTGGGGCTCAAGGCAGAGCTGAGTGGGAGGAGAAAAAGTCTCTCCTGCAGCCACCTTGTCAGAGGGAGACTTTACCAGGAAAGTAACCTTTGCGTGGAGTTACATGATTCCAAGCTTGATATACACTTGTGTTAGTTAAGAGTGTTAATTCAAAAAATAATCAAATAACTCCCATAACCATTCCAGCGACTATTACCAAAGCCGCTGCTATGTCTCCCCACAAAGTGAAGGCCGTCAACTTGGTGCATTATGAAAGACTGTTACCCCCTCTAGGTGATTGGCCCACTCCCCTACCTGACCAGCCTTCCACCAAGTACTGACATGGTTAAGAGGGAAAAAAAAGCCATTCTGCATTTTCTCTCCCCTGCCTTATGAGTTGTTAAAGAGCCTGCCAATGGGATGCTGTGGAGCCCAGTGTCCTGGCCTTGAGAAGTGTCCCTTTCCACAGGACCTGGGCCCTTTCCTCCACTCTGCCATTTCTCCTTTAAGCTCTTCCCTCTTGTCTTACCTCTTTGTACAAAGATGTAGTCACACCTCAAAATTACTCCTTGGAGACATCTCCTACCCTTCCAGTCAAAACCCATCCATAGTGATATCACTCAGGGTATCACCTCTGGAAGGTTAGATAACAAATGTCTGCTTCCCTTCTAGAGCCCTCTGCAAACCAGGCAAAAATGAGAGCAAGGAGTGGAAAAGCAAAATGCTCAAGGGAGAGAAGAACTAAGACAGTCTTCTAGAAGGTCCTGTCATGATTAAAAAGATGAAAGAGTTCTTTCCAAGTTTAGTGGAAGAAACAGGGACAAGAAACATATTTTTGAAGGAGTTTATCTCTACAAGAGAAACAAAAGGAGGCAGAAATTCAAGAGAAACTATGTCAAGTACTGTGGCAAGACAGGAAAAAAAACTTAATGTATCATAACAAGCTTCTTAATTTTTTAATTGTATTGAGAAATAAAAATTATACTAATGTAGATGGAGTGGCGGGGCTGTGTCCCGCCACCCAGCTAGCTTTATACCCGAAATAATTACACAGAAACTGTATTCATTTAAACACTGCATGGCCAATTAGTTTCAGCCTCTTATTGGCTTATTCTCACATCTTGACTAACCCATATTTAGTAATCTGTGTAGCACCACAAGGTGGTGGCTTACCAGGAGGGATCTTAACCTGTGTCCGACTCAGAGAGGAGAGGCATGGCAACTGCCAATGGTGACTGCCTGAAGCGTCTGCCTCACTGCCTTCTTCCCAGAATTCTGTTCTGTCTACTCCACCCACCTATGTTCTGACCTATCAGGCCAAGCAGTTTCTTTATTAATTAACCAATGAAACAACAGATAGATATAAGACACTCCTACATCATACTGAAGGTCATATAAAACATGAATCCTAACTAAATAACTTGTTCAACATTTTAATTGTATTAATAAATAGCTACACACACACATACTTTTAGAGATGTGACAATTAGCATAACTGAAAATGGTTGTGTTTGAGAAGATACATATCGATTCTGTTGTTACATGTGCCCTGATACAAGACTGTTTAATGTTCCAGGATATTTAAGAAAAGAGAAAATGGAAATAAAATAGAGCCAGGTATGGTTACATACTAACCTCAGTACTCAGTAGATTAAGGCAGTGAGATCTTGAGTTGGAAATTATTTAGTATAACCCTATCTAAGAAAAGAAAAAGACAAGAGAAGAGGATAAAAGAAGAGAAGGGAGGGGAGGGAGGGGGAGGAGAGGCAAGGTATTATCTTCAAAAACCTTTGCATTTTAAAGAAAGTACTTCCTTTTTTGCTTTTTGGTTCTTTGGGCTCTATTCTGATGCAGCAATTCTGAACTCTATGGGTGGATATATTCTTATGAATGAAGGAATTATTTCTTTATCCATATTTTGATAAACAATGGGCTGAATAAAATCAAGCTTAGCTTCCAGCCCACAGGCCAATGGAGTTGAACAGATTAAGAATGTAAACCTAATGCTGTCACCAGCAGGAGTGTGTCAAGCAGCCTTTTAGATAACATGGAATGAATACAAAAACTAGATTTTGTTGAAACTCAGAACAACAAGAAAATAAGGGAAGTAGTATATAATGAATTCTCCTTTTTTTTCTTATTTTACATACTAATCCCAGTTCCCTTTCTCTCCTGCCCTCCCACACCCACACCTTCTCTGATATTATGAACAAAGGGGCCAAGACAATGATGGGCATACCCACAGAAACAGATTCAAGCTAGTGGGCACTCACTGACCCCGGACTGACAGCTGGGGAACCAGCATAAGACCAAAGTAGGCCCTCTGAATGTGGGTGACTGTTGTGTAGAATAAATTCACTCTTAACACGCCCCCCCATCTATGAGTCTTGCCCTGTAAGAACTTGGCTAATGCTCACTGGGACAGTGTTTCATGACTGTTGGGGGCCTTGGCATCACTGCCCCTCTCAGTTTAGAACTCGGGGCCACAGTGCTAAAGGTGGAAAATGGGAAGCAAAAGAAATAAAAATCCTTAAAAGAAAAGACTCTGGGCATGTTCTAGAGGTGATATCCCCATTATCTGAATGTTCCAAAATATATTTTTCAGACATTTTTAAGGTCTACTTCTCTCTGGTTCTGTTTGTGTGTGTGTGCGTGTGTGTGTGTGTGTGTGTGTGTGCGCGTGTGTGTGTGTGTAAATTTAAATGTGTCATGTGTGTTCAGGAGCTCTCAGAGGCCACAAGAGCTCATCAGTTCTCTCAGAACTCATTGGTGTTACAGGGGGTTATGAGCTGCCATGTGGATGCAGGGAACTGAACCCTAGTGCCCGGCAAGAGCAGTGGGCACTGAGATAGTTCTCTAGCTTTTTTTCCCAGCATTTGAGTTTTGCTCGGTTATGCTTCGAACTTCTGGCCCTTGAGCAGAGCCCATTCATCTACCTTAGTTAAGGATGTAACTGGTACTTAGACCCACCATCTCAAGGCAGCACACTGACTCCCAGACTACTACGAAAGCGAGTTTTGATCCTTGTGTACACATTTTTCAGACATTAGTAGGATGTGGACATGGAAATTTCTTTCTTAGTCCATGAGTAATAATGTGTCTTTTAAAGACAAGCTGTCTCTAAGTGTTCTCTAATAAAAACCTGTAGCTTCCAGGACTAAAACATTTGCTCAGAACTGATACGTAAATCCAGGCTAAAGCAAACCCCAGACTGAGATGGGAGGATTTATGTGGTGTTACAAAATGTTTTCTACCCACCAAATAATGTCTTCACGGGCAAATAAATATTTGGGTTACTGCTCAGTTGCCTTATTAATCAAATGAATGAAAACAAAAGGTTTAAGCTAGAAAAATCCTACCTACCAACACGGCAAATATGTGAAAAGCTGTAAGACTTGAATATCAATTCCATGCACAAAACATTATTTAAAAAAAAGAAATCTGGTTATTAGCAAAAATTTAGAAACAACCTAAACTCCTATAATTAATTAATAAGTAGTTAATTATCCAGCCATTGAAATCATGTTTTCAAATGCCCTACAAAGACATGGAGAAATGACTATCATAAAACAACTTACAGGGCAAAATCTAAAAATGTTAATTCCTTAAAATATACATAAGTGTTGTCCACAGTATAGCACTATGGTAATGTTTCTGGCTGGTAATATCATCATTGGTTTTTATATTTGAATGCTGTGTACTTTTCACATATTGTACCACAAAAATGTGTCATTTTTAAATTAAAAAATTGAATGGAATAATGTTACCCTCTAGGTAACACTTAAAACCTCAAGGACAGTACTAGCTAAGTAAGAAAAACCAGATGCAAAAAGCAATTCTCTCAAATCCAGACAGGCTTTGAAGTCTGATTGAATTAGGAATGAAAAAAATCTTTACTTTTCCCCCTTCTGATATGGTTTTATATATTGTCAGAATTGAGGGTGGAGTCAAATATGCCATATGGAATGCTAAATTGACATGAAAGAGATGCACTTTTAAAAGGTGTACTTTGAAATGATTATAGCAAATTCATTCAAATGCATGTTAAGTTGCAGTAATAAAAAAGCAGCCTCTTCTCTCTGAACCTCCTGGCTCCCCTGCCCTGTTCTCATACCCTGAACAGGAAAATAAATCAAATTACACCAACAAAAGGCACAGTAATCTCCAAGGACAGGCCTTGTGTCTCTCTTTTTATTCTATTTTGTGCCTGAAGAAAACACATGGGATTTTCTCATTGAATCTGTCTAAATATAAAGCCTTTAGAAACACCATACAGACTCCCCTTCCCCAAATCACGTGCAAGTTCTGTTAATGTCAATAGGAGCTGCACGGAGGGACAGGGGAAAACCACTCCCCATTATGTTTTATTGCATTTCTATTTTATGAACTGGTCTCTTGGATGATAAATCAGTGCTACTGCAAAACCATTAGTCTTTGTGGGAAACTTCCATGAAATACCTCTTATTTGTGCTTTCTAGCTCAGTTTAAAAAGAGAAAGAAAGTAAGTTCCAAAAGATGGTGCGTACGTCTGCTATTTTCACCTGTGCTAACCAGGACAATATTGATGACACCCCAATATAGTGCCAGCTTCCTCATTCCTGACAAGGGGAAACTGTAGGTTTGCCTATGACTGAGATAATGACTGACCATATTTTACAAATATCCCATCGGCAACTGACTATTAGATAACCTGAGTCAAACCATACTCACCGCTCCAACCTCAGGACCCAAAGCTTCTGAGTCAGCATGTAACATGGGGGCCCTTGCTTGTTGGGGTTTCTGTCCTGCCCAGTTCCCACAGCCAGTAAGCCTCAAAGAAAATCACACAGAGGTCTCCATAAGTTATAAACTGATTGGCCCATTAGCCCAGGCTTTGTATTAGCTCTTATAACATATATTAACCCATTATTTTTATCTATGTTAGCCACATGGCTCAATACTTTTTTCAGCAGGGCAGGTCACATCTTGTTTCTTCCATGGTCTGGGCAGAACTGTGAGAGAGCTTCCTTCTTCCCAGAATACTCCTGTTCTTCTTGCCCCACTTCTACTTCCTATCTGGTTTTCTCACCTATACTTCCTACCTGGCTACCTGCCAGCCAGCGTTTATTTAAAACATAATTAACAGAATACAGAATTGTCCTGCACCATCAGCACTTGCAGAAGTCCAGCCAGCCTAGAGTGGTCCAGTGTATCCCAGGTCACAGGGGATGCTGCTGGCTTTCTCTGCTCAAGAAGACACCTATAAGGATTGACACCTAGAATCGCTCAGGCTTTACCATGCCCACATTCTTGATCCCATGTCACGAATATATATGTATCATTTTCAGTATATTCCTCATGTTTCATGCCCACTCTCACCTCCATAACACAATTGATTCTCTTAGTATTTTCCTTCTGTTCTTTATCATCCTGGATGCTTTCCAACACATGCTCTCTTACCTGAAACATAGTCTCCACTGTTTTTTTTTTTTTTTGCCTCTTGCTGGTATCTCTTTTTCCATCTTGTCCATTTCCCTTCCTCCCTCCTTCTTTCATTTTTCCTTCACTTCTCATTCTAATTGTCTTCCTTTCTTTTTCAGATTTTTCAGGCTTCATTTTTTTGTTTGTTTGTGTTTTGCTGTTGGTGTCATTGTTTATTTTTGAAATAATGAAACTACAATATTTCCCTTCCTTTTTCTCCCTCCAAACCTTTTCACTCTTACTTGCTTCAACTGAAGGCCTCATTTTCACTAATTGTCATTGCAAACACATATGTACTTTTGTAAATATATGCATTCTCACATATAACCTGTTGAGTGCATATAATGATATAATGATGATGGAGAGATCAGACACTTTAAAAAAAGAGGAATCCCACACTAACTCAGAACTAAGAAATAGACCAGTGTTTATTAATTGTTCCACATCCAGGTAAATAGTCTATGAGGCTACGCCCCAGTAGGCAGGTAGTTGCTAGCTATAAACCTTCCCACAGCACCTCCCCCTTTTGTTTAAATAAGATAGTTCTAAACCTACTACAAAATTATATACAATAAAAACAAATATCCTATTGTAACTAGCTTAAGTCTTGTATTATAAATAACTTGGCCAAGTTTTGAGAGGAAAGTAACTATGTTACTTACATGTATGTTTTTAAAACTGACCTATTTTGCACTGGACAATCAATTGCTGTGCTCTTCCTTCAGGGTATAGCACCAGGTTACCAAGACTAGAACATGCCTGGCATGGAAAAGTAAACTGTTTTGGGACTGAGGATATAACTATGTTTGTAGAATGTTGAGAATTTTTTGTAGAATGTAGAGTATGGGAAAACCCAAGTTTTATCCTGAAATTGTGTAAATCAGATCTGGTAGCATGTATTGGTAAATCTTGCATTATGGAAGCAGAAGCAGGAGCATCAGAAGTTCAAAGTCACCTCAAGATATAGATACCATCATCAACCTGGTATATAATGAGACCTTGCTTCACAAAAAGAAAGCAAACTACCATTCTACTTTCTAGAGTCCTTATGCCAGGTTTCAGTTCTTTCCACAGTCGATAGGCTCCTGATCATCCACATCATTACTGACATATGATGCTGCCAGTATTTAGGATGCTGGCCATCCTAGTGACTGTCTATTGATACCTCCATGTTTCAGTCTGGAATTCCCTAGCAACACATGGTATTCAGCATTTTCATGTACTTCTTTACTACATGTATATATTCTTTGGGGAAATATGTATCTAGATCTTTTGTTCATTTTTAAATCAAGCTATTCTCTTTATTGAGTTATAATTGTTCATATATTTGAATAAATCTTTTATCAAATATGTCTTCTACAAATATGTTCTCATCTTGTCATTTTCTTGATTTGATCTTGAGTGCAACAACGTTTTTAATTTTAGCAACCCTGAAGTTACACATTCTTTCATCAGTTGTATCATGTATGTTTTACCATGTCCAGGGGGAACTAGTATTTCTTCAATGTTACATTGGAGGATCTGCAGAAGTTTGTATCTTGTTTGTACTGAGGTCTATGCTACATTTTTGGTGACTTTAAAAGTTTTTAAAATGTCTCTTCACATACTGAGGTTTTTGTAAATGAAAGCAAACACATTCTGGTTCTATGTGCTGGGAAACAATATGTTTTCTCGTTAAGTTGATCTTGCCTTTTGTCAAAAACCAGTGGAGCCCATTTCTATGTGGGCTGATTCCTGGACTCACTTCCATTTACATATTTGTCTGTTACCTCACAGACAAATACCAGATTACTATAACTTCACAAAACTCTCCAGGACAGGTAAGCCTCGTCTTCTAACTGTACTCCTCAATGTTCTGATGACAGTTTTATTGCCTATGACTGCTCCATTTAGGCTTTACAAGGAATGCATTTATTCCACTTCAGGGGTCTTGACTGGTATTTTATTGAATCTATAGATGACATTGAGAATGGACATCTTGAAAATAACAAGACTTCCTGGCTCTCCAGTGACTTACTTATTCATAGACACATTGTTTAGGGTTTTACTATTTTCTACACATTGATTTTATATTGTCTTGATAGAATTTATACTTTAATGTTTCATTTGGAGGGTTTTAATTTCAAAATCCAGATGTTCAGTACTGAAATATAGGAATGTGCTCCATTTGTGAGCACAAATCCTACCTTTTCAACATTTCTGTAACTGCTTAGTAGGTCCAGGATGATCTTAATCAATTGTCAACCTGGTTAATAATGTCAGTTGTGAACAAGGGAATATACATTTCTTTTATTTTTTGTCTCGTAGCACTTGCTATGACTATAAGCAACAATAAAAAGGCATCCTTGAAAGGAATGGACTAAAATTCAGTAATGTATTTAAAGAATACTAATAGTGTTAATTTAACCACCATTTAAAATAAAGCTGTGAGCTACACAATATTTCTTATCTGGAATTAGACATACTTTTGCTCCAATTATCAATTCAAGAATTTCTTGAGAAACTTTAAAAGGTTTAGCTTCCTTGCTTTCTACCATGAATCTCATCTAGTTGAACTTCAATTGCTAGGTTTGCTACTTCTAATGATAGTGATTGGCATGGGTTGACAGGCAGTGATAGACATTTTGCCAAAGCTCAGTTTCTTCATGTATAACAGTGTATGTATAAAATACCTTGCTGGATATTGTGTTGGCCAGTGTCTTGTCAATTTGGCATTAAGCTAAAGTCATCTAAGAAGAGAGAACTCGAGCTAGAAAATTCCCTCATCAGACTGACCTATAGGCAAATCCGAGGAGTATTTTCATGACTGATGATTAATGTGGAAAGGCTCAGACCACTGTGGGCAATGCCTTTCCTGAGCACGTGGTCCTGGTACGAATAGGAAAGCAAACTGAGCAAGCCAAGAGGAGAAAGACAGTAAGGAGCATTCTTCCAAGAATTCTGCTTTAGTTTCAGCCTCCAGGTTCCTGCCTTGAATGTCTGTCCTCACTTCCCTTCATGTGGAAAGGTGACTGGGACAAGCAGGCATGGGTTTTTAGCACAGGAATATAAAACTAACTAGAATACATGTGTTATGATTCAAATGTGAATTTCATATATTTGAACGCTTAGTTCCCATCTTCTGGCATTGTCTCTGGTGGCTGTGAAATCTTTAAGATTTGGGGATCCAGATGGAGGATATGGATCTCTAAGAGGCAGGCCTCCATCGCTACAACTGAGTCCCCACTTCTAGCTCAGTCACTACGTCTCTGCCTACTTGTCCTTTCAGATGTGACTAAGCAGCCTCATGCTTCTGCTGCCACAGTCAAAATATGCTCTTGCTATCATAACTCTCTGTTATGATGTACTGTAGGTTCAAGTCATAAACCATAACAAACCCTTCCTACCTGAAGGTGTTTCTTGTCAGGTAGCACATCACAAAACAGAGGGAAATAGTCTAGCAAAGGTGTTTGTGTAAATTAAATGAGAAGGACTAGGTAGAGTATCTGATGTAATCCCTGGAAGACATGCTGTCATTCAGTGTAACTCCCTTCTTTCTAGACTGGCAAATGCTGTGTTTCAGGTTCTGGAGTTTTGATCTGTTCAATACTTACCCCTGCATGACTGTACTGTCTTCAATATCTTCTGCATGGATGGAGATCAGTTTTAAAGAGAAAAATCACATTAATATCGAATAATAGCTAAAGGGGAACTATGTAAGTGGGGACAACAGTGACACATACACATTTTGAGCAAGGACATTACTATACATTTATAATGGTTTCATAGCATATATCAACCTAGTAATCTTGTGATCGTTTTACTTTGTATGAACACACCTTTGATGTTCATATCACAGAATAGTCTAATGACACATTTCTGAGAATGTACACTGAACAAATAATAAGCAGGACACATATAAATTAAATCATATAGTAGAAAACATTGTGTTAATACAGAGAAAAACATGAGATAACCCCAGCTCTCCTACTTACTAGCTTCTATACTTAAGCATGTAATTTAATGCTATCAAGCATCATTAAAATTAAATTACTTTTGAAATTCTTTTTAAATATAATCTGCAATTGTCCTGCTCTTTATATAGAAATCCATTCCAAATATACAACATGCTTTGAATAATTTTCTTACACTGTTAAGGTTTAAAAGAGAAACATAATATACATCTCAAAATATATACCAATATTTTTTTATTAAATATGCTTTTAGATTGTTAAAACTAGGAGAATAAGACATTATGTCTTGGAAGCTATTAGAAACTTTTTCTTTTAGTGCAGAAAAAAATTTCTTAAAAGCCCCTTGAGAAAATTGAAACTTCAATTTGGTGTACTCAAAATATGTATTTTGTGTAAAGAATCTAGTGAAAGGAACACTGAATTCTGAGGTAAATAAGAAAGTCATTAAGTAAATGTCAAGAGGGAAAAACAAGGCCATGGAAGGCTAAGTTACTACATTTATATAAAATCTATAAGTAAATTGACAAAAATTTACATATTAAAATTATTTAGCATATTAAGAAGGAAATTAATTAAATTCTTATACTTCACTTATTTTATAAAAGAGCAATTGGATTTTATAAAATGTTAAATAAGTTACCTTTAGATTACAGTTTGTCTACATTGATATAGGACCCATATACAAAGGTATATTTTTACATTTTGATTTAGTTTTTATTATTATTATTATTATTATTATTATTATTTTATAAAAAATTTCTGCCTCCTCCCTGCCTCCCATTTCCCTCTCCCTCCCCCTACCTCCCTCTCCCTCCTTCTCCAGTCTGAAGAGCAGTAAGAGTTCCCTACCCTGTGGAAAGTCCAAAGTCCTCCCCATTCCATCCAGGTTTAGGAAGGTGAGCATCCAAACAGGCTAGGCCCCCCTAAAGTTGATTTAGTTTTTAAGATGCATAGACTCTACATTAAGCATTTGTTTGTTCAACACAATCCAGAGTTCTAAAATCATTTCTCTTCTCAATATTATTGTAAGTTAAGGAGAAAAAAATAAAACCTACTGAGGGTAAAAATGCATTCATCAACTCAATCCCTGATGTCAGCTTTTCTAGCTCACTTAGAAAGGTATTTTCAACACTAAAGATATTAATTGCTTTCAGCCCACAGATGTCTGTCTGCTTGAGTTTGTGTCATGATGCTCCCTGCCACCACATCCTGTGTCCCCTTTAGATGAGAGTATTAAACAGACAAGCTCCTGATAATCTGACACAGAGTTCTTTCCAGTAACCAGTTTTAGAACCCGCTCATTTATTAGGTCACAGCTTACAGGTGCTGAAATAAGTTAAAACAAAGTTTTCATAAGCACGTAAGAACAGTAACATTCCTGCTATGCCTTCCCAAACTGCACAATTTTATCTTTCTAAAATCACTATCATTGTTTCTTTTATTTTTATTTAAAAATAAGTTCTAATAGCTTTAATGCAGGGTTAGCAGGTTAATGAGCTATTTCAGAGAGCTCACCATATTTTACCTGTGTCACACAAGAGAATTTCCAATCACAGGGTCAAGGAAACCTACCATTTCTGTTTTTCTAAAGTACAAGAAAGAATCAAATACAAAAGTAATTGCTCAAAATGCATTGCCTTCTATGAGAAAAAGGAACAAAAAATACTGTCCCAAGAAAAATTAGGATCTTTTACTAAAACAACAAAATAAAAGAAGAGTCACTTTAACCAAGAAATAACAAACCCATAAAAAGTAGTCCCTGAAAAGATTGTAATTACTGAATCAGTGACCGCAGGCTGAGCAGGCAGGCCATAGGCAGCGATCTCCACAGCAGCACGACTGAATCAGACGTCTGTTGGTGCAGGCCCAAGACAGCAACCTCAGAGGAAGCAGCCCCAAGCAAGCAACCTCCATGGGAGCAGGCCCAAATGACCCCTGGAATTGGAGAACAGCCCCTGGGAACAATGAGTGACCTCTGAGATGACTGGAAGCATGGCCTGACTGCACTATGAGGAGCAACCATCTGAGGCTTGGATCTACTGGCACCTGGAAGATTGATCAACACAGACACAGCCCCAACTACACCAAACAGAGGAAATGATGGGTAGACATGGTAAGAATACACTCAACAACAAAAAGAGCAACAAGAACCAACAAAAACTAGTGGCAAGAATTGAACACCCAGATACAGATGAGGCAGAAGAAAATGACCTAAAATATAACTTTAGGAGAACGTTTGAGACCTTTAAAGAAAAAAATTAAAAAATCCCCTCAAAGAAATGGGGGAAAAGATGAATAAAAAATTGAAAGAAATCAACAAATCCCTTAAAGAAAATCAAGGAAAAGCAATCAAACAGATGAAAAAAAATGATCGAACACTTGAAAATCAAAATAGTGGCAATAAAGAAAACACAAACCGAGGGAATTATTGAAATGGAAATTATGAGAAAATGATCAGGAATCACAAATGTAAGCATAAACAGCAGAATACAAGAAATGGAAAAGAGAATCTCAACTGTGGAAGATATGTTAGAGGAAATAGACTCATCAGTCAAGGAAAACATTAAATCTAACAAAATCTTAACACAAAATATACAGGAAATATGGAACATCATGAAAAGACCAAACCTAAGAATAATAGGGATAGAAGAAGGAGAAGTCTAACTGAAAAGCACAGAAGATATATTACTCAAAATTATAGATGAAAACTTTCCCAACCTAAAGAAAGATATGCATATGACGATGCAAGAAGTTTATAGAACACCAAATAGACTGGATAAAAAAAAATCTTGCCACACAATAATAAAAACACTAAACATACAGAATAAAGAAAGAATATTAAGAGCTTCAAAGGAAAAAGGCCAAGTAACAACATGTAAAGGCAGACCTATCAGAATTACACTTTACTTCACGAAGAGTTATGCATACATTAAGAGACCACGAATGCCAGCCCAGACTACTATATCCAGCAAAACTTTCAATCACCATAGATGAACAAAATAAGATATTCCACGACAGAACCAATCATACCACAAGAATATATGCTCAACTACGTTCATAGAAGCATTGTCATAGCCACAACTTGGAAACAACCTAATGACCCTTGTATAAAGAATGGATAGAGAAAATGTGCTACATTTAAACAATGGAGTACTACACAGAAAAAAAGAGTAATGACATCTTGAAATTTATGGGCAAATGGATGGATCTAGAATATATCATATTAAGTAAGATAACCTAGACCCAGAAAGACAAATATCATATGTATTCACTCACAGATGGCTTTTAGACCTAAAGCAAAGTAAAAGCAGTCTACAGTTCACAATCTCAGAGAACCTAGAAAACAAAGAGGACCCTAATAGAGACATACATAGATCTAGAATAAATGGAAAGTAGAAAAAGACAAAATCTCCTGAGTAAATTGGGAACATGTAGACCATGGTTAGAGGGCAGGGGAGAGGAAGATAGGGAAGTGGAGAAAAGTATATAACTTCAATAAAAACAATAAAAATAAAAAGACTTTAATTATATGAATAATAAAGCATAAAATAGAACATACTTAAAGGATAAATTCAAATGAGCAAAACACAGGTTTAAAACACTGTGCAAATTTTCAAAGCATGGGTCTAGAGATATGGCTCAACCGTTGGGAACAATTATTGCTCTCACTGAGTTCTCGAGTTCCATTCCTAGTACCCATGAAGGAGAGTTCACAATGACCTGTAATTCCAGTTCCTGGGAAAATCTAATGCCTCTGGCCTCCACAGAACCTGAAACACATGCACAGACTTAGGTGTAATTAAATAAATTATTTTAAAATAAAAGGTATACTTGAAACATAGCAAACTGTAATCTCTGCAAAGGAAAATACAGTAAATGTAGTTTAGCACCGAGTAGAACTTCAGTATACCTGCAGCATAATTGATTCTGCTGAAGAGAGAATAAATAAGCTGGAATGTAGGTATTGTGGGAAGCTATTTACTAAGCACAAAAAGACGAAAGGGGAACTAAAAGGGAAGACTCAGAATGAAACCTCAAACTTAAGCAAGTGTTTAAACAAAGGCAATATTTTTTGGATATATTGCAAAAAATGTGGTTTGGAGAATGACCACTAGATACTGAATCAACAATTTGGAGGCTCTTGCCTGAGGAACGATTTATCTCTCTCCATCAGAATTCCTTGGTTGCCTGGACTTTCTGTTTACTTAGGAGTGTGTGTGTGTGTGTGTGTGTGTGTGTGTGTGTGTGTGTGTAGAGAAAATAAAGCTATTGCATAATAAATTTTGGAATATATTAATTCATGAAATCAAAAGAAATAAAAATCTTAAGTAAAGGATTTTAAAAGAAATACACACCCTGATATAACTCCAAAAAGCATGGAGGCATTGAGAAATTTCTAAAACCTCCAAGTGAAAGGATAAATTATCTTCAAAGAAGTGATGAGGTAGTCAAAACTGTTACGACAGTCATGAAAATACCTGCTAACCAAAAACTTTAGACAAAAAGCTTGAATTTATGAATAACATATGTACATAAACTTCAAAAATAGAAAAGTAAAAACTTAATATAGTATATTCTCACTATAGGAAATTTCAAATATATATGTGTATATATATATATATATATTAAGGGATAACAATTTATGTCTGATTTAAGTATAAATCAGAAGTAAAGGAAGCTAGGTGTGGTATTCAGAGAGCAATGGGAGACAGATCTCTGTGAGTTCCTGGACAGCCTGGTCTACATAGCAAGTTTCAAACTAAATGGGAGCCTGTCTCACAAAAACAAGAAGCAAGGAACCCTAAAATCTCACTGAATTAAAGATTATATGATAGTGTGAGTTTATAAGGAAGACAGATCTAAAACACATGGATATAGAAGTACTTACATGGGAAGAAATTAAATTTAAACAGTTGGATAAATTAACTTTAGAATGAATACTAAATTTGTGTGTGTTTGTGTGTGTGTGTGTGCATGTGTGTGTGTTTAAATTCAGGCCAGGCATTGAGTGAAGAACAAGTGTTTGGAGCTATATGGACTGAGAAGAAAGAGATTAAGGTAGAATGACAAACTCAAGGGAAGGGAAAAAAAGCAAAAAAGAATCACAGCAGGTTTAGAAATAGAAAGGCACAGAGGCCAAGGTAGACATAAATTAGCAACACAATATAAACAGACTCTATTCTTCAATAAAATGACAATTTGACAATTTTTTCCTAACTAGAATTTAAAAATCCATGTATATGCTGTTAAGACAGAATCATTTAACAAAGAAAACATGGATGGAAATAGAGGTATAGAAACAAATTGGTCAGGAAAACTCTGACCAGAATATATTGTATTAATGTAGCTACAGGCACAGTGTTACCAGGAAGTAACAAGAATGTGTGTGTTTATGTCAAAAACACAAGCTAAAAGTATAGCCAAAGAAAATGGATAGAAAATCAAGAAGAAACAAGCATACCTACAAGCATAGTGGATGATAGAATTTAACACATTCTCTCAACAATTAATACAAAAAAAAGGCATTAATAATGGTTGGGAAGATTGTGAATTCATAATTGACTAGAGACATACCAAGACAATGAAAAGGGAATATTTAAATTGTCTGAAAGACCACATCTTCTTAGGAAATTTTATGTAAGTTTTCAGAAGATAAGACGCCTAGGAGTCATAGCCCTGTTTCTACTGAGTACAAAAGTGACTCATTTCTCCAAAAGATCAGGTTTAATTCAAGAAGGTGTGTTGTTAGAATTACCTGGCAACATATTCTATTACCTGCACTGCAACCTTGTCTAATTTATTCATCGCAAAAATGCTGCAATAATGCCTACATAAAACTCCTGGATTCGGCATATTATTGTTCTCTAAAACTGATGAAATGATAACTTAAACATTTTGAGTTGACCTTATAGAGTGAGCAGGTAGTTAGTCACAAAGAGTGGAAGTGCGTAGAAACAGATGCACAGACTTCACTTATGGAACACTTTTCAGAGGTGATCCATGGACTTCCATCTGCAATTTCATTCATTAATACCCTAATTGCTGCCCTCCCTTTTCTATCAAGTATATAAGCCCTGCCTTCTACTGCTTCAGAGACCTGTCCTAATTGCATTCAGCTAATTCATGTCCCCATCTAAAATGAACTATCTAGTAGGCACTTGATGCCTATATTATTGTTGCATATGTGTTGAGTGAGGTAGAGTTTCTGTGTGACCTCTAGTGCAACCTCTGGAAATTCTTTGTCAGACTTAGCTTTGATGCAACCAAAGTGGGCAAGAATAATATCCTCTGTTCTGAATTAAATGTGTTCATTAAAATCTTGTTTAATTATTTACACTGCTCCACAGGCATAGATGCTGGTGTGTAGAACAGTGAAGGGTGCTTACTTATGGGTAAACAGAGTTTTGACAGTTTTGAAGGATAGACTCATTATCATATGAGTCTGTATGTACATGCACCTGTATTAACATACACTCAAATATGCATAAATATCTGCACACATATACTCAGACTGGTTCCTTCAAGGCTCTAGCCTTCATCTGTAGTGTATGAATTATGTACAAATACCAATTTACCAACATAGACTTCTGCTCCCCTGGGATTAAAGGGAGACAGGTGATTCCTGGATTTTTCTCACCATGGATGCTACAAGTTTACCATCTCAAACCTTCCTTATACTTCAAATAAAACATGGACACACTCTACCCCTCGTAGCTAGTTTATCTTATATTTTGTTATGATGGAGGTAATCATGGTAATTATTGCTAACAATGTTGGTTTTGTTTTTACTTTTTTTTTATGTCTTCATGATTCCTTGAGTAGAGGTTGAACTATATAATTCTTCTGAATTTATAATGGCACTCTGATGGTTCATTTTGTCCAGGAAACATAATCTGGAACCACTTTGGAAAGTGAGTCTTGATGAGGTATGTTCTAGGAGAGGTTGGGTTGTAGACATTCTCTTTGAAGGATTCACTTGATTATTAATTATTAATTAAGTGGGAAGATCCAGTCCACTCTTTGCAGTACAGTTCCCTAGGAAGGTGATTCTGGATTGCATAAGAATAGTGAGCAAGCTGAGAATGTACTATGGTGTAGTGTGACTACATGTCTCATGTTCATGGTGCCTTTACTTCCCCACAGTATGGACTGCAATATAAAATTATATACTAAAATAAATCATTGTTTTGGTCAGGGTATTTTTACCACAGAAACAAAAATGGAGCTGATACAAGGCTCCTAGTGGTTTCATATTCACTAGCTTAGAGTTACTCTTTATAACATATAGTCCCTTGTGGATTAACGTTGAATATTATCTCAATCCAACATAATCGAATCTCTGAAAACATATTTTGCTCTGTGTAATCTCTCTTCATTGAAAGCAGTATGTTGTGGTATTCTGTAAATTTTCTTCTTTCTATGTGTGTGCTTGTGTGCATGCTCGTGTCATGTGTGTGCATGTGCGTGTTTCACAGTGATGCTTTGCTATGTTCGCTCAACGTTCATGAATAAATAGCTATGTAAAGCATCAGCTGATACAATATCAACTCCCAAATCCACTCTTCCAAAGTCCCTCCACTCCTGAGCTCCTGCACTGGACAGCTGCACTTGCTCACTTCCATGTTGACTTGCCCCTCTGTTTATCCTTTGCACTGTGTCTGCTTCCTCCCAGAACTTGTTGATTTTGCTTTTTGCTGCCTTTACCAAAAATTTAAAATGAATTCAAAGAGAAAATGTAGCTTTCACTTTGAATTTTTTCAGGGTAGGATTAATTTTGTCTCTTGGTAGAAGACATAGGCTAACACTTTGGGTTATCTGACAGTATTTTGACTCTGAGTTTACATAGCACGTTGGACTCTGCAAGGTTACTATCTGGCATCTGAGCAAAATGTGAAGTGAGATACAAAATTAGCAGATAGGAAAAAAAAACAACAAATTTCTAAATAATTTCTAGAACACATGACCTTTTATAGTTATAGAAGCAATATGTACAAAAGACCTCATAAGCATCAAAGTGAACTGGCACGTACTCTACTGACAGGCATAGGTTGTAGGGCATGATTTCTGTCCTTGGTAAAGGACCCTGCTGCTCTGGAATCATGGAACCTGAGTCCCATGCAATCACACTCTAGATGGCATGAAGCGATCTCCTACATGTAGAAGGAGGGTGAGTCTAGACAAACTGACCATGATGCAAAAGAGCAGTCTATACCTTGACCTTGCTGGTACCCTACCCTGTTGGTAGAGCATGTGACCTTGGAGGAAGCTGGACCCTCTAATTTTAGCAGTCACATTCAGCCCAGCTCCCCCTGATCCAAGTAGGGAAAAATTGAAGCATTAGTAGAGATCAGGAATGTTCTAGAAATAACTGATCCCTACATATGGAAGGAAAAACATATCAAGAATGAAGACTAACCCTTAACATATACCACTTCCATCCAATGATTTTTCATAGAATTTCTTCCAAAGAATCTCAGCTACAAAGCCCCACAAACCAAGTATTCTCCTAAAAGAGGTGGCAGTGAGCTGGGTGTGCTGTTTAAGAGTTCTGCCCAGCTCTGTTACAGATTTGGATGAAAGACAGCTTCACTTTTCTCATGAGAGGAGAGAATTGTATTTCCCGACCTAATGGCTCTGATCTCACCTCACCACAGTCGTGGACTCAGCTCACAACTTAAACTTTATTTCCCAGCAACCACGTGGCATTTCCCAGTAGTATCAAATTCTGTTTCATGCAGGACTACTGTAGCTTCACAGGCAAGCACAGAGAAGTTACTATACTGGAAAAGTGGACAAGACGACTTGGTTAGAGAAAATGTGGAGAAAGTCATTCTATGTAAAATTCCCACATCAAGTCTTTCAGTTTTTCATTTTTCTATATAGAATAGATAAATAAATATAAATCTCTGTCTATATTGTACAGTCCTGTGGTTTCCTATAAACAGTGTAAGATTTTATGCTGTTTGGGTTACATTGCAATTATTACCTGCAGATGCTGTTAGCAACTCAAGCATGGTATAAGCAGTATTTCTGAGCACTTTATTTGAGGATAATCATATACTCAGAGCTTCCCTAGCCTCATCTTATTTCCACTGGCTATAACTTTTATCTTTCTGATGCTCAATTTTGATACCTGGTACCCTGACAACCCAAAGATCTTTGAAAATATGTTTGCTTTCTTTTAGTAAAATATTTCCAGAATCAGTTTTTAAGTCCTGTCTCAAAATTTGGCACTAACTAGCCTCCCAGGAGTTAGAACTGCTTTAGTAAATGCTAAAGGTGCTCAAGAACTGAGATAAAAAAGAACATGAAAATAATCCCCTTGGAGCGCTTGCCAGAGACAGAACAAGAAATGGTAGAGGGTCTCTTGCCTGGAAGATGTGAGCTTATATTGTACATGTTAGGTCATTTTGTCTCTTCTTAGTTGACTTTTTCCATTTCATTTGCTGTATTGTAAAGGCTTAGAAATACATGTTTCTATTCTTCTGATGACACTTTTTGTTTTTATCTATCTCTCTCTCTTTCTCTGTGTGTGTGTGTGCACAAGCGTATGCACATGCATGTTATGTACACACATGTATAAAGGCAAATGAGGGAAATGGGTCTGTTATGTACATGGGGAGGATATGGTGTCCTCTACTGCAATCTACCTTATTTTTTCAGATACAGACTCCCAGGAAACGTGAAGTTCAATATTTTGGCTACATTTCATGGTCACCAAGCTCCAAGGATGTGTATCTTTCAACCTCTATTGCTTTCTTGGTTTTTTTTTTTTTGTTGTTGTTGTTGTTTTTCGAGACAGGGTTTCTCTGCAGCTTTAGAGCCTGTCCTGGAGCTAGCTCTTGTAGACCAGGCTGGTCTCAAACTCACAGAGATCCGCCTGCCTCTGCCTCCCGAGTGCTGGGATTAAAGGCGTGCGCCACCACCGCCCGGCTTCAACCTCTATTGCTGAAGGTAGTAGCAAGTGCTATCATGTCGAGCTTTTTTTATGAGTCTTGAGGATTTGAACACAATTCTCCTTGTATTTACAATGAGCGCTTTTGCCTGACGCAATGCCTGCTCCATTGGCCAAGCTTTGATAGAGTTTGTACTCATAAGATGCATACATATTGTGAAACTCCACTCTTTCTATATTTTAGCTATGTCTATACAAAGAGGCTCCAAGTAGCTCAGTCTAGAAATGAACATATCAAACTGTTTTCCACAAATTAAGATTTTCCAATCTTAAGATGATTTTCCCCAAATATAAATATATATTTGTATATATATTTGTATATATGTATATATACATATATATGCATGTATGTATGTTACCCAACTCAGCAGCTCAATAACTTTATTTTTATACACGGTTTTTGTGTGGGTGAAGGTCAAGCACATTACCAACTGAGTCATCTTTCCATCCCCCACTCGTCTTCCTGTATTACTTCTAGAGACTCTATCACATATGTCACTCTCCCATTAAGATCTGCATAATCCTATTGTCATTATCAACTTCCAGTTAATTCATTCTGGAGTAAACCTCAAAGTGTATAGGCTCTGGATATACTCTTAGGCTCATCTGAAAACATAACTTCTGACTGGCAAAGCAAATGGCATGCATCCTAACCCAGAGGACATCAGATAATTTGAAAGAAAATTGCCTGACACTGTGCAAGGGTCACTAGAGTCACTCACCGAAGGACAGAGGTCAAATACAGAATGTTACTGACCTGTAAAATTTCTCCTATAGGCTCTACTGTATCTCTGTTCATTGTGCTTTTCTTTTGCCACTGGTATTTGGTTATTGAGCCGTTCCAGTTACAACTCAAAACTTATCTTTCATTTCAGCATCAATCACCTCCACTACAGTAATTTCAGACGCAGAAGCCCTTCAGCAGATTTCTTTTCACTTGTGACCAAGCAAAAGGAATTCAGAATGAACTAGCCGTGAAGGCTTGTGGTGCAAGTGAATGGATGTTGTCATGATTTAAAACGTGCCGAATACAGGACAAGCGCATACACACCGTCATCTAAGAAAAGTGGACCATATCAAAGCACAGTCTCACTTCTCTGAAGATGCCTATATAGTCTGGCTGTAGCGTCAAATAATACAAGATATTCCCCCAAAGTAAATATTCTCTAAAAGCCCATTTCCTTTTTTTTCCCAATGAGTAATTTACATGTTTTGGAGGGGGGAATCACGACATTTCAAAATCAGAACATCTTTACTGCGGTGAAAACAACTTGACAGATTCCTTTCAAAACAGAACTATATAGAGTCCCTTTGTATAACAAATCTACGCTGTGTAAAGAGTGGAGCTTCATAATATGGATGCCTCTTACATGTGTAAACTCTGCCAGGCCTTGGCCCGTGGAGCAGGCATTAGTTCAACTTACCATGCACTGTCAATTATGACACATGTTGATCAGGATGTTCAGAATTATGTGTGCTTAGGGGTGGAGAGGTCCTGAGGAACATAGTAACTCAGCGCTCAGTCTTTCCTTTCCAGCTTCCACCAATGAGCAAAGCAAAGCTGATCGATTCCTCTTAATATTCCTTCTATGTTACATTACTGAAAGTCCAATGTTGTTGTCTGGCTTAGTTCAGCACCGCCTCCCTTAACAAGAGATGTGGGAAGGTTTTAGGATACACGCTACACTCCTAAGCCTTGACACTTTGAGGGTTTTATTGGGGATTTCAAGCCCATGTTTGAATATAAATACTTATCGAACCTTGTAAATTTTATAGTTGTTAAATGGGGCTGGGAATGCTGACTACATGTCTTACCCCAACCCTTGACATTAAAATTTTTAAAATAAAAAATAAATTGGACTTTAGTAAACAGAAAATTCCTTGTCAATAAGCACAACTTAAGTGTATCAAGATAGTAAAGGTAGCCTATTAGAAAAACATGAGGTGTCATCTTGATGCTCCTTGGAAAACTCAGCATCCTTTAATCATTAGATCATGCACCTTTGGACTTGTGAAAAACTATGATTTGACTCTGTGTTTGCCCGAATGATTTTTTGAATCTATGCTTTCTCTTAGAAAGTGAAGACCCAAAGATCCAGTTCTAATGTGTGGGAGGAGGAGACAGAGGAGGAACAAGAGGCATAGGCGAAGGAGAAGGAAGGGAAGAAGGGGAAGAAGGAAGAGGAAAAAGGAGATGGAGAAGAAAGGAAAGAGGAAGAAGGGGATGAAGCAGAGAGAAGAGAGGAGGAAGAAGAGGAGGAGGAGGAGGAGGAGGAGGAGGAGGAGGAAGAGGAAGAGAAGGTAGAGAGGAATTTAAAGGAGAAAAACTGAACAGCAGAAGAAAAGGTGTTGCCCCTACTGAGTGAAATGCAATTTCTATGAAAGTTAATGCTATACTATTCAAAGTCATAATGAATGTATTTGTCAGATGTTTACATAGTGGTCTGGCTTCTGGGGTGCACTAGTTAAGCAAACATGGGAAGTCTGCCTCCTCATCAAATTTACATTCCACAATAGCATTTAGAGTTCATGTGTTTCTTGTTTGACCACAGGGGTTTTTATTTTTAATTCATTTTGCTTTCTGTTTTCCGCTGATTTCGGAAAGAAAACGAGGTAGAGCTGTCATTAGCTTGCTTGCGGCAGCCGCTTGTTTGTTTTGCCAAGGCAGGACCTGGCTGACTGCGGCTCTCAGTATTGTGAGAACAGAGTGGACTCTGCAAACCTGCAGGTGTCCACATGCTCACTGGTTTACCCCTAGCTCTGCACTCCTCCGTCTCCAAGCCCATTACACCTACTGCTTGTCTGGACAAATATTTGCAGATTCATGTCTTGATGAAAAGTTTGTGTTGTCTCTGACTCAATTTTGGCGCTGCCCACAATCCTTGGATATGGTTTCTTGTGTTTTCCCAGCACGCTAGGTCATAGAAAAGAGTGATTCCTAAGATCTTTGCTAACACAGCACCAACCTTCTTGCTCTGCTTAATGCCAAAACCAAAAACAGAGAGATTATGTTTCTAACAAAGGGCTCTTCTAAGTCGCCACCCATCTCTAAAGTTGGTCTGAGTCTGATTCCAGACAGAGAAGGTGGTAACCAATGAGGCTAAGACATTAACCTCTATTTAAGTCATCCCCTAACCGCAGCTGCTCTGATAGCTGCAGAGTCTCTCAGCTGACAGTCGTCTCCGCTTCTCAG
The DNA here is from genome assembly GCF_903992535.2 of Arvicola amphibius. Classification (NCBI taxonomy): domain Eukaryota; kingdom Metazoa; phylum Chordata; class Mammalia; order Rodentia; family Cricetidae; genus Arvicola; species Arvicola amphibius. The sequence continues at coordinate 126,007,597 of NC_052052.2, read as the reverse complement.
TGAGTATCTGGCTTCATCCAGCTCTATGTATAAGCCTCACTTGCAGGACCACCTCTTCAGGAAGAGACATTGACCTTTATCCTGTTGATAGCATTTATCACCCAGCAAACTGTGGGATAGGTGAGACCACAGAGCTCATAAATAATATTTAGGACTCCTACTGAGATAAAACATTTTGGATAAGAACATATTTTGCATTCTCTTCACTGAGGGCATGAATTACTGCTGAATACACCCTGTGTTACTATAGTAATTGATTTACAAAATAGCTTTTATGCAGCACATACAAATTCACTCTTTTCCCAAACAGGAAGAGATTTTTAACTGCAACAGTTTGGTGGAGCAGAGAGCCTGCTGAGCTGAAAAGCCAATATAGCTATCTGATTAATTGATTCTGACCTCATAAATATTAGACTTTGGGGGCTCTAATGGAACTTCCCGAGGGCAAATTGCATGGTTCACCTCATTCATTTATATCTCTGGCTGACAGATGTACATTATAAAATGTCACTGACTGTGCTGGCAACAAATGAGCTATAACATTTGCATCTCGATTCTGTGGTGGGATTTTCACGAAACACTTTTGCTAAATGATTCCAGCAGCAGTGAAGCATTACTAACCATACACCACCCTGCCTATGTTCATCGCTCGCTCAGCATTCATATCGATCTCCTTGACTTAGAGCTAAAATTATAAAATTTCTGCATTAATAAAGACAGTTTTTCTATGAATGTGCATTATCTTTCTGGCCTAGTTAGTGATGGCTGACAATCATTAAGAATTTATGGGAATTCTGGCTGTGGCAGTATTAATAAAGAATCAGCCAAGAAGGAACTAAAATTCCAAATTTCAAAATGAGACAAAACTCAGGAAATATATCATAAATGGATAGATTTGATTGAAATTCACAGTTTCATCCTCATAGTAATGTTATCCTATTTGGACTGTCAAACAGACCAGATGCTCACTGAGCAGAAATGGGGGTAGAAAACCTACAAACATCCTGTAGTGCAAGTGAACACATAGGCCAGAAAGATGAACGGTCAGCAAAATGCTCGCTGTGAAAGCATGAGAACTTGAATTCAGACCCCCAGCACCCATGCAAAACAGCTGGGCATGCAGCATGCACCCCTAATTCCTAGCACTAGGGACATTGGGACAGGAGGAGTCACAAAGTTTGCTGGCCTGCCAGTCTAGCTGTATTGGTGGGCTCTGGGTTCAGTAAGGAACTTGTTACAAAAATAAGGTATAAGAAAGGAAGATTGTGTGTGTGTGTGTGTGTGTGTGTGTGTGTGTGTGTGTGCGTGTGTGTGTGTAAGAACTTGATGTTTACCTCCGGCCAACAAATGCACACATGACCACCACATATCCCTACATGTCCTTGCATGTAAGCAAGTGCACACAAGAACAATACACATACTTCTATACAAAATAATTTACTACAGAATTTCATTTCCTTCCAAAGAGATATTTAATATTGGCATGGTGTCTCAGGCCTATAATCCGAGGCCCTGAGAACTGAGGAAGGAAGACTGCCAAGAGTTTGAAAACAGTCTGGGCTTTGAAGTAATACTCTGCAAAAAGGATGTACATAAATGCAAGAGAACAAAAGCAAAATACGATTCTATTGCATAAAATAAGGAAATCACATATTTTAATGCAATAACAGATTTAGGGATAAAATATATTGTAAACGTAGAAAATATAAACGTTTCAGTTAACATTAATATAATATTAATTAACATTGCCATTGGAAGGTAATTAAAGACCTGAAACCCTTAGTTTCAGGAAAAGATCCAGCACCTTTATTTCTTCCAAATAGAATAATTTATAAATACTTGTGGTGGGCTGGTGGGATGGCTCAATAAGCAAAAAGCAACTGCTATCCAGTGATGATTTAAGTTTAATCCCCGGAAACCACATGATCTGGACGATTACCTTTGGTTAGTTGTCCTCTGACCTCCACATGCACTCCATGGTGCACACACACCCCTATAGATAAATAGATCTAATATAAAAGTCTGGAGTACCATTATTCTTTTTTCTGTGCTACAGTCCTAAAACTAAGGGAGATTTTTTACACTTATTTAAAAATAAGTTTCCAAAAGTAATGCTTTAAAAATAAGTTTCCAAAAGTTAAATTAGAAAAGATATTCATTTTTTCCATTTTTAAAATGTTGGAAAATTTGAACACTATAGACAAGGATTTCTTATTGTCACCTGGCTGTCACTGTATTTATAAAGTTTTACTTTTCTCTATCGTGCTGTAGCTGTGAGTATTCTGTTTATGTCTCTTTACAAATCTGGAATAAAAGTAGTAGTCTTCAAGCAAGTCAGTTACAGAGGAGTCAGAAAGCTAGGGCATGGAGATAAGAGGCCAGTATGTAAATTGGTTAGTGGCCAGTTGCATCTCAGCCAATCACCTGGATATGTGCAGTGTGCCTTTCTTTATACACTGATTGGAACCCAGGGGAATAAGTGGCTACAATACTCTGAGAAGACTACAAATTGGAAACACAAATGATTTCTAATATGATAGGTGAATTTATGTACTAAGGTCCTGAGTGAAAATCCAGAATGGACTGGAGAGATGGCTCCGTGAATAGGAACTCTGCAGCTCAACAATGAGGACCTGATTTAAACACCTAGCACCTGAAGGGTGTGGTTTTAAATGAACCTGTTCTTCCAGGGCTCAGGGCAGGGGCAGAGGAAGAAGGATCACTGGGACTTTCTGGCTACTACTACTACTACTACTACTACTACTACTACTACTACTACACACACACACACACACACACACACACACACACACACACACACACACACATTCCAGGCAAGCTATTCTAGAAAGGAGCCAAGTCATTGCTGAGAGACCTATTGGCCTCCGATAATATCTCTTTATATCTTTATAAATATATAAGACCTCTGACATTCTTGTGAGAACCTAGGGGAGATTGACTATCGCATTTGTAGGATCTGTGAAGCACAGAACTCTAGAGATGCAGAGTGGACAAAAGCAAAGCAGAGGCATCTGACAACCCATCTATCCTGGTAAAAATCTTCCACCATTGAATTATCTGGAGGTCTGAATGGAACATTCATTCTTAAGGGCCTTGAAAGTTAATGAGCCAGAGATCCAAGATTATAACAGTTGGCAGGGGGCTTCTCCAGGGCATTTTGTCAAATCCCTTCTTTTCGAAGAGCAAATGCTTCCCGTCTAGAATCTATCATCGACAGAGGATGAGCACCTCTATATGGTAAGAACTTCTGAACAAATAGAAAAGTTCCATCAGCACCCATACTATCTTGGTATAGTTTCAAATTCTCCTTTTGAAATTGCTGCCTGTACAGACGACTTTTTCTTTCCTTGAGTGCCATGCCCATTGGACTTCTTATTTTCATAAAGCATTTGCCTAGTTGCAAACTACAAGCTTGTGTTTTCTCAACACTTGGATCTGCTCTATGCTTCCATTGCTCCAATTCTCATTAATTTTCCTGTCCCTGGATATCTGCTTCTTCATATACAACATTAAAAATCACGCTATCACATCACTTTCGGTGAATATGGTTGTTCACTCCCATAATCCTGCTACTCAAGGAGCTGAGGAAGAAGAATTGTGATTTGGAATTCAGTCAGGGATACATAATATTTTGTCTCAAAAAATCAAAATAATAGTGAATAAATCATAATATGATATGTTTTTGGATTGGTGTGATGACTGTGATTGTGAGATAATCTATATGACATTGTTAAAATTCTGATTATCACTGAAAAGTTAATAGATAAAAGCTGTTTATCAACCTTAATAATATAACTGTTACAGATAATGAAAAAAGGAAATGATACTGAAAATGGGAGGGGGAAACAATGGGAAAATGGGAAAGTCTTCCCAACTTAGACATTGATGAGTGCAGATAAAAAGTAACAACACCTTAAAGTTTTGTCTTTCAAATTTTTGAATCCACCATTCTTTAATCAACTACTCTTTTCCAACTATATCTTACTTTCTGAAACTACCAGTGGTTTCATATTTTATTTCCTTCTTTGGGGAACAACATAGTCACCTGTTCTATGAGGCATAGTTCAATTTTTGGCAGGTTTCAGAAAATCTACACAGAGGTACAGTTGTTTATGTATGATTTTATTCACCCTCGTAGACTGAACCTTCCTCCAAGAAAGAGACTTGGGGTTCTGTAGTCTCTATGGCACTTACAAATATTTCTTTAATTGAGCCAAATTTCCAGTCTTGCTTTCTTTATTTTTTATGGGAAGCAATTACCATATCATGACTTTTTCTGAAATTTCTCTTGCTGTTAAAAACACACTTTTTAAAATCATTTAACATTGCATTAAGATAAGATGAAGCATTTACCACTATGGTAGAAAAAATTAAGCTATTAGTATAAGGTACATTTTAGAATCATGTACAAAAGGAAAAATAAAAATAATACAGATGTTTGTCATATACTCAAGGATATATTAGTTCAAATTTACCTTGGTTTGTGTTGCCAGTCAGAGTACAATATATTTGCTTTTAAGTTTCTACTCATTATTTGGGTTTTAAGACACAGTTTAAGATTTGGTTTGCTTCTGGTTCTGTAGTTTGCTGAAAATCCAGCCATCAAGTTTTGGTGATCTGTTTTATCATGTACTCAACTTCAAGACTTCTTAAACTCAGAGAACGAGTGGGCCTTGTCCATGTAAGATAGGGTGGTTGAGCCAAGATGCTAGATATTGGTGTGGTTAGGGGTTTACAAGTCAATGACATGTTCCTCCAAGCCTGGAGACGACCACTGAAACCAGAGTAAGCAGTCTGAGGAACACACCCCTGCCTGCCAAGCAAAGATTCGGAATATGCTAGAAAGAGTGGATTTTGAGGTCAGACAAGACAGAATCTGAATTTTACACCTACCATGTAAAATAAAAGACTTCTTGCCTGCGTGGCCTTTAATTTCTTACATGTAAAATTAGAACGACAACCCCGACTTTAAAGGATGGCTATGATAACTGGAAACACAGACAAGCTTTGTCTTTCAACACTTAGCATAGCAACTCACTGTACCCCAGCATGTGACCTCTGAGAGCTTTGACTTCCCATGTCAGAAACCACTGCTGATGATTCTTTATTTTTTTATTGATTTTATTGAGCTATACATTTTTTTCTGCTCCCTTCCCTGCCTCTCCCATCCCCTTCAACCCTCTCCCATGGTCCCCATGCTCCCCATTTACTCAGGAGACCTTGTCTTTTACTACTTCCCATGTAGATTAGATCTATGTATGCCTCTCTTTGGGTCCTCATTGTTGTCTATGTTCTCTGGATGAGTCTTAAGAAACGCCTTTCATCAGAGTCGCAGTGAAACCCCTCGGACCTAGTCTAGGAAGCCCGTAAATCACAGCCTGCTCTCCATGAGCTCAACCACGAGTTTTACTTTGGTTTGCCAGAAAATTCTGTTTATAAGGTTGCCCTTTAAAAGACATAGACTTAATCGGGTCCTTAAAATTCTTGGTCTCATATCAGCTAGAAACTGAGATTCACTCCTTCCCACCCGCACACTTATCTTCATTTAAAATCTTTCATCCTTTATCCATGACGCTTCTGGCTGTGTGCCTGGAAGAAAACTCAGGGCTGTCCAGTTAACTTATTGAGTAGGAGGTAAGCAGGCTTAAGTTAATCTCGGGGACACCAAGAAGCAATATTAGCAAAGGACTGCTGAACTTCAGCAGGGAAGCCCTGACAGCTATCACGGAGAGTGAATATCAATCCAGTTCATTCAGAAGGCAAAGGGCAAGTTTTCAAGATTCATTATTAGGAACTGGCCTCATTCTGCTAAGCTCCCAGGCAAGTCATTCTGAGTAGGTAATGGAGTATCTTCCTCAAGTCCTCCCCCAAAGAGAAAAATCATCAAGTTGTCTCATCTTCACACCAACTCGAATCCTCAAATACCCAGTCTAGGAAGCTGTTTTGATGTGCGACCACACATGAGTGCTTCTCTGACAAAGTAGAGAAAGGAAGCGCGGTTCTCAAACGCTTCGTTCCGGTGATTTATTTCCAACACTCGATTTAACACATCTGAAATGGGAAATGAGTAAATTAAGAAATCAGAGCGAAATAGAGCTAAACGGAACCATGGAATCTGGTGTTACTCTGTGGCTGTCTGCCAAGGCCTTCTCACGTCACAAATCTGCGCTCGCTGCCGTGCGGAAGGCACTGCTGTGCAGTCCGGAAAGTCAACCAGAGTGCGGCTCTGTTAGCTTCTCCTCTGAAGCAGCATCCCATAGTTAGCACTGTAGACTTGGCCTGTCGTTAGCTTTCTCCTTCACCTTGAACATTCTACAAGAGTGCCTGGGTTGTCTGTGATTTTTTTCCTGTAACAAGAATCATTCTGGGTAATAGGAAGCAATGCTGCAGGCAGTTTTACCCTGAACTACCAGAGGCTGCCTTGGAGTGAGCGCCAGTGAAAGGTCTGGGCTACGCTGCTTCTTACTATTAAGCACAGTAAATTAACATTGTCAACATGAGGAAAAGCTCTTCTCAGTCACGTCTCTCAGACAAATCCGTGTGTGTGTGTGTGTGTGTGTGTGTGTGTGTGTGTGTGTGTGAGGAGAGAGAGAGAAAGAGAGAGAGAGAGAGAGCACGTGCATGCTAATATCTGAGTATATCATATGCACTATATATTTAAATATGGGATATTATTATAATATATAGTCAAATATAGTGTGTGCTAATATCTGGAGTATATAATATGCACTATATATTTAAATATGGATAGTATTAATATAATATATAATCACATATATACATATATATGTATATATATATATATATATATTGAGAGAGAGAGAGAGTCTTGAGATGAGCTCTCACTCAACTGGCTTTGGGCTTTCAGCATTCTTACTTTCATTGTCTCCCAGTGGCTAGCATTATAGACCTGAAATTAAGTGTTTCTTCTTGCTGGGTCATATTTAACAAATGTTTGGCTCTTGCTCAGAATCACTGTTCTAGTGATTCTGCTAGGTGCTAGCAACATGGAGATATAGAATTTAGACTCCCAAAGAGTTCATATCTGGGAAAAGAAGGGAAATGTGCCTACAAATTATTCCAGCACTGTGTAATGTTTTTACTTCAGTGTGTAGTCGTCTAGACTTTTAAAAATTAAATCATGGGACCAGTAAAGGAGAAAAGAATGTAAGTCTAGCTACAGAGAGGGGAGTTTCCTTATAAAGTTTAATTGTATTGAGATGTGAGATGAGATTTGAAAAAGAAACAAACATTTGGCAGACAGAGCAACCACAAGCTATATCCAGCTGAAGAAAGGCAGTGGAATAGGCAGAAGGGCAGCAGCAAGATAAAATTGAGGGTCAAAGATGAGCTAAAAGACCAATGACAGAGACTCTGTGTCCCCCTAAAGAGGGTTGAGAGTCAGGAAAAAAAAAAAAAACGCTTGATTGATAAGTGGAAAGGCCAGACAATAGTAGCGTACACCTTTAATCACACCACTCGGGAGGCAGAGGCAGGTAGATTTTTTTGAGTTCGAGATTAGCCTGGTCTACAGAGGAAGTTTCAGGAAAGGCTTCAAAGCTATGGAAATTCTTTCTCAAAAAAAAAAAACCCACAAAACAAAAATGAAAACAAAAGCAAGCAAACAAACAAACAAAACACCAGCAAAAAAAGTGGAAAGGCCAGGCAGCAGCAGGGTACACTTTTAATCCCAGCATGCAAGAGGCATGTGGATATCTGTGAGTTCAAGGGCAGCATGGAATACAGAGTGAGTTCCAGGACAGCCAGAATTGAAACATAGAGAAACCCTGTCTCCAAAACACCAAAGAGAAAAACGGAAACAAAGGAAGGAAGGGAGGGAGGGAGGAAGGGTGAGAAGTAAAGAGGGAGGGAGGGAGGGAGGGAGGGAGGGAGGGAGGGAGGGAGGGAGGGAGGGAGGGAGGAAAGAAAAGAAAAATGGAAAGGTTGTGTTGAAAATGAAGGTTGTACTGGTATATTATTTGTGTTTTAAAAATTAAAGCTTTCCTGAAGGTCAGTGCAAAGCAGGCACGCTAGTCAGCCATGCAGGCCAGGCAGTGCTTGCACACACCTTTAATCCCAGCAGCCACACTAGTTAGCCATAGAGGCTGGGCAGTGGTGGTGCATGCCTTTAATCCCAGCACTAGAGAGGAATATAAAACTGTCTCACTCTGAATCTCAATCTCAGGATTTGTGGAGGCAGGATTGCCCATTTCCAGTCTGAGATAGAGGTAAGAGCCAGTGGTTGACTGCTGTGTATTTTGGATCTTCAGGCTGAATCCCAGTATCTGTCTCTAGGTTTTTATTATTTGTGCTACAGAAGAAGAATTCATATAGATTATAGGAGAGAAAACAAACAGGCAGGAAGCGGGTGAAGTTGTCCATAGCATGATGACTGTGATGCTGGAAATAGAGAAGAGAGAATCAGGCAAGAACAGTGAGAACATTCATGTACAGGACAAGTCTGGTATTTACCTTCCTCTGAGAAGTACATTACATGAAAAATGAATAGGTTCCAGGGTGTGAAGCTCAAGTGTTCAGAAACAGTAACACCTGTGTATGCATGCATGTATGTATGTATGTATGTATGTAATCTATTATCTTACTCTATCATCTCTGCCTGTCTACCCTCTCTTGACCTATTTACCATCTATTTATAACTGTCTATATCGATCATCTGTCATCTACCATCTTTCTATCAAACTTCTCTCTGCCACCTAACATTTATCATCCATCTATCTATCTATCATCTATCTATCTATCTATCATCCATCTATCTATCATCTATCTATCTATCTATCTATCTATCTATCATATAATTTATCCTCAAAATGGTGAGAAATCTCCAGAAGGCATTTGGGGATGGGGATGGAAAAAGAGAAAGTACAGCAAAGTAGAAACTGTAGCACAAATTCTAGTTGGTCTTAATAATAAAAACCCAGAGCCAGCTATAGGAGTTAATGCTGAAGATCAGAGAAGCAAAGACCAGTCACTAGAAATTATTTAATTTATACCAATGCTCAGACTGAAGGAGTGATCCTGTCCTCAGATTGTCTCCTCAGACTTCATCCTCAGACAGTACCTGTCTCCACCAAACCTCAGACTGCAGCTGTCTTCTACAAACCTCAGACTGTACTGAGCTCCTGTCTCCTTCTGCCTTTTATTCTGCTCTCCACCCAATCATATCACCCCTGTCTCCAGCTCCCTAGTGCTGGGACTAACAGTGTGGGATCCCAAGTTCTGGGATCACCAGTGTATGAGCTCTGTTTCTCTTTTAGACAGATTCAATCTTGTGTAGCCCAGCATGGCCTTGAACTAACAGAGATCCCTCTCCCTGTCTGCCGAGTCCTGGAATTAAAGGTGTATGCCAACACGCCCTGACTTCTAGTGTCTTAGCTCTGCACGCTGATCTTTAGGTAAGCTTTATTTGTTAAAACATAAACAAAATATCACTACGAAAGACAGTTTGATTCTTCTTTTCCCCTAGTTTTCACCCTATTTTCTGCTATTCCTTGTTGTAGAAAGTATCTGTGAATGGAAAAATATTATTTCCAAAACTGAGTTTAAGGCATTGTTTGTTCAAAATGAATCTATTCCTCCTACATGGTCTACATAAAGCTTAGAATTAAACATATTAGAATTCAGCAATAAATTGTCAAATATTATAAGTTATAATTTATTTACAATGTAACCTCAAGGGTTTTCACACACTTACCACACAAGAATACTCCTTTTTGGGTCTCTTGGTTAGAAGAATAAATAAAGTATTATCATTAATATTTTAAACACAAAATGGATACAATGGAACCAAAGCAAAAATATTATACTTTCTAGATTTAGATCTGAGTTTATGTGACATACATATCTTTGTTAAAATTATCATCATCCTGGCTTTCCTTCCTCAAGCCAAGATGATTTCTTTATATCTACATGATAGTCATATCTAATTCTAATATCTCTAGTACTCTTCTTGAAACCTAAAGCAATCCCCATTTCTGTAGTTTTACTCCTCCTATCTTAGATGGATCGCTCTTCCTGGCCTGTTTTCCTTTCTTTAATGCAGAGTCAGGACTTAAATAATAATAGTCAAAAGTTAATGAAAATTATGAAATATGTAACATTTATATGTAGCAATTATATGTAGATACTCTTATACTTGTACAAATATCTTATATTTGTAGATACTTTTATAAGATCTACTTATATGTAGATACTCAGATATCTGAGTATCTGGCAAAGTTAATTTACAGTTGGGTTGATCTATATTTGAGGTAAAGTCAGTCCTATGATTTTCTTCCATTAGAACAATGTATCCCTCTTTATTACCTTCTAGGAACTGAGAGACTTCATAAGGGTTTCACAAAGAAAAGAACCTTTCCTGTAGCCTCTTGCTCCACTACCCCACATTATTTTCTTCTCCATTCTCCACACCTGATGGCATACAATGGAGTCTAAGCCCTTCTATTAGTTCTTTCTGTATATGAATGGAAATCCAGAATATTAAATCTAGGCTGTGAAGCTACCACTGGGAAGGACATTGATTCAAGTGAGACAAGAAACTTGTTAAGGCATGAGCAAATAGTAGTATTTCACCTGAGAAGTGTGCATATATGAGTATAACCGAGCAGTGTATATATGTGAGTATGCATTCATATATAAAGATGAATTTTATATAGTTTCATATTAAGCTCATTGCAGATTAAACCAATTGGAGATCAAAAATATCCTAAGAAAATTACATTCCTACTAAATATGTGCAGAACATTTCCTTGTATTTATTCCCTAAATAGTACAGTGGTTAGTTATACTATATTAGGCATTACAAACAATCTAGAAATAATTTAAAGTACCACAAATCACATGCAAATAGAAGACCATTCTGTATTAGAGACAGAAACACTCTCTGACTTGAATATCTGTGGGAGATTTAAGGGCTAATTTCCCAGGGCTATGAATGTATGGTAACATAAGACTATATCTGCAGATCCACGTTCATGGAGAACTGGAACTCCATCATGTGAGTTGAAATGGAAGAAATACGATGGGATGGATTATTCAAATGAAGGGTACAGAAAAGCATTCATTGACTGTACTGGAAGCTCTTCCAACAGGAGGGGAAAGCACGGAGGAATTGGAACAAAAGTGAGCACAGGACAGTCAGGACCATGAATGTTCTTTCAGATGTTATTGTGACTGTGGTTGTAAAGAGAGGCTTTACATCTGAGGGTTGTTATCAGGTTAACACAGAAACACTGTGCAAAAGACTCCCTGGTGCCTTTTCATAACATTGGCACAGTGGCCTATGAGTTCCAGGCCTGGCTGAAGGCTCCACCATAAATCAATGTCATCATCAGGAAAGCAAAGCCAAAGAAGCATCTTCTCACCTTGTCCCCAGCCTGTTTTCTTAGCAGAGCCACCTTAACTGCTTCCTTAACTGGAGCTGACCTCTGGGATACAAGCTACACACAAAGCAAAAATTAAATGATGTGGAACACATGGAGCAAGGGAGCTCAGGGAGATTCCTGAATGACAGTGTGGTATTGGCAAAGGCTTTTATTCTGGAAACCCAGACCTCATGTTTCCCCAAAGTGTTTATGGGTCTTATGTGCTCCAGGGGAAAAATCAAAAGGAGAGGCTCAATGTAGACCCCTGCCACAACCACTCAAATACCACAACTCCACCCATTCTTTTAAATATTGTGATACCTTTAATATTTTATAGGCAACAATGATGCCAATTTTTGTAATGCTATTACAAGATTGCAAATTCTATGTGAAGAGTCAAGATGCAGATATTATCCTTGAGACTTCATTGTTGAGTTTTTTAAAAAATATACTTATGTTTATCAATTGAATTTATGTACTAAACAACACTATAATAGAATGATTTGATGTGGTTTTAGAAAGAATAAACATTTACTTTTCAGCTTATAACATTCTTTCCCCAGAAACAAATAGTAAAATAATCACTTTTTCTAGGTGGTTTAATGAGACAAATGCAAATCAGTAACTAATCACATCTAATTGATCCTGTCATATTTATGGTGGAAAGTGAAATTAAAAAGAGAACTTTCTCTGCATTCCAAAATAATATAATACATGTTATTCTTTGGGAGCACTAATTGTAAAAGTTGCCTTTTTCATTCCATTGAGACTTTATTTTCCTGCATTTTGCTTTCTACTTAAAGATAGACGTTCATCAGATTCTTTGCCATCTGTGAAGAAGCACAGGAAAGGTCAGTGGTAACCATGCACATCTAAGACCTATACAAATCTGAGAAGGAAGGCAACAAATTAAGTGTGGTATTTATGGCATTAAGCCATGTGTCAACTTTGAGGCTGGTAATAAAAGTTATGATAGAAAGTGGTTTAGGTATAAAACTTTATGTTCATCAAGATAGAATATTCATGAGTATGGCAATAGGATCTGGACATTTCTGGCACCCTCTCCTCAGCTGCCCAAGGAACTAGCTGGGGGCGTCTTCCTGGACACCTGGGAACCCCTCTAGAGTCAAGTCTCTGCCAATCCTAGAATGGCTCCCTTAATTAAGATATATAATTCCTTGTTCCCATATCCACCCTTCCTATATCCCAACCATCCTATTCCCCCAAGCTCTTCCCATCCTCCACTTCACACTTTTCTCTCCCCATCCCCCCATCTCCCATCCCACCCCACCCCCAAGTTCCCATTTTTTGTCCAGCAACCTTGTCTACTTCCAATATCCAGGAGGATAACTATATGTTTTTCTTTGGATTCACCTTCTTATTTCGCTTCTCAAGGACTACAGCATGGACGGTCTCACTGTGAGCCTTGTCATTTTGGTTGCTCACCTTCCTGGACTTAGGGGGAGCTGGGAGGACCTTGGACTTAACATAGTGAAGGGAACCCTGATGGCTCTTTGACTTGGAGAGGGAGGGAGTGGGGCTATGGGTGGAAGGGAAGGGAGGGAAGGGGGAGGAGGAGGGGAGGAGATGGAAATTTTTTATAAAAAAAAATAAAGAATTTAAAAAAAGATAGAATAGATATTAAAGTATTTTCTCCCAGTTTGCTAAATACAAATCGACTGGGCATTGTGAATGTAATTCTTACTTGATACTTGTTCTTATTGTATATGGTTTTACTGGGTTAGAGTTAAACCCTTTCCTTTCTATTTAGACAAAAGGGAGAAATACTGTAGGGTATTTGTTCACCCTAACACTTAAAGACTGTCAATAAAGTTAACTTTTAATCAAGAGGCAGATCTAGCTGACTAGAATTAACCATAGAGATTTCGAAGGACATGTGATACATATACAAGAACACAGGAAGTAGTATGGAGGGGGCTGAGGAATATTCGTGTGCCCTTTAGGATCTGGAAAAGAGAGAGAGAGAGGAAATCATTTGTCTCTTCTCCTCCACCTCCTGGATCAATTAAGATTTTACCCTAATATTTGACCCCCAAGTTTTATTGATAATAGAACAACTTAGATAAGCGCTTCAGGATCTGCTTCAAGTTCCTTCCTTGGTTTCCTTTGATGATGGACGTTAACTGGCAAATAGAACAAACCCATTCTTCAAGGTGCTGTTGGTCATAGTGTTGGACACACCAACAGAGAAGTAGCTAGAATAAGGAGGAAGGCCCAGCAGTGGGAACAGGCCAGCCCATGATTGCAGGGCTGAACATGCAATGTTGCAGAAGAAAATCAGAACGGAGACCTCTGGCCAAGTGGAGTGGGCTAGAATACCCCAATATCCACCTGCAGTGGCTTGCTCCATCAGGAAGGCCTCACACACCAAGATTCTAGAACCTATGGACAGTTGTTTGAATGCATGTGCCCATGATGGACATTCCCCATCCAAAGCATTTTCCTTATTAGACAAAGCTACTCCACAATAATACTAAGTGGGTTTTCTTTTTCTCTCTAACATATCAACTATGATAAAGAATCCATGGAGGCTATGCACAGTAAGTTATACCTTTTACTCCGCAGTTTGGAAGATATTGTCATGCTGCTGGTGTCACCAGGCATTTGTCTTTGCAAAAGAACTTAAAAGCATAAAAAATAAAGGCATAAAAAAGGAGACTCCATAGGGCTCAGAGTTTACCTCCACAGCAAACCACCTGTGAGATGTCTGTCAGGTAACCCTGAGAAATCATCTGTGGCCCTGATGGCTGTGGGAAGGCTGCTCTCTGTTAAGACCACCTCCAAATTCTCATCATGGGACCAAAGTTTCATTTTGCTCCTTAAATAATTTTATTCATTTTATTTTCCTTTTTGTCTGAAAGCAAGTGTATGGCACTTGAGAATTTGGTTACATTTTAATTTTAATTGTCATTTTAATTTATTTATTTTAATTTTGGTCATCTTGAGCTTTGGTTTGCAAAAGCATCTATTCGTTTCTGTGGGTGATACTAATAGGAAAAGAATTCAAGGTTCCTGATACCCATCAGACCAAAGGATAATCAAGTGATTTATAAGCCAATTAGATTTATTATCTTCAGAATTTTTATTGTTTTATTTTTTGGAGACAGAGTTTTGATAAATAGCCCTGGTTTGCTTGGATCTCATTATGTAGACCAAACTAGCTTCAGAGCTATAGAAACCCTTGTTTCTTCCTTCCTAGTCCAGGCACTACAGGCATATGCTGCCATGCCCTGTGTTGACTCTTCACCTTTTCTAAATGAGATGCATGAGTTAGGGAATTATAGTCCTCAGGTGCTGTCGTCATGGTGATGGATTCCTGAGTGAAGCCAGACATCTTCAGCCAAGTCACCTTCCATTGTGTTTAGTTTATTTCTAATACTGTCTCTTCAATAGCCCACTACATTCACTAAACTAATTTTATCCTTCTAATGAAACTCTTTTTCTTTGACTTAATTAGCTATTATGGCTTGCAAAACAAATACACTAAAACAATACCAACAAAACCTGTAATTAAGTCTGTGTCCTTAATCTGCCTCTGGTTATACCAGACTATATTTATCCAGATAAACTCTGAGGAACTAAGCATTTGGCCACAGCACTCAGCCACATTTCTTTATTAGTAGTACATGCCTTCTTTTATCCATAGAGTTTATGATCTTTAAGTATTATCATTCCAACTTGTAACAAAGTATTATTTTCTCGGTTTTACAAATAACGTTCACACAAACTAAAAGTTATATGGCAGGGAAACATTAGAAACTCGAAGATATATCTGATTTCATAACTGATTTTTCCCCCAGGTACTCAATGAATTGAAACATTGACTAAATGAATGTCTTACCTCACATCTTGATCATGACTTGGCATTGTTGTGGCATTTATTCTAGAATTAATGGGATTTGAACTGTGAACTGTGGTTTAAAGGATACCTTTATTCATGTTTCCATGTTAATAAATATATGCTAATATGAGCATGGATGCCCAACATTAGTGTTGCCGAAGGGTAAGAAAGGCACATAGAAGCTGATGGGTTTTTTTTTTTCTCTGTTTTATGTATTTAGCCATGTCTTTGCTTCAGCGAACACTTTCAGCTGATTAAACTTCCGTCACCTCTGAGAAGGTCTGGCAGCACCCTCATGTTTTGTTATCAGGTCTATCAATGTGCAGAAGACCATTTTTGGTCACAACCTTTGGATAGGATTTTTTTTCATTTATTTCCTTCAGATGTTGACAAATATCTGACATTTTCGGTCCAGTTTAATCTCAACTCTTGATCTTTTCTTTAATTACGGTTACTTGGAAATTGCAATCGTATGGATGAAAAGAAGGTGCTCGAGGACGCTGAGGAATGTTCCTTCTCTGACCTCTGAGAACTGGAGGGATGCGTGTGAAAGCTTGTTGAGTTAATTCCCAGACTGCTGCCTTACACACTTCAAGTTGAGTTATATGACATTTATTTCCAAAGCATAAGACAATTCAACCTTGTGAAAGACCCATCTGAGTATACGTGTTTGGTGATTTAGTCTATTAGAATCACTTATTCAAAGATTTAAAAACATATCACAAAATATCTGTATGTATGTGAGTTTCCTAAATCTGTTCATGCTCTGTCAGTAAGAACTTATTCTTTTAGTCACTGAGTTATTTCACTTCTCATAAACTTATATTTGAAGTTCACCTACTTATTGGCAAGGATTATTTTAGTTACTGGGTAATGAATAAGGAAGGTACAGTTCTTGAATTTTAGAACATCTCTTTTTAAAACTTTTATTTATTCTTCTCTTATGCAATATATCTTGATTGTAGCTTCTCCCCACTCTACTCCCCCCAGTTTTCTCTCCATCTCCCCCTACCCAGATCCACTCTCCACTTCTCTCCCAACAACAGTACTTCTAATACAGTACCAGAATGACCAAATCAGAAATAAACAAGTAAGATAGTGTTTCAAATTCTATTGGCATGACCCATGAAAGAGACATGCCAGGCAGAGAAGACTTAATTGTGTTTGAACGTATGCACCTTAATCCTAGCCCTGAGACTTGGAAGCAGGAGGACCAGAAGCTCAAACAATTACATCATTCAAGACCATCACGAGACCCTATTTCAAATACAAGCAAACAAAACCAACAGTAACAGTAAAAAAATAAAAGATGACAACTGTAGCAGGAAGCTAACCCAAGGAAGTTGTGCATGAATGGCTTCACTTTGAGCACAATATTGATACAGATAACTCTTCCTAAATAAAGCATATAACAATGCTAAGAAGTGTATTCCTAGACAGTCATAACAGAACTTGGGAGGTGCAAAGATCCTGGTACTCAGTGTAACTAGAAAACTGGTGAATGAAAGGGTGGTGTTACCCAGAGGCAGAAACTGGACAAAATGAGTGGCTCAGGCATTGTCCCAAGTACAGTGGAAAGCAGAGAAAGCTGGGAAGATGAGATTGACACCTTTATGGCTCCTCTCACTGCTAACTGGAGACAAGGGCAGACAAACCCCAGACGTCGCACTAGATAATACTGGCAAAAGCAGTGCTGCTGCCACCAGATGTAAGCAATAGCGACGGAAGAAAGTAGAAGAGAAGACGGCGATGCGGTGGGGAAGAAACAGGCCGGGAGAGAGTCTTCCTTTACAGAGGGAAAATGACTTTTGAGCAAAGTTTCATAAAAAATTCCTGTTGTGTATTAAACAAAAGAACAAGGATGTAAAAGTATATCCTGAATTTTGTTATTCCGAGTGAGCTCAATTTTAGTACTCAGTCCTATGAAAGTTTTACAAACACACACGATGGCATACACTTAACATATCAGATGCATCCATATTAGACACACCCTTTCCCAACTTCTTCTGCTCATTGTGAAAATGTCCTCAAATTTACTTAATAAAATTTATATGTTTAATTGGTATAGGGTAATTTATAATGTGAGTGTGTTGTAGTATATTCTTATTTTTCCATAGGAACATAGATAGATGAATAGATAGATAGAAGCATATATAGATAAATAAATATGTAATTAAGTCATAAACAATTTAATTTTAAATATTTTCAATATGGGCTGTTGATTTTACTCCTGTATTACACAAAATAGTGGAGGAACTGATGGACAGATGATTCCATATTGCTTTTAAAAAGAGATATAAAAATTCCAATTTTATCACAAATACATTAGAAAAAGTTTTTCTCTGTGTCTGGACCAAAATAACTACTATATTTTTCTTTCTGGCCACCCATCCCTTCCTTGTATCTGGAAAGTCTTTATATAGAAGCCTCTGTCTTCAAAATATGCCCAAGCCAGAGTTTCCATGAGAGACCAGTGAATGGAGCAGACAGAGCGCGAAGCATCTGCTCTGGAAAGGATCAGCAGAGCTTTACCTAATTTGGAGAAGGAACTGTGAAAGCAAATAACCCAGCAAAGCCAAATCTGGCTTTGGAGAAGCTTAGTTTAAGATGGGCTTTTCACTGCCGAGTTGACAAGTCCATTACCAATGTAGACATTTGGGCTTTAGTCCTCCAAGAAAATTTCTAGGTGAGATGTAATAATCAAATATATTTCCAAAGCTATAAGGAAAGATATTTCAGCCTGGCACATATGAGGCCCTGGTCCCCCCTCAGCACTGCCTAACCTGAACACAGTATTACATGCTTACATCAGTGACGTTGAAAGAAGGTATGGATAAGTAGAAGGCCCATTCCAGTCAAATGTCCAGATGGAGATGTGGATAATGATAAAGAGATATCAGTAGAGCTAAAAGAGACAAGTCAAAAGGAGAGGAAAGCCCAGCAAGGCCCTTTCCCAGTCTAAATAGCTCTGTTGTTCAAGACTTTAAGTGGAGAAATCACCATGCTATGCACAGCACCTAGATAAAAATGAGAAAAGTAACGTTTGGGCATATGAAACATTTCATTCGTGACACATACATCAAAAACAGCAAAACCTGTTCAAACCAGATGTGAAGGATCACATACATTAAAATAGCCAAAAACCGCTTCCCAAACAAGAACTGTTTTAGGAACTGCTGTGGAAGTGAGCTAGTATAGGTCATAGCATCTGAACCAGACTTCAGAAGTGAGCTATGACAGCAGGTAAACCTGCCTGCAGAAGTTGGCTTACAGAAGGTAGTGGCAGATAAACTAAGGTGTAGTAGTGAATTGTGGGAGGGTCACAGCATGTGAAAGTGAGCTTTGAGGGTAGCAGTATGTGCAAGTCTGTGGAGGTGAGCTTTGGGGGTCACTGCATGTGGAGGCCTGTGGAGGTGAGATTTAGGGGTCACTGAATGTGGACGCCTGTGGAGGTGAGATTTAGGGGTCACTGCATGTGGAAGTCTGTGGAAGAGAGCTTTAGCAGGTCACAGTATGTAGAGGTCTGTGGAGGTTCACGTTAGGGAAGTTACCACACAGGCATTACTGGATTTGCTGGAAGAGTGGTATAGAGTACAAAGCTCAAAGAAAGTAGGGCAGCTTGTGGGGTAAGACTGAAGCAGCAGGAATGCTCTTGGGGTATGTGCATATATGCTTTTCGCATGTTCTTTTAGAGCTGGATTCCGAAGAACACAGTCATTAGCATTTTCCCAGACTTTCTGGCCCAGGAAATTGAGCATAAGCTAAAGAAAGCAGGATTTATGGCCACATTTCCCCCTAATTTATCAACTACATTTTCAAAACAAGTATTATAGCCCAAGTGGCCGCACCATGAATCTGTCCGTTGTTGACAGTGGAAATGTCAGCAAAGTCATCAGAGACAAGATGACTCAAATGCATATTAGCAGCCATCAGATTAACATATTCAAGAACCAGTGTGGGGTCTTCTTCCCTCTGAAACCCTGATTTGTGGGTCTCACTGTGTGACCAGTTTCTCCTTGGGTGGGTTGTAGCAGAGTGGAATTTTGAGCTATTATGTGCAGGGACCAAGAAGATAATAAATTTGAATATACAGTATGTAGAGGTCTGTGGAGGTTCACATTAGGGAAGTTACCACACAGGCATTACTGGATTTGCTGGAAGAGTGGTATAGAGTACAAAGCTCAAAGAAAGTAGGGCAGCATGTGGGGTAAGACTGAAGTAGCAGGAATGCTCTTGGGGTATGTGCATATATGCTTTTCGCATGTTCTTTTAGAGCTGGAGTCCGAAGAACACAGTCATTAGCATTTTCCCAGACTTTCTGGCCCAGGAAATTGAATGTATTAAATGCCCTAATAAATTTGAAAGTATATTTTATTAGGGCATTTAGAGTTTTAAACTAGACTGGTCTAAATTTAATCCCACAATTCTATTCCCTGCGTTTGCTCCTCCTGAGGGGAATGAGCACAGGAAGCCTGGAGAAGACTTGATCAGCTGTGAAGAAGTTAACAATGAGCACTGTTGCTCACACAAAAGGGGAAGTCAGTAAGGACTTTTCTTCTCCGTTTCTGTAGAAAACCATTTTGATGAGACATGGACAGACCACTGACATGAATGAGTTCCACAGTAGATTTGTCTATGACAGTTTACATTGGCAGGGAATGTAAACACATTTTACACAGTTTGTCTGTGTATTTTTCCATCCGTTTAAATGGAAGAAGGAATACCCAGGTAAGGGTTCTTGGTTGCTTCACAGGCGGTTTGAGGACATAGCAGGAGCATCCTGAAGGAGAGGTTTTGCTGCAAGAAGGAGGCCTATCTAAGCCACAGTAGAACTCAAGACAGAATCCAGGCCCATTTCCTGCTCACAATGGTCATGGGTGTGAGAAAAGAAATAGTCACACATGAAGGAACTCTGGAAAGCAAATCAAGAAAAAGTTTCAAGAAACAATAGGTCACAAAAAAATTTTCGGTTTTTTGATAATAATTAAATTAGACTCGAATTATTTGTGGTACTGAGGATTGAGAGCAAGAATTTGTAAGTGCTCAGAAAGTATTGGACTACTGGGTGCTATGCACAGACCCTGTTTCCTTTACATTTTGAGACAGTCTTATTAAATTCCACAGGCTGGTCTTGAACTCACTCTGCATCTGAGGCAGAACTTAAACTTACCTACCAACTCAGCCTCCCAAGCAGCTGGGGTTATAGACTTGCATTAGCAGGCCAAGCAATATTTATATTAACTAATAAATAAAAGCCCAAAATTTGTACATGTTTGTGATTCACTGTGTGCCATTTCAATACAGTATACACTGTATACAAGATTACCAACTGATAAGCTTTAAAATAAGCAGTATATAACATGTAGAGGTGAACACACGCTTGGACTTTGTTGAGACACAGAAAAACTTGAGAGGCAAAAAATCCAGATGATGTGTAAGAATATACCCTCATGATTATTCAGACAATGAGGAAAGAGAGGAAGAGACCTATGTTACGGTCAGAAAAAGATTTTGCTGTGCTCAATCAAAAGTGCAATTACACTGGGCTTTGCAATGTTATGAAATGAACAGCTAGACTTTCACTATTCTCAGGCTAAAGCACACTTATGAAGAAAAGGTCCACATTCCCACATGTACCCCCAGATTTTCATCTCATGTCTTCTCTTCACTTTCACCAACATCTGGTAATACCATCTTACTCCCAACTTCTATGCCATCAGCATTTTAAGTGCCCCCTATGAGTTAGATGATGTCTCCCTCCGTGGTGCTCGCTATTTTATTTAACCGTGATTTCTAGTTCCACTCATGTGGGCAATGAAGGAGTTCAGAATTTATTCTTTAATGGGTGAATAGTATTCCATCGTGTTTATGCAATACATTTTCTTTACCCACTAATTAGTGTATAGGGGAGGTAAATGAACCAAGTATGCTGATGAGTTCTGCACTCCCAAGTTTACTGCAGAACTTTCCATGACACAGGGGACATTTGCAACAGGGATGGTCCAGAAAGCATGGTGGAAACAGCGGAGTACTGATGAACAGGGAGCTATGTCAGTCAGCTGAGATGGTATGCAGGGCCACAGGGTGAAAGAACACAAAGCACTGTTGAATTGTCTCCAGAGCAAATGCTTCAGACTGTCGTTTTGGTAACCACAGATGTGACACCCTGTGACTGTTGCTGTGTGAAGCCTCACTGTCTCCAGAGCTTTGAGAGGAGGGGTGCTGATGCCTGAAAGGCTGCCTCATCAAAAGTTCAAGTCCCTACCAAGGTCAGAATAGCCAGTGTTCAATGCATGCTGCAAACCGCTCTTGCTCTAACTTTTCCTTCAAGGTCTCTGGGTCCACAACTTTGATGTGTGTGAGGTTATCTACTGATGGAGGAGGGTCATCTGTCTATGTGTTACTTTCATTGGTTAATAAAGAAACTGCCTTGGCCCTTTCATAGGACAGAAAATTAAGTAGACGGAGTAGATAGAACAGAATTGTGGGAGAAAGAAAGCAGAGTCAGGCAGACGCCTCAGGCAGACACCATAGCTCTCCTCTCTGAGATGGACGCAGGCTAAGATCCTTCCAGGTAAGCCACTACCTCATGGTGCTACACAGATTACTAAATATGGGTTAAAGCAAGATGTGAGAATTAGCCAATAAGAGGCTGAAACTAATGGGCTAGGCAATATTTAAAAGAATACAGTTTCCGTGTAATTATTTCAGGTGTAAAGCTAGCCAGGCATCAGGATACAGCCCTGCTGCTCCTTCTACAATCCACAGTCCAAATGCTGTGGATAGGCTGCCCATGCTGATATAGGCTACTCAAGACATTAGTCAAAATGTCTATTTTTAAAAATTTTAGGAATTTTATACATGAGAACTGACTGTATTTATATCGCCCCCTCCTCCCTTTACTCTTCCAACTCCTCTCATGTTTCCCTACACAATCTCAAATTCATGACCGATGACCTCTCCTTTTTATTATTGTTACACCACACACACATACACAATCTTATTCAATCAATTTTGTATTGCTCTTATGTGTATGTATTTAGAGTTGATAGCTTGGAAATGAATAACCTATCAGGAGACTCATGCAAAGAAAAGATTAATCTCTCTCTCTCTCTCTGTCTCTCTCTCTCTGTCTCTCTCTCTCTCTCTCTCACACACACACACACACATACACACACACTGGCCATTAATTCACTATATATAACTCTTCATAGGTGTGGAGCCTTGTGAGATTTCCTTCTTCCACACTGGAATGTCACCTGGAGTTGTCATTTAGCAGGTTTTGTTTATGGAACCATATTTTTGTGATTTCATGAGTAAAAATTCCCTGTCCTATATAGAAGAAAATACTAGAACCTCACAGCAGAATTCCTATAATATAATAATATCCCATGGGTATTATAATCTTTCTCTCACCTCTCTGCAATTCTCCAGTTGTGTCGAAGATATATCAGGTCATGTTGGGTACAGTAACAAGTTGTTCTCTGCACTTTTATCAGTTGTATATTTCTGTAATCGTTTCCAACTTGTTCAAAAAGAGAAGCTTTTTTGATGAGGGGTGTGAACTGTACTTCTCTGTGACACAGTCAGGGATTATACTGATTTAGGAAAGTGACAGTAGATGTTCCCCTCTAGGGTCCATGATCCTCCAGTCTCAGGCAGTAGACTGCCAGGTTTGCATAGCAGGCATGAATTCCGTTCTACTGAAGTCTAAGTAGACAGTGTAAGCACCACTATTGCCTCCTTGGGAATATTTTGCCATGCTGATTATTGCTGTGGTTTGTAGGTGTCTCAGCTGGGTACAACAATTGATTTGTTTCCCATATTGGATGCTTACATAGCATCTTATTATACTATGAGAGCCAGTCCTCAGGCAAGAGACCTGCAGGTCATTACCAACTTGATTCCTCCAAGCCCTGTGCCCAAAGTATATGATATCTTCAGCAATAAGGCCTTACATTCAGGTTGTAGTAGGTAGCCAGAGACAACAGCAATACCCTCTATGGTTCATTTCTCCTTTTAAGCTACTTGTCTGAGGCATTCTGTTAAAGTGCTAGAAATTCCCCTAAAGCAGTGCTGTAGGCATGGCCTGTGTCGTTGGAAATGTAATGAAGGACTTGGCAGATGAATATGTTCTTGCTGATATGAGGGAAGACAAACTGAGAGGGAAGAGGACAGATCTTCAACACAGCAGATTTTTGCCTAGAACACTAAAAACTGTCTTTGCCAAAGACTATAATGTAACTACAAATCCCGAGATTTTTACTAGCACAGCTGGGTCTCATCAGCAGGAGGGAGAAACTGTTTTAAATTTGGTTCAGTGTGTTGTGAACATCTATAAACCCATCATAATTAATGTTGCAATGATCATGTTGCAGCAATAATCCATTAAAACATCTAATCCAGAGTACATTGTGCACCTATGTGCTTTGAAAAGTAAGCGGTTTCCACAAAACCCATACGACTAGAAGTGTCTACCACTGGATTCCTCTCAGTTCCATTAAACAATGGAAAAATGGTTGCATTACATTCAATAAACTGTCACTGGGGAGAGTGTATGTTGTGGAACAAGAAGAGTCTAGGGTGCCTGTATGGAGTGGGGTGATCATTGCTGGCAACTTAGGTACTGAATCAAATCAGAAGTGACAAAAGGAGATTCATAAGCCAATGGTTGGCAGTACTTATGAGGCCATGAATCTTGGTCACTGGATGGTCTACAATAGATTTGGCAAAAAGCATAATGAAGAATATTAGATGGGTTCATAGTACGGTTAAGAATCTCTTTAGAATAAAAATGGTGGCACTCTCAGTGGACTTTGCATTTGGGGAGAAATACGCAATCCCAGATACTGAATTATGAATGAATTGTTTCCTGAACAAGATTTCCGATTGAGGAAGATACAGCTAGGCCTCCTGAGCTTCACAAGGAGCTGCCATGATAAAAATCTGCCAAGTCACGGCATTTCACTGGTGAGGCTGCAAGAGGAATCCAATGGAAGATTTTTTTTCTGTTGTCCCTCTGACTGATCTCTGATTGAAGCGGTATGGGCCAGGCAAGAATCCAATATATTAAACTTAGAAATATGCATGACTTATAAACCCAACTCACACATCTATCTTGATGATATTTATAGCCAAGTTCAATGTTTCCTTGGATCCAACGTAAAAAAAAATATACTGAGGATCTAGTGATGGGTTATGTTTTGTGTGTTATGTGTATCTATAATGTCCATAGCCATATAATGTAAAAAGTTAAACTATAAACAGAACTACCAACAACTCAATTGCTGTAAAAACACCCCAAAACTTCAAACCAATGGGGGAACTGAGAAGATAACTCAGTGACAATGAGTACTATGCATTCACGAGGGAAAGGCTTTAAATGTGCAGACCCTTTATAATAAGCCTGGCGTGACTGAACACACCTGTAACCCCAGCACCACAGACTGGATGGAGGCAGCTATCTCTAGGATCTTTCTGGCCAGTGAGCCGTGAGCTTCCGCTACATTGAGAGACTATGTCATAAAAGAATGAGAGAGAGAGTAATAGAGAAAAGCTCTCAACCTTCTCCTTCATCCTCCACTTTCAAGTGCACATAATACCTATGTCCATTGCACACACATACACATGTACACTACATGTCAAAGGAAAAGGAACGAAAAGAAGCCCTTCAAACAATGTTGTACGAGGGGGAAAATAAACAAAGGCAAGAAGAATATTATGGTGGTTTGAATGAGATATCAACCATAAATCTGGGGTATTTGATATGTGATCCCCGGTGGAGGCTGTTTGGAGAGTCATAGTGAATAAGAGCTTGCTGGAGAATTTATGTCACTTGGGGTTGGCTTTGAGGTTTCAAAACACTTATGCCATTTCAAGTTAGCTCTGCTTCTTGCTTGTGGTTCGAGATGTGAGTTCTCAGCACCAAAGATATAAACTTTCACTGTTGCTCCAACTGCCTGCTACTTACTACCTCTGCTCTGCCATCATGAGTTCTAATCACCTGAAATCATAAGCCCAAAACAAACTCTTCCTTCTATAAGTTTCTTTGGTCATAGTGTTTTATCGTAGATAGAAACTGGCGTGTGTTGGACTGACATTACATATGACTTAATATGAAATGTTCCCACATGATGTCAAGGAGGTTTTGAAGGGCTTTGTGAAGTTCTTATGGCCATTCATTACTTTTTCATGAGTTTCTGTTGAATAGTTGCTGACTTAAATGATATGAAATTCACTTTTAGAACTTGCATGATATATTTTTGAACAAGTCCAAAATAATCATAAATAAACTTCAGAACATATTAAATTAAGATATGAGTCACAGGAGGTCATGTGACTACAAGATGAGAAAACAAGCTCTAATTGCTGGTGATGGAGTCATATATGGATGCCATTCATAGCCTAATTCTGGTGAATATTCATGTTAATGAGTAAGAAGGGACCCATTCTCTGTCATAACTGTTTAAGCAATAAAATTCTGCACTGAATAATCAGTGAGCTAAATCGGTGTGCACTGAAGCAGGCAGGGTGAAGAAATTTTTCAGAGGTCACATGGAAAGTCAGAGGTTAAACAGGGAATGTAGTTGAGCTCTGCTTAGCAACAATCTAATTTTATATCCTTCAAAATTCTTTACCTAATTCCTGTTCTCCTGAGAGGAAAGGAATATTTTTGTCTTGAGTTCCTGTTTCTAGAATTCAGTTTTGCTCGAATTCTATAACCAGTACATAAAAGTAGGACACACTCTGCCAAAATAAAGAGTAACTCTTATTCCAAAGAGCTTATCACTGAAAGAAATGGGTAATGGGAAATGTTGAATAGCTAGCAAATGGCAGAAAGCAGTCAGTATATTTAGAGTGAGAACATAATTTCCCAGGAGAGAAAAAAATCGTAAATTCAGACTAGATACCCAAATCTAAAGGGAGATACTACAGTCTGAGGGTCATTATTTGAGATATAGAATGCTTAAGCACAGAATTGATGTTCTCTATTTCTCATAGTCATGTGACACTATTTGGGGGGAGATGAAAATTATTGTTTACTCATTCCAGATAAAGTACAGATGGCAGACCAAAGTAATGATAACATAAAAGTTCAACTTGGTGAACAATTGCTTTTATTAGGGTTATTCATAAGAACGTATGTTAGGTTAAGGCTCAAGCCTTAACCTTCACCTGGCGATGGATGGAGATAGAGACAGAGCCCCACATTGGAGCACCGGACTGAGCTCCCAAAGTTCTGATGAGGAGCACAAGGAGAGAGATCATGAGAAAGAAAGTCAGAACCATGAGGGATGCGTTCACCCACTGAGACGGCAGGACAGAACTAACGGGAGACCACCAAGTCCAGTTGGAATGGGCCTGATGGAACATGCGACCAAATCGGACTCTCTGAAAGTGGCTGATGGTGGAGGCTGACCGAGAAGCCAAGGACAATGGCGATGGGCTTGGTCTCTACGACAAGGACGGGCTTTGTGTGAGCCTTGTCAGTTTGGTTGCTCACCTTCCTGGACCTGGGGGGAGTTGGGAGGACCTTGGACTCAACATAGTGTAGAGAACCCTGATGGCTCTTTGGCCTGGAGAGGGAGGGAGGGGGGTATGGGTGGAGGGGAGGGGAGGGAAGGGGGAGGAGGAGGGGAGGAGATGGCAATTTTTAATAAAAAATAAATAAACTGGAAAAAAAAGAACGTATGTTAGGGGTTACTTACAGGAACAAGAATGGGGTGATGGTTCATGGGAGCTTGAAATCTGGAACTCTTAGCATGATTTGTAGGCGGCTCAGCAGGTTTCCTTTCCTTGTCTGTCCGTCCTTATTGCTTATATAGCCTTGAGTCAGGATGGGTCTTGATACTTGATATCTGTTCCTATTGTATACAGTTTTATATTGGATTTGGATTGCTGTTGTTTAGACAAAGGGGGGAGATGATGGGAACCTTGTTAGCCAATTATCTTCAAAAGGTGGGTCTTAGTTAAGGCATGGCTTTGCTGGCACCCAGGGTAAAATGTGTGCTCCTCCGTGTGCAGGCTCCCTGAGCCTTTTCCTGTGGGTCATTGCTGTGTTTGGATTTTCTCATTTCGAGAGCTTTGCCCTTATAATAAATAAAATATAATTGTTTTATCCTTAGCTAGCCTGGTTATTTCTACATAAGAACATTTCATGTCTGTACTCTAACATACTGATCTATTTGCTGCAAGCAGGTTAGTTAATATTAAAGACAGCCAGAATTTCATTTTGCCATCATGACTGGTACCAAGTACAATGAAAATAACCACGTATGTTAATATTCATGTCATGCATGAAGATTTGCATCATGTTTCAGTTTCAAGGTTACATCACCTTCATCTTTTAAGCTAATTTTAAAACATTGTGAGTTAGGTAAGGAAGATTACTTTCTTGCCTAAGTAGACATTGAGCTGACTGCTGAAGATGAAGCTAAAAAGCTGGAACGTGAACCACTTGTCCACCACATCCAGCTGAGCACACACTCACTCTTAATGGCTCAAATGGCCCTTCTCAGTACCCACCAGAAGTTTAAAACACTTCCTCCTTTAGAAATGTTTATTTATTTTTTCAGATTTAATGTTCTAGTGCGTTCATCTCCTGTAAATGGCCATAATTTTTAATATCTTTCTATTATGTTGTATTTTTCACTTAAAATATGGTTGTATTTTTATGTCCTCCATACTATTTGTGGTTATTGATATTTGTGTGTGTCTGTGTGTGTGTGTGTGTGTGTGTGTGTGTCTGTGTCTGTGTCTGTGTATGCTATGTTTGCCAGTTCCCTTGAAGGCCAGAAGAGAGTGCTGGATTCTCTGAAGCTGAAGTTACAGTCAAGTTTGAGCCACTGGACTTGGGTATTAGGAACCAAATTCGGTCTCTTCAAGAGCAGCAAGTATCTTAACCACTGAGATATCTCACCAGTCCCTGTGTTCTTTTTAATGTCTGAATACTATTGAAACTATCATGTTTTTCATACTTTCCATTGTCAGATATGAGAGCTATTTTATTCACTATGCTTTTTTATTTTCAGCAGCTGTGATGAAAAACTTCATAAATAAATTTTGCATTATTTCCTTATGATACATGTCTAGAAGTTGAATTTTCATAGCTCAAAGGAATATGTGTAATTTTAAAGCTTTTTATATCTATTGCCAAATGTCTTTTCAAGTATTTAAAATCAATTCACATTGCTACAAGTGACATAGTTAAAAGTAACCTCATTGCTCATTCCATCTTTCTTCTATAACCCAATAAGAAGAAATAAACTTAATTCACTAAGCAAACATTTATTTAAAAGCAACTATAATCTGCAACTTTTTCAACCTGGAAATGCAAAGGTAAATAAAGCTGACTCTAAGCTTATACTAAAGGAATTAATATAAATTTTTCTACAGATAACTTCAGAAAGTCAGGAACCAGAGGCGTGTGCAATGAGAGCACATATGTGTTTGCTAGACAGATTATTTTAAAAGGATTTGAGTGGTGATAGCTCCTTGGCTTTGTGTGATTCCGTCTGCAGTATGTCATTCTGACTCAGTTGTCAACGCCTTTATGAAAAGGTCACACGCAGCTGTTCATGTTCCTACACAAAGCCCTAAGAAGATTATATTCATTAGTCTTTTAATATTTCCCAGATAAAACAGTTGATTTTGAGCTTAAGCTACTTTTCTTTACATGTTTTCAGGTTAAAAGAAAAAGTAATTCTTCTTTATGTTGCTAAATCATGTGCTGATAAATAAAGACCCTGAAGCAAAATCACAAATCTTGCTTTAGCCTGGATCCATCACTAAATAAATAACCAAGCTTGTAAGAGACCTATCTAGTTTGTGTCTCTTAATGTGCATCAAAGTAGTTCCTCTGTCCACTCTAGCACTTGCCTTATGTGGCTATTTCCCCATCATAATCTAGTTCTTTGCTTCCAGGATATATAGTTTATCAGGTTGCTCTCCAACCTATGCTCTCCTCATGCTCAATCCCAACTGCAGAGTTTCAGCACACTAGCACTACACCAAGTGGTCCATCGTCAGGATGCATAAGGGAATTCGGTAAGAAGTGCTTGCCTGGCATGCACAAGGCAGTGAATTCAATCCCTGTATCCACTATACTTGCTAGTTCCAGTGAAAGTAAAGGCAAGAAGTTCACAGACTTGGGTACATTGGGAGTTTTAAGCCAGTCTATGATATGTGAGACAAAAGAGGTCTGTTTTTCATTCGCCAGGCCACATTGATTATCCTTCCTTTAGGATGTTAATAACACCCAGTTTGGCTTTTTATTGGGAGTTCATTAAACTGTTCCCTACATTTATATCTATCTCCCTTTGTCACACCTCCACTAAGTATACCTGGCTGTTTAAAGCAGAAGATACAATTTTGTGTCATGCTTCAGGAACTATGAGTGTGTCAGAAGAAGGGTTTTAAAGTTGATGACATGCAACAAGGGATTCAAAATTTCAAAGTGCATAATGCTAAAGAAGACACCACAGAAAGAAGAGGGACATAATGTTTTGACAATCTGATTTGGAAAATGTTGATACACAACTGTGCCTGTATCAAGGAGGCACCAAGCATCAAGGAGAAAAAGCACAGCAAGAGCTACTGAGCAGTAGTGCTGGGCATAAGCCTTACAGCATCCTTAGCTGCACTGTGAAAGAGACAAGGTAACAACACAAGAGGAAGGAGAGTACCACTAACAACATTTTATACCCAGCTGCGGAAACTGAAAATGTGTACAGATATATAATAACTAAATGAAGATTCAAATCATACAACTAATTTATAAAACAACTAAATAATAGTTTAATTATATAATTTGATCAGATTTTTGTGGACGGAAATAGAATATATCATCACATTCTTTGAAGTCTTTCTAATATATGATATGTATTATATATTCATATGTAATATATGCATGAACATGCACAAGTTTGTACATGTACTATTCTACATGCACACATAATCTACGTAAGGCATACTATCTATTCTCCTGTGTCCTTCACTGTTGTACTTTTTATTGCTGAGTAACACACAGTGCAGGAATTCCTGCAGTTTGTTCTATTATTCAGTGTGTGTGAGGGGGTGCATTTTAGTAATTTATAATTGGGAATGTTATAGCTAAAGCAGTTGGAAGCATTCATATATCAATCTAATTTGTTGTTCTCTCTTGGGCAAACATCTAGGAGGAGAATTGCTGTTGTCCAGTAAGAAAATACCATTCACAGAGTATTTCATCTGCTCAAGTTGCCCCACCGCTGTGCTAGACACTGTCAACACAGCATCTCTTTCCCCCTTAGCCCTGCCAGTGACTGCATGCTGATTCTCGGGGTGGTCTGATGATACTGAACATTTGTAACCTGTTTCTTGACTAGATGCTTCTTCTTAGAAGGGTTTCCTTTTTCTTTTTTGATGGTATTGTTGTTGTTGTTGCTGTTGTTGTTGTTGTTGTTAAACTATGAGTGTCCCTTGTCATAAATTCATAATGAGAATGTTTTCTCCAAAATTGTTGCTTGTTTTACTTTATGTTTATTTGTTTGTTTGTTTGTTTGTTTGTTTGTTTGTTTCATTTTCTTAGTGTGCTTTTCAGGACTAGGAATTCTGTTTCCATGTTCTTGTTGACAGCCAGTGCTTACATTTTCTTCCTAAAATATCTCTGTGTAGTTCATTAAATTTCCTCACAATGTTTAGTTTTATGATAAGGTCCACAATACATTTTCTGTAATTTCTCAGTATGATTTAGGAACTGAGATTTTTCTTTGCAGCATGACTGCCAGTTATTCTATAAACATTATTGGAAACCATTCTTTTCTCACTTTATTCTTAGCATCTATATTGAATATCAATTCAATATATACGTGTAGACTCTCCATGGGAACACTACACAATATCAATAAATTGCTACTTTTTATTTTATATCTTAAAAATGTACATGACCATCAAACTCCCACTATTTTTGTAAGTGGCTTTGTCTCTTCTAGATTCTTTATATTTCCATATAAATATGATGATAAGCTTTCAAATTTTATTTTGAAGTGATGCTTGCAAAATTTGTTATTATCACATAGAATTAATAGAAAATAAATTGATGTTTTATACTGAATCTTCAGTGCATGGTTTTAAGGCATCCCCTGTTTATGATCTTGGTGAGTTTCTCAGCTTTGTTTTAACTTCATCAAACAATACTTACAAGTGTGTTCTCAAATATATCCCTCACTATGCCATTTATTTTAGTCCAAACTAAAATCAAAAGGTTTTACATTTTACTTTGCCTTTTTCATTGCAGTATATAAATGCATTATTTATCCTTGCTGGTGTTA
Organism: Arvicola amphibius; assembly: GCF_903992535.2. NCBI lineage: Eukaryota > Metazoa > Chordata > Mammalia > Rodentia > Cricetidae > Arvicola > Arvicola amphibius. The sequence goes on along the minus strand of NC_052052.2, from coordinate 125,976,023 downwards.
TATACTCAGACCCTAGAAAATTAAAGCATGCTTTCATATTTTCTTAAGTATTTCTTAAATACTAGCACATAAGTAATAATGGTACCAGGAAACTTAAAGAGTTTTACTCTTTCTCTAAAATCTAGGAAGTTTATTATTTTTTTTCTTGCAGTTCCATAATGCCTTCTAGAACCATATTGTATGGAAGTGAGGATGCCAGGTATCTTTATTATCAACCCTAAGACAAATGTGTTTCATTTTTTTCCAATAAACATGCTAGTTGCACATGTTTCAAAGATGTTTTTATTAAATAAGTTATTATTTAATCCATTATAAGTTACTATTAAATAAATTAAGTAGGTTATTATTGACTATTTACTTATTTACTTTTATCATTAAAATTATAAAATGTGTAAAATATGCTTTATGAATTTAATGAGTCAGTATGACTTTTCCATTCCTCTCAGTATAGCAAATTATGATGATTGTTTATTTAACTATTAAATAACTCTTCCCTCTACCATGAGAACCATTTAAATTTAATGTCGGCTTTGAATATTACTCTATTCAATTTGGTAATGCTTGTTTGATAATTTTGATAATAGCATTGATTTATGTTCTTTAATGCAAATATTTTATTTAGTTTTCAAACAGAGTAATAAAAAACATGTAGCTACTTCTTTAACTACCTTCTCTCATGACCCATCTTTTATCTGCCATGTTAGATATTTATGGCTTTTCATTTTCAGTCTACTGTGGTAGCCCAAGATTTATCATTTTCTTTGAGTTTTTCAAAGGGCTTTCAGTTTTTTTTTTATTGGTTTGTTTTGGTTTGGTTTAGTTTGGTTTGGTTTGGGCAGGGTTGAATTGGATTGGGTTTTTGTTGCTGTATGGTTTGGTTTTAGTTTGGTTTTGATTATTTTGTTATTGGTCTCATTTTGAGGCTAGATGATTCCAGAACTCACTTCATAGTCATGGTCGGTCTCTAACTCATGGCACTTTTACTGCTTCAGTCTACTGAATATTGGAGCTACAAAAAAAACCCACGCTATGCAACTTAATTTATAGTTTTGCTCTTCATATTTCATCCATTTTTCTTGATTTCAGATCATTAGCACATCTTTCATCTATTAATTTTGATTTTCATTTTCTGTCATCTCAAGGGGTCACTTAGATCATTACTGTTTAAAATATTTTGTTTTCTTAGTGATATGGTGATTTCAACTAAAATTTCTCCCTATACAATGCTTTAGATTTATATGATAAGTCATGTTATTATTGTTATTTAATTTCATTAAAATAGTTTAAATAGTTCAATATTTAAAATAGTTTATGCTTGTTCTTGTATTTTCATCACATAGACCATTTTGCATATACATTATTTGAGAGAACATTTTAGATATGTGAGAGAGATACTTTCATCTTTTGATAGTTTTTAGTTTAATGCAATTGCCATTGAATGATAGTTTACAAGCATTGTTTGAAAGCTGAATCAATCTTGTGCATTAACTATCTCCTGTATTTTTATATGGAAAAGTGTTTCATAGACTTGAATTAATCAATTCAAGTTAATTAATCTGCTGTGACATTCATGGTTAATACTATTTACTCTAACATTTTGATATCAGTTTTTTATCATTTCTGTCATTGAATTTTTAATTTTTGAATGTTATTAATGTCACAATATCTGTGCTGTGGGATAATACTTTTGTACACTGTAAAGATTCATCACTAATATTGGTTTCATAAAACATATATTGGCCATTAGCCAGGCAGGAAGTATAGGTGGGGAAATCAGACTAAGAGAATTCGGGGAAGAGGAAAGACAAAGAGATGCAGTCACCAGCCAGAGACAGAGGAAGCAAGGTGAGAGTGCCTCACTGATAAAAGGTACCAAGCAATGTGGCTAAACATGGATGAGAATTATGGATTAATTTAAGTTCTAAAAGCTAGTTAATGATGAGCCTGAGCTAATAGGCCAAACAGTTTGTAATTAATAAAAGTCACTATGCGTTTCCTTGGGAATGAACAACTGTGGGACTGGGTGCAGTACAGAAGTCTCCATCTGTAACCTTGTTTCAACTACTTAAATAATCATTGAAGACTGAAAAATAAGAATTCACATTCTAAATATATTTTTATATCCAACTGTTTCACACCATTTAAATCATTGTCTGATCTCAGTTTCTGTTTAACATCTTTTCTCTAAGCTGCAGGTGCTCCTTAGCCATCACACTGTGATGGACATAGCTGGAGGAGAATGGTCTCAGCTGTATTTGCTGTTGCTACTTGAACATGCCTTTATCTTGCTTTCATTTGTAAAGCACGGTTTTGTCCCATGAAGAGTTCTATATCGAAAGCTTTGATTCTTCATGCTTTAACAATGTCCCATTTCCTTCTGATGCAAATTATTTCTGAAAGGAAATTGGCCATAATCACTGTTATTTTTGTAATTGTTCATGTAATGTATCTCTTTTTATTTGCATTTAAACTTTTCTATTTGTCAGTGTTTTTCACAATTTCATGCCAGCATGTCTTGTTTTGGTTTGGTTTTAGATTTTCCCACATGATGATCATGGAGTTTCTTAGCCTGTGCATGCATTTATTAAGCTTGTAAGATCATTATACACAACCTACACATCCCCTTTTTCAGTTCCAAACTTCTGTTTTGTTGTGACTTCTATTTTCCATTGTTCTTTTCACTGATCTCCATTTTTACTTACAATTTTTAATACTTTTATAATAGACAACTCAGATTTATGTCCCCATTGCCATTATCTTTACTGAAACCCAGGTTCCTCCCAGTTATAAATAAATCTCCCTTGTTTATTCTTCCTGAACCCATGGAGTTTGACACACACACACACACACACACACACACGTACACACACACACAGAGAGAGAGAGACAGAGAGAGAGAGAGAGAGAGAGAGAGAGAGAGAGGGAGAGGGAGAGGGAGAGGAGAGCTTGGCATCTAGTCAATGTATTAAGGGACATTGATCTATAATTCTGAAATATTCTTTCTGTACAACTTCTTTCTGATGCTTCACTATGTGGATTTCAACTGCATTTTTATGCTTAAGACCTTCTTCTGTTGCAACAAATAAAGGCACCGTGTTTTACTTAGCTTTCTGCACAACTGTGGTTAGCCATACCTTCTAGCAAAGCAAGCTAAGAATGTCTCTTGCTTGCTTTCCTTTCTTCAAACATCTCAGTCCTGAGTTGCCTGATATCTGGAGTCAGAAAACATTTATTTCATGAAGTCATTACATTATCCTAATTATTCCATCATGGCTAGAACTGTCTTCAGTTTCCCTGAAAAACACTAACATTAAATAAAAAGCAGTTATCCCAAGAAACAAGAAAAATGATCAAAGCCAGGGGTTGGACAGTCACAACAGAGGCTCTGTTGGGAAAGGGTCTGTGTCCTGAATTGTGGGTTTGGATGTAACACTTTGTTATGCTGCTGGCTATAACTCACAAACATCTTTAGTAAGGGGGGTTGATATGCTTCCTTGTCACCTGATTTGTACAGAATTCTAGCTGGCTTATAGAAAATCAACAGTCTCCCAATCTGTTCTGCTAGGGTGTTGTTATATAATTCAATTAAAGGTAAGAAATCCTATCATGTGTATAGTACTTAGTTGGTAAGAAACAAGTGACAAGAGGCTCTATAACAGAGTGGGTGAGACTAAAATGCCTGCCTATATCTCAGTTGGAGAAAGCAGAGAGTAGATAATGCTGTTGTTATTCAGTTTATGTTATAACTAATCTTGGTTGTCAACTTGACCACATCTGGAATCAAGTAAAACCCAAGCATCTAGGTATAGCTCTAATATATTTCCTTTACTGGATCAATTGAGGTGAGAAGACACATTCTAAATCTGGGCTAGAACTTATTGTGGCAGCCTACATAAAAAGACAAAATGAAGATTTAGCTTTTTGTTTGCTAGCCGTCACTCTTGTTGGAAAGTTCATCTATTCTGCTGATGAGCCATTACTTCACTGGTATTAGAATGTAATTCTTCAGGATCCCAACATAGAAGGAAGACAAGCTGAGATATCCAGCAACATGCACTGAGCAACTACCAAATTCATGACTTTTCTGTCAGGAGACAGCCATGATTGGACTATCTCAACCATAGCCTGTAAGTCACCCTAATAAATTTCACATTTATATATATATATATATATATATATATATATATGTACATTTATAAAATCCATTCTATTAGGTCTCTTCCACTAAAGAACTCTGACTCTTAATAATATGGTTCCAATTCCCATTTTCCATATTTGTTTTTCAGTTCAAGATGACTCATGGGATGGTGTCATCCATTCACCGTGTGCAGGGCTGCAGGCATAGGGAATAAGACCCTCATAACAGAGAAAACATGATCTCATAGACATAAGAACCTGAAAGGGAAGGAATTGTATGGGAAGAAGATGAGTTTAGCATGAATGTCTACTAGCAAAAGAATTGAGGAAACAGTACTATGTACAGGAAAGAGCCAATCTAAACAGGCAGACAGAGTTGGCCAAGCACAACTTGGAAGAAGCAAATCCCATGGAAAGGAACAGTAGGTACGAGAGCCCTAGCCAGCTGGGCAAAGTGAGGGTATTTGCATTAGGCAGATAGTGTTGCCTGAACTAATTAGTTTTGAATTTTACTTACAATGTTGTTCATATTGCTATGACTTGAAAGTAAACTTTGAACACCATCAGCAACTTTCAGAGTCTGTTATATTATGGGCACTCTTCTTTTAAACCAAAGCCTAGACATTTTAAATGAACAAATCTGTCCAGAAATCACTCAGGTAATTATAAAGAAATTTGGTTTCTTGATTACCTGTTTTTACTTAAGCGTATCTGTTAGACTATTCCTCTACCTATGCAATATTTAAAACTCTAATCAGCACATAAGTTTTGGATCTCTAACCATATGAATACTGTCCCCAAGGCTGGCTTCCAGTTTCCCCATGGTTGTTAGTATCTGGGTAAAATGAACATTCCAATTCATTGGCATGTGGGCAAAGCTAAGATTTCGTATTTCTGAAAAGCTCTCCCATAACACCTAGATCATCAATGGACTTTCAACAGCAAGACCTTAGTGAACACAAACCCGAACCTCTCTAACTTAAGAGCCTTTAGATTTTGCTGCCTGTCATATAGATCTCTGGGCAATGGCACAGATGGTCTGCCTCTTCATCTGGTTCTAGCTGTAATAATTAAGTTAAATAACATATGTGAAAACCCTTCACAGATACTAAGTGCACAATTAATATTATTTTTAGCTGGTGGAAAGTTAACTGCCTCAAATAAAAACTGAATTACTGGTGATGGCACTATTAAAATCTTGCCTCAGTAAAGAAAGTTGTCAGGCTCACTGGACTTCTCTGTCTTTATGGACCAAATGAGATCAGCTAACATATGGTTCACTTTCTTCATGTTCAGCATTCTGCTAATTGCTAGGATAACAGAAATGGTAATACAGGGGCTTCTCTGTCCTTAAGGATCTCCATACAGCTGAAAAACCAAGAAAAATAATCTAAGAGAGAGCATAATTAGATGCTAATTAGTATGAAAGTGCTTTGATTACTACAGAGGATCACAGGCAAATGAGAAGAGGGAGATCTGATGCCTCCCTGTTCTATAGCTGACCATGGACAGCCCTAAGTAGAGCAAGAGACCCACCTTAGCAGCAAGCAAAATCAACTTCTGCAATCCTGGGTGGACTCTCTATTAGGGGCACGAGCATCTTTGCCATCATGCTATTCTATGCTCACAGCAATGTGGGGGGGGGGATATATGAGCAAGTACATGCCTCACTGACTAGAGAGACTTGTCACCAATGGCAATGGAAGAAACTTGGGGTTCTCAAATAGAGATGCTTAGAGAGAAAACGTAGTTACAGATATATCTGTAGAAAAAAATTAACATTCCTTATTCTTTGCTTTGTTCTCCTTTCCTGCTTCCATTTAGTTTCCAACTGAAGACTGATCTCAGGAAAATTTCAATTTCAGTGTTACATATCTCAAAACTTCTTTTAGGAAAGAGATGGTTGGGGAGATGTTGAGAGGCAATTCTCTTTTGGCATCTTTGCCATCTTTGCTTGAAAATTATCCAAATGGAAATTGGTATCCTTCCAAGTGTGAGTAAACTTCTACAGTGTCAGAATTATGTAAAGAGGTGTGACATTTCCTTTCCATTTATTGGTTGGTAGAAAATTTGTAGTTTTAGTAATCTTTTGTGGTTAGGCATACATCTGTGGGTGCGGAAATGCTTTCACCCACCCATTTACCCACAAATTGTTAGAGATATAGCTATTTCTGAAATGTGGTTTTGATTTGCATATTATCACATATTTCACTAATAATTTTCACACTCATCCTTTTGCTTTACAGAATGGAAATAGTCAAAAAAGCCTTTATAACACAGATAGATCTTTGAACAAATCATGGAAATGGATCCGACTTCATGAACCAAATTAGAGAAGGAGGTGTGAGGAGAGTTCGGATCAGCAGAATGATAGGAGCTCTCAAATGGACTAGGACCTCTAATTAAAAGAAATACTACATATTATTCAATGCAAAACAAGTCTTAATAAATGAGTCTATACAGGGAAAATCTTAATTGCAAAACTATAATTGGACTCCAAGCAGAAAAATCAAACCTAAGTATTTCAATTTCAGGAAGTTCCATGAAGTGGAATTTACTGATGAAAGGAAACTGAATTTAATAAAATGAATTTATTTAGACATAAAGTGATTTGGATATTGGGTAGAGTGAAAACTAGAAGACAAGACTATGAAGAAGTCAATTTCTCCACACCTGTTTTATATATTTTATATAGCTGTACATATTGCTGGGATGAAATATTCTATTTGAGAATACCCAGAAATTTTCTGGGTATACCTACCTGCTTTTCTATTGTTCTATATGGAAATTTCCCTAATGTTAAAAAATTTTTTAATCCCTCAACAGACAACCTTGGAGAATGCTTGGGATTGAGACTGAAATGTCATTGATGACAATTCTAAAGACAGCCAATTAAAAACTGTACTGAGAATAAATAGCCAGATTCTTTGAAGCACTTACAGCAAAAAAAAAAGTAGATCATATTTTATTCTCAGAATTCCATCTCTCTCACTGTAAACTTCTCTGTAAGGATATTTATTGATTTTTATGAATCCATTTATTTATCTATTCATTTATTTTTGTATGTGTGCTATTTTAGTATAAGGTATTTTGGGATTAACAAATGCATTCAGACAAGTAGACACTGTGCAAAGTGAGAGATTTTGGAGCACCCAGTCCTAATTAGAATGGCTTCATCAAACCCTTTCACTCAAGGCTCAGGGATCTATATAGAAAAGGACATGGGCAGAGCCAGAGGTGATGAGATCATTCCAAGTAAAAATGTTTTCCAGACACAATATGACTGAGGCATCTACCATGTCACAGAAACTGACCACATGCGCAGAACCTGCACATCCAAGACTGATGGGGTGTCAGAGCCGAAAAGGGGAAGTGAACATGGCATCCCACCCCTAACCAAGAAACTATTTGCAGTTGATACTTGTTGACATTTGGGGAAATCCGTTTTCTCCATCAGAGTGTATATCAACTGAGTATATCAACCATATTTGAGGATAGGTCCCAGGTCAAAAGCAGTTGGTGAACAAAAAAATGAAGTCAGTATTTATTTGGTTTTATGGGGTTTTTGTTTTCTTTCATTCATTTTGAGATTTATTTAGTTGTCTTACTTGTTTTGTCTTTGCTTTGATTTTTGTTTTGTTCTATTTCATTGAAAAAGAGAGAGAAAGAACATAAAGCTGGTTGGTAATGATGTGAGAAGAATCTGTGAGAAGTTGGTGGGGGAGAACTGATCAAATTAATCATATTAAATTTTGTTTTAAATTAAGAACTGTGTTCCTATTTCCTAATTTACCCACAAAAGACAAGTTGTTACCTTAAATGTAGACTCTTAGACTAATGTAATTTTATTTCAGCATTTGGGAAATCTAGTCTTGCTACACCTTCAGCATCTATCAATCAGCTACGAGCTGTTCTCAATATGTGGGTAGTGACCCTTTGGGAGTTGAGCAACCTTTTCACAGGTGTCATTTAAGAACATCAGAAACCCCAGATATTTACATTGAAAATTCATAACAGTAGCAAAATTACAGTTATGAAGTAGTAACAAAAAATGATTTCATGGTTGGGAAGTCACCAAACATAAGGAACTGCATTAAAGGATTATGACATTAGAAAGGTTGAGACTTACAGAACTAGACTTGACTGGCTGTCTTCTAAGAACTTCTGTTACTATCAATCTGCCTAATTATTTGAAATTCTAAACTCTTGCCACTTCTTTCCTTAAACTTCTCATTTAAAAATATGCTCAGCTGGGCAGTGGTGACACATGCCTTTAATCCCAGCACTCAGGAGGCAGAGTCAGGCCGATCTCTGTGAGTCTGAGTTCAGCCTGGTCTACAAGAGCTAGTTCCAGAAAAGGCTCCAAAGCTATAGAGAAACCCTGCCTTGAAAAAACAGACAACAAACAACAACAAGAACAAAAAAGAATATGTTCATGCCGTGCAGTGGTGGCGCACACCTTTAATCCCAGCAATCGGGAGGCTGAGGCAGGCGGATCTCTGAGTTCAAGGCCAGCCTGGTCTACAAGAGCTAGTCCCAGGACAGGCTCTAGAAACTACAGGGAAACCCTGTCTTGAAAAACCAAAAAAAAAAAAAAAAAAAAAAAAACGAATATGTTCACTCATGATAACCTTCCAGAAGTCTTCTTTCAGGTGTTCTCTCGCACTGGCTCTTTTGTTCTTTTAGTATTCCACTTCACTTCAGCTTCTTGTGATCCACACTCTGACACTCCAGCCTGCAGGCAGATGTTTCTTTCTCCCAATGATGTCCCATACGGTGCATATTTCCAAAATATGATTAGACTGTTGTGCAATTACCTCCCTGTGATTCTTCTCCACTGTGAGTTCCTTACATAAAAAGATACTTTGTATTTCTAGAATATAGCTGACTATCCAGAAAATAATTAGTGACCAATTAACTTTTGCTGATTAAATGTGTCAGTTATTTCTAAAGTCATTGCTGTTATAAATATTCATAGAAATACCATCTAGCCTCTAGAGGTTTCTAGTGAGTTTTCTCTACTTCTTGTGATACCTTCAACAAAAAAATACCGTCTTCAAATACCTGGAGAATAATTACACAGGATAGCTTAATTATGCTTAATTTTTTTCAGAAAATGCTCAAATAGTCTATGAACAAATATCAGTACTCAAAGTATTCCTTATAAACTTAATAGCATAGCTAAGAAGTTGTGAACATCAGAGAGGTAGTTTAAATACAATTGGTCCCATAAACTCATAGGAAGTGTCACTATTAGGAGGTGTAGCCTTGTTGGAGGAACTGTGCCATTGTGGGGGTGGATCTTTGAGGTCTTCTATACTTGAGCTATACCCAGTGACACAGCTCATTTGCTGTTGCCTGTGGATCAAAGGTGTAGATTTCTCAGCTCCTTCTCTAGCATGGTATCTTTCTGCATGTTGCCATGTCCCATCATGGTGGGGATGTATTGAATCTCTAGTATATAATCCACACAATTTAATGTTTCCCTTTATAAGAGCTGCTGTAAACATGTTGTCTCTTCACAAACAACTAAGACAGTTGTTTGTACCAGGGACTCAGGTATTGTTGTGATAGGCCTGACAATGATTTTGATTAGAGAAATTTTGTCTTCAGTACTTTAGGTTAGGAAAACAGTGGTATGCTTTAAGCATTATTTAATAGGCCATACAAGTAGGAACATGGGAGAGACTAATGCTGAGAACAATTTGAACTGTTAAGGGATGACTCAAGTGGTTACAGAGGTAAAGAAATTTAGTAGCTGCCTAGAGATCTTTCTTGTGATATTTTGGTGAAGAAAGTGGCTACAGAGTGTATTCAAGGACCGCCACACTTAGACAGTGAAGGTAACCATCAAACCAGAAAACTGGTGTAATGTATTTGAACAAGGGGCCATGTTCTAGCTCAAGCATGCAGCAGAACTTAGCAGCTTTGACCATGTGGCTCTGGCTTTAGAGTTAAGGACAGAACTAAGGAAAACCACTGAGTTCAAGCCTGTGTCAGGGGTGTCCCTGAATAGAGGCCTAGAAAGGCTGTTGCATGAAACTGTGAAGCTGAAGCCTATATTGCCTTGAAGACCTCAAGATGTTGGAGATGCCAGAGCCATGGGATACATGACGAGGAAAACTGCTAACAAGGAGTGGAACCAGAGCAAGAGAAACAAGTATGTTGCAGTCAACAAAGCTGAATGAAGTTGGAGATTTGAAGAGCATTTTGACATCAGACAAAGAAACGTGGAGTTTGGAATTTTTGCAATTGGCTTTTGGTCTTACTTTGGTCCAGTATTTCCTTACTATGTTCCCTTCACACCATTTTGGAATGGTTGGGTATTATATGTTGGAAGTTTGTAATCTGCTTTTTTATTTTGATTTTATAGGTTATTATAGTTAAGAAATTGCATGAATCTCAAAAAAAGACATTGAACTTCAATGCTCCATTGAACACTGTAGAAACTAGGAAAGACTATTGGCCCCCTTAAGTTCATAGGGGGTGGCACAATTCAGGAGGTGTGCCATTGCTGAGGAAAGTGTGTTGCTTTGGGGATGGGCTTTGATGTCCCTTGTGCTTAAACTATTCCTAGTGACACAGTTCATTTCCTGTCGCCTGTGGATCAAAGATGCAGGCTTCTTGGCTCCTTTTCCTGTATCATGTCTGTCTGGATGCAGCCATGCCCCACCATGATGTTAATGGACTGAACCTCTGAGACATTAGCCACCCAGTTAAATGTTTTCCCTTATAAGAAATGCCGGTGTTATGTTATCTCTTCATAGCAATAGAAACCTTACCTAAGACAACTAGTAAGATACATATCTGAAGAACCCAGAGAGCTGCCATCCTGCTATAGCTGAAAGTGGAGCTTAATAATTAATTTTTCGTGATTAGAGTTTTTAATTCTGACAGTTGCTAGATAAACAATAATTTATTCTGTCTCCATTCTCTGTTCTTTAAAACATAGTGGAAATGATAGTGATAACAATACTACCTCTTTCCCAGAATTCTTTCACTACATCTTCAGAGCATCAACAGTTAGTCAATATGGAGAGCAGAAGTAGTCTCTGCTCTCCGGGCTCTTAATATAACTGGGACAACAAAACATATACAGAAAAGTAACTTTATGCATTCATGTCAAAGTTCAGATTGTATGAAGTAAGTTGGTTTGCCAAATAATGCTCAGAAAGTACTCATGATTTGGTGGGCACTGTGGTATCTGAGAGAGAAACCTGACAAGAAGGACTCTCTCATTCTTACAGCTTTCAGCTTAGTGAGTGATAACTATGACAAAATGAGAAATTGTAATGAAATATAAAACGTAGCGTGACTGATTCACTGTGCTGAGCATGCGGAAAACACAAAGAATCAAGTCCATACACTCAGCTTCAAGGCTGATTTGGTTAGGATTCCTCTCGCTACAAAAACACCTAGCCATAAGTACAGAGACATAAATGATAAGAGATCTCAGTTCTGTCTCTTGTTGCTAAAGTTTGGGTTTGAAATGTCCCCTCAGAGGACTATGGGTTGAAGACTTAGTCCCTATGCTGTGGTGCCATTGGGAAGTTGTGGGACACTTACCAGGTGGGATCCAGAGGAAAAAAATAAGTTCACTGAAAATATGCCCACCAAGGGCTTGCTGGAACCCAAGCCCCTTGCTATGTACTACTTTGTTTCCTGGATGCAGGAATTCAATAAACTTTTCTGCTATCCACTCTTCACTAAGATAGGGTACCTTACCATGGCCCTAGATGCACCAGGGTGAAATTACCCTCCACTGAAACATTTGAAACTGTGAGTCAAATACACCTTTCCTGTTTATAAGTTGTTGTGTATCAGGTATTTTTATAAGGACAAGAAGCCAGCTGATACACTTTCAAACACCTGAAGGTGAGCAGTAGCACAACAATACTGTATGGCACCACTGAGGAGCTGGACTTTCTTACTTGAGTGTTCTACTTTCCTTATTAGAGATCTCAAGCACTAAGATGACTGCTAAGTTACGCAATTATTTCTACATCCCAGCCAATGGAAATGATTCAGAACACATGGAAGCTTTCTGGATGCGACACAACACAGTGAGTTACAATCCAGTGGAGAGTAATACAGCCTTCATCTTCCTCAACAGAGTCTCAAAGCTATCACCTCAGATTTGGCTAGTTAAAAATAGGCTCACAGTGATGATAACTGTGATTTTAGAGATGTATAATACGTATCAAGATGGTTAAAAAAAATGACACCAGTTCGGATTAAAATCTGTAGGAAAACATTATCATTTTTAGCTTAAATTTTTAAATGTTAAAATTTAACAGTATAAAATGCAATCCAATTAAAAAGTGGGTAAAAAATAGCAGATTCTTTTCCAAGGAATATGTGCAGATGGCAAATAAGCATATTAAAATATGTTCAATGTAGCTGTCATTAAGAAAATGCAAATTAAACCAAGGGTATGGCACAGCACACCTATTGTAATGGCTATGTTCCAGAAGTGTGACAGTATGTTTCTCTGCAGAGCAGAACTCTTACTCGCTGCTACAGGAATGCAGATAGCACAGCCACTGTACTGTACAGAAAGACAGCATGGCAATTTCTTGTAAAGTTGCCCAGATCCTTATAATCCAGTAATCATGTTCTCAGAGCACCCAATGGATTTGAAAATATATGTGCATTCAAAATTTTATGAGAAAGTTTATAGCCACTTCATTCATAATCACTCAAAGCAGGAAATAACTAAACGTCCTTCAATAGGTGAATGGATAAACAAAGTATGCTACTCAAATGCAATGAACAGCATCTAGAGACACATGGGATTTAAATGATAGAGTCATGCAAGAATGAAAAGGAATCCTAACATTTATAGTTGAAAAGGCCATATTCTGTACCTGTATACTGTACTAATTCATTTGTATGATACTCTGTGAAATGGTTGTACTATAGACAAGGGAGGTAGCTGGGCAGTTGCTGGAACCTATTGGTAACAAGGAAAAGATAACCATAAGTGGAGCACAGAGAAGTTTTAAGGGTGATGAAACTATTCTGTATGACATTTTAACAACAGATACCAGCTACAAGGTATTCGGGCAAAGATACAGAAATACACAGCATAAGGACCAAAAATGTAACGAGCAAAAATATAAAGTTGTGAAAGTTCAGGAAGCTGAGGAACCTGAAGACAGCATGTATAAAGTGGCATCCTGACGTATAACAAATACACAAAGTAGCATCGCTGAGAGAGAAGGGGAAAGGACTGAATTAAGACATTCATGAATTCCAGGAGTAGAAGTAGAGGGATGTTGACATCAGCTTTCATAATATGCTAGCAATAATTAACCCACCACACTTAGACACTGGTGGCCAATGGCTTAGGAAATAGCAGCTAATACAAGCTGGCTTCTCATTGTTGGAGCAGGAAGTTGCAGCGGGGAAGAACATACAATACAGCATGTACAGATGAATAGAAGCTCTTATGTAACGTCAAAGTATTCCAAGGACGTGTGTGGAGATATTTGTCTATAGACATGTGTTTTGACACAGGATTCTCTTGATGTCAGCTGAGAGAGCCAAGATGCAATGAAGCCCAGGATCAATGAGAACATCTAACACCTAGTTCCTGATATCTTGTATTGTCATTTCAAAACCTGGAAATTATAGTTATTCCAGTACTGTGAAAGAAACATACAAGGCAAAGCTGTAATATTCCGCCAGAAATGTAAGGAAGTACTGAAAAGACAACAGCAGCAAAAGGATAAATGTGATAAATGCTTATATGAACAATTTCCATATACATATATAGAAAGATAATATGCACACACATACACACACAAATTATACATACACACAGAGAGCTATATTAGAGAAGAGGAGTCATTCTGACATGAAGCAATCAATCAAAGATGGAAAACAGGAAAATCTTCCTTACACAATGCCTCCACATTCTAACTAGTAGTGTTTGTACGTTGTAACTTTTTCCCAAAGAATGAATTCTTTGGAGAAAAAAATAAAAATTCTTAACAGATAATATATTTGGCAAGTATGCCCTCAGTCAGGTAATCAGGGTTGACAATAGCAGAGAACTTGAGTCAAATATGGACTTTATTTAATAATGCAGCAACATACATTCATTAATAAGCATATTGTTAAGTATAACATAATAATATAAAAATACATATGGTTAATAGGAGAAGTATGATATAAATCTTATGGGAAACCTGTACTATCTTCATAATTGGCACATAAACTTTAAAGCAATTTGAAACAAAAGGTTATTTTTTCATAAATTGCAGATTTAAGTTCTCTATAACCTGAACTAATTTAAATACATAGACCACTAACAGTGAAATAATTTTGAGGCTTCTGTATATTCATGACTCTTACCAGAGTATCAGAAATTTCCCTGATGGATTTCTAGTAAGCTTATTATTTTCTACTTAAAATTCAGGAGAAGATTTGATTAAGAAATTGAGTTGCCAATGATAGAAGAGATACAGAATTGAAAATGGCCAGAGAAATTTGGCCAAATAGCCCAAAGGTTTGGGGTTAACTTCACCAGTGCTCATGTCTGATCTTAACACAAGGGTTTAATGGTTTCCATCATTGCTGGTCCAGGTACGATTGGCTCATATATGCATATTTATTACAACTCATAATAGAGACTTTTTTAATAATTGAAACATTTTTATGTGAGAATGGTGTGCAGCAGAGAAACTGAATAATTTAAGGATATAGTGAAAGTCAGTTTGTGATTTTATGAAGAACCGCACAAATGAAACACTGAGATAGAAACAAGCTGGGAGAAAAATTGCCAACTGGTTGTCTCTGCTGCTGGTCTCACAGGAAATGATGCTAGTTGAGAAAGCCCAGGTCTCTACTTGCCAGAAAGCCCAGGTCTCTACTTGCCAAAGAACTTCATCTGTCAGAAAAAGATGTTCTGAAAGTTCTGTTTCCACGAAAGAGATCAAAACATACTTTTCTCATAAGCAAACATGTACATGTAACAATACGAAGATTGAATGATAAAATGAAAGCATAAATCATAACTTTCATCCCAGGATATTTTTCTAATTTTTCTTACAAGACTTATTACTTATGTTTATGATTTATTTATTTGCATGTATGTGTGGGTATATGCACATGTGTACAAATGTCTCTGGAGACAAGAAGAGGGTGTCAAATCCCATGCAGCAGGAGGTCCAGGTGGTTGTGGGTACTGGGAACCAAGCTCTGGCCATCTGCAGGACCAGCAAGAGCTCTTAACAGTTGAGCCATCTCTCCAAATGGTTGCAGGATAGTTTTCTGTATTAGACCCTCAACAACAAAATGCTTGCATGTAATGTGAGCTTAGGGATTTAGTGCATGGCTTCTAACTCAATTTATATCTAACTTTAATTGTATGCTAGACAAATACCCTATCTAAACTTTCAAAAAAACAATTGAGTACAGGACTACTTTTAAAATGGAGCTACTATGTATGACAAATTATACATCTCTCTGAGTGATAGTTGTTTAGATATTCTAAACTACTCAAAGTCATTTACATGATTTTGTAAAATCTTGTAGAACTGAACCAACAAATACCTGCCAGATTAGGAATTTGGGGAATGCACAGATACATAGGAGCATTGAGTGTTAAGTTGTCAGATGAAAACCTAGATGCTGTAGGAAAATGTTTTTGTACACTGTAAAGATTTGTCAATTGAATTTGTTTAATAAAATGCTGATTGGCCAGTAGCCAGGCAGGAAGTTTAAGTGAGGCTACTAGACTAAAAGAATTCTGGAAAGAGGGAAGGAAGAGAGGCAGTCACAGATGCAGAGGAAGCAAGATGAGAATGCCTTATTGAGAAAAAGTACCAAGCCACATGGCTAAACATAGATAAGAATTATGGCCTAATTTAAATTGTTAGAGCTGATTAATAATAACCTTGAGCTAATAGGCCAAACAGTTTAGAATTAATATAATTCTCTGTGTGTTTCTTTGAAACTGAGTGGCTGCAGGACAAAGTGAGACAGAAACTTCTTTTTATACCTAGAACTAGAATAAAACATAGAGGTTAAACCATGGCAAAGAGAAAGGTGAGTACAGAAAATCTGTACTCAGGTGATTAAAACATTAACATAGCACAAAATCAGATGTAACAACTGGAAGAACTGGAGTTAAAAAACAGTTCCATGTACTTTCCTTTCCTTTTTTTGTTTTGTTTTTCCTTTTTTTGAGACTTGGTTTTAGAATGTAGCCTTGGCTGCCTCAAGCACAGTATTTATGAAAAATCCTTGGTAAAAATGCTTATGAGCCAAATGCAGACATATATCCAAAATGTCATTCACTTTGACCAAGTCAGCTTTATCCTACAGATGCAGAGATGTGTAAAGATATGTAAGTCAATAAGTGTAACAAATCATATAAAAAGATTTAAGCAAAAATCATATAGTCACCTCAATACAGAAAAATCTTGGACAAAAACCAAATTGTCTTCATGATAAAAGTCCTTAAGGGGTGCGTTCACCATTGGTGACGGTGGGACAGAACTAACGGGAGATCACCAACTCCAGTTGGAATGGGACTGATGGATCATGCGACCAAACCCGTCTCCCTGAATGTGGCCAACAACGGGGGCTGACTGAGAAGCAAAGGACAATAGCGCTGGGCTTTGATTCTTCTGCATGGACGGGCTCTGTGGGAGCCTTGTCAGCTTGGTTGATCACCTTCCTGGACCTGGGGGGAGTTGGGAGGATCTTGGACTTAACATAGAGTAGGGAACCCTGATGGCTCCTTGGCCTGGAGAGGGAGGGAGGGGAGTATGGGTGGAGGGGAGGGGAGGGAAGGGGGAGGAGGAGAAGAGGAGATGGAAATTTTTTAATAAAAAAAAATAAACCATGAAAACAAAAACAAAAAAAAGCAAAAAAAGTCCTTAAGAGAGTGAGAATAAAAGGTGCATATCTCACCATAATGAAAACTGCATGTGAGAAACTCACTGAAAATTTCATCTTAAATGGAGAAACACTTGAATCAGTCCCTCTAAGAAGGTGAACTCCCAAAAAAGATATAGTAATCCTCCTGGATATTGGAAGTAGACACGATCGCCAGGCAAAATTGGGAACTTGAGGGTTGGGCAAGACTGGGCCAAGGGAAGATGGGGAGAGAAAAGTGTGAAGGGGAGAGCGGGGGGGAGCTCGGAGGAATGGGGTGCTTGGGATATAGGAAGGGTGGATATGAGAGCAGGGAAGCATATAGCTGAATTTAAGGAGCTACCTGAGGGTTGTCAAGAGACTTGACCCTAGAGGGGTTCCCAGGTTTCCAGGGAGACGCCCCCAGTTAGTTCCTTGGGCAGCTGAGGAGAGGGAGCCTGAAAAGGCCAGTTCCTATAGCCATACTGATGAATTTCTTGCATATCACCATAGAACCTCCACCTGACGATAGATGAAGAAAATGACAGAGCCCCACCTTGGAGCACCGGACTGAGCTCCCAAGGTCCTGATGAGGAGCAGAAGGAGAGAGAACATGAGAAAGAAAGTCAGGACCGTGAGGGAACCTCCAGCTGGCGACAGATGGGGAAGGTGACTGAGCCCCACATTGGAGCACTGGACTGAGCTCCCAAGGTCCCGATGAGGAGCAGAAGGAGCGAGAACATGAGGGAGAAAGTCAGGAACGAGAGGGGTGCGTTCACTCATGGAGACGGTGGGACAGAACTAATGGGAGATCACCAACTCCAGTTGGAATGAGACTGATGGATCATGCGACCAAACCCGTCTCTCTGAGTGTGGCCAACAGCGGGGGCTGACTGAGAAGCAAAGGACAATGGCTCTGGGCTCTGATTGTTCTTCATGGACGGGCTCTGTGGGAGCCTTCTCAGCTTGGTCGATCACCTTCCTGGACCTGGGGGGAGTTGGGAGGACCTTGGTCTTAGCATAGAGTGGGGAACCCTGATGGCTCCTTGGCCTTGAGAGGGAGGGAGGGGAGGTATGGGTGGAGGGGAGGGGAGGGAAGGGGGAGAAGGAGGGGAGAGAAAGGGGAGAAGGAGGGGAGGGAGGGGGGGAGGAGGAGGGAAGGAGATGGAAATTTTTAAATATAAAAAAAAATAAACCATGAGGAAAAAAAAAAAAAAAAAAGAAAAAAAAAAGAAACCAAAAAAAAAAGATAGGCTGTCAGCTATACATACTCCTTTTCAATAATGTATCCACAGCACTAAGCTGGAACAGTAAGGAAAAAGAAGGAAATTAAAGAGGTCCGAATAGGAAAAGAAGTCAAACTGTTGCCATGCAGATATGTTATTATATAGGAGAAACCTCAAAATTTCTGCCAGAAAACTTCCAGAAATCATTGGCAGTTTCAGAAATGTAGCAGAATACTGAATCAATTTACAAAAATCCATATCTTTTCGTTTTTATTGATTTTCGTTGAGCTCTACACTTCTCTTTTCTCCCCCCCCCCCCGCCTCTCCCCTCCCCTTCAACCCTCTCCCAAGGTCCCCATGTGCTCCCAATTCACTCAGGAGAATCTTGTCTTTTTCTACCATCTATGTAGATTATTTCTATGTGTGTCTCTGTGCCTGGGAACTCTGAGGGAATAGACCAGAGCCAGAGACCTTTGCAGTATCAACTCTAAGCCGGGAACCTCTGCAGAAGCAGATCCAGACCAGGGTTTACAGAAACAGGTAACTTTGGCCAAAGAAGGCCTGAGGCAACGAACTCCACCTTGGACTGGAGCAGGCCTAAGGCAACAAATTCCACAGGAGTGGGACTGAACCAGCTACCTAGGCCAGAGTAGGTATTACAGCCTGCTTCTTCAGGATTCTAGCATATACTGAAGATCCTGTGTGATATTCTGCCTCATGGACTGAAGAAATTCCAATTCTTGGATTTTCCATCGGAAAACAGCCACTGTTAGATTAACAGGGCCACAGCCTCTAAACCACTCTAATAAATCTCCTTTCTATATCTACATATAGATTCAGTCTATTAGTTTTGTTCCTTTAAAGGATCCTGACTAATACTAATACCAAGTTTCCAGACCTGAAGTCATATACATGCAAATAAAATTGTACAGATTGAGCAGAGGAGGTTACATATTTAGGAATATATATGCAACAAGAATTTCAAAAAGAGTCCAGAGCCCATGAATTTGAGAGAGCAAGGGGGATTATGAGAGGTATTAGAGGGAGGAAAGGTAAAGGGGAAATTATATAATTGTATTTTAATTTAAAGAAAACAATTAAAACAGCATAAACTCAAAGTACAACTGAAAGAAGATTCAGACTTCAAAATCTGTTTCAGTGTTTTCTTTTTCTTTTCTCTTTTTTGATTTTGTTTTTGTTGTATTTGACATGGTTTTAGTATATGGTCCAGGCTTCCTGAAACACCTCTCAGCCAACCTGACCCCAAACTTGTGTCAATCTTTCTGATTCCACCTCCTGAGGGCTAAGGCAACAGGTATGAGCATCTATGCTTGATTTTTTTTCATATAAACCACAACCCTTTGATACTGTCTGTTTGCCTTTATATGAGAGAAACTGATTATCCACTAGATCAAAGAGAAAATGCAGCCCATGTGAAGCAAGTAGCTAAGCACATTGCACGTGACCACACTTGATGGCTTTGAGTTCTATCCGTCATGAACATTTCAGTTCTCTAAACAGAAAGTGGAAACACAGAATCCAAGCAGAATTTCAGAAACTGGTGTTGAGTTATAATGAAACTCAGGGAAATAACATTAATCCTTCAACAAAGGTATGATATTTCCATGGTACATTTTATGCAGAGCCAGCTTTAATTATAACCAACAAATCTTGCCTATATCCCAATTTTGCTCAGAGCTAGTATTATTTTCTGAGTTATTTTCAATGAGTGAAGCGTGACTGAACAGGATGAGGATGATATATCTTAAACTCTGTAATTCTCACAGAACTACATCTTGCTTGATGTTTACCTGTGGTCATTTTGTACATTGCATTTAAAAATACTCATGCAAAACTAAAAATTGTACAAGATTTAGAAAGTACAAATGCATTGAAAGCATCAAGCGAAAGGATCTGGAAAAGAAATTAAGTAATACAATATGGCTGTGTGAAGAGCACAGAACTCACATGCTCTTGAATCTGTTAAATTCCTGTTTTCCTTTTAAAATACTCTGGGGAATAGAAAAACTCAAAAGGTGTTTTGCTAAGCACTTTTTCCATGAGTGCAGAAATGTCCCAAAGGAAATTTAATATCCGTGTTGCTGGTGCCTTCACACTTAACTTCAAAGAGTTGTTTTGTAAGGGTTATTTGATATAGTAAGAGGGTTTTAAGCTTTTTTCCAAAGCTTTTGAATTGTTTTTCTTGGGGGAAAAATGTGGTCACATATAACCAAGGGGAAACTAATTCATGCACCACTGAGTTCAAATTCAGTTCAAATTCTGATGCCAAAACACTCAAAATAAAGGCGTTCATAGTTTAAAAAAATAACATTTCCTCTGTTGTGACATTTAAGCCAAACACTCCCAACTCTACAGTAGATGTAGACATTTTCCTCATTGCCACACTGATCTCATATACATCACTATGTAAAGAGGTCACTCTGTATGTAATATAAATGAGAACATTTCATCTTCTACTATATTACTATCGTAAATTAAAGATGCATGAATGACTTCATCAGATTCTGCAAGGGAATTCAGAGTGAATGAAAGAAATGTAGGAACTCCATTAGTTGTTAAGAAAAGTGAAACTTGACCTTCTTCACCGAGGGCCAAGATATTTAATCTTCATTTCTAAAAGTCATTACAGCCTTAGACTTTTCTGATCTTTACCCCCAAAATATTAACCCGGTACCCGAACTACAGAAGTAGCCTGCTAATGGTCTTTCCATCATCGATTTCTTCTCTTCCATCTATGTCTCATGAATCAAACATCATTGCTCCCACACTTCAGTCCCTTCTCCATAGCTCAGCCAGAATTATTTTTGTAAAATAAAATTCTAATTACATATGCAACACACTTAAATTAAATCAGTGATGATACATTTCTCAGGAAAAAGAAAAGTCAATATTTAATTTGTCAGGGTCCTTCATCAGTGAATCTCTATTTAGCCTTCTAGACTTCTGTGGGGCAGATACAAAAAGCCATTGCAGAGCCAATTGCTTTGCACATCCATTCTCTCTACCTGGATTCTACCCAAACTGCCTCTTGGTCCAATATATTGCTCCTTACTCTTTAAATTTGCTTATATAGTCCTAGACTGAACATCACGCTGTCTAGTTTACTCACATTGAACTTCTTATCATAGTATTGAAAAACACATGATACGAATGTGGAACAGTTTAACCTGGGTAATCAAACAGGCATTAGCCATGGGATCCTGTTTTTGAATCACCACAGAAAACTTTAACTAAAACACCCTGATTACTGAAGTTATTCCCAAAGTTAATTTAGTAATAACCAGATAATCTGAAGTCTCTTCTTTATCTCTTTAAACAAAAGTCAAGAATTCCATTCTTCTTATCCCATGCTTGAGATCTAATTGAAAAAGGTCCCTACAAGTATTTGGAAGCTGAGGAAAGAGGATGTCTGCTTGCCCATCCTGAGGAAGACATTCATTGCAATCACCCCTCAGAAAGATTGCTCCATATTGTGCCTCATACCCCTATTTCACACGATCACTTTGATTTCCCTCTTAGTCTTTCTAGCTGAGTATTAAGAGAAACGTCTTAGAATTTTAGGAAGTTGTTTATTTCAAGGTTTAACAAATTATAGGGGTCAATAAGATAAACAAATAAAGGCACTTGCAAGTCTAACAACCTACGTTTGTTCCCTGGGGCCCATGTGGTGGAAGGAAAAAAAGTCCAACTCCTGTGACCTTGAAATAGTGCTGTGGTACCTGCACCTTCCCTACCCCCACCTCACTCTACAGTAAAGAAATGTACCTAGAATTATTAAAAGAAATCTTAATTTATGCTAGTGTGCTTGAGCTGTGTGCTTCTGTAGGTACCTATGTGTGTGCTAGCACATGTGGAAAGGAAGTGCTCAGTCTATCTTTTCAGTAACAAAATATGATCATTTCTATTCTTCCATGTTATAACAGAGTAGAAGTCAATTTCTTTAAGGGTTTTAATTTTCTTGGCCAGAGGTCAGAACTGAGGACTGCTTTTTCTCTAGGGTGCACACTAACATGAAGCAAGAGATTTATTGCTCTACATTGGCACTGTACTCAAAATTTGAATATATGGGTCCGTGACAAGTTCCCAAAGCACCTAGGGATTAGTTTTATTCTCTACTTTTAATTACTTTGAGATTTTTCTCCATCTCTTTCAATGTTTTAGCATTTATTTCTTTTAGGAGACTCTATTTATCATTCTGAATCTAGTGTCAAGCACAGATTTTGGCCAGTGGTAAATATTTGATAATTACTGAATGGATGTTTTTAATATAAGAAACACTGCAGAATTAGTTGTTCAGACATATATCATTAGATTAATATTTAAAACTTTAGGACTGGGGTATGCCTTGGTGAATAAAGCACCTGACACAAAGCTGTAAAATGCAGAATTTGGATGCACAGAACCTAAACAAAGCATGGAAAGCAGAGTAACTTCCTGGAATTCCAGAAACAGAGGATTCTAGGAGAAGTTGTCTACTCAGTGAGCATTGGATTTAGTGAGATATCCTGCTTCAGTAAAGAGGAGTGTGGTTATGAAGACAGTCCACATAAACTTCAGGCCTCCACACACATGTGGATATATGTGTATGTAAGCACACATACACACACACAAACATACACACACAAATGCATACATGAGAATTTGCATTCACACAAGCACACATACATAGAAATATTGAAGACTCTTGTTACTAAAGGAATAAAAACGCTGGTGTATTTGAAACCTTTGTAAATATTCCTTGTTTGACCAGTATAGCAAATTTAATATTAGCCCCTAGTCTTTACTCTTTATAACTATTTTTTAAATTTAGAATCCATTCACACTCAACTGGTCACGAAAATATACTCATCCTTTGACTTTAGGCTCAGACACAAGAGTTCCATTGGTGAAATTATTATTATTATTATTATTATTATTATTATTATTATTATTATTATTAAAATAACACAAGTAAAGACACACAATGTTTTAGGATTCCAGATCTCAATAATAGAGGCCATCCTTAGCAAACTTTCTCACAGTTAACTATATGTGAAAAATAATAAAATATTGGAGAAATCAAAATGGATTGGAACCCATGTCTATTCTCCCTGCCTCCAACAGTAATAGCAACACGGATACCCTCTGTTTCAACCACACCTTCTGTGGGGGCAGAATATGGACAGGATCCTGTGGGAGGTAAATAGCAATCTGTACACCTCCATGTCAATGGGACAAACTTGTAAACAAGCCATAGCAGATATCAGGAGTCAGCAATACAAAACTCTTGATTCTCCATTGTTACGCTTTCAATATGAACTAACCCTCACAAACTTGAACACTTTGTCTGTGGATAGTGGTGCTGCTTGGATGGTTACAAACCCTTTGGGAGCTGGGGCCTGGATGGTGGAAGCAAACCACTCACTGAGAGCTTAGACCTCGATATTTATTTCTAAGTCTTGCTTCCTGCTGCATTTCCATTTCTGTCAGATCTCAACAAACAACTTCACACTCCTGCTTCCACAGCCATGTCTGGCTCCTAGCAACTCCCTATGCTCACCCCAACTGTGGGTTGCACTCTCGAACCATGAGCCAAAACAAAGCCTTTCTCTTAGGAGTTGTTTCTTGTCAGGTATTTAGTCACAGCAGTGTTAAAATAATGACGCAAAGTACCTTTTCTAAAGTCTACACATAATTCTCTTATCACAATGCCGAAACACACAGCAAAGAGAAGTCTGAGAACAGTGTTGTGGACTAGCAAAGTTGATGCATTGCATGCTTTTCTGAACTTATCCCTCATCATGCCACTAAACTTTATTGACCAACTATGGTTACATTTGTGCATATGCTGCATATAAAAAAAGGAAACACATTATATACTAAATGTTTCCCCAAAAGTGAACACAGAGAGGAGAGCTTTTGTTGCCTTTGTTTTTCTTTTGTTCATTCATAGGTTAGTAGTCTATTACTAAAAGAGCAAGATTAAGAAAAACTATTAGGTGGGAAAAAATACTACCCTGGAAAGAGAATTAGTTGTTTGTTTGGTGGACATAATCAAATTCATATTAATAACTATTACCATCCTCATTTTACTCTTGCCTGTACATGTGGTATTCTAATAACTATATTGCTATCCTCATTTTACACTTACCTGTACATGTATTCTAAATGTCCTCTGCATATACACATTGCCTAACCCCTTTGTTTTCATAAAGCATGTCTCCTGGTTGTGGTACCTGGAATGGTAGACATCTGAATTTTTAGGTTTCCTCTTGAATTGCTTTAACAGAAAGAAAGAAGAGTCATGATGCCTTTTGTGAGTTCAAGTAGGATAAGCTGGTATAGGCCTCCCTGTCATCACACCAAAAAGAAAACCATCATACGGTGGAGTTCTATGTCCCACTGCAATAAGATTGGAGGTGAAGCTGTTGGGAATTAGTAGGTGAAAACAGAATGCTTATAATTTGTACCAAAATCCTTATAAAAGAAATTCCAGAGTCCTCCCCTGATTCCTTTCTACAGAGTGAAAACATAAAAATGTGCATCTGGAAAAAGACCATTAGTAGAACTGGACCATATTCCTACTGTGGCCTCAGAAATGCAACCCTTTCAACTCTGAGAAATGCATTTTTGTTCAGGCATGCCCAGGCTACAGCATTTTAAAAACATCAGTCTGCCCAAAGACTTGTGCATTGCCTTTTCTTCTACATTTCCTTGGTTAGAGCAAGAGTCTAAATCCTGTCAAAACTATGAGGGAATGCAATGAGCCTCTTATTTAAAGGAAAGTGTCAAGAAATTTGTGAAAATATTTTAAAACATAACATAAGATTGCTAATAATTCCAATTTTCTGCTCTTGCTCAAATGAAATTAAGTATATTGTCATATAAAGAAAGTTATGACAATGATCAGCTCAACTCTTTCCCAAAATCTTAGATAGCTGGACTAGAGCTTTCATATCTATCAACGGCAGGTAGTACATGCTCATCATGCAATTCAATTCGCCAATAAAAGAAAGCTATGTGGTCCATATGGTCCTAGAATGATGCACACTAGCCACACTTCAGGCTTTGAATGAGTGAGTTTATTAAGTAAATAACAAATCAAAGTAAAAGAATAAACAGTATAGATATGGAGGTATATAGATAGATAGATGGATGATAGGTGGATGGATGGATAGATAGATAGATGATAGATAGATAGATAGATGATAGACAGACAGACAGACAGACAGATAGATAGAGGATAGATAGACTTATTGATAGGTTGATAAACAGGCAGAAGAACTGGGCACTTAAAACATCTAGTAAAAAACAATCCAACTGGGGAAGATAAGTAGCCAGTTGATAGTCTTGAGGCTTTCTTTCCATAGCTGAGCTTCCCATTGCTGAATTTCCAGCTTCTTTTTCTCACTGCAAACACTTTTATACCACAAGATAATAGTGATCGCTGTGGGAAATGAACTTCCTTCTAAATTTTCTCAAGGACACAGTTATTACTCTTGAGCTTTTTCTTTGTTTTCAATTGTTGTGATAAAGACCTTGACCAAAATTAGCTTGGATGAGGGGTTGTTATTTCATTTATATATTTTGAATCACAATCCTTTCAGGGAAGCCAAAATGAGAACGCAAGGCAAGAATCTGAAGGCAGGAACTAAAGGAAGCAGAAACCATGGAGGAATGCTGCTTTCTGTCTTGACCCTTGAGTATACACAGTTTGCTTCCTTACATACCCAGGACTGCCTACCCAGGGATGGTAGTGCTAACATTGATTATCAATCAAGAAATTCCCTCAGTCCCATTCCAACTGGACTTGGTGATCTCCCGTTAGTTCTGTCCCACCGTCTCAATGGGTGAACGTACCCCTCACGGTCCTGACTTCCTTGCTCATGATCTCCCTCCTTTTGTTCCTCATCAGGTCCTTGGGAGCTCAGTTGGAATGGGACTGATGGAACAGGCGACCAAACCAGACTCTCTGAATGTGGCTGACGGTGGAGGAGGACTGAGAAACCAAGGACAATGGCGATGGGCTTGGACTCTTCAGCATGGACGGGCTCACTGTGAGCCTTGTCAGCTTGGTTGCTCACCTTCCTGGACTTAGGGGGAGTTGGGAGGACCTTGGTCTTAACATAGTGAAGGGAACCCTGATGGCTCTTTGACCTGGAGAGGGAGGGAGTGGGGGTATGGGTGGAAGAGAGAGGAGGGAAGGGGGAGGAGGAGGGGAGGAGATGGAAATCTTTAATAAAAATGAGAAAAAAGAAAGAAAAGAAATTCCCCACAGTCTGACAGAGGATTTTCCCAATTGAGGTTCCTCTTCCCAGGTAATTCCAGCATGTTTCAAATTGAAATCAAACAAGCAAAACAACCAGGACAAGCTGTTTTCTTGTCCTCCATCTCAGAGTTGAAAGGGTATTGCTCTGGTAGCCAAGAGAACATTTTGAGATAAACATACTTAAGTTTAAAATTAAAATGAGAATCACACTACCACAGTTACATTTTAAGTGAACACAAAGAAAGTATGACAAATTTTCAATATGATACACATTGTGCTATTCATTTTTCAAATGTGAGAGAAACCAAAAATATTGTGTTCAACAAACAACCCAAACAATATTTGGTGTTCTGTATCTAGTCAATGTGTGTGAAATTCTAGAAGAACTAAATTGTACTGTGATAAGCAAAATCAAAACATCAATTGCCTCTAGGGATTGGGAGATGAGGACACATTTTAAAAGGGCTTAAAAGAACTTGCTTTGGGAGTTAAGATGCTACATAATTTGCTAGAGGCATGCTACACAAATGTCTGCATTTATAAAAATTCATAAAATATTCAATATTTGTACACTTTACTACATGTACTTTATACCTAAAGTGTAAACAAATATTAAACACTTGATTACGATATTCATTTTCACATTCTAGATGTGAAATATACTGCTATCCCCAATTCATTTAGGTGTAAATAAAAACAATAGGAGTCTATGGGTAGCTAAAGACATACAGAACTGGAGATGTATGTAATAATAATAATAATAATAATAATAATAATAATAATAATGAAACAAAATGTAATAATAAATTCTGGGTGGTTGTATTAGTTTTCTCTTTGCTGTACTTGCCAAGGGCCGACTTAAGAGAGGACAGATGTATTTTGGTCCATAGTTTGAGAGAATTTACGATGGGGAGGCATGATACAGGCAGGTCCATGGTGGTAGGAATGTGTGACTACGACTCTTCATCTTCTAATATCTCAGTGGAGAGAAAAGAGAGGTGAGAAAACTTGTAGGACTCTGCTCATAAAAATCCATTTAACTGTTC
The DNA here is from genome assembly GCF_903992535.2 of Arvicola amphibius. NCBI lineage: Eukaryota > Metazoa > Chordata > Mammalia > Rodentia > Cricetidae > Arvicola > Arvicola amphibius. The sequence goes on along the minus strand of NC_052052.2, from coordinate 125,948,478 downwards.
TGTGTAGCAGGACCTCCCTAAAGAGCCAGAACAATTTGGGCTGTCATTACAAACTAGGAAGCCATCTGAAAAAATGCAGCAGTCAACTGACTGCCATTTTTGTGGGTCTAGAAGCCCTTTTTTTAAGCTTTATTTTTTTCTTCTTTTTTTCTGTCTTTTTCCCTTTTTTTCTTTCCTTCTTGTTTCTTTATTTCTTTTTTTTTTTTGAGACAGGGTTTCTTTGTAGCTTTGGAGCCTGGCCTGGAACTAGCTCTGCAGACCAGACTAGCCTTGAACTCAAAGAGATCCTCCTACCTCTGCCTCCTGAGTGCTGGGATTAAAGGCATGCACCACCACTGCCCAGCTTTAAGCTTACTTAGGCTTTATGTGTCTGGATGATGCCAAACTTTAGGTATTAGTATGTAAATAGAGACTGCACTTCCATTCCTGGCTGCCCAGACCCATATAATCACACAGAAACCATATTAAATACAACAATGTTTGGTCGATGATGCAAATGTATTTCTAGGTAGCTCTTATATCTTTAATTAACCCATTTCTATTCATCTATATATATTCAAAAGGCTGGGACTTACCAGCAACCTTCTGCAATTCGTTTACTTTGGCAGCTACATGGTGTCTCCTGACTCTGCCTTCTTTCTCCCAGCATTCAGTTTAGCTTCCCCACCTAGTTTTGTTCCACCCTGCCATAAACCAAAGCAGCTTCTTTATTAATCAATGGTAATAAAAAATATTTACAGCATACAGAAGGGAATCTTGTATCATGTGCATGCCAGAACATGTGAGGTAGATGTACAAAAAGCATGAGCTCAAATTATCTTTAAATACATGGTGAGTACCAGGCCATCTTGGGCTTTATGAGATTATATGACAAAGAAAACAATCTAAAAACTAAACAAAGCAACTCAGCAGGTCATAGTCCTTAAAGTCACAGATTTAGGAGGCTGAATAAAAGTGCTTCAAAGGAAAATAAAGGACCATAGTGTTGCTGTGGGTGTATTGCTAGTATTTCACAAGTGGTAAAATTGTAGCAAAATATTAATGGAAAAGGGTTTCAGTAGGAGGGGTGACAAGACAGGGGAATTGACATGAAATTGCCTAATAAATAAAATCAAAAATAATATCCAATTACTAAAGATATTTGAATATATTATCCATTCAATAAAATATCATATAGCAAATCATGAGAGTTTTTTTCAAAAGTATGTATCCAAGTCCCACTTAATTTGCTAGCTGCAGGACTGGAGAGATGGCTCAGCCATTTGGAGTACTGACTGTTCTTACAAGGGCCTGGGGTTTGATTCTTAGCCCCACATGGTGGTTCACAACCATTTATAACTGGAGTTCCAGGAAAGCTGATGTCCTCTTCTGACCTCTGTGAATGCAGGCCTGTATGTGGTTTACATGTGTATTCAGGCAAACGAGTTACACTCATAAGATAAAAATAAATAAATCTAAATTGTCAATGAAATTAATCATAAGAAGTACCTTCTCAACTGTGTAATTTTATGAGCAATCAGTTAAAGCTCCATGATCATTTTGGTCTAATGGTTATTGATGTCATGAAAAATTGGTTACCACAAAATAGAACTTTATTAAAAAATAATGAGGCAAAGATATTGGAGCAAATCATACTTTATTTCTACAATATAACAGGTTGGTAGAAATAACCCCCAATACATACACTGTAAAGGCAGAAAAGCAGAGGGATTTCTTTAGTCAACTGGCACTGTTTTTGATTTGGTTTATAGACACCACCCTCTTCCAATAACACACTACTTAGCCCAATCCTTTTGGTTGTGTGTACTGTGCACCTGCACCATCCTCTAAAAAATGTACCTTGCACGATCAGATCACCAGGTTTATTTGGCTTCGTGTGCACTCTTCTCTGGACAATGCTTTAAATTTCTTTTCTTTTTCATGGCCATCAAGTTTGGATAGTTTCTGTTTAAACATGTTTTGAATCCATTTTGGTACCGGATGTGCATGGGCAAAGTCCTCCACATACGTAGCAGGGTGAAATTCTATCTTTAAGTGGACATTTAGGTAGGATCCCTAACTACCACATCTCATCTCTATGCATAACTTGACATCTATATAACTAAATTCATAGGAAGATGCATGCACAATAAGACAAATTATATGATTTATCCCATCATTCAGAACAGAGAGCTACTCCCACTATGTCTCTTGGCAGCCAAAGTTCTCCTTTGCTTGAACTCCACAAAAGGAAAATCAAACAATAATTGGATAATAGTGTGGCCTGCTGTTTCTTTACTATGTATTCTTATATTTGCTTTAAATAAAGTTTCCTTACTACTTTTGCAAATCAGCATGGGCTTTTACTTCAACTCCTTGAATAAGAGCCCAGGAATCAGATGTAACAGAAAGGAAAGAGAATCCAAACTAATCATTTTCATGATGTTGTTCTTAAGCTTTTTCTAATGACATTAAAGTTATTCAGAGACACAAAGTGGAGATGATTAGACAGTGTTGAAAACCAGTTTATGTAGGATCAACATGCAATTCATATTTAACTGTTATATCAGTATTATTGTATCTTGTTAAGCCATGTTTACTGGATATCCATGGGAGGCCTGCTCTGTTTTGTAGGGGAGGACAGGGAGAAAAAGGAGAGCTGATTTGAGGAAGAGGGGAGGTGTGAGGAGGGACTAGGAGTAGTGGAGGGGAGGGTAAACTGTAGTCAAGATATAATGTATAAGATAAAAATACAAGTTTTTTTAAAGGGAGCTTTTGGAGGTTATTTTCTCTACATGTTGAAATCTTTCACCCCACCCAGAAACAAAGCATGGTTTGTTCCAGCCCTCACTGACAGCACATCTACCCCATCATGTGGCATGTTGCTAAAATTGCTATCAGGAGTATGCTGGTATAGAGTGTATTTTTTATAACCAAAACCCAATTTGAAGTTTTCCATTAATTTCTTTACCCTTTCAGAATTTATTCAGTAGTTATTACATGATAGGCAAAATGGCAGATGCTGGACCACGACAAAAGATGCAAAATCAATATTTTAATCTATTCATACCACTGTTCAAATCTATACAACATCAAAAACAAATTCAGTTGACTCTAAGGTATTGACTAAAGTGTTCTTATTCAAATTACCAATCAGAAGTTTTTGATTAAAATCCATGATTGCTGGTTGTTTGAACTCCCTGCAAAGTCTCTCAATTGGAACTAGGTCATAGCTAGTTGACTGCTCAACCATGGTAACACATCATCACCGTGATGGGGCCTTCTATTCCTCTCACAGAGTGTGTTTGATCATTACACAGAAAATGCAGAGAATGAAACAAAGCTACAGTCTTCATACCTATGGGAACCAGCACTAAAGAGACAGCTGTAAACACACATTGCCTGATGTGTAAACCCAATCTAAGTTAATTTTTTCCTTTAAGATTTTGTTTGTTTGTTTTAATCTTACTAGAATGAGTAATGAAAAAAATTTAAACCTGTCATGGCCTAGATTCTAAGGTATAGGTCACAGGTATTCTTCAGGAGTCCAAGTGTAGCTAAGACAGAAAACTTAAAAATAAAAACGCTAAGCAAAAACAAAAACAATTACTCCTCAAAAGTTAGCCACTTTACACGTTGACCCATATTCTATACCCAGAGAATATTGAGCATAATTCTGTTTATGAATGAAAAGCAAAGCTATTATACTCAGAAGGAATTTTTACACATCTTTGGCTCTCATGTCCCTTGATGTTCTGCTACAACAAAACTTTCCCATAAAAAATCGATATTCTGAAAATATTCACTTTATTCTAAGAATTTCAAAAATGCTTAAAATATAAGAAAATCAAATGCTCTTTTGTTCATAAGCTGCAACTTTACAATCTCAGTGAAACTGTTGAATTTATGGTAATATTAATTCCCCTCACTAGCCAGCTGTTATGAGCTGTTCAAAGCAAGAGTTTCTGTTGAAGAACTAATGTGCAAAATTGCATTTTATAGTCACAAAACCCCAAGGTTTTCAAATCTCTCAATTACATCATTCACAGAAAATTCAAATAATATGTTCATTCCCACTTCAAATATTTACAAGGGTAGGCTTTGCAAATTTAGCAAATTTTAATGCTCAAACAGGAATAAATGTTTGAGAACAAGATATTTTAGCTGTAATGGTTTGCCACTAGCATGTTGCTAGGCAGCTGACAAATTCCACCAAAATAAGAGTCCAACAATGGCAGGCCTGCCCCTCTGATGCAGCAGCTACTAACCATGGGCAGACACTGAGCTCTTTTAATCTGGCTATTTAATTCCAAACAACTCCAATTTAAATAGTCAAGCATGGACATTTGTTGCCTATGAATTTTCATTATTAGACTTCCATATTGTATAGTATGGTATTAGGTGGCAGTAGGCTACTGTTATATTTTTTTAATGTACTGTGTTCATAGTCTTTAAAATTGATTGATTTTGTGTGTGTAATGTAGGTGTGAGTGCACACACCATAGAATGCTATCAGAGGTCAAAGGACTTGATTCTCTTCCTCCACTTTCATGTGGGTTCCAAAAGTGGAACTCCAGCCACCAGACTTATATGGCAAGTAAGCTGTTTTACCACATTGTGTTTTTTTAACCTTGTCTTTGTATTACTTTTGGAGAATCTACTGGACAGATTAATTTTACACCCTTTCCTCCCAGGCTAGAGATTCTTTCCAAAAATGCACTTACATCAAATTTGTAGAATGTCTTTTCATCTATGAATGGTAGCTAGGGTCTTCAGCATCATTTTAGTAGATAATCAGTCCATAAAGGGTCACAGTAAGAGATGGTACACAGATTTTATTGAATTCAGAGGTCCTTGAGTCAAGAAAGAGAAGCCTGGGGAATGTAAACCTCAAGACTCTGACTCAAGATATGAGAGTATTTGGAGAAACTGTCACTATAGAAAATGGAAAAGATAGAAGTGCCATGGATTGAGAAATCTTTGCCATGTGGAGATCACACAATCAAGAAAGTAAGGAAATAAGGCTGTAACTACTGCCAAGGCTATATGCATCAGAACTCTGTAGAATGTTTTTCTCTGATGTAGAGAGATCGAATGAATATTTAAAATCTGGCATAGAAAATGATATTACAAGCCATTTAAGACAGTAACGAGGTCATTAGGAAATGTTACAAAATTGGAAAATAAATGGAAAAAAATCAGTTAACTTTTAACACAGGAACTATAGGTACAATTCAAAACAAAATTCAGTGTGTATGCTGTGTGTTGCCATATATAGCTATAAATAGAAATGTAAGAGGGTAGACTATGTAAGAGGCAACAATGATTGAGATGTAGGAGAATGTGTGGAGCTTCACTGAATTAGTAACTCTCATAAAGGATTGATTTTTGTAGCATGTTCTCATTGAACTGACAGCTCACAAACAACAACACTAAAACTTATTAGTTATAAAAGCTTAGTTCTAGCTTAGGCTTGTTCTCAAATAGCTCTTATAACAAATTAACATTAAATTCTGCCATGTGTGGCATTACCTCACCTCTGTACTTTCCATCCTGTTTCCTCCCAATCTGGCTAGCAACTCCTCCATTCTTCTTCCCAGAATTCTCTCCCTCCCTGGAAGTTCTGCCTGTATTTCCTGCCTAGCTATTGTCTGTTCAGCTCTGTATTAAACCAATCACAGCAATACATCTTCACACCGTGAGCAAATATCCCACAACAGACTTTAGCCAAGAATAAGATATTTTTTTCATGAAGCTGCAACACAAAGTGGTATGTACAACTTAAAAAAATAAATCTGTAAAAGTAAAGATCTTCCTAAAGGAATGTCATTGAGTTCACATGGACTACATTAAATATCTCTGTCAGTCTAGGGGGAGAAATGAGAAGGCACCATGAAGAAAGCCTTGGGGAGTTGAGGTAAGGATGAGCAAGGATCTCCAGAGGTGCATGTTTGAAAACAGAGAACCTATTATATCAGCATATCTCAGACAATAATGAGAAGTAATTTTAGGTTATTTTCATGATGTTCTTAATTCATTGTCTCATTTCCAGCATCATTGGGGGCTTAGTATATGTTTGTCCATCTCATCAATTCTTTACTACCAGTGTCTATTCTTTGAAGAAATTAGAATGACCCTCTTCCCAGGCTCAGGCCAGGTCAAAATGCTATGGGCACAGCTGGAGCCATGGACAAAGAAGATGCTGGAGTGCAAATTTCTAGACTTCAGCCACAGCTTTCAAGAGCTGTAGAATCTGTGAGGGCCACATTTAGATTGGCAAGCAGCAAAAGAAGACCCAGGTAATATGTGTGAGGTGAGCAAAATAAACAGAACCCTGTGCTGAGGGAAACGAATGTTAAGAGGGGATCAGTAGAGTTGAAAAGTCTGAAAAGTCAGAAAAGATTAGAGGGATCTAGAAATTTCTGAAAATGGATGGATTTTTTTTTGCCTACATGGCAGGACATGGAACTCTTACCTCCTTCTCTGTTACTTCCAACCAAAAGAATTCTTTGTGAGGCTTTCAAAATTCATGCATGAGAATTAAGAACTTTTGACTTCAATGTGTGAAACTCTTCAGATGAAAAAAAAAAAAGCTTTGGTAAAATATAAAAAACATAAACTTATTATTTTTACCAAATTGAAGTATCTAGTTTATTTTACCCACATTGTTAAGAACTTCTCACCTCTATCTGCCCAAAAAACTTTTATTATTCCATGCCAATAATCCATATCAATTAAACAACCCCCTCTGTACATCGTCAATGTTAGTAATGTCCAGTAGGTTTCAGAGATTCTAATAGATAATATAGATTGAGTGTTCTTGTATACCATCAATCTAGAGACAAAACCCAAGCACACTGATTTGGAGCCAAGAACTGGACAATTTAAAAAATTCCTGTAAGGAATCAGTGTCCCTTATCTGTTGCTCTTCAGCCATGTTTTCATTTCAGGAGTGCATAGGCCAAGTTTGAATGATAGATAAGTAGAACAGGGATGGCCTGTGCAAGCTTCTAGACAGTGATGGAGATCCCACGCAGATTAGGAAGAGCTACAGGCCATCGTGTTAACTCATGGTCTTGACAACCTAGGAACTCCTGGTGAGTAGAAATGTTCCAATGAATGATGAAGGAAGCCCAGAGACAGGAAGCCAGAATGGGGACCCCAGGCCAAAGGATGAACATGAGAGAAGAACCATAACTATCCATAACCATGGACACCCAAAAACATGACCCAAAGGATGCTCTGTACAAATTTAGGAAGCCCTTCAAAGGATACAGACCAATGAGATCCTTAGTTTGAGGAATCCTCCATGATTACTCATCACCAGCACATAACCTAATTCCAGGGAACTGGAAACTCCCAGAATTTCTCTCCTCTACAGAGAAACTGGTGACCAAGAACCAGCATGGCCACACCCAAAAGAGCAACTTCCCAGAGAATCAAGAATTGCATTAATAAGTATAACAAAATATGCACACTTTGAATGTGACTGGTGCTATTTACTAATACATGTTCTTTCACTGAAGTGCCATCAGCAAGGTTAATATTTTTTTAGCAGTTGGCTGTTGTTACAGACATTGTAAATGGGGCAAAAGAGAAAGTAAGAACTCAGTATCCAAACAGAGAGTCATAATAAGGAAATGGGAAAGGAAGCTACAGTGGGTCATCAGTGCATAACTGCATGAATGACTGAAATGTAGCACCAAATCCCTTAAATACGTACAATTATCAGGTGCTAATAAAAAGGGTTTGATATGTTTGAGGTGGAAATATAGCTACCCAATTTGTTGACTGCATAGCACAGTACTTCAAATGATTACTGTCTGGTAAGAAGATATAATTAAAGTAATATTTATTTAAGAAAACAAAGACCAAAGTAAACAGAATTCCTGTTAGCTTGATCAGTATGTGCGTCCCACTTTCCCCTTCAAACCTTCTAAGTTCTGAAATGTCACCATAAGGTGTGGGCACAAGTTACATATTTGCTTCTGAATTCGTTTTCTTTGGCCTTTCTGCCTCCTTTCCCTAACAAACTAGTTCAGACCAAAAGAACATTTCAATCACAGATATGCTCTCAAAAGATTCTCAGAAACATCATTTATTTAAAAACAAATATTCTTTAAGTTTCTTATTGAGGTGTTAACATTCTCTATGTTCTTTTTCTCTGATTGATAATAAAATAGCTAAATTCATATATTCTCCCCAATATCTCTAATCTGTTTACTTTATTTTTCATTATGTACCTGATAAATTTAATGTATTTTGAAATCTTCCACTGAAGAAAGCATTAAAATACAGCGTACTGATACATGAATTTCTCAAAAAAAAAAAAAAATAGAAACTTTGAAAGAATGAAAACAGAAAGAGACCCAATAAGTGTGTACTTGCAGACCTTCTCAGTTGTCAGGATAGCAAATTCTTGCCTATGACTTCATGTTCCATGTTGCTTATCTTTAGCCCTGGCATGGCCGGGCCACTTTCAGTCCTTAGTGTTGGTGTGTCAAGCCAGAAGACAATAGAGATCAGTTGTACTCCACTACCACCATACAAACCTGGCATAATGTTTGTGGATTCCACTGGGACACTGGTAACCCCCAGTGCATAATTGCATCTCTTGTACCAACCCTTCAAAAGCACTAATCAGAAAATGCTCTCTAGCCTAAGTCAGTGGAAAGGTGACCACAATTAATTAATAACCGTGTTTCTCTATTAAGTGATGAAATCATGATATAAAGTGAAAGTATTCTTAGCTATTTCGTGTGTGTGTGTGTGTGTGTGTGTGTGTGTGTGTGTTAGGACACAGGTGGAGTCAGAGGAGTTGCAGGCTCTCAGATTGTCAAGCTGGGATGCAAGTATTTTTTTTTCAGTGCACATATCAATAAAAAAAATTGTGCTGCAGATGCACTCAATGTGTGTGCACATACATACCTGTGCCAAGTTCACTCTGATACACTGATTTAAGTTTATCATTATTACTTTCTTATACTGTGACTTAATCCTTCTCAGTTAAAGTTATTTTCTAACTTAGTCTTTTTAACCCATAGTTTATTTTTAAAACTTTTTTCTTTTAATTTTTTCAAGTACTTTGTAATTTTCCATGATAGCTTTATTGTCTTTCATTTCTAATTTAATTTTGTGTCTAGATCACACTCTGTTTGATGAATTTATTGAATTTTACTTTATTTCCATCAATGGAGTCTAATTTCCTTAATGTTCCATGTCACTTGCAAAGAATGTGTCTTCCAGTCTCAGTGAACTCCCCTATAAATACTGCTGAGGTCATATTTCTGGGGTTCTTTTAAGTTTTCTACTGCCTTTTGGAGATTTCTGTTGACTCAGAACCTCAGTTATTGGATAGGAATGTTGAAATCTCCAATTTAAACAATTATGGTTTCATTTAATTTTCCTCTCAGTTTTCTGTGTTTATTTCACACATTCCCGATTCTATGATGACTATACACTTGCTTACATTTGTTGTGTGTTTTGAGATAAATTGTTCTTTTGTCATTTTTTTATACATTGCTCTTCTTAAAATGTTTTCTTCGGGACTATTTTACTTGTTTTATGATTACTACCTGAAAGTTCTATAGATTCCTATCATTTTGCTTTTAAACTGTTTGCATTCTTATGTTTCAGGTAGAATTACTGTGTAAAATATACAGTTGAGTTCTACTTTTTCTGTTTTTATTTTATCTAGTCTAATAATAGCTGTCTTTTAATGGGCAGATTTAGTTCATTTACTTTTCATGTGTCTTAATTAGAATTTCTACTACTGTGATAAAAATAAATACACAGTGTCAAAGAAACTTGAGGTGGAAGGGGCTTATTTCACCTCACACTTTCAGGTAACAATCCATCATTGGGGAAATTAAGGCAGAAACTCGATCAGGAGAGCAACCTGGGGCAGCAGCTGAAGCTGAAACCAGGAGGAACTCTGCTTACCACCCTTCCCCCATGGCTTACTCAGCTTGATTTCCTATGCACCTCAGGACCACCTACCTGCGGTGGAAACACCCACATGGTCTCTGCCATTCTACATCAATCACTGATTTAAGACAATAGCCACAGTCTTGCCTAGAGGCCACTGTAACAGAGGCATTTTAACAATTGTGCTTCCATTTTTATTTTTTTTTTATTTATTTTTTTTTTTTTTTGGTTTTTCGAGACAGGGTTTCCCTGTAGTTTCTAGAACCTGTCCTGGAACTAGCTCTTGTAGACCAGGCTGGCCTCGAACTCAGAGATCCGCCTGCCTCTGCCTCCCGAGTGCTGGGATTAAAGGCGTGCGCCACCACCGCCCGGCTGTGCTTCCATTTTTAAAGGTAAGTCTAGCTTTTGTCAATTTTACACACACACACACAAGCACAAAAAAAAACTGGAGGTCACTGTGTAATACCTGACATCATTATAGTCCAGTAAAGCATCCTTCTATGAATTATTGCCCATACTTTGTTTCTTAATTTTTTTTAATTTTTGAGAATTTTATTCATCATCATTTGCATTTGTGGTTGCATGGGAATGTCCATGTGCGTCTGTGTCCATGTGCATATGTGTGTTTGTGTGTGTATGTATGTATGTGTGTACTTGCCAGCACACACAGGTGCCATGGAATACATGTGGAACACAAAGAACAACTTGCAGAAACTGTTTTCTCCTTCCACTGTGGGACCCAGGTTTGGAACTTGGGTTTTCAGACTTGCAAGGCAAGTGTTTTTATCCCTGAATCTTCTCCCTCTCTTTGTATCTAACCATCCTACTCTTTTATTAATTTTTCGAGTACTTTGATGGACTCGTTTCCACACTAGCATGCTCTCTGTGTTCATGTTTTACTGCTTATTACAGAGTTTACAGTAACAGTCATAACTTAGCACAGCATACCTTTAAGTATCATGTCGCATTACATATATGACACATACAAAAAGCCTACAATAATAACTTTCAGGTCAGCTTCCTCCAGATTCTGTACTCTTCTTTTGCTACACCTTACTCCCACAAAAGCCGTGAATGACACAGTGTTGACTTTAGGAATTTTTAAGCTATTGTATAATACAGTTGACATTAATTTCAGTTTATAGGTCTATACATTTTTATATGTGTGTAAATATCATGTTGAACAAATTAACAGAGATCTCTCTGCCAGTATCAACTTGATTAAGACTTGAGCCTTAATATTTAGTCACACATTTTCGATGCATTAGTGAGGTTACCTCTGGGTAAGAGGAATATTTATTAATATAGATGAATAAAATGGGCTTCCATCTCTAATGGAAGTGGGGCTCTACCAGAATGGGTTTCTGGGAATAAGTAGAAGGGTGGCTCCTGCCAAAGTACCTTCAACCCAGGACATACTCTTACCAGCTTTAGAAGCAGGTCTGTACCATTGGTTGTCATGGGCTGTAACTTTTGACTGAACTATAGCAACACATACACTATCATGGGTTACTAACTTACCAAACATAGTACATAGACCCTGAGATTTTTCATCCCCAGAAGGAGAAGGATAAAGTGACAGAGACTGAGAGGAAGGGGAGAAGGAAATAGAGAAAAGGGAGAGGGGACAAATACAGTGCTAGGAGTGAAGGAAGACGTCCCCTTGCTTCCATCTGGATGCTCCTGGTAGCTAACAATGTGCACCACCTCTCTGCACATGCATTTCCCATCTGGGTTGTCTTTGGTGATGCACCTATTCATAATTTACCTCTCTTTAAGTTGTACATAAAATCTTTTGATTTTTACAAATCTTTATGGACTCATTGTCTTAAAAGTGTTTTTTACAGAACAGAGGAGACTCACGTTGACGCCACATTCAGGAACTCTAACTCCAGACCCCAAAACTATTCTGAGCACGTCATCTTATGGGAAACATATTAGCGGAACAAAATAAGGCGGGGGAATGTTCAGGTTTGCCATTCTTAACTCTCTTGATTGTGTGTGGGTACATGAATGCTTGTGGTAGTGTTTATATTCAACCAGAATAATTATGTCTAACACCCCTTACAATGTATAACTGCTGAAGATAGAATTTCTCAATCTATGTTTGTCTGAAAATGTTTCCTTTTAAAATTTTCTTTGAAAGGCTAATTTCACTAAGATAGAAAATAGCTTCAGGTTTCTCCCAGTTTCTTAATGACATTCTGCTGTTTTCTGGCTTGGACCACTTTGATGACAAATTTAGTCACCCTTCTTTGCTCCCTCTTGAATGTAATGTGTGTTTCAGTCCACTAGACTCCTTCCATTTTTTTCTTCAATTTTTTACTGTTTCAAGTAATTTGATTATAACATGCCCTTGGCTTTTTCTGACCTTATATTGCTTGGATTTGTTGAGTTTAATTATTTAAATAATGTTTATAATAATTTCATCAATTTCTTTTGTGATTATGATTCTTTTTCTCTCATTCTGAAATTCTACTTCTATCTATTTTGCCTCCTTCTACATGACTTTTGCTGAGGTGCTGAGGTTCTTAACTTAAGACCACCAGATAAGTTTTTCATTTTAAATACTGAGCTTTTTCTTCCCCAGATACTCTTCTACTGCAGTGTTCTATTGTTTTTTTTAATTCTTTTCTCATTCTGTTTATGAGTTTCTTTAAATATGATACCTAATATTGATAGCCAATTTCTCTGTCATCAATCCAATAATGTCTCTTCTATTGGAGGATTTCCCTAGTGGGTAGTTGGCATCTTTCCCTGATACTCTATGCATTTATGGAATTATCTTAAGTAATAGAACTGAGAAGATTGTGGTGTCTATGTTTACAACTTGTTTTATTCTTCTAAATAGTGTCCTGCTTTCTCCTGGCACTCAGGATGTAAGGCTTGTTTTCATCTTTTGTTCTGGACTGTAGGTAAGAAGCCTTCAGATGAACTGAGAAGAACAAGAGAAGCCCTGTGTCTGTGGAGACCCTTGTTCTCCTGGTGTATAACTAAGTGCTCCTAAAGGTCTCTACACTCTGGCTAGTTGAAACTAAAACACCATTTTCTTTAAGTCCAGGCCCATAAGTACTTTGCTTATACCTGTCTAGTATTGTGTCTTTTCTAACTTCATGAAGTTTCAATCAAGAGTTATGTAACTTAATATTATTGTTGAATATTTTCTCTCTTCTTTCATACTCTACCCTGTCAGTTTTCTTTTACCAAACATTCTCTTGTCCAGTATCTGATAATAGCTGTCTTTTGGTGCTAGTTCACTGGTTTTCTGGTTATTTATGAAATTAAAACAAGTCTGACTGATATTAATAACTCCTACCTGGCTGGAAATGGCTATGATAGAGAGCTATTGTTTTGAGCAAGAACACAAAAGTTGGAGAAATTCAGGAAAAAAAAACAATTAACTTTATAAAAGGAGGAAATATCTGGATAAACTTTTTAAAAATCTCATATTCCACTTGTTGTCAGAGGCTAGAAAGTGTAGGAGAAAAGAGAGAGAGAGGGTATTCACCAGGTACCAGGCTACAACTACATGGAACTAGCATGTCATAGCCCCTAGAGCATATTAAGACTATTTGGCAGCATGTAGTTAATTGTGTTCCAAAACATCAGTGCAAAAGCTTTGGTCCTAGTGCAAAGAAATGTCAAATGTCTAAGGTAATGGATAGACCAATTCTCATGACTTGATCTTTGTGCACTTTAAACACAAAACACATGTGTGAAAATAACTCACCTTGCCCACAAATGTGCCAGGTAAAATTGAAAAACACCTTTAAAAGTTGATATATCAACAATGTATAACAACAGAAGATTCTCCATCCTACTAACAGCTTAAAATTAGAAAAACTACATTAATACAAGGATCTACAGAGTAAAGAAAACAACATTTTGAAGATTTTTTTTTTCTTGTAAAATGTGACACTCTGTCTGATATGTTAGACATCAGGGCTTTAATCAATTCTGTTTCAAACTCCAGAAACAAAATTAAGTTTGCCACAAAGGAAGATAATTTAGAATTCCTCTTGCGAGATGAATATTGAATCTATATAGTACCTGTCCAAAAGTGTTCACATAATCAGTTTATGAGAATATGTACAGCTGGTTCATCATCCACACCCATCCTGCAAGAGAAGGGATAAATGATGTGGATATAGTTTAAGGAACAAGATCAACACTGTGATTATTTGTCTGAAAGAATTGAGAGTTCGTGCTCTGCTTCAAGTTTGTTTGGGAAAATAAACAAACTCAGTGGCCACGTTGGAAAAAAGATCAGAGAAAGAAGTAGGAATGTGCAGACCTTCAGGCTTTCTAAATGACTGTCATTAGGACCACAAGCATAAACGTTTGTATTCTGCAAAGGCTTGCATCTTTTAAAAGAGCCTGTGTGGGCTAGCTGTTTCTACACATAAGATGGCTTTTAAAATAAAACTGAGACCTTCCTTGACAGCCAACTTGCACATTGATAACTTATTTTCCTAGATGTTTGTTGCAAAGCATTTGCAATGATTTCTCAGTTTACCTGTTCTTATCTTTAAATTATTAATAGTCTTCTAAAATGGTTACTGCTTTCTAGACTCATAATAGAACTCTTTGTATGGCTATTCTCTTCTCATATTTCAAAAACACATTAAAGTTTAATTCTACATTTGCCAGGTCATTGTTCAAGATGACAAGTCACTAAACACAGTTTTTATGTATTTGTATTATGGAACTTAATCTAGCTTTCTATTGTGAATATGAACAAAAAGCGAAGGATAAAAACTTACTTTTCTGTTTCCCTGAAAAAATATAATTTCTTGCTGTACTCAAGTAAAATCAGTGTTGTATTTCTTTCAAACAAACCAACTGAATAGAAGTACTTTATTCCCCAATAATCAACTTTAACCTTCAAATAATTTTCTATTTTCTAAACATTAAATATAAATTAGTCATAGCTTGGAGTGTGCATGAATATGACCCTTATGGTCAAGACACAACATGAAGCCATTGGAGAAAACTGAGTATTCTGCACTTGTGGTGGTCTTGAAAATAGCTCAGAAACCATCAGGTGCTGTCAGCCACAGGTGGTAAGAGGAATTCCACTCCACAGCCATATTCAGAAACATGGGTTCGTTGCCATTAGTATGCAGGGTACTGAAACTGTATTGACAGGTCCATGAAGCATATATTGGATAGCACTCTTGGAGAAAAGGTGCATACATTATGTTCACTAGAAACCACAGAGGGATAGGTCCATCAGGATATCTCATAGGATGGACAGCTGCAACAAGCAGAACGAGGAGACCAAATCAAAGATGAGCGCAAAGGAAACAGATGCCAGTACCTCCTTGATTGGAAATCAGATGGGTTGCAACAACTGGAAAGATAATCACAGAAGAACAGCTCAGGTAATGCCAGCTACCAGAGCAGAACTTCAAGGAGAACCTGGAATCTAAGTATACAACTGAGATAAACAGTAACCTCATGCTGAATCCTCCTATCAAAGTAGATATAATAGTCTCCACATGAGATTGAAATTACATCCAGAGAAACATTAGGTTCCCTGCTACCAGGACCATAAATGTATAACAATTCAGCCTATTTCCTCTGTCACTTACTCATATATCTACCCTGTGTGTAGAACATATGACACCCATTAGATAGGTGTGCATAGAAGGTACAAAGTTGACTTACTCTAAGATCTGAGGGCTCATCAGTTCTCACAATGTCTCTCTGTAGGGTCAGCCTGTGTGCCATAGGCTTGACCTGCTCAGATAGTCACTGATACGATGCAGAGTCATACAAATGCATAAGACAGAGTGGATTTTCCCGGGAAAAAATAGAGAATTAAAAAAATAATAGTAATGTTCATATATGTATCTACTATAAGTCACATTCAATGCCAGGAGGGTCCTTTTTTAATTTTTTTTCAGGAGGGTCCTTTATTAAAATTACTTTAATCCTTTCAGCTACTTTAAAATAGGTAGTATTCCTAATTTAAAAATAGCAAATAGAGACTGGAAGAGTTAAGAAACCTGTCAACCATCACAAAATTAGACAAAAACTTGAGTCAAATCTTGTGTTTAAAGTCCAGAGTTAACAATCATTCAAAATTTATTACTAATTACTGGTGTTTGTGTGTGTGTGTGTGTGTGTGTGTACATGTTCATTGATATCTGTGTGTGTTTATATGTATGTGTCACAGTGCATATGTAGAGGACAATTTGCAAAAGCCAATTCTTTCCTTGCATCATGAGAGGTCCAGGGATGGAATTTAAGTTGTCAAGCTTGCTGGCAGACCTCTTTACCCGTGATACATATACCTGGCATGGGGGTTAATAATCTTAAGCTGTATATTGCCCAGTCCCTCAAAATAAATGAGTGATTGAATGAATGAGTAATATCCATTACATATATCAAATTCTCACACTTCCATGTATCTCACATGATTTAAATGAGTTTCAGAACCAATTAGTTATGCCTTAAATGCAAATGCTATATGAATGCTGAGCCATGAATATCTCAACTCTGAAACCACGGCAGTCTTTCAGCCTGAACTCAAGCATAAAGAATGATGGATTGTGAGCCTAGCCTTCAACGGCTGAGCCATCTCTCCAGCCCAATGGCGATGGGCTTGGTCTCTACGACATGGACGGGCTCTGTGTGAGCCTTGTCAGTTTGGTTGCTCACCTTCCTGGACCTGGAGGGAGTTGGGAGGACCTTGGACTCAACATAGTGTAGAGAACCCTGATGGCTCTTTGGCCTGGAGAGGGAGGGAGTGGGGATATGGGTGGAGGGGAGGGGAGGGAAGGGGGAAGAGGAGGGGAGGAGATGGCAATTTTTAATAAAAAATAAATAAACTGGAAACAAAAAAAACAATAAAGTATACAGACTGTTAAAAAAAAAGAATGATGGAGTCACGGATGAGAGATCAATAACCGTGGTATTGAACTTGAGAGCCAACCCTGTACTCCTATCACTTGAGGGCTTTTAAAAAGAAGGCCTTTGGGCATTCAGTGTCAACCTGTGTATTTAGTAGCTCATGGCAGCCTGGGCTACAGTGACACCTTGTCATAACAATCAAAATTAGTATCATCATCATAACAACAACAATAACAATAAAAATAGCCATAGAAATAAAACTGTACTTGAAGGTCAGTGCATAGGATCATGGTACACCTATGTAAAGGTACTCAAGAGCATTCTAAATAGAAGCCCTCTGCCTCCCATTCTCAGGTGAATGCACATCACGACATTAAACTCTAAATGTATGACCATGCTGTTGTGGAAGCCAGAGGGGAGTTACTTTCTCATCAGTTCCTCTCTGTATTGATTTGGAAATACCAGTTCCTAGAAAAACAAATGGGAGGAAACTGTAGTTGGAGTATTTCATTCTGAGTAGTGTCATCTCTCCAGATAAAGTGTTCAAATGGGACTAGAACAAAAAGAGTTGTAGTACCCAGCGCATTAAAGATTACAGCCTCACAAACCCTTTATCATGCCATGTCAGAAGCCCAATAATGGAAGGAAATAATCAAATTTAAATCTCCAGAACTTTCTTTTACTATCTAAAGATAAGATGAAGCTATACCACTTAATCTCTTGTATAGACTTGAGTCGTACAAAGATGTATTACCTCACAGTGAAGACTGGCGTGCAGTAAGTCTAGAAAATAATTTTTCTTTTTGTTACACACAGTTTAGTTGATTACAATGGAATAAAAACAGGGTTAAGGAAATGTCTACGTGGGTTAATACTTGCTGTGCAATCTAGAGGACATGGATTCAGAGAGCTCATGAAAAACCAAATAAAACTCAACTACAGTCAAACGAATCTGTAACCTCAGTATTAGGGGAAAGGAAACAGAGACAGGAGAACCCTTGGGGCCCACTGGTCAGCCAGTCTGGGTAACAGGTAAGCTCTAAGTGCAGTAAAGAGATCCTATCTGAATAAAGATGACAGATGGTGAAGGAAGAGATCTAATGTCAATCTCTGGCCCCCACATATCTCATGCATGTGAACACATCAACACTACCATGTGCATAAACATGTACAACACCATACATGTGCCACACACACATGCACACACATGCACACACATACATAAACACAAACACACCATGGAATAAAAGCAATACACAATCTATAAAAGAGTGCAGAGAAGAATTTCAGAAACCCAAAAACTTAAAACTTAAAACCCAGAAAAAGTACAGAGACCGTGCTGGTTAGTGTTTTGTTGTGACACAAATAAGAGTCACCTGGGAAGATAGACTCTCACTTAAGAAAATGCCTCTATCAAACTGACCCATAGTTGAGGATGTGGGGAAATTTCTCTTGTAATGATTGATGTAGGAGGGCCCAGCTTACTGTGGGTAGTTCAAAACCTGGGCTGGTAGTTCTATATAAAACTAAATTTAAAAAAAAAAAAAAACTAACTTAGAAACCATGGGAGCAAGAAAGCAAAGACCATCCCTCCATTGTCTCTACTTCAGTTTCTGCTTTAACTTTCCTGGATGATGGACCGCACCCTGTAAGTCAAATAGCCTCTTTCCTCTCCAAATTGACTTTGATCACTATTTGTCACAGCAATAGGAAGCAAACTAAGACAGAAGCAAAACACTTATCTTTTAAAATCTTATTTTCCTTTCTCAGCAAAATGCAAAACCAAAGGTAGGGGTTGATGAAGAAAGGTGTACAAAGTATGTATGCATATATGTATAAGCTGTATATTAGAGGTACATGTATATAATATAGATAGATATACATGTCATAAATATGTAAATATGACTATTGATAAGCAATAGAACAGTAGACCATAGATAGTTAACAGACAGTCAGTAGATAAATAAAAGATAGTTAGGTAGGTAGAGAGACAGACACAGATATATAGATGATAGGTAGATACATGCATACATGCCTACAAACATAGATACATATATAGATATATTGATAAATACATGGATAGATAGAAAAATGTTACACAGAACTAAACGGATTTGAAAAGCTATTCAGAGAGCTGGTGACTCTGACTAAAGGAGGTCCCAGAGCGTCTTCTCCTGTCTTTTCATCCTTTCTGGAAGGACAAAATGACTTCCAAGTTCTGCATGCACATGCATTTTAATTATAAATAGATTGAGGAACACCTGACAAACATTTGTGGAAATAAGCAATTAGAAATACCCCCCACTGGGAATATTTTTCAAAATATATCTAAAAAAGCACACAAAATATTAAAATATCAGATGTTTTTCCAGTTAAAAAAATTCTGCATCACCATGAGGGAATGATGGAAGAGAGACAAAGCAATGAGTGCCCCTCAGAAGAGCATGCTCAGGACTGTCGTGCCATTTAACACAAGTTCCATAGTAAGTATAATTACAATAGAGACAAAACAAAGTCATATAAAGCAAACTCATTATGAAGATATATTTGAATAAAGTTCATAAGGCTTGAAGAGAGACCACCCTCCCCTTTTTTAAGAAGCTTTCATTGCACAGCCGGGACTCTGTGGGATAAATGGTGTCACTTGAGGTCAGACTCAAGATCTGCAGAGTATATACGACACGTTGGAAGAAACGGGAGCATATTGAAAACAGATGTCAGTGTAGAGTCGTTTGGTGCAGTTATAGTCATCATTTAGAGTGTGTGGACAGGGAGAAATATCCACTGGCTCCCGGGGTTGCTGAGGAGACCAGGGCTGATGTTACAGCAGGGGCTTCTTGCATGCAGTCTGCATCCAGATGCTAAAGGCTCTGTCTTTGCTGAAACGATCAAAGATTCTCTGGGCCTTATTTTATCTCAAGCAAAATAAGACCCTGATGCTACAGAAGTGTTCCCCCAAGGCATGAGGAATCACATGTAAAAGAAAAGCGATGAATCTTTACTGAGCAACTTTGAGTCTCTATTTTTCAATCTGCTTCCTAATCTCGAAAACAACAAGAATTCTCCTCATGTTTACAGAAGAAAGCTAAACATCAGGGAAGTAAAGAATGGACACCCAGGCTTTTATTTTGTAATGTCTATCCTCGTCCCATTTCTTTCTTTTCTTTCTTACTTTTGCGTAGAGTGGGTGTACTGGGAATTTAACCAAGAACCTCACACAGATTAGACAAGTATTGTACCCCTGATTTATGTCCCTAACCCTCGTTTGACTTTGTATTTTGAGATAGTGTCTCACCAATTTGTCCAAGCTAGTCTTTTCCAAACAGCTCCACCAGTTGGGAACTAATGGTAGCCATTCTCATTCCAACCACCATAATCAATATAATTGGAAAATTGTGATTTGGGTTTTTGTACCTAGAAAATTCTGTCAGATTCTAGAAAAGACCTGCCTCTCAAATATAAAGAACTATACAACCTCACAGCTAAAGATCACATTGAAGTGTAGATATTCTCCGTCAAAGCTACCTGGTATTACTGGAGCAACTTTGGTATCTCAGATCAGACCCTGCACATCCAACTCAACAAAATATTGAGGAGGCTAGAGAGATGGTTTGGCGCTGCAAGTGTTTGTCACAAATGCTTGTCAACCTCTATGTGATCTCAGTAGTGCATACAAAAGAGAAAAATGAAAAACAACTTCTGAAAGTCATCCTCTGATCTGTGGCATGAGGATACCAGTTCTCTCCCTCTTCCTCTCCCTCTCCCTCTCCCTCCCTCTCCCTCTTCCTCTCCCTCCCTCTCCCTCCCTCTCCCTCTCCTTCTCCCCTCTCTCTCCCCCCTCTCTCTAATAACAACAATAATGGGTGTTTTGTAATTTGATCTTAAATAATTAAACACAATTACAGTCTTTTTATTTATGTTTTTCAAGGTGGGGCCTTCCTAGGTGGCCGAGGCTGGTTTAGAACTTACCTCAGACTCTCCAGTTTTTGGATTGCAAGTAAATATCACTATGCCTAGTAGTAAAGCAATTTTTAAATTTTTTTTTCTTTTTAAACATTTATTTGTGTGTATGGGTATACACAGGCCACAGTGAGCACACGGAAGTCTGTGAACAAATGGCTTTATCCTTTTACCTCTTGGGTCCATGGGATCTAACTCAGGTCTCAGGCTTGGCAGCATTGGTTCATCTACTAGCTAACTCATTGGTGCTGATAAACCAATTCCTAACAAAAGAATTGATTTCTCGTGTTCTGCATGACTTATTGCAACCTCAGTTTTAAACCAGTCACCCGCTCTTCATCAACAGAAAACAAAATCCTTAGCTAATGCTGAGAGCAGAGTGCAGAGCCTGCCCGCCATGAGCACAACTCTCATTGTTCTTCCCGAACCACAGACGAGACACTGAGATAAAATGATAAATGAGCAGAACATCACCCTACATATTTATGTGTGCTCTGCTATTTGTGACTCTGTATTTTTTCATGCGGAGAAACCATGAAAAATATCACTGGGCTTATCTTGTGGAAAAGAACAAATTTTTCAACCATGAACAAGGCACAGATACCATTCCCTGTGAACTGTGTGGGAGTATAATAATTCCTTGAGTTATCATACCAAAAACGGAAAGCAAAAGTGCTTTTCAGATTTGGAAAATACTACATTGAATGAAGATGAGAGTCCAAAGGAGGATCAGCCTGCAAAGACAGCAAAACAGCTATTGAGTCCAACCTGTCAACCTCCCCTCTTGGCCCTTCCCCAAATCCCTAACTTCACCTGCTTATCTTCTTATATGTTACCACCACCCGAGAAAAGTCTCTGGAAATCCTGTAGCCACAGACTGAGGGAGACATTTTGGCTTTGCAATAATGAATCATTTCTTGAGTGACGAATGACGTTCACATTTGATCCATTATAAGAAAGAAAACTTTCCAGATATAACTAAATCCTACAGCTTAAGAGGCCCTGGATAGTCTTTAGTTGATACATGAAAGAATAGGTTTTCCCTGAAAAAGGAACCAAAAAAAAAAAAAAAAGAATAAGGCCAACAAAGAAAAGAGCACATAAAAGCCAGATAGATTTCTATCTCGGTTTATGCAAGATTTCAGATATGAATAGACTGCTAAAATAACAAATTGTTTGGCCTGGAGTCTCTGGCTGTATATTTTCCTTGACTAATCTGTTTTAATGAAACCCTCACTCCCACAATAATAGCAAGACATAACAACTTCTTGGAATTCCTCCCCGTATTGTCTCAAGCAAGACTCCAGAACAACTGAAATGAAATCCT
This sequence comes from Arvicola amphibius, assembly GCF_903992535.2. NCBI lineage: Eukaryota > Metazoa > Chordata > Mammalia > Rodentia > Cricetidae > Arvicola > Arvicola amphibius. Next base: position 125,926,427 of record NC_052052.2, on the reverse strand, counting down.
TAGCTGTAAGCAAAAAAGAGTGCTGTCCCAAAGTGCCCCGGGTTATCAGCCTGTTTCTCATAAACCAGCTCCTGAATTAAGTTGCAAGGTTAAAAAAAATATACACTGATATGTCTGCAAGCCGAACAGATGAGCCCCTGATGAAGGCCAAGCCAAGTGAAAGTAAGTCAAGCTGAAAGAGAGACCTTAACTGCTGTAAGGTTGAACCAGATGTTTTCGTAGATCTAGCCCAGTCATGTGGTGTGATTTATAAAGCAGCTTATAGGAAACAGATGCCCAAATTCTGTCCGCATGTCCTCTGGATTCTGCTTATACTTATGAATACAGCTGAGAGTTTTACCTTACATTTTTAGTTTTTCATTTTTCATACAATTAAATTAGATATATTTATCATGTACTCCTTACCTCCTACCCTTTCTTTACTCAGCCTTCTCTCTTACTATTAGTCTCCTTTGTGCCACTAAATAGCTTTACTTCCATTTTCATATCATAAATTAATATATTATATTATAATATATAATTATATATAAGTATGCAAGTTGCCAGTACATGAGTGTGAAATACTCATGTATTTGAGTGTGGAGGGTCAGAAGACACCATCAGCTGTTGTTCCCCAAGTACCATCCACATTGTTCTTTAAGATAGTGGCACTCTTAAAGACTGGCCTGGAATTCATCAGCTAGGCTAGGCTGTTCAGGAACTCAGGGATGCCCCTAGATCAGCTTCCTCAGTGCTAGGATTGTAAACATACAACCCCACGCCTATTCTCTTTGTTTGTTTGTGGATGTTTAAGATGTGTTCCGGGGTCAGAACTCCGGTCCCAATGCTTGCAAGGTAAGCATTTTATTAACTGAACTGTCACCTAGATCCTTCCCTTACTGAGGATTCACTGTTGTTGCTGTTTCTAAGTCAAAATCATTTATTTATGGGTGCCATTTTTTGGAGATGTTCAGCTTAAGAGAAATAGGCAGGTTTGCTTGTAGTTTCAAGAAACTTAAAGTTTCTAAGTGACTATAGAGAAAAAGAAAAGTTTTGAAACTCTCCTGGAAGCAATTATGGGATGGGAAGATGATTTTTATATACCCCACAGTTGTATATATACAAGAGAAGAAGAGAGAGACCAGGAAACCATCATCAACTGGATATGTATTTTTCTCTGTGGAGAATGGTCTACCCTCATTCCTCCCCTAGTGCCAACTCTCTCTGGCTCAGCACATGAGGGACTTTCTGATTAATTTTTAAAGCTCTTTCCATATATCCACCCCTTCTTCACTCTGGCAACAATAGCAACAGACTACTTCATTCCCAGCCAAAGACCATCCTAGTCTGCACAGCCCTTCTGGAAAAAGGATACCTTCATGGGGGAGATGAGGGCTCCAAGTTCCTCATCTCAACCCCTGCCTAACCATCCTCCATGAAGAGAACTGGCTCTTAGAGTGGTGAGTACCAGGTTTTCAAAAACTGTGTTTTCCTTGACCATGAGTACAAAAAAATGCTGTCTTATTAGGTCATGTGAGCACCATCTTCTGTAAAAGAGCCTCTATCATTTTAAGGGTGATACTTCCTAATGTCCCGAGGTAAGTCAGGTCTAGTTCATGGCTGGTGACTTTGAGACACAACTTGCATGCCACACATACATACACCTAATTCGCAATGTCTTCACTTCCTGAACGTTGCTGTCTAGGCTCTCAATTTATTGCTGCTTTCAAAGGGAGATAAGCATAAAATAGTTATGACTGCTTCCTGAAAAGGAACCTATTTTGAAAACATGAAATACATTGTACCTTTAAAAAAGGACAAAAGAAAGAAAAAAAAGGACATCACTGTACCCTGCTTCTCCCTGGCATTGCAGCCCCTCACATTCCCGTTTGCCAGAGCACTGATCATGTGGCAGGTTTGGGATGTAGGCTTGTTTTACTTTATATTTTTCTGGCTCTACCAGAACAGAGTTGCTCGAGGCAAGAGATAGTTTCTTATTAAACTCTGTGTCTTTGTCTCCTTCTGCAGAACCCACAAAATTGTAAAGAATAAAAAATAAATAAAAAAAAAAGAAGAAGCACTAAGAGCTCCCAGCAAAATCAAGCTAATTTTCTTTGGACCAAATGTCCCTTAGAATAATTAGAAAAAGCATACAAAAAGTTCTTTTTTGGTTGGAATGTGTTTGAATACCAAAGCAGTGAGAAGGTTTGAAGTGTAGGATCCAGAAGAACAGGGAGGTCAGGAGAAGTGAATCATGCTTATGAAAACTGTTGACTTATCTCTGCAAAGACAGCTGGGTCTGTGGGATTCTGTCAGAACTTTCATTTCTCACAGGGCCTGGCAAGCAGACACAGCGATTTAAGGTCTCCAAAGGTCAAGATTAGGTAAAAATCATACAGATTTTGATTAGAAATTAGGATTGTAACCCACAAGTCTGAGAGAATTAAGAATAAATGTTTCAAGCCTGACACAGTAGCACAGGCCTATACTCCCTGCACTCGGGAACAAAGATAATAGGATCTCTGTAAGTTTGAAGCCGGTCTGGAGTACATAGCTAATTCCAGGCCAGCCAGGGCATTAATAAGACCCCATTTGAATCTGTTCAGAAAGGGGTAGGCTTCCCATGGGTGTCAACAAAGTGTGGCATACCAAGTTGAGGTAGGACTAAGCCCTACCCCTGATATTAAAGACTGAGTGAATTCTGGAGAACAGAGGGGAGGTGGGAGGAGGGAATGGGGAAAGAGGAGGGTGAAAACTGAAATCAGAATGTAAAATAAAAGAATAAAAGTAATAATGATAACAAAAGGACTTTTTTAAATAAAAAAATCCCATCTGAAAATAAAACAAGTAAGTAAAGGAGCAAACTAATAGCTCAAATAGATTTAATCTTGGTCACAAACCATCATTTTCTAACTAAATTACAATAAACAGGTACACAATGTTTGGAGAAGATTGTTATATGTATTTCCACAGACAACAATTGACTCTCAATCAAAACTAATCAGATACATAAGAAAACGAATTTGATAAGTTAAAGAACACATGTACTAAAGTTAGAGTTTGACTCTCAGAAAGTAAATAAAACAGTTATAGAAAAGGACTTTAAAATGATTTTGTATGTAATTTGAAGCAATCGTCAGAGGCAACATTTTTGTAGGAACTATAAAATATAAATGAAATGGTTTCTGCACATAGAAAGAGCATGGAAGGATTTTTTTTTTGAGAGTGGCCTTGATGTTAGTGGCAACCATAAAGTAAAAAGTTGAATGAGCTTTTTCTTACATATTTGTATTTTATAACACTCCCTGTGGCATTCACCCGGGAAAATCATACAAATGTGTGCTAAACATTCTATATAAAAAACGCTGAAAGTGACAGTGTTCTGAATATCAAAATCGATGTATCTACTTTAGAATGGTGGGATTCATAGTGGTCTATTTAGATAATGGAATAATGCAGACATAAAACACCATGACATATTTTTATACAGCATATATAAATCTCCAAAAATAATACTGAGTGAGAATCCAGACACAGAACAAATATATATCTGTGAGGTATTGTGTACATAAGGTCTAAATCACATTACAACCTGGAGCACTGGCTCCCTTCAGGAAGAGACAATGACAGAAGTCTGCACAGAGGGTGTTCCAAGAGACAGAGGTTGCTGCTCTGAGGTAGATAGTGTGGCTCTCTGTGTTTACCATCATTCATTGAGCTGGGTTCATGATTTGTGCACTTCTCTCTCTGTGGCATTTACTGCATTACAAGCCATATAAAATTATAAATAAAAATAGGCATTCAATAAATGTTGTTGGAAGAATTAATGTATGAATGGATAGATCAATGAATCTTGTTTCAGGAATTTACAGCTGCTAGAGAGAAAAGGGCAATGGGAAAAGGTATTAAGAAATGAATAACCTAACAACTTCACCTGGACTTACTAGGATTTATGTCACTGTTAAAATGAGGTGACTATCGGGCACTTGAAATAAATGTCTTTCCGGATATTACCCAATATTTGACTTAGCAATAAATTCTCTCTGTTATTATAAACCAAATTACTCTCACAGTTAACATTCTATTTGCCATTGGTCATATTTTACTTGTCTTTTACTAAAGACTGCTCTCGAGACAGACCATGCTAACTAAATCAATAAATCTTTGACTAGAAAGGACACTAGGAAAAGTGCTTGTTAAAATAACAGACGTGGGGCTGTTATACGGGGTGCTTTTACATTTTGGCTGAGTTTGAAAATTAACACATACAGATACTCAGTGAACTCTTTTCTTAATTCTGGTACCATTACTATATGAAAGCAGTAATTTGCCAAGAGTTCCCAAAAATCTCTAGAAAGTTGAAGGGTAGTCTCCCAAGTGGTTAAAATATTCCTTGGTTTTACCAATAATGTACAATAATCTGCTTTGTTATTTCATTTTTGGTATTTTACTTTATTTAATTTGTTCCAATTTTTATTTCCAAAACTGGTTAATAGCTAACATTCTCCTTCAGCTGTTTTATAAGTCAGTTTATCATTTGAATCTCAGGCAAATGGAAGGATTCCAGAAAGTTTTACAGAAGGTAGGGTTGGCCTTAAGGAAAAGATAATGGCATTCAATCTTCAGAAATTCAGCAATATATTGAAGTTTCCCAACACAAAAAAAAATATTTAAAGACAATGGTATTTGGAGCAAAGCTTAAGTTGCAGTGTAGGAAACTGCAGAGTAAGCAGTTAGCACCTATTGTCATTAGAAGTTACTCTTCAGTAAATCTCAAAACACACTTTGAATATGAACTGTCTTGATGATTTAACGTCCATGAATCTCACTAAAGACAGTAGGCCATGGAAGAGGCCAGAGGACCACCTTGCTATGTTACATCTGAAACTTCAACTGCACATGCATACCCTGTTCTTTGTGGCCAACCAAGGAAGCATTGCTTGTCATAGCCAGACCTGTAAACAACCTAAATGACCCTTGACTAAAGAATGGATAGGGAAAATGTGCTACATTTACACAATGGAGTACTACACAGAAAAAAAAAGTAATGACCTCTTGAAATTTGTGGGCAAATGGATGGATCTAGAAAACATCATAAGTGAGGTAACCTGGACCCAGAAAGACAAATATCATATATACTCACTTGTAAGTGGGTTTTAGACATAAAGCAAAGAAAACCAGCCTACAAATCACAGTCCCAGAGAACCTAGACAACAATGAGAACCCTAAGAGAGACATACATGGATCTAATCTACATGGGAAGTAGAAAAAGACAAGATCTCCTGAGTAAATTTGGAGCACTGGGGACCATGGGAGAGGGTAGAAGGGGAGGGGAGAAGGAGAAAGGGGAACAGAGAAAAAAATATGAAGCTCAATAAAATCAATAAAAAAATATCCTGTTGTTTCACCTCCCTTTATATCTTCTTTCATAGGAAGCTTCCTCCCAATGTGGAAGCTTTTACCCTCAGAGGAAGCTGCTGCACAACACTGTTTCGTTCTACTGTCTAAATCACGCTAGACTCTGCTACTTCTTCCTAATCACATCATTGCCTCCCAGCCCAGATACTTTGACTCTAACAAAGACGACTGTTACAGTCATACCTGGCTTCCACTTGTGCTATTCAATCTAACCTTTCATATCATAAAAAAGAATCCTTTACTTTTTGTCATTTTCTCTTATTTTGCATGCCTGTGTAGGTGTGTATGTTTATGTCTATGTGCATACATCACAGCATGCCTTCGGACTCCAGAGTATGGCTTGTGGAAGTCAATTCTCTCCCTCTACCATGTGGACCCTATCAGGCTTAGCATCAAGCGCGTTTACCCACTGAGTCACCTCACGGGCCAAGAACTCTTTGTTCTAAGTTTTTAAAATTTGTTTTAGCTACCAAGCACAGTTTCCCCTCACTCCTCTTCTACTGTCTTCTCCCCCACCTCCTTCTACACCCTAATTCACTCCTCAGATAAAATAAAGCCTCCCATCGGGGTCAACAAAGCATGGAATATCAAGTTGAGAACTCTTTTTAAGGATAGAATTTGTATCTCTTCTATTTGTAATCTTTCAGCTACTTAATAATACTCTCCAAAAACTACCTCTTTCCTTCTACATAACCCCAAAATATCATACAATCTGCCCCTATCTGTATGTATAACATAAAACAATATTATTGACTTTCCCACTCAAATACAATTTTTTAAAGATTTCACAAACTGTAACACTCTTTGTCCCTTTAAGACCCTTACTTTCGGGCCGGGCGGTGGTGGCGCACGCTTTTAATCCCAGCACTCGGGAGGCAGAGGCAGGCGGATCTCTGAGTTCGAGGCCAGCCTGGTCTACAAGAGCTAGTTCCAGGACAGGCTCTAGAAACTACAGGGAAACCCTGTATCAAAAAACCAAAAAAAAAAAAAAAAAAAAAAGACCCTTACTTTCATCTAGAATATTTCTTCACAAGCAAAACTGACTGTGTCTGCCCTTCAGATACCAGAGTGAAATTCTTTTACCCAGGAAGTTTGTCAAACATTTTAAATTTCCTTTCTGTCAAAGTCAATTGTCACAGAATAAAGACAGAAAAAATGTCTACTCTTACACCAGAAATACATGGAAAAGTCCATTCTCACACCATGAGGACAGAGGCCTCTTCTCATTGCCATGGCCTAGACACCTAAAGCAGACTTGACCCACATATACATATGTAAAGAATTCATGAACATATTAGAATGGACTCATTCATGGCACAGTTTTTGTTTCTAAAAACCTACTGACATATGTATACATTTAACTACAAAACCTACTCTAGATAAGAGTACTTCTGAATGTCCTTTGAGAGTTCCTCCATATTAACACACCATACATCACCTTTCCCCACATCGGGGTAAATATTCTGTGTGTATGCATATTTCTAAATCAAATCTTCACAGGCACAGAATTTCCTCAGAGGTACGGAGCACCTCCCCTGTTCCCATATGCACCTGCTGACCTCCCGTTTGGAGCACTGATTTCTAGTAAATAAGGCTACTGAGTCTTGAAATGGATAGCTCTCCTGTCTGATGCTCATACGTGGCTGAGAGACCAGCCCCAAACCTACTGATGAGGAAATTTCCAATGATAACAGCAGGCTTGACATTGATGAAGCCTCCCCATCTGGTGTGGTTAGAGGAGCACTCATGGATAAAGGGTTGTGAAATGTGTTCTCCTGGCTCCTAGCCACCACCACCTTGTGCTAAGCTTTCTTTCTTGCACCGCTCTGCCATTCCCCAGCCCCCACAGTAAGCTTTGAAAGAATTCCCCTAGAAATTCCAAGCTGCCTCCATGTCCCATGCTGTTGCTATCTTGAGTAACCTGCATTGCTTTATTAGATAGGGAAAAGCGCCTTCCTTCCCTTTGGATGTGATCAGAAAGTTCTTATGCCAAGAAGAGGGTTTTATGAGCAGTCTGTGTCACATTAATGTCCCCTCAGAGGCCAATGCAGTGTCTAATGGCATTTCTCAGCACATTTTAAAAGTCAGCAACATTCTTAAATGACCGTGGATGCTCCATCCATGGTCCTTTAGCCATTTTCTTTATTTCCATTTGGATGCAGTAAACGGGAGGTGGCACACTTAGGCACCCAGGCTGATCTAATGGACTCCACGCATTTTCCAAATGTCTTGTTTGCTTTTTTTTTTTTTTTTCATAAAAATGATTTGAGGATTCAGTGTCCCATTGCCTTAAGAAAAGTACGCACCCTTTCTGTCATACATATAATTACATCTGAATAACTCTAATAGCATAATAGACTAATTAGCTTCCTGGCCTCAAATTATGAACTGATATTAAGCATGGTGGAGATAAATGCTTTTCATGTCCTCTGGAAAGAGGGGGAAATTGAAATGCCCTGGGCTCATGTGCAACACTATTCTTGGTACTAAATACAAGCATAGAATTTTAAATATAATTGAAAATTTATAGAAGAACTTGTTTACCTTCTACATAATGTACCCTGAAATAACATGAAATTTTAAAATTGAAGGGCTTTGACTGATAAATGAGAAATAAATATCTTGGCTAAGGATATAAACAACCTAATGAAAGGCTTAAAAACAGAAGCCAAAAATCTTTATTTTCAATTTGTTTTTATCTAATACAACATCCCTAATTATTTGTTCACAGCGAAAATTACCTTATTTACTTTTAGTATGATCAGTAGTACTGAAAATATTAGCCAGACTGAAGAGCAGAAACAGTGTTAAAATTTTTCTAACCCTTGAGAATTATCACCATAATATCTTATTTCTCCTTCTGTCACATGATCTAAATGTCTAAATTTTGTGGAAATTGGTGGCGTTGTGTGTGTGTGTGTACATGTGTGTATACATGAATACACAGAGGCCAGAGTTTAAAATTGAGTGCCTGTCTTTATTCCTCTCCACATATAATTTAATTTTTGAGAAAAGAGTCTCTCACTGATCATGAAGTCAATGATTGGCTAGACTGCCTGACATGACGTCTCCAGGATCTTTCTGTCTGTTTCTCCCCAATGCCAGGATTACAGATGCACACTGCCAACCTTAACATTTACTTTGTGGGTACAGAGGTTCTGAACTCTTCCTGCTTGTATAGCAAACACTGACTGGCCCCTTTCACCAGCTTTTAAATGATGTTTTTACATTTACCAAGGACTTGGTCTTGATGCCTTTACAATAAACATAAACACTTATAAGAAGACATAATTATGTGTTTATATGTTATAAATTTTGATGAGATACATGGTGATATTTTGTCAGAATCATTCACAGCTACTTTGTTCTCCCATATTGATAACCAATAAATTGTGCTTCATCTTACTTCTATTTCTGCATTAATAACCAATAGCCAAAAGCAGCTTCTTAAGGAAAGAGTTCTTTCCATCTTCCAACTTCAAATCACAGTCTACCTTTAAGAAAAACCAAGACAAGAACTCAAGACAGAAATCTGGAGGCATGAACTGAAGCAAAGACCATAGAGGAACACTAATTACTGATTTGCTCTCCATGGTTTGTTCAGTTTGATTTTTTAAAGAACTCAAGACCAGATGGGGAGTAGAAGTGATGGGGGCGATGGATATGATCAAGATACACTGTATGCAATTTTTAATGAATAACTTAAAGAAAAAGGCAATAATACAGAAAGAATCCAGGACTAACTTCCGAGGAGTGACACTGCCCACAATGTGTTGAATCTTCTATCATCAGTCATTGATCAACAAAATGCCCCATAGATTTGTCTACAGGTCAATCAGATGGAATCATGACCTAAGCTGTGTCCAATTGACAAAAATGAAACAGTATTATGTATGCAGATAGACATATTTTTGACATAATTACAAGCAGAATATCTTTGTACCTTACTTGTCATGTCTTCATTAGTAATATAATTCACTAGTAAAAGATAAAAGGTGCTACATGGTTAACTTCAACTTTCCCTTGCCTCAGGGGTTTCTTATCAAATTGTTTCTTGCCAACAACAATGAAAAAGATGAGATAGTCCACGTGGGCTGTGGTACCACTACAGGGTATGTATGAGCATCTGCCATTGAGTAAACAGACATGACCAACAGGTTTCTTCCCTGTGAGCAATCGGAACCTGATTCTGTGCTTCGATTAGCTCTAACAAAATTAAAATTTGGATTCAATGGCTGAAGAGATGGATTAGTTCTTAAGATTACTTGCTAGGCAGAGTTCAGCTCTCAGCACCCATGTCAAAAAGCTGGACATGGTTCATAAACCAATCGACTTGATACGCTTGACTAGGATATTCCATCTGATGCCTTCCAAATAAGATATTAACTCAGTTTCCAGTTAAATCCTTCCAAAGTAACAGACTTACTGTAATGGTTTGGGTACAAAATTTTACCAGCAGTCTCAAGTGTTTAAAAGTGAACTTAGCTCGTGGCAATGCTTTGGTAGGTTGTGGAACCTTTGGGTATAAGGGCATAGATGAAGGAGAGGGTTTCTGGGATTGTTGAGGGATAACATTGCTTCATTGCTGAGGGATAACACTGTTGGGGGCACATACAGTATTTTTGCACCTTAGTTGTGATCATTATTGGGGGATTTGTTTTGTTTTGTTTTCAGACAAGTGAGACTGTTCTGTGTGTGCTGCAGGCCTTCATGCAACTGTACAATATGAGTCTCAGGGCGCAGTGTGCTTCCCTACATTTTAAACGACCACAGGTTTATGGTTTCTAGCCCACTTTCTTTTGAAACTTTCAATAGAGAACCATTTCTGTTTTACAATCTAGCAGATAGTTTTATAGGACAGCTTGGTTAATCAGAAGCTGGCTTGCTCACAATGCATTTTCCTCCAAAGTGGCAAAGAGAACATCCATCCTTGCCAATGTGGCAAAGTGCTTTCTATACGATAAATTGGAAGACAATCTACACCCGTTTGATTTTTACTTTTATATTATTCTGCTTTTCACTGACTTTTGTTTTTGATGCTCTTATTTCCCTACAGATCTCAAGCGATGTGCCTGCTCGACAGTCACTATTTCTTCATTCCCTACTGCTGTTCTTTGCACTTGAATTTTGCTATAAATCTTTTAGAACTGTTATGTTGAAGCCTGTTAGATCCTTTACTTTATGGTCTATCTTCTCAAAGGCATTCATTCATCTGAGCTTTTACATAGCAGACCCATAAAGACAATCCTTTAGACTCAGAGTCAAGCATATTTTTCCCTAACACGCCATAATTTCTAGTTTTCTTTGTTCACAAATTTAAAATATATGGTCTTTGTAAAGCAAAGAATCACAAGTTCCTCTTTTACTATGTTCATTTAAGTATTTCATGTTTTCTAATGTCAACCTTAATTTTTATTTTTCAGGGAGAAAATAATAACTATCTCTTATGAAAACACTAGGGTTACTTATATTACACTAAAGATCTTTTTATTCCATTTTCTGGTAATGGATTGCTGAGTTTTTTTCCTGACAAACTGCTATAGCTGGTAATTTATATCAACAAGCATGCTTTATTGTTCTTGTCTTACTCATATATTTTTAAATGTGTAGAATATCAATTTTTCATTTTTATTTAACTTATTTTTATGTGTGTATGCATCTATGTGTGTGAGCAGGTAAGCATTCATGTGTGCTCACATAAAGGGCCAGAAGACATCTTTCCTCAGGAATTTGCTACCTGTTCATTTGAGGTAGGGCCTCTCTCTGGTCTGCAGTTCACCAAGCAGGCTAAGCCAACAAAAGCCTGTCGTCATCTTCCCAAAACTGAAATTACAAGTGTGCATTACCACGCCCATATTTTTACCTTGGTTTTTGGAATTAAGTTTAGGTCACTATGCTCACAAGGCAAGCATTTTGCCAACTGAGCTAACTCACTCGCCCAAGCTTTTATTTCATGTATCATGTGCTTTATGTTAAGTTCCTAATAATTTTCTAAAATAGAAAGAAATAAAAGTGAAGAAAATATTAAGCATTATAAAAAATACAAGATCTCAGTAAGAGAGAGATTGCACCATCAAATATAAGAAAATACTAAAATCATACACTGAAAACATATTTCTGGAATCAGAGTCTTGGAAACTGTATAGTTTTCTGAGGTTACCTACATGTCTACATCTCTCTACAGTAGAAATCAAAGTATATCTAGATTAGCCACAGAAATTCTTCTAAAGAGAGATGTCTTGTCAAATTTTTCTTTGTAGAGTGTAGAAATGACTTCTTACAACTTCATTGTAGCACAAGATATGGAAGGGGCCAAAATGTCAACAAGCTAAGGTCGAAGAATTTTGTGTTTGACCCAAAGCATGAAAATGGAGAACATTTCTGGTGGTCTGCCCATTTAATTATTCACAAGCCAGTTCTACTGTTTTAATTGTGATGTATTTAATATCCAGCTTGGACTATACAACATGTGTCTAATATCCATGCTAACTCTAAGTGAGCATTACAATACTGAGTTTATTCTTGATGTTGGATTCCCCTCTGTATGCTGTGAATACCATTGGTTAATAAAGAAATTGGCTTGGCCTGATAAAGTAGAACAGAGAGCTAGGTGGGGAAAACTAAACTGAATGCTAAGAAAAGGAAGGCGGAATCATGGAGAAGTCATGGAGCTAGAGACAGACATGCTGAAACCTAGCCTGTAGGACACGCCCTGTTGTGGTAGATATAAAATAATGGATATGGGTTAATTCTAGAAGTAAGAGGTAGCTAGTATTATGCTTAAGTAATTGCCCAAGCAGTGATTTAATTAATAAGGTTTCTATGTAATTATTTCAGGACTGAGGAGGCAGGAACTAACTAGCGGCCTCCCTAATACAAATTGGGGCTCCAACGTGGTTGACTATATCCACATAAAACCTGAGAAAGCTTGAAGAGGAATTCTAGACACGAAAAACAAAGTTTAGCCACATTATTTTTTCTAAATGGGCTTTGCTTGCTGGCAGCATGCTGCAGCTCCTTTAAGAGAGGTTTCCTGATTCAGCTATAGCAGAGAAAAAGCCACGCCATTTTGAAATGGTGGCTTCCTGGACCATGCTTCCACTAAGAACTCTAACAAGGAATGGCTAATGAGCATTTAAATGCATTTTAGGAGCAGAGTGCATTATGTTGCATAATGGCAACATAGACCCTCTGTGTGCCTAAAAATGGGCAATGTGCATGGTTCTTAGAAGCGGCAAACATGTCTCCACCATGTTGGACTGTGCAGATCAAGCAGGCAAGACTGTGGAGTTGGTCTTAGTCAAGCTTACTTAGCATTAAAAAAAGTGCTCCTGGTCAAAAGATAATTTAGATATGCAAGAAAGACAAATTCAGACATAAAAGATGTCTAAATGGGTCACAGTATGTTTTTAAAATGTATGTAGGCTTAGGAGAGAGAAGATAAAGAGTATAGAGAATCATTAAAGGAAGCTAAGTTAAACCAGAATAGATATTTTAAAGGTTTCTTTACTTAAAAATATGGGTCTCAGGTTATGTTGTTTTGGAAGAGAGGTTCTCCTTTTGTTTCAGCAGAGGATGAGAACCTGTAGAATCCTTCCAGATTAATGTGGTTTGATGATACAAGACCCCCTGAAAGATTGCCTTGATCACCCTTCAAAAATAACTTTACTCAATAAACAGCAGGAAGTAGTTTGTTGAGAACTACACCAAAATTCCCAAATATTATTTATAAATATTTGCTTACATTTAAAGAGGGATATGATATAGAGATTTGCATTGATATGGATCTTGGTTTATTGATACAAATTTTAGATCAATTTTGTTATATGTATATTTCTGCTCTTGATTAAAGTATTGTGTTTGTGCAGCTCTCTTAAAAATGTAATGTATATCTCTGAATGTGGCCAACAGTGGGGGCTGACTGAGAAGCAAAGGACAATGGCGCTGGGCTCTGATTCTTCTGCATGGATGGGCTCTGTGGGAGCCTTCTCAGCTTGGTCGAACACCTTCCTGGACCTGGGGGGAGTTGGGAGGACCTTGGTCTTAACATAGAGTAGGGAACCCTGATGGCTCCTTGGCCTGGAGAGGGAGGGAGGGAGGGTATGGGTGGAGGGGAGGGGAGGGAAGGGGAAAGAGGAGAGGAGGGAAGGGGGAGGAGGAGGGGAGGAGATGGAAATTTTTAAATATAAAAATATAAACGATGAAAAAAGAAATATAGGTTAATAGATAATCATCTATAGTTGTCAAGCTTATAGTCATATTAGTTAGATTTTTCTAGATGTACAGAAATGTATTTCAGATGGATAGGCATTCTTCAAACCTTTCAAAGGCTACAGAATATGGCATTTAAAATGTTTAAAAACTGAGAACTTTTCATGACAATGAGACACGACTGCTCCTAGCAGAAGATGAGACAGTCCTTTGGGATTCCTGCTTCATGAAATCGTCTGCTAGACATTCTGCAGGACACAGAAGAAAGTGACTGAAAAACTGCTAATATAGGCAGAACTGTCTTTGAAATTCCCTACTTCATGGAAAAGTCTGAGATATTATGTGCCAGTAGGCTGATGATGGGTACCCACAATGGTACAGAAGAACTTTGGGTGACTATCCAAGCAGTGAGATGTCTTTGTCATTTCTAGAGTTTTGGAAGTTGCTTACAATACACTTCCTATTTACTTAGGTAATATTATATCCTTCTTGAGTCTTCTATGGGGTTGAAGAATATAGTTATAGTTTTCCTTAATTATAATAAAAGATAAAGTAGATATAAATATTGTAACTATAATTCTTACTTGATACCTGTTTTGTTACATGTAATTTTGATATGTTAAAGTTAAAACCTTCCTTTTTATTTAAACATAAGAGGGGGGTTATGTGGGATTCCCCTCTGTATGCTGTGAATGCCATTGGTTAAAAAAGAAACTGGCTTGGCCTGATAGGGTAGAACAGAACTAGGTGGGGAAAACTAACCTGAAAGCTGGGAGAAGGAAGGAGGAATCATGGAGAAGTCATGGAGCCACTAGAGACAGACATGCTGAAACGTTGCTTGTAGGCCCCGACTCTTATGGAAAATTATAAAATACTAGGAATGGGATAAATTAAGATATAAAAGCTAGCCAATATAAAGCTAGAGCTACTGGGCCAAGCAGTGATTTAACTAATACAGTTTCTGTGTTGTTGTTTTGGGGCTGAGCAGCCAGGAACAAACAAGCAGTCCTCCTACTACATATTCTATAAAACCTATGCTCAAAGGGGGTAATAAATGTGTTTACAGATTGTAGCTGGAAGAATGGTCAACATGGAATAACTCTAAGATTCTAAACTATTGGTATGAATTCCACTCTAAGCTACCTTGTCCTTTTATATCTAGACATTTAGTCTCATGGCATGCATAAGCATGTGTTATATGATGGATTTTTCTCCAACGTCATATAATCATTCCATTATCACCTTGGAATAGAGAAAAATATTGTCTTGCTATCATGAAAATAAAACAAAATAGATAGTGTTAATTAAGTCTATAAAAAGGATCATGGAATGACCACCATTCCATAATAGAAAGAGAGGGAGAAGGGAGTCACCTACCTCTCATATGGGATTTCTGCTTCCTCCTTCTTGCCCTTTCCAGATATAAGTGATCTTGGGAAATGCTGGGATGCATAAGATGTAGGATTAAGTGAAAGTTGGAACCCATGATAGTCTCCACGAACTTGGATCATGCTGGTACTTTGCCGTGATACAGCACTTTTACAGTTACCCACACTCCTGTAAGTAATCCCTCTCCCATGTATCCATAAGCAAACCCATTAAACTTGGTCCACCAGGATAGATAAGGGTGGAATCCTTACTTTGGTCTATCATCAGTGTCCTGCTTGGGGTGAAAAGACAGAAATTTATTCACATCCCAAGGAAAAGTCTCATGACAACGGAACTTGCATCTTTTCTCGGTTAGGGCATTTTCTCTTTTCTGTGTTACTAAAATCACAAAATTGCAGACTGCTCTGTGCCAGTCTTTCTTTACACATTCTTTGAAAGGTCCTTGAGGTTTTCTGTGAATATAGATGATCTCTAATGATTTACTCCTTTTAGTGTCAGAATGAGACCAGGCATTTTATGCTCTGTGAAGTCAGATTTATCATATATGCTATTGTCCAGGGACCAGCCTTCTTAGCAGCTGGGGGGGAAGGGGAAAGGGCTGCCTATAATCAGTCATGCACTGTGTTGGTGCTCAGCATCCTTTTCACTGTTGGGTCTGACCATATTTCCCACAGTTGGATATATATTCATGTCGGCCCAAGCCCCGGCAGCAGGTAGTTTGTCTATTTGATATGTTGCTTGCCTCCAGAAGCCTGACAGTTTTCCCTGTGCAGTTTTAATACATACTGATGAGTTTCCTGAGCTACACTGTGCACTCAAAAACCCTCATAGTTCCCCAAAGGGTATTCGCCTTGTGTAAAAGTTCTCAGTATGGTGGTCTCTGGACAACTAGAGACTGTTTGGGGTACTAGAGGAGTCTTGGGGAACCCCCCATGCAAATTCACAAGGCTTAGTAGGGAAATTTTTACTTTCATAAATATGACAAGGTTAAGATCATATCAAGTTATCTTGATAATTTATTAATTAATGATTAGTGAAATCGCTACTTGATAGATCTGAGTAGCACTGATTGCTAAATCTAATCAAATTATAGTTACATAAAAGTCATTTGTTGATAAAGCACTAAGTCTTAGAGGCTATTAAGAAATCTGAATGACAGTAGGCATTTATGCTCCTTGGAGCTGAGTAGATTCAGACTCACTGTAAGTGATCAGCTATCCATGACAGCGCATCATGTAGCTGGCTGTTATGAAAACAGTCTCAACCATGTAACTTAATACAGTTTTTTTTACCTTAAAATCATACAAAATAGATATTGATTTCTTCTTATGAACAGAAAACATAAATTAAAACAATACTAATCTGAAATTTCAATCCTAGCTACAGCCTTGTTCTATGGATTATTTTATAGGACTTCATCTTAAAAAGAAGCAATTATCTAAGTGTAGACAAATTGAACAATTTTAAGTAAGGAAATTACTCACTTTTTGGGTTTATCTAATTCGCATAGCTTAATGCTAGAGCTCTTCACTATATGATAAAGTGGGCTGGGCAATTGTTTTCCCATTAAATATTCTGGTTAAACATAAAACATATCTAGTGTCAATAAGTCAGGACTTGCTGTATACAGTCACAGCTGCTTTTCAGCATTTATTGCATTAAAGAAATAAGACAATGAGGACCCGTCTTCCAGAAAGCAGTGTGGAAATGAAATTATAGCTTCATTGACCTAGCAAGGCCGTGACAGAGAGGTCAAGCACCATGACATGACTGTTTGGTAGAACCTTATGTTCCCCATGGTGTAGAGAGTGTTTGTCTACTGCCCAAGCTTTTATGCCCTGGCTTTCCCATGGCATATGCATCACAGAAAGTAGTATGTCTAAAATCTTTTCTTTTCACTCTATCCTTCTGAGTATCTAGGTAGATTCCTTTGTTGTTATTGTTGTTGTACTAAACTCATTTTCCAGTAGTCTCTCAATCTTTAAGGTGGATTTTTAAGGATAGTGTTTTAAACTTAATTATTCAACATTATGATTTACTAAGTAATTTTCAACGGCTGGTCCATTTTCCTAAAGACTTTAAAATTCCAGAGAATTTTCCTCTATTTTTTGTAATTACTCTTTATTTATGTAGTATTCAGATTGTTTTTATCCTCAACCCCAAGTTTTCAATGCTCTCCTAACTGGACCATCAGCTAATTTATAGTCTATGAGTAAGTGCAGAATTGGTAATACTTATATGAAAGAGCCCTGGGCTTGCAGGTGAGTTTACACTAAGTGGTCAGCGTTGAGTTTGTCAGATGAGCAATGGCTCTTTATTCTTGTGTCTTATATTTAAATTTTCCATTTTGTGTTTTATGAAAACAGTTTGAAGAAAATGAAAAAAATAAAACAAGAGCCAAGTAGTGGAACGGTTTTATTTAGACATCATTGTGAAACATGGGACCCTAGGTGGTACTTCGAACTTCCCAGTCCTGCACAACACAGAGTTGTCTCTGGACATCTCCAGTGGAACACCAGGATTGTGCTGGTTCTGAGCCTGCCTCCACATCCATACCCTCGACCACCCCATCAGCATAACTTAAAGTCATATACCATATTAAGAGACAGGATCATGGGGATGTAATCAAGAAATCAAGTTGTTCTATGCACTGAAGGCTTTTTTAATGAAAAAGAAATAGTTCATCAGACCAGGATGAGAAAAGAGAATGAACAACATTTATCTCAGTAACATCATTCAAAAAGAAAAAAAAAAAAGGCTGACATGGTAGGAAACCAAGGCAGACCAAATCACATATATCTCTGCATTTCTGAAAAACTCTGAGCAGTGTATCTCATGCTCAGCACCAAAGGTATAGTTAAGGCAATGACCAATTGCCAGCAATGAAGTTTTCTTTTTGGATAAATGATTCTGACAGAAACAGGACAATAAATAGCTTACTCATCAGGCAGAAAAGACTCATTTCTAAAGCAAATCAATGTTTCTTAGAAAACCTCGTGCTATCTCATCAATAGTTTACAGTGTGTAGAAATCTAATTACCATCCTGTCAGCCAGATCTGTTGGAAACAACTGGAGAACCACTGGGTTGATGCTGCATCTACCACAGCTGCATACTAGAAGGTTAACAAGTAGACCACTAACTTTCTGTTTCCTCCCTCTTTTAACTCAAGAATATAATTTAACTAGGTAGCATAATTGGTCCTTTTAGACAAATGCATATTGTAAATATGGAGGACAATCAACTAAAGCCTTGTTAGAGAAGCAATCCTAAACGTGAAATTCCAAAGTTTGGATGCTTCAGAAACTAGTTAAAAATATGCTGGGCACTGTGGCCCTCACTTTTAGTCCCAGTACTGAGACAGAGGCAAGCCTTATGTACACAGTGAGTTTGAGGCCAGTCAAGGCTGCATAGTGGCAACCTCTCTCAAAAATCTAAAATAAACTATATTTACATCTATCGATCAGTCTACTAATCTAATAACTTTTCCTTTAATAAGGCAGACGCAAATTGAGCTAGAAGCTTGAAGGTCTGTGTTAAAGCTATCCAAATTCACACACAAAATGAACATTGGGATCCCTCTGTTAATGCAGAGTACACCCCAGTTCATCTTTTAGTTCTTAATAAACTTAGGCAAGCCCCCTCTCTATTGCATCCAGCAATGTTCCTCTACCAATAGCCATAAGGACAGGTAAGTAACTAGGTTCATTTGTTATTTGATTTATATGCTTATGCATGACTAACTAAGACGCTAGCAAATATTTAACTTCCAAATATTTCTTCACAGCTCTGGGGATTCTACTCAGATTTATGTCTTTTCAGTTTCAGTCGGCTAACTTTCTCTTCACCCCTGAATGATGCCACATAAATCTTTACCCCCAGGATCTTTAAACATTTCAGCATGTTCTACCTTATCTCCTGCTCCTGATCACTACCTATCTATGAACAATACTCAACACTCGGACTTGAATACCATTCTGATAAATCAGTCTTCAATGGCCTGCATACCCTTTACTAGGTTGGCTCCATTCATCAATGATGGCAAACCTCCTTAGTGATGCCAAACCTCAAACACCGCTACAAGAGCTGAACTGTGTTTCCACAAGACACTGGGGGCGGGGGGAGATCATTCCAGGAAATGAAACTTGGATTAAACTATCATTGCTTGAAACATACTGACTGGAGTGAGTACAGACAATGGCTTAACTTGACCAGTTGAACATAAAACAGCAAAGTAAAAACAGAATCACTTTTTAAAACTCAGTTCCATGATGGAGAGAGGATCACTTTTGAAAACCAGGTCCATGATGGATGTCTGAACTACACCTCAAAAGTATACTGTAAAACAGAAGTTCACATCAGTAATTTAAATGTCTTAACTCATGTATAGAGAAGCCAGTACACCAGTCCCAAAATAAAGCCGACACAATCCGTTTACAGTATTTAGAACTATCAGTTATTTTTATTAGGCTTCCTATATTGATAAAAATCCCACAGTATGAGTTCTGCTTCCTGAAATTAGGATTTAGAATTCACCTGCTTTAGGGTGGGGATGGGGAGAAAGACAGCTCCTCCATTCAGACTTCCTCACAAGAGAACTTAAGAAATTAATTTGTACTTGAATTTGGTAAACAGGTTGGTTATGCCAGTGTGAGTGGGAAAGTTAACAAGCTTTTAAGAAAAATTATAATCATACAAGCTAAATCCCTGACACCTGAATGAAACAGTTGCAGTAAAGACAGATTCCCAGCATGTCTGAGTATTGATTATAGTGGGAATGGTGATCAGTCAGTGCTTCTTTGTTTCTATATTTGGGCCTCTTTTCTAGACCCTTATCCATAAGTTAACCTTTTAAGTGGTGTTGTGAGCAGCACAGTGTCCTTTAGTAAGCAGTGGTTCTGTTTACATTATCCCCAGCAGTCCCTTCTGTTTTCATCTCAGAACACTGACCTACAAACTAATTCCAAAATCATTTACAGCAGCTGAAAATGTTTATGTGGGAGAAGAAATAAATAAGGAATGTTTGACTCAGTAAGAGAAGTTCTAATGAGCTCACACACTGCAGAAAAGATTGCACACCCATTTAGAGAACAGGCTCAATCCATGCATGTACACAGATTCACAATAGCAAGCATGCATCAAGATGAGCACTACACACAAAACAAAGTAGCAAAGAAATAAATAACCAAATATGAGAATATGAACTTTAAGGTGTAAGTAGAGACTGCTCTTTCATTCCCTGCTGCTCAGACCTGAATAATCACACAAAAACTATATTAGTTACACTACTTGGCCTGTTAGCTCAGGCTTCTTATTGGCTAGCTGTAACATCTTAAAACAACTCATTTCTGTTATTCTGTGAATCACCATGAGGCTGTGACCTACTGGTAAGGTTCCAGAGAGTCTTTCTCCTTTGGCAGCTACATGGCATCTCTTTGACTCTGCCTACTTTCTCCCTGTATCTGTGTTTGGATTTCCCACCTGGGTGTACTCTATGAAGTCACTGAACAAAACAGCTTCTTTAATAACCAACGGTAATAAAACATATTCATAGTATATAGAGGGGAATCCCACATCATTAAGGAATTTGAGTTTGTTGTGGGGGGCTATTAATTCATTTTTACTATCTCCTATCTTTCCTTCTTAGGGAGTTTCATAATATGTAATTTTTGATCCCATCCACCATTCCTTCCCACCCATGCAACTTGGTGTTATTTTTTTAAAAATCCTATTAAGAACAATCAATGATGCCCAAGTACTCTTGGATGTGTTGTCTGCCATGGGAGAGTGGTAGACTTACCAGAGGCTACATTCTTAAAGAAAACTCTGTCTATTACAGAAGTAATCAGCCACATTTTGACTGAAGTTCAATTACATTTCACAAATTGAAACCCATATCTGGTGCCATTATTGGGTCAATAACCTATGGCTAGATAGTCATAGGCCCTAAGGGAGGATCTGTTACTATTATTACTAAGTGGACTTAATATTAAACCAACTCCCAAATGACTTAATCATTAAACCCATAGTTTAATATATCTCTAAACACTCATCTAAGAGCATCTATCTTCAGTGGATGGTGGTACTGGCCAAGGTGTTATTAATTATTACATATACACATGAGCTTCTGATCTCTCTGGGGAAATCAGGACAGCTGCATGAAGTGATATCCATATACATCTGTGGCTAGCATATTATAATTTTAAATAGAATTTTTATTATTATATATGTTACTTCATTATATGCTTTTCAATCACCTACTCTTTGCAATGTCATATGTGTTTGATAACATGTATTTTATGCTGATCCAGTTAATTTGATATAAAATTTAATAATATTTTCTCAAAATATAATAGGTAAAATATAAATCAGAGCATATGGTATTGAAGAATTTGAGAGTAAACTTGGACCTGTAATCAAGTATATTACTTAACAATTTCTCAAAATTAGTTGACATATATCATAAAAGATAAAGACCACAGAGAGTGACAGAGTCTATTAATCACCTAGACACTTGCCCTTTTTTCTGATTTCTCAGAAAACTTGGAATCTACCACAAGACCCAGATATACCACTCTTTGGCATATACACAAAGGATGCTCAATCATAACACAAGGACACTTGCTTAACTATGTTTATAGCAGCTTTATTTGTAATAGCCAGAACCTGAAAACAATTTAGATTTCCTTAAACCAAGAAATTGATAAAGAAAAATGTGCTATATTTACACAGTGGAGTATTACTCAGCTGTTAATAATGAGGACACCAGGAAATTTGAAGGCAAGTAGGTAGAACTAGAAAAAAATTATCTTGAGTGACACAATCCAGACCAATAAAGATAAACATGGTGTGTGTTCAAATCCTAAGTGGATATCAGCTGTAAAATAAAGGACATCTGTGTCTTTTGCTTTTAATAACATTGCCTTGGATTACTTTTCGTTTTAAGTAGTGAGTCAGTAAAGATGAAGTATAGCTGTGTCCCATGCAACAGGAGCTGTGATTCTAAGTATCAACTGGTGCTGAGCTGTTAAAACTCATTCCTGAGCTGAGAAGGCTGATTGACAATATGAGGAAGGCTGAGGGTGGCAGAGTCTGCGGCTCATTGTAATGCCAGCATTAAAGCTATGTAAAGAAAGAGTTCCCTAAAACTCAACTGAAGACACCTGAGTCAGCCTTTCAGTAATAATACTGAGGGTTTAGAGTAAAGCACCATGCGGCCACACTCTGTTCAGCTCAGGGCAGTATAGATTCATTCAAGTTATGTATCAGTCTAACTAGTCATCCAGAATATCCAGAACATTCAGAATATTCAGTGTTGTTGCCTAAAAAGTTGTGCTTTGCAATGGGATTAAATTAACACTAGATATTCTCTAAAAACACCCTAACAAAAGCTGAAACCTGGAAAAAAAAAAAGACCTTCTAACACTCGTAACAAGGTCGAGAACAAGGTCTAATAAGTTTTAGTAGAATATACTGTATTCAGCATGTATGCCTGCTAAAACAAAATGTCCCAGCTAATCAGGTGGCACAATGTCAGGAATGTACCCTTTATAGTTTTGAGGTTGGAAGTCTTAGGCCACGGCAGGAACCCATGGCAGGATCTATTCCAGGCTTTCATCCTTGGCTCAGAGATGGTAACATCATGTTTCCATGATGCTTCTGTACGTGTTTCTGCTACACCACTACCACCCTTTAATAAGGACATCAACTAGAAGAGGCCCCATGACTCACTGCGAACTCATATTAAGTAAATGCATTTGACAACTTGATATCAGAATGAGCTTACATATTGGAACAGTAATGGTTAGGACATCAACATGAATTGAGGAAAAGGAATATAACTGAACAGCATACATTAAATTCTAGGATTCAAATGTGTAAAATACACAATTTCAGTATAAAAAATTTCTCGGATAGGAAACTGTCACTCACTTATTAAATATAAAATATATAAGTGGAAATCAACCAGAAAAATGACAGTTGATAAAAATTAGCAGGAAGAATATTGTAAAGAATTCTATAACTTCGAAAAAAACATCATGATGAAGAAAAGATAAACAAAAAATAACATAAAGTAGTACTAAATATATTTTACAATTGAAACATTAATGTTAAATGAAAATTTCACTGGTTAAGATTTGTACAGATATAGCAACAGACACTATGAAAATGAGCCACAGAAAAAAGGAGAACGGTGGGGGAACCCAAGTGGCACAGCATATATACAATGAGCCACAGTGATATAAGTAGAAAGAAAATACTTCTAACACATTGACTTAGCCATGTAATGCCAGCACTAGGGAGGCCAAAGGAAGAAGATCACCCTATGTTCAGTGTCAATGAGCTATACAGAGAGGTTGAAGTCAACCTAAACTGCAGAATAAACCTTATCAGAAAGAAGAAGGAAAAGAAAGAAAGAGGGCAGAAGGGAAGAAGGGAGGGAAAGAAGGAAAGAGGAAGTGAGAGACAGAGGAGAATGTTTGCAGTACCAATGGCATCAAGTTTTATATGTATAGTAAAACAATAAGCTAACTGACTCAAAGGCAAATGAGTAAAAATCACATGTAAATTATGATAAATGTTCTGAAATTCAACTCTGAAAAGAATCTACAGAAAGGGTTTGGGAGATTATACATATAGAGAATCCAAAAAAGAAAATGACTACTAACTTTGAATTTATAGTTTTACAAAACAAAAGTTATAGAATGTGTTGTAGATGCTGAAGAAAGGAGTTGTGAACCGAACACTTGATACCTGGCAAAAATGTCTCTTGAAAGGAAAGAAAAGGGGAGGAGAAGAGAGGGTAGAAGAGGGGAAGGGAAGGGAAGGGAAGGGAAGGGAAGGGAAGGGAAGGGAAGGGGAGGGGAGGGGAGGGGAGGGAAGGGAAGGGAAGAGAAAGAAGTCATAATAGGTAAGAAAATCAATTACCACAATACCTGCATGAGAAGAAATAGTTAAATTTGTTAAGTAGAAATATATCAGGTTATAACATGGATCTATGTAAATAAATTTAATATTACAGAAATGATACACAGAAAGATAAATATGATTTTTTCTAATTCTTTTATCTGAAAGATTACTAAGTATATAAAATAAAAAAGCAAAAATAAAATGATTATGGATGTATAAAGAAACCAAAATAAGGCATAGAACAAGGAGAGTTATAATGCTATAAGGGTCTTCACTATTATTATAATTTGTAGATGAACTATGAAGAGTTAGAGAGAAATATTCTAAATGTTAATTATCTCTAAAATAGACAATAGAGGCAATGGATGCACTACTAGCAGAGATAAAAAATGATACTATAAAATAATTCATAAAAGTAAAAGCAACAAGAGATATGGGGGACAATGAAGAGATGGAAAGTGGTATACATCATAGAACCATATTAGGAAGAAAATAGAAAATAAATGGATATCATGTCAATGCCAATGTGTGTTACATTATCCTTAGATCCCAGTGGTACACCATGAAAACCTGCAGAAGACTGATATGTTGTTTCATGCTACACACTGACAAGGATGTTGATATACAGTCTTATGGAATGCTATGTTGACTCATCATGAGTTAAAGTCCACATACATTTACATCATAATTCCAGCTCTGAGGTTTACCTCTAGTGACATACTCACCAGCAGCTAAAAGGTTCAATTCTCAACTTTGTAACAAGGATAAATAAATATCTCAGAGACCAAGTAAATTATGATCTATACACAGTAGATTTTAAGCAAATACAAAAATTTCCCTAGAAATACAAATTTCCCTAGAAAATTCTTGTATTTATGTATACTCATAGCTACATGTGTGAATGTTTATGTACATAATAAACACATGCACACAAAGCACAAACACATGGTGTCTTAGTTTGCTTAGACATTTATAACAAAAAATCCACATACTTGGTAAGTTTTAAGTAACAGAAACTTATTTTTGAAAGTTCTAGAGGCCAATGGCTAGCAGATGTTTGCCCCAGAGAGGGCACATTCTTGATTTTTCCCTACAGAGTAAAGGGATTAGAGAAACTCCATCAGAATTCCTTCATAAAGGCTGCAGTCGGTTCTAGCCCAATCCAATCTCATAGGCTTCAGCTCACTCTGCATTAACTAGAAAGTGAGTTCAACATACAAATTCTGCAAGAACACAAACATTCAGACCATTAACATATCATATTACACTATAATTTTACATGACTTTTATGATAAAATGGATATAAAATTAAATGAACTAAATTTGTGTTCTCCAATCCTAGAATATAGATTACTGGATAAATAAGCGGGAAATGCATACAAATTCTGGTTACGGCATAGCAATCACATTATGCAGTTTAGGTTTTATGGACATATGTCCCACTATTTTAAAGAGTGTCTTTGTTTATTCTCAACCATCATCAATTGGATATAACATGTCCACTTCTCCTTTTAGCTCTAGGACCACTTGTTTTAAGAGAGAGAGAGAGAGAAATATAAACCAATGGCCACCAAGTATCAGAGAACAGAGAATGTTCTCCTACTGATACCAATTAACCTTAATTAAAAATGTTGAAGAAAACAGAAACACGGAGGACTATAGAAGACAAAAATCCTAGTGCTGAGTGAGTGAGCAGAAGGACTCTGGGAGCTGGGATCAGGAACGAGGCTTCATACCCATGGAGGTAGGGATGCTATCTGTACTTTCTGGAGATGGCAGATACCTCAGAAGAATGAGTTTAAGAGCATGAGATAGACCACTAAGAAAGGAGCATCACTCAGCAGCTACTGATGTCTCTCAAGATTCAAGTAAGGTTGATTCTGGAAACCCCGTAGCCTGGCTTTTAGGAATTAAACCTGGGGTTGCACACATGAAAACCAGTGCTTTGCTGTCGAACTGCATCCCCAGCCTCAACTGCTAGTTTTTGAAGAACCATCTTTGCACTGATACTGCAGTCTCTCTTTCAACTGAGAAAAGCCATGTGGTGGGGATAAATATGGATCTATTTTCATTCTTCTACATGTTGACATCCAGTTATGCCAGCAGCATTTGTTAAAGATGCTTTCTCTTATCCATTGTATAATTTTAGCTTCTTTGTTAAAAATCAGGTGTTTATAGGTGTTTGGATTAATATCCAGGTCTTCGATTTGAATGTATTGGTCAACTTCTCTGTTTTTATGTCAATACCAAGCTGTTTTCATTACTGTAGCTCTGAAACAGAGCTTGATGTCAGAGATGGTGATGTCTCCAGAAGTTCCTTTATTGTCTTTATTGTACAGAGTTATTTTGGCTATCTTGGGTTTTTTGCTTTCCAAATGGAATTGATTATTGTTCTTTCAAGGTCTATGAAGAATTATGTTGGGATTTTGATGGGGACTGCATTGAATCTATAGACTGCTTCTGGTAGGATTGTCATTTTTATTATGTTGATCCTACCTATTCAAGAGCCTGGGAGATCTTTCCATTTTCTGGTAAATTCTTCAGTTTCTTTCTTCAAAGACTTAAAGTTTTTGTTGAATAGGTTTCTGGAAAATGTAAAGGAAATGGACAATTTTCTGGATAGATACCATATACCAAAATTAAATCAAGACCAGGAGAACAATTTAAATAGACCTATAAACTGCAAGGAAATAGAAACTGTCATCAAAAGCCTCCTAACCAAAAAAATCCCAGGGCCAGATGGTTTTAGTGCAGAATTCTACCAGAACTTTCAAGAAGAGCTAATACCTATACTCCTCAAAGTGTTCCACATAATAGAAACAGAAGGTACATAGCCAAACCCTTTTTATGAGGCTACAATTACCCTGACATTAAAACCACACAAAGATTCAACTAAGAAAGAGAATTACAGACCAATCTCACTCATGAACATAGATGCAAAAATATTCAATAAAATACCGGCAAACATAATCTAAGAACATATTAAAAAAATCATCCACCATGATCAAGTTGGCTTCATCCCAATGATGCAGAGATGTTTCAACATACAAAAAAATCTATCAATTTAATACATTATATAAATAAACTGAAAGGAAAAACCATATGATCATCTCATTAGATTCTGAAAAAGCATTTGACAAGATCCAACATCCCTTCATGATAAAGGTCTTGGAGAGCTCAAGAGTACAAGGAACATATCTAAACATAATAAAAGCAATATACAGCAAGCCAACAACCAACATCAAATTAAACAGAGATAAACTTAAACCAATTCCACTAAAATCAAACAAAAGACAAGGCTGTCCAATCTCTCCAAGTATCTTCAATATAGTACTTGAAGTTCTGGATATAGTAATAAGACAATAAAAGGAGATCAAGGGGATTTAAATTGGAAAGGAAGAAGTAAACCTTTTGTTATTTGCAGATGATATGGTAGTGTATATTAGTGACCCCAAAAAACTCTACCAAAGAACTCCTACAGCTGATAAACACCTTCAGTAATGTGACAGGATACAAGATCATCTCAAAAAACTTAGCAGCCCTCTTATATACAAGTGGTAAAGAAGCTGAGAAAAGAAATCAGAAAACATCATCTTTCACAATAGCAACAAATAACATAAAATATCTTGGGGTGACACTAACCAAAGAAGCAAAGCCAACCTTAGTTGTATACTACATGTCAGTCCAGCCAGAGCTACAGATCAAGAACTTGTCTCAAATAAATAGCTAAAGACATAACAATAAAATATGATAGAAACTATGGAATTATAGAAGATGGTTTTTCAGTGACCTGTGAGTTTAATTTCTATATCACTTTTCAATTTCTAAGATTTCTTTGATTGTCATATAATGGAATTCTTGTTTTATTTTTTCTTCAGTTATTTTTCTTAATTTCTATAGATGTATTCTACATGCTAGTGATCTGAAAGTGCTCATTCAATGCTCAAAATAGCTCTCTCTCTGTCTGTCTCTCTCCCTCTCTCTCTCTCTGTGTGTGTGTGTGTGTGTGTGTGTGTGTGTGTGTGTGTGTGTAGACAACTTTAAAAATCACTTCTCTTTCCACCAAGGATCCTGAGGCTTGGCAGCACATGACCACATGACCCTATTTGGTGAGCCATATCACACCCCTTCCAAGGCAGAAGTGGAAAGGTAGGTAAAAATTTTGGGTGCTAATAAGATCGAAGCCAACATGGATTCAGACTTTATTACTCTTCCTTATCAGGTGTTCAGATTTGGATGAATAGTTATATACACATAATAGACAAATAATACATGATATTGGTGATGTGTTGTATAGTGTATGAAAACACAGAATTGGTTGTTTATGCCATTTTATGTTTCATGATTTATGGTTTTGCCCCACTCTTCCACCTTCTCTTGCATTACTAATGATTTTTGCATTGTTTTCTCTGGCTGGCCTTATTTCACCCCATGCTTTTATTTGGTTTTTCTGAAGACATTGATTTAGTAAGGTGTTTCACTCAGAGGAAATTTAATTTCATTGTTAGATCCAATCTAGCTTTTCTAGTGAAATTTATTTAAGTATATGCTATCAAAGCATTTTTATTTAATATTTTGTTTCCTGTAGTAAAAATTTCCTTATAATAGTTTCATGGTCAATCCTTTTACTAAATATTTATCTTGTTAAAACATGTCCCCTGTATATTTTCATATTTCTATGGTTTTTTAAATCAGTTTATATATATTTTAACAGCTCGGCTCTTTCTTCAATTATATGCATTGTGTATATCTATGGTCATAAGTGCCCATGGAGGCCAGAGGAGTTCATGTGATCTCCTGGAGCTGGAGTTACAGATGTTAGAGAGCTGCCATACATGGGTGCTGGGAACTGAATTCAAGTCCTCTGCAACAGTATGATTCAGGTAAAGAAGGGAATGTGTGGAAACATAACACTAAAAGCCTTTTTAAAAGCTGTGTGGAAACATACTATTGTAGAACCTTCCTAACATATATCCATACATAAGAGGAATCTAAATGGAGTAACAATATCATGGGGGAGAAAATGTCTCAACTAGGCATTTTATACCACCAAATAATGCCTACAGTGGAGGGAATGAGTTGTATCTTATTGAGGTATTGTCCAAAGGGAGCCAGTAGACCCCTCCCAAATATCCCAACTATTGCCAAGGCTGTTGATTACACTCCAACATGACAGCAAGGATCTCTTTCCAAAAATGCTACTACCATTTGCTGAACACCATTAAACACAGGAAAAATCAGGTTTGTGCACAACTAGACAACTGAGTCGCATCAATGATGCTAGGAAGTACTTTGCAAACTACCTTAGAAGAAAGCTAATCAATCAATTCATTGAGCTACAAAACCTGAAAACTACAACAAGGATCTGGCTGCGTGACACAAATGTTATGGGAACAACCAACTAGTGTTATTAGATGTAAAACTCACTCTGTGTGATGAAAGCCATATCTGACACTGCTAAAATGGTCAAGAATTTGAAACTAGATAGGCACTGCGGCTAGGGAAAGTCTGATTTATTATTCTTCTAAATGTGTGTAGCAGTAAAATGATTTAATGACATATCTCTATGCTCAGATCAGTGCATTAATCACTCATCAGAAAAGGTTCTTTGTAGTGAGAGGTGCGGGCTGCATTCCCGCCGCCCAGCTTTTGGCCGCCTGGCTAGCTTATGCCCCGAAATAACAACATACAAACTGTATTCATTTAAACACTGCCTGGCCCATTATTTCCAGCCTCTTCCTCCATCTTGATTAACCCATATCTAATAATCTGTGTAGCACCACGAAGTGGTGCCTTACCGGGAAGATTCTAGCGTAAGTCCATCTTGGGCTGGAGCTTCATCGCGTCTGACCTGGGGGCTGGCTTCATGGCATCTGACCCGGAGAGGAGAGGCAGGCAATTGTCTGAGCCATCTACCTCACTTCCTTCTTCCTGTTCTGTCTACTCCACCCACCTATGTTCTAACCTATTAGGCCAAACAGTTTTATTTATTAATTAACCAATGAAATCAATAGATTGATAGAAGACCTGCCTCTATCAGTTCTTCTTGTCCAAAACTGAACATCATTCAGAAGGTGAAAGACTTCAGAGCACTTGGCCATAAAGGGCATAACTCTATCAAACCCCTCCTGTCAAGGCTCAGGGATCTATGTAGAAGAGGAGCCCAAATGATTGTAAGACCCAGAAGTGGTGGATAACTGCAAGGAAACAGCAGCCTCTATACTCAACAGAGCTGATACACATGAAGTCGTAGAAACTGTGTCAGCACACACAGGGCTTGCACAAGTTCAAACCAGACAAAATCCCAGCATGGAGAGGGGTAAGTGGACACAAAATCTCACCCCACTTTTCTCCAATGTAGTGTTGCTGGTTATATCATCCAAACTCCAGGGAAGGCACCATGCCCAGTAATAGTTGGCAAAAAAATAAAAAAATAAACTTCATGTTTGTTTATTAGTGCACGTTTTGTCTTGGATTGGTATGTTTTATCTTTTTGTGTTTTTTGTTTGTTTGTTTTGACATTAATTTTGGGGTTTGTTTGATATTTTTTGAGAAATAGAAATACAAATAAATATAGAGATAAAGAGATAAATCGATAGATAGGGCATGAAGTTGGGTGGGCAGAGAAGTGGGATGATCCAGAAGGAGTCAGAGAAGGGGAAAGCATTTGATCAACACATATTGTATAAAAAATTAAGTAAAAATATTCTAAAGAGTATAATGCACTCTTAACCACTAAGCTATCTAGCCTCCAGTTTATGTTTTAATATTAATTGCACTCAGATCTTTAAACCTTCTAATCTTAAATTCAACAGTTCTCTGGCACTGGCATTTTGCATAAGGTTGCTATAGCAACTACAAGTTCTTTTGAGCCCTGTTTGACTTTTGCTTTGGTCATTTATTCATTGGCAAGATGTAGTCATCAAATACCTCTAAGTGATGGATCATATTGAATGAAGTGTCCACGGAGAATATTGATTTTCTTGCCTTTAATCTAGAATAGTAAATGAGCATTTTCAATTCTCATGCCATAGTTTTCCATATCTCATTGTAGCTTTGGATTGGCAGTTACTTCCTCAACAAAATCGCATAGGAGACCATTGCCATTTCTTTCGCTTTTATGTGCAATTTTTATTATATTTTTACTTTGAAATTCAACAACTGTATTGCTATGTCTCAATTTCAAATACTGTGTGATTGAAAACATGTTGAGTATCAATCTCAAATTCTTCCTAGAAACTTGATCTTTACTATCCTTCCAACTAATGTGATTTTGTTTCCTAATTTATAGAATCTGTCTTTAAAGTAAAACCCTTACTATATGATTTAATTGATTTATTCAGGTATACAAATGTTGTTTCTTCTGGTCCAACTGTGTAAATGTTCATCTTCCATAACTGTTTATCAAACTCAAATCATTGTGACATTTATTATTGCCTGATAGTTAATTTTTCTAAAGAACTCTTTGTCACAGAGTTTCAAGTTACCCTAACCGGTATTTACCTCATCCATTGATGTTTGTTTTTGCTTAAATGCTGTTATGTAGGTACTTTCTCCAAATTGGAGCATTTTTTCTGGAAGGAGACAAGGAATTCTAAAACTTAGAAAGCTTACAATGCTCAGAAACTCAGAAATGTTACAAGATACACAAGCCCTTCCCCAGGGTGGTGTAAGCAGTAAACAATTGGGCTGAGAGGAGACTGATAGATCTGCCTCCAAGATGAGCAGGACTCTGCAGGGATATAGACTTGGGGAGTCATTCCTCATGCTGTATGATGCTTTGTTGATACAGCTGCCTTTGAGTCATTACAAAATATTTCTATAAGACACCCCAATAACTCTTCCCTCCCTATTCCCTTTATCTCAATTTTTTTAAAAAAAAAAAAAAAGACACTCCAATAAACGCATTGTTTCACCAAGCTAGACTGCTATGAGTCAAGACCCTTCTTTGCTTGGACACCCTTGCCCTAGCTGACATTAACAGGCACTTGTTCATGTATCTTCAGAAAGTCACAAGACACATGAAAATATTCTCAGCAAGAATATTTTATACTTTGTCTGGTAAACATTTCCTAGTAACTGTGATTAATGTTTTAAGTTTGTGCTTAGTTTACAATAAATAAGGCTGTTTTGTAATTATTTTGTGACAGCTTTATTAAGCTATTATTTGTTTGTCCTAAAAGGCAATACTTTAAAAGAAACATTTGCTGACATTTTTTTTTCTTCCAGTCCTTATTGCTTCTATCCTACTTCTCTGAGCCATCCAGTCTCTGGGGCCTGGTATTCCAGACAGTGTCAGAGGTAGGCTCAATATCATGGCATGTGTCTCAGACTGAACAAGTCATTAGTTGGCCACTCCTACAATCTCTGTGTCACCCTTATCCCAACACATCCCATAGGCCAGACAGACTGTAGGTCGAAAGTTATGTGGCTGGGTTAGTGTCCTAATCCCTTCACTGAAAGACTTGCCTTTCACAGATGACCAGTTTAGGTTATATATCCCCCTTTGCTAGGAGTCTTAGCTGGGGTCATCCTTGTAGATTCCTTGGAATTTCCTGTGCACCGGGAAGGGAAACTGACTCTGAAATGTCCCCATTTTACAGTTGACTCTTTCAGTACTCCCCCCATCTAATCCCCTGCCTGAACTCTCATGTTCCATTCCCTACATGCCCCCATTTCACTTACGAAGTCTCTTCTATTTCCCCTTCCTAGAGAGATCCAGGTGTCCACTTGGGACCTCCTTGTTAGCTAGCCTCTCTGGGTCTGTAGATTGTAGCATGGATATCCTTTACACCTAATATCCACTTATAAGTGAGTACAAATGATGCCTAACCATATTCTGCTGTACTAATAGATCAGTGCCTAGCACAATAATCATAAGAGAGGCTTCATCCAGCAACTATTGAAAACAGACATAGAGTCCCATTGTCAAACCTCAGGCTGAGCTCAAGGAAATCTGCTGAAAAGAGGGAGAAAGAGTAGGAGCCAGAGAGGTCAATGATATCACAAGAAAACCAACAGAAACAACTAGCTTGGACTCATAGGGGCTCACAGAGACTGAACTGACAACCAGAGAGCCTACATGGTACTGACTTAGGTTTCTGCATATATGTGACAGCTGTATTGCTTAGCCTTCTTGTGGGACTCCTAACAGTAGAAGCAGGGTCTGTCTCTGACTCTTTCACTGGCTTTTGGGACCCTAATCCTCATATTGGGTTGCCTTGTCCAGCCTTAATACAAGGCAAGTTGCATAGTCTTACTACAAATTGATATACCATGCTTTGTCAAGATCTGAAGGAGGCCTGCCCTTTTCTGAAAAGAAATTCAGGGGGAACAGGGGAAGACAAAGGAAATGTGGGAGGAAGGGACTGGGAAGAAAGGAGGGAAGGGAAACTGGTCAGGATGTAAGATAATAAATAAATAAATAAATAAATAAATAAATAAATAAATAATAAAAGCACTGAGTGGTATTTAACATAAGGTTATGCTACGCAAACTGTTTCAGAAAGACGTGAAAAAAAGTGTGTCTTCATCTCAGATATGGAATCAACAACAGACTAACGTAGACTTTAGTAAACATTGGTTAAGGCGACTTGAAACTCTGTAACAAAAAAGTTCTTTAGGAAATTAACTATCAGAGAATATTAAAAGTCATCCTGGTTGAGTGTGGTAAGCAGTAATGGAAGATGAACACTTAGACAGTGGATTAACAAGAAACAAAGCACCAGACCTTGTCTTGCCTGGGGAGGTGGGTGTGGGTGTGAGAACTCCATGTCACAGTCATTCAAAGCTGCTCAAGACGTGACGGCTGTAACTTTTTCTAAGAATTTCACAGTTGTGACTTTCAGTTTGCGCATGGAGTCCACTGTCATTTACATCGTAACGTAAGGTGA
Organism: Arvicola amphibius; assembly: GCF_903992535.2. Classification (NCBI taxonomy): domain Eukaryota; kingdom Metazoa; phylum Chordata; class Mammalia; order Rodentia; family Cricetidae; genus Arvicola; species Arvicola amphibius. The sequence continues at coordinate 125,892,628 of NC_052052.2, read as the reverse complement.
GGTACAGCTCCAAATCCTTTGCCTTCCTTCTTGGCACATCTGTCTTACTTACTGAAATCTCTTTCTTCCTTTGAATTTTCCTGGAAAGTTTGGCATAAAGTAACTGAACATAAATGTAAACAGTTGTTTCTGGGTTACCAATTCTTTGTCATTGATTTTTGCTTCTCTTCTCATTTCAGTCCATGCTGACAGCTTTGTAGGAAGTGCGGAAAGCAGGGAGCATGAATTCTCCAACTTGTCCTGTTTCACGTCTGTCCCAGCTACTCTAGGCTCTCTGCATTTCTATCTCTAGTATAGGCATACAGGAGTCTATTGGCTTTTCAGCCCATTAAAATTAGGAGATGCAATCTCATTAGGGATGTGTTGAATATGTAAATTGGCTTCAGAAACCTGGTTATCCTAACACTTCCAACTCTCTCAATCCATACGCATATGATATCTCTCCATGCTTTTAAGATTTTAAAATGTTCATAGTTTTCAATGAACAAGTCTTACACTCTTCTAGCTTAATTTTTACAAGATTTTTATTATTTGTAAAGGTTTCTTGTGTCTGAGTGTTTTGCTTGTGTGCATGTGGTACCCACAGAGACCATTAGAGGAAATCAGATTCATTGAACTATAGAGTTATGAAGTCGTAAGTAGCAATGTGGGCCGTGGGAATCAAACGAGTTCTCTGAAAAATCTGCAAATACTCCTAACTGTCCAGTCATCTACCCATCCCACAAACAATTAGCCATTATAAATGACTTTTTAAACTTTTCTTTTTACATTTTTATCCTATGTTCATAGGAACATAAATGCTCACTGAATACTGATTTTTAGGAAACAGAAATAGCTGCTTGTTGACATTGTATATTACATTCTTGATGAACATGGCTTTGGATAGCAGAGTCAAAGATATATAACCTGTGAATAGATTTAGTATGACTTTTGACTTTTTAAGAAAAATGTCTTTAGTTTATGGTTCTTATTTAATTCCCATGGATTGAACCTCTAGTCCACTATCAAACAGGAATACCAAAAATGAACTTTCCTGTCACTATATATATATATATATATATATATATATATATATATATATGATGCAATGTCCTCAGTCTGTTTTTGTTTGTGTGCATGATGCAGCTTCAGAGCTGGACAATCGATAAAGATGATGAATACTTTCTGAGATATTTCTTGGCTGTTTTTATTTCTTCTATTGAAAACTTTCTGTTTAGATTATAAGACCCTCTCCTGCCCCCTTTTGGGATTGGGTCTGAAACATGAGAAGTGTTTCCCTGACTTTTCTTATTGTGGATATTAATCTTCTGTCAGATGTATAGCAACTATTCTCTGCCATTCTGTGTGTTTTTTCATGCAGCTGTTTCCTTAGTCATGCAGAGGATGCTGTTTTATGAGGCTCCTGTTTTCAGTTGTTGACCTTAATTCCTTGCCAAATCGAGTCCTGTTCAGAAAGTCCTTGCCTACATGCACATATCTTCCTGGGTACTGTCTATATTTTCTGCTAACAGAAATTTCTAATTGAGGTCTTTGATCCACTTGAGTCTAATTTTTGTGCAAGGTGATAGATATCTAATTTAATTCTTTTGCATGTAAACATTGTTTTGCCAGTATCATTTTTTGAAGATGCTTTCTTCAAGTATGTTTTTTGCCTCATTGTTAAATTCAGGTAGCTGTAGTTACAAATATCCATGTTTGTCTCTGCTCTCTTGTTCCATTGCTTTACACGTCTGTGTATGTTCCCATGCCATATTGTTTATATTACTACAGCTCTTTAATATATTGTGAAGTCTGGAATATATATCTCTCCAGAATTCTTCTTTATGCTCAAGAATGCTTTGGCTATTTGGGGTCTTTTATAGTTCCATATGAATTTTAGGATAGGTTTTCTCTCTTTCTGTGAAGAATGTTGTAGGTGCTTGGATTGGTATTACACTAAATCTGCAAAACACTTTTGATAGGATGATCACTTTTACAATATCAATTCTATAAATCTGTGAACATGAAGTGTCTTTCCACTTTCTAGTGTCTTTTTCAATCTTTCTTCAGAAATTTGAAGGTTTCTTTGTAGAGGTCTTTCATCTCTTTGCTTTGGTTTATTCCAAGATATTATATTGTCTTTGATTCTATTGTAAAGAGGAGTGTATCCCTATTCAGTGTGTTTGCTGTTGATTTGCAGAAAGGCTACTGGTTTTCATAAGTTTATTTTGTACTTAGCCACTGCTGAAATTATTGCTTGTTTGTAGAAGTTTCCTGGTAGAATTTTGATGACCTCCTATGTATAGTATCATACCTTCTGAAAGTAGTTATAATTTAACTTCTTTCCTTTTTCCTTTTTTCTGCAACCCTTTAATTTCCTTTTCATGCCTTATTGCTCCAGCTAGTACTTTAAGTACAATTTTGAGAAGGAATGGGGATAGTAGTCAGCCCTGTTTTGTTCCCGATTTTATTTTATTTTATTTTATTTTTTGGTTTTTCGAGACAGGGTTTCTCTGCAGCTTTTTTTAGAGCCTGTCCTGGAGCTAGCTCTTGTAGACCAGGCTGGTCTTGAACTCACAGAGATCCGCCTGCCTCTGCCTCCCGAGTGCTGGGATTAAAGGCGTGCACCACCACTGCCCAGCTTTGTTCCTGATTTTAATGTGATTGTTTAGAAATTAGGGGAATTATTTTCCCCATATATATCTCTCATTATGTTGAGGTATGTTCCCTACATTCCTATTCTCTCTAAGACTTTCATCAAGAAAGAATGTTGAATTGTGCCAAAAGCATTTTCTACATCTATTGAAATGATCATGTGATTTGTTTTATCTTTAAGTTTATTTATATGATTTATTTTGTTTATTGTCATGTGTATGTTGAACCAACTCTTCATTTCCAAGATAAGCCAACTTGATCATGATAGACAGTCTTCTTGCTATATGCTTATATTTGGTTTTCTAGTATTTTATTGGGGAGTTCTCCATCTATGTTCATTAGGGATCTCTGTCTGCAGTTCTGTTTTCTTTCATGTCTTTACTTGCCTTGGTTATTAAAGTAATGCTGCTTCACAGAACCAATCTGGGAGTGATGCCTCTGTTTTTAGTTTGGTTTTATGAAGAGTATAAGGATTCTTCTTTGTTTGTATATTCTTCCTTGAAAGTCTATTAGAATTCTGTTGTGAACCCCTCTTGACCTAGATTTTTCAATATCAGGACTTTTTATTATTCTTTCAATCCTCTCCTTTGTTATGTGACTGTTTAGGTTATTGGCCTCTTCTTGGTTTAATTTTGATATGTGAATGAATCAAGAAGTGCTGTGGGACAATGGTCTGTACCCTGTTACTTGTATTTTAATTAAATGCTGATATACAAGTAGCCAGGCAGGAAGTATAAGTTGTGTGACCAGGCATGAAGTAGAAGCAGGGCAATGAGAACAGGAGAATTGTGGGAATAGGAAAGGCTCAGTCTGCAATCATCACCCAGACACAGAGGAAGCCAGACACAGAGCAAGCAAGATGTGACTGCCTTGCCAGAAAAGGTACCAAGCCACGTGGCTAACACAGACAAGTATTATGCTGGAACTGGGCAGGACAGAACACTTGGTAAACAGAATGGTGTTCCAATGTGGGACTGACCAAATATACTTAAAAGCCTGAGTTTGCGAAGTTGTTCTAGATATAAAAGCATAGAATTAAGCATGGATTCTTGAAAACAGAACTTTCTCGGGTGGGCTCTGCTTGCTACAAGCAAGCACTCTCATTTAAGAGAGGCTTCCTGAATCAGCTTTAGCTGCAAAACCTTGAAGCTCTTTTAAGAGACCCTGCCACAAAACACTTAAATGGTGTCGATGACTGCATACTTTTTGGTGGTGACAGGGATCTTGTGGCAAACATGGCTCCAGCCAGTACCTCTGCCATGAGGGTAGAATCTCAGAAAGCTAAGGAATGGGGTAGATCCAGCCATCAAAGCCATGGCTTTAATTCTAGCCATTTCACTTAGCAAATTAAAGACTCATGTGGTCAGAAAAAGAAAAATATAGAGTAAAGATAGATTCAAAGATGAAGAAAACCTCTAAACGGTTTACTGTATGTTTAAAAATATGTGTAGGCTTGGGAAAAAAAAGAATAAAGTCCTTAAAAAATAGAGTAGTTGGGTGTTGTGGCACACACCTTTAATCCCAACACTTGGAAGGCAGAGGCAGATATATCTCAGTGAGTTCAAGGACAATTTGGTCTACAGAGTGAATTCCAGGACAACCAAAGATACACAGAGAAACCCTGCCTCAAAAAGCCAAAAATTTAAAATAAAAATAAATTTCATGGGACATATTTAATTAAAGTAAGAAATCTTGCCATCTTACTATACAGCACAATCCTATGAGGACTGTGACCATTGTCACACTCCATCATCGATCAAAAATAAGTGCATGGCCCATGACCTCGTAGCAACTCACTCACTAACTCACTTCAAATGCTTCTACTTTTATATGAGTTACAGTTTTATACACCGTAAGCAAATTGATTCAGTTTTTTAATTACTGTTGTAGCCAATTAATGAATTAAAAAGAACAGATTAGGATCACTTAAAAAGTCTGTCTATATGATCATTTTCACAGGTACTCAGTTGATTTTAGTCTCTTTCTAGAAAAGGTTGCTATTGATGAATTCTGCTCACATTTGTTTGCCTGCCTGGGGGAAAATATCTCTATTTCTTCTTTGTTGCATGAGAGTTCATTCAGATCATCTTTTACTTTTAACATCTGTTATGTTGGCCCATTGAATTCTGCCCCGCCCTCCCCATGGCCATCTAGGGTTTTGATGTTGATAGTTTCTGTTCGGGCTGCAGATTGTGTACAATTGCTTCTTAAACAACGTCTTACTGTGTGACCAAGTGAGACTGAACTTGTGATTCTCCTTCTTGGGCCACCCTAATATTGTATCATGTTTGGTTTTGGCCTTGGTGACCTATGATGATTTTATTGACAATTCTGTGTTCATGTTGGATGTTTTGTTCTCATTAGATTAAGATTCCTTCTCTTTGTAACTAGAGTTTGAGTTTGACATGTGTAGTTATGAATCTGTCTATACCTGTCTATATTTACCAACATTAAATATTATTGACCTTCTAAATACTAAAACTCTTCTTGAGGTTTGCTTCTGAAAATTATACATTTAAAATGAAAGAATGTAGGGTCTCTGGAAATTAGAAACTTCCTACCAATATTACTGTGGTTGTATTTACTGAGGTGATGACTAATGTTTGATTGATAGTGACTTAATTATCATAATTCTATAATGTCTCTCTTCTGTTGAGTGATACTCACTAAAGCCTTTTCCTGATCATCACAGGCATCAGTTAATGATTGGATATGGCTCTTCTCAGATGCCTTGAATCAGTTATCTTTTCCTTTATATTTTCTATGCACCCATTTCTCTATTTCAAATTCTGGATGTTTCCTTAAACTTAGCTTTCTTGCCATGCATAAACTTTATGGCCTTGATCTGTTAAGGTCACACATATCCTTTTAATTTCTATTTTGAATTTCAGTGATAGAATTTTGTTATATTTCCTGTTATACTTCCTTCTTATCTCAGATATCATTTTGCTGCTGTATTTTTAGATGTATTTTATCTTTCTCTATTCCTACAGAAACTGTGCTTAATCTCTGTAGAGTTACGCTTCTTACATTCAGTAACTATTTCTAGCAAAAATACATTTCAGCATTCTCATTCCAAAGATGTTGTGAGATCCTGAGGTAGAGATTTACAATTAGCTAGAGCAACAAGATGCTAATATCCAGTGTTATACACTTGGATGCCTTTTCAAAGTATGAATCTGGATAAATTTTTTATACAGAGATGTTCTAAGAAGAAGAATTTAAAATAGAAAGTTCATAAAAAAATCTCTGAGTGCTTGACCATAAAAAAAGGCATTCGTTTGGAATTGAATGCAGCCAGTGTTAATGAAATTTTCAAGTAACTTTTGTAACCTAATAAACTGTTTATAATTTAATATTAAATGACATTTTATGATAAATATGGTTCCTATAATTATTTCCCAAAATGAAATTATTTATTTATAACATTATGGAAACAAAAGAAAGAAAATGTTCTTAAAGTTGAGGCTATGAAAATCATTTTAATTACATTCTTTATAATTACTACAGTTTCTTCACCCAGAATTTATAAAGCACCAGTCATATTTCAAAGGAAATAAATTAAAAATAAAAAAAAAATCTCTTGAGGTTTCATGTGTGTAAGGAGAAGGCACTTTGTCCCTGCACCCCCTTTCTCCAGCCTGGTTGGGACGCTTTCGCCCTTATTCTCCAGTGCTGTTGGCATATTTGTTTTTGTAGCTGTCAGATTGTCACAATGTTTTCTTTAGAGATGAGGGCTCGGAGGCATCTTCTATCTTTCATATCTCTGAATACAACCCCACGGGTAATTCATGATGAATATTTAAGCTTTTCAGAAAGGTTGTGAGTACCTCATCTCCTGGGTCATGACAACTGACAGCCTGTACAATATTCTAATGAGGGTGATGACAAGAGCCTGAACTAGTCACAGTATAGACTCAGTCTTCTGACATCATTTACATAAATCAATATCTGAATGAACTCATTCCAGTATTATGAAAAATAATAACTGGATAATGTGATAATAATTGAATAATTGAGACCAGTCCTGTTTTAAAATTTATATTTGGGTAACAACTATCCATGCTGTAATTGTTCACCTCTACTCTCTACTGGTATCTTAGCAGAGTATCACTCATTGTCATTCTTGCTTAAAGAAACAGTTTTTTTCTTATTCATTATACTAATAACAAAATGACTTCTTGTCGGTACGCCAAGTAATTAATCCTCTGTGAGTAGGCCTGCTTTAATTTAAACATGCTAATCTTTTGCACTTTTCAAGTAGGAAATGAGACATCACCTAACAGATAATTAGTTTTTGCAGTTCCACGTTGTATCTCACAAATGATGGCAAGAGATTGAGTCATATATCAGCTAGAAAACACCCATTCCACAAGCTTCACTGCATGGAAATGTTTGACGACAGGTGGCATTACTATTATTTGTACTTAAATAATACAGACGAGAACTTAAAGTGTTGATGCTAGAAAGTCGGATCTAGGAAGACATCACAGCAATGAGAGTTCTTACAGAAAAGAAACAACTTCAGAAGTAGGTCTAAGAAAGACAAGTTGGAAATAGGTTAAAATATGTATTTGGTTAATTGTAGTTTGATTTCCTCTGGGAAGAAACCTGGGTGTAAAGCCTGTTGAAGAAGAAATATTTCCAATGTTAACTTTTTCGTGAGCTGCAGTTAAGGACTCTCCAGAGCAGTTAAGGCAAATCCTGATGATTCCAGAGAGATGAGTTCAGCCAATGCAGACAGCATTAACAAATTCAGAGTCTATACACTGCCTGAGTTAAGTAGGTAATGAGTAGGTTTTAGGAGACCTGTTTGTTCATGACTGGACTTTAGCCAAATAGAAATGAAATATTAAAACTGATAGCATTGAGAAATGTCTTAAAATTGTTAATATAGGTTAGAAGTTAAGTTCATATACGAAGAATTAAGTTCTCCTATCAAATAAATTCTATCATAAGGGGAAATGGAGGCATGGAGTATCATTATCCAAGTAAGAATAAGGGACTGATAATAAGTAATAACTCTCCATACAAAAGCTACAAGAAATTGATATAGAAAAAAAGTGTATGAAAAAGTTTAATTCCAAAGATACTAAACAATATAGTCTCAAATATCTATGTACAAAGAAAATCATAAAATATAAGAGCAACTCTAACAGAAGAGAACTCAGAAAACACCACGATGTCTAGAATCCACAGTGAACATCTTTAATGAAAATAAGACAAAATAGTAACACAGTAGAACATAACAAGAGAATCAGAGAATTGTGCCTGTGATATGTTTGCCACAAAAAATATGCTCTTAGTCAAATAGAAAATATCATATACCAGAAAATTTCAGCTGAGGGACATGCCCCCTTTAAAGATGCAGTATTAAGGTCAGTGGAAAGGTGAGCCTTGTTTGGAACCAAAGAAATCCCAGAAATCCAACAACCCACAGATTCACACTTCTACTCTAGAGACTATGCAGACAGCTAGAGTGCGTTTGTGACTCTAAAGACAACTGGCCTTCTAATATTAGGCCTATCCCTATAACTCTAGATAGTTGTTCACATATTAGGAAAAGGAAGTACTGAATTACTGTCACAAGTGGGAAGCAGGTGAATTGAGCCAACTTCTTCTTGAGACAGGCCAACAATACAGAGGAAACTTACTATGCCCTTGCTTCAGTATTTCTTTCTCTCAGACACATTAGAGGCAATGCACATATGGTGCCCTGATGTGGATTCAGCCTAAATAAGGATAAAGACAGTGATATGGACCCTACTTTTAACTTCTAGATTTCCCTGGATCACCCATGTGATTGGTAATTGTTAAACATGGTTGAAGATAAATCAGACTGCCTGCCCAGCTAATTACATGTGTGCTGAAAAGGATAAATGCATATTTTCAATAAAAATGCAAAGTATTTTCCTTAATGTTATAGGAATTTATATTCATTCGGAAATATGTGTCTGCCTTTCTCAATATTGAGCCCTACCTTTTATTGTAAGATTAAGTTAAACTCTCAACTTATGTCATAAGCAGAAGGTTCAAAAATCCTTGTGGGATAAGCCTCTGCTTTACTCATTTCTAAATTCCATCCCAAAATAGAAAGGGCTCAGTAAATGTTTTGTTAATTTTAAAATATGAATTAATAGTCATGTGCAGCTCTACAATCATTTTTCAGAGGGGCTCAAAAAACTGGCAATTCCAATGCACCCTTTCTGTAGTTTGCATTGATGACTAAATTCGGCATCTCATACACACCATGGAAACAATCATGTTAAGCTGGGAATTGACACTTCAATTATAAATATAATCAGGAGAGTGTCTTCCCAAACATGTCTACTCTAATTTATCATCTTGTGAATATTCTTGTGCACTTACATACTCAAAATCTGTGAGCTCTCTCACAATGTTTCATATTCTTTAAGTTCCTACTGTGTGTTACCAAAATATCCCACTTACAGGCCAACAGAATTTCAAGGCTACAGATGATGAGGCTGAAATTCCATAATCAGCAAGTTCCTAGACCTTTTTCTTTTCTAAAATGCACCTGATGCTGGATTTGTCATAGCTTTACGGAGCAGTTAGATACTAAACTAAAATCCATCTGTTGAATTTGGGAGAACTCACAATGGTTTGTTTGTCTCAAGCATATTTGTGACCACCATTACATCATTTTTATTTGGAAAATAAAACTTCATACTCTCAACAAATGCTGGAGAAAGACACCTGACATTGCTTTCTGGACAGTAAATACATATGCACACACAAAGAAGAACATATACATGCACACACTGAAGAAAGACCTATAGCCTGTAGCAGTTACAATTGCTACTTTTGTATTTGTATTTTTCTATCTTTGGGAGCTATTTGGCAAATGGGTACTTTGTGAATAGAAGTCATTATGCCCTATGGTATGAGTCATTACTATCCTTCAGAATTTATATGATTCACATTTTAGAGAAATGACATCGTGAGAGTCTATAGTAAATTACCCCAGTATCTGATAGAAGGATGGTTGTCAAGAAGGGGGAAGAGGAATAACAAGTCCAACAGCAAAAATGGTTTCAGACTCTTAAAGGGCCCATTTTGATTTCTATGTCTCTATTGATCTAGTAAGTCCTAGGGCACCACTCATTCCAACTAATAACTATTTTAATCCATGATTAGAAGCACACATTCAGAAAGAAGAATGGAGAAGGAAAGGGAGAGAGAACTGGTCTTGTTTGTTATTTCCTCCTTTATGGACATGTAATGATATTATTTTTCCTTCATCTTTGGGCATTCAAGACCTTAAGTCCTGTATGTTTTTTTTTCATTTTAGGTTTCTTCGGTGTTAATGAAATTATCTATTCCACTCCATAATCTAGCTTGTAATCTCTATGTGGTATCCAAGAGTGGCGTCCGTCACTCCGTAGCCATATTTTCTCTCAGCTTAAACACTGTTCTAACAGGAAAGTGCTGTGGTAAAGCCACTTTATCTGCACTTCCTTCACCATTGTCAGCAGGTCACCTACTCACAGGAGCTCCATTCCAGAAACTTCTTCCAGGAAAAGTAAAGATCAACCCAATTTTTGCTGTTCTGCTCTTTATTCATAACTGCCATCACCAACTAAAAGTATGATCCCTTCTAAAACACCCATGTGTGTCCTAAACCAGGCATTCTTTCTAGACAGGAAGCATGTTTCTTCCCCTTATCCTTTTGATACACAGAAACAATGTCATACAGGTTTCTATTGATTTATTGATTCCCTCTGCCCGGCAGTAGGTTTAGACCTCCAGCCAATCCACCTAGGTTTCATCTTCCCACATGTGCAGATACAGCAAAACTCAGCACAGAGCAGACCACAACAGTGGATTGCCGAGGTAATGAGAGTTACCAGCTACTACTCAAATATGAGATGGATGAGAAAAAATATAATATACAGTATTAGTGATGAAGTCAAAGAGATCTTTTACCTTATAAAAGAGGTGCAGAAAGAAAACCTGTAAGGGGGCAGTGTGGCGTTTAGCCAATTCAAAAATAAGACACGTTATTTAAGACCTTGTATTTTAGAAAAAAAATAATCTTCTAGATACATTCTTATGCTTCTATAAAGACAAGGAAAGAGATAAAAAAGAGAGATTTTTTTCCTGTGTACTTATTATTGTTGTTTTACCTTTTAATGAAAAGTGGTCATTTATACCACTTAGAACCAAAATTTATTGTATCGAGCTTTGGACAATACAGTCAGAATGAAGTAACCAGGACCCATTCACTTAGCAGCTCTCTGCAGACTATCTCCTATATGACAGGCCTCTTCCAACTGTTGAAATTATAACAGCTAATAGGGTAGTTAAGATCTCAGATTTTGTGGAGATTAAATTCATAGGAATTTATGCTCCAATAGAAAGATAGGCAAGAGGTGGGGAGAGAAATAGACAGACAGACAGGAAATGAGGCAGAGACAAAAAGATTTTAGGTGGTGGCCTGAGTTAGGAAGCCAATAACCTTTATTGCTATGATAAAAGGATGTGCAAACATGGTTGGCAAGGCTGGAGAAACATTGTAAGCCTACACTCTAAGAAAATGGGCGATACAGAAATTAGGCTGCAGAAACAGCTGCAGAAATTAGGTGGTGGGGAGCAGGTAGAACACAATGGCTGCTGACTATGCTTCTTCTATTATGGTCTTCTATTATGGTCTTCTATTATGGTCCAGTAGACTTAGCCGTTTGCACAGCTGTTCACACGCCAAACTGTTTACCACGAGGCCAGGGGAGAGAGACAACAGTATCTTATCTCAGTATGCTGCTGAAAGATGCCTTGAAGAAGGTCCAAAAAAGGGGGTGTTGCCTTTCTACTCTTTGGCTACACTGTCCTGTTTGAAGAGAGATGCCACATGTGTAAGGTGGAGAGAGCTTAAGTCCTGAAACACATAATCAGGTGTGACAAGATATAATCTGGTGCTGAACAGGACCCAATTCACCCCAACCCCGAGGTCAGCACTCACAGACTGAGCAACTGGAGTCACATTAGAATGGTGCCTGCCTGCCGCCAGCACGTAACTGCCCTTCAACCTTAGCAGAATGAGGGGCAAGACTGTCCTATGGGGTACAAAGCATTAAAATTGCCACAAGACTTCTTCATACATTCAGTACTGTGAGACTCAACACCAGGAAACAGTCACTGGGCCACAAAGGTCAGAGTTCACAGAGCAAACTCTATACCTACCCAGATAGCACACATGCACACACCTACAAACACACACATGCACACACACTCTCACCTGTGTACCAGTGAAAGAAACTGAAATTGTAGCCAGCATTATTGGTATCCTGTGTAATAGAAGAATATGGCAGTGTAAAGACTGGCATGCCTTACAAAAGGCTGCAATTCGGGATCAAAATACCCCAGGACCCGGCAATTCCACTCTTGGGAATTTACCCAAGAGATGCCCAATCATATTACAAAAGCATTTGTTCAACTATGTTCATAGCAGCATTATTTGTAATAGCCAGAACCTGGAAACAACCTAGATGCCCTTCAGTGGAAGAATGGATGAAGAAACTGTGGAATATATACATATTAGAATACTACTCAGCGATAAAAAACAATGACATCTTGAATTTTGCATGCAAATGGATGGAGGTAACCCAGACCCTAAAAGATGAACATGGAATGTACTCACTCATAATCAGTTTCTAGCCATAACTAAAGGACATCAAGCTATAATTCGTGATCCTTGAGAAGATAATAAGAAGGTGAACCCAAAGAAAAACATATAGTTATCCTCCTGGATATTGGAAGTAGACAAGATTGCCGGGCAAAAATTGGGAACTTGGGGGTGGGGTGAGATGGGGGGATGGGGGGATGGGGAGAGAAAAGTGTGAAGTGGAGGATGGGGAGATCACCAAGACCAGTTGGAATGGGACTGATGGAACATGCGACCAAACCAGACTCTCTGAATGTGGCTGACGGTGGAGGCTGACTGAGAAACCAAGGACAATGGCGATGGCCTTGGACTCTACGGCATGGACGGGCTCTGTGTGAGCCTGGTCAGTTTGGTTGATCACCTTCCTGGACCTGGGGAGAGTTGGGAGGACCTTGGACTTACCATAGTGTAGGGAACCCCGATGGCTCTTTGGCCTGGAGAGGGAGGGAGTGGGGGTATAGGTGGAAGGGAGGGGAGGGAAGGGGGAAGAGGAGGGGAGGAGATGAAAATTTTTTAAATATTAAATAAAAAAACTTTTTAAAAGACCTTATTAAAAAATAGAAAAATAAGTTAGCAGTGAGGGAAATGCCCTCTGGAGGTCAGGAGGTAAACTGTGGCTCATTATACTACCAATACGCACACCGCAGAGTAGAGATTTAAGATGTTAGTGTGACACACAGTCTCTGCCATGGTTCTGCTTCTCAGTTCCATTCCTTGTTTGGAGTTAAAAATACCTGGAACTCCCCACCTTATCCAATGGCTCAAGTACCTGTAGCTCTGAGACTCAGGTGTGATCCAGCTAGTGCCATGCTTGGTAGCCAAATAATTGACTTGCTGACCAACCCCCTAACTTTAGTTAGCACAGCTAGCCCCAGACCAGTGCACAAAGACAGAGAGCTTTTAGTCTGTCCTATACCAGGGAGAGAACTGAGTTCCAGTGAGACAGTCTCACATTTCTGCCCGCATCAGCAACAACTGTGGTGTGGGCCTAGTGTTCCCCAGAGATCACTAAGATCTTTGCAGATGTGAGACTTAGACATAATCCAGCTGTGTCCACCCCAGTGATGGATGGGTGACGATGGCAGCATTACATAGCACAGCACGAGACAAGACTCCATTCATTCATGGTAGGACAGGGCAGAATACAGAGCATAGAATTTGACCTTAGGTCACAATGACAAGATGGGGAATCCTAACACTGGACAGATCCTAGAAGTCTCCAATCCCAGACCAATAACCTCAAAGAGAACTTCCAGAATAGCATTGGCATCTTAGTCCATTTGACTTCAGTTAATCTGTTGTTGACTGCAGTAGCTCTGGGCCACAAGTCAATCTCAGCAACAGGTAGTTCCTAGCATTGTGATGGCTGCTCTGTCCTCAGTGCTCAGCTCAGAGGTCACCGGGCTCCATGTGTGATGCAATGTTGGTGGCCACAGGAATAACACAAGAACCTGCCATGTTAATCTTGTATCCTGCTACAATACTGGAGGAGTTTATGAGTTGTAGAAGTTCCTTGGTAAAATTTTTGGAGACACTTATGTAGACTATCATCTTATCAACAAATAGTGAGAGTCTGACTTCTTCTTTTCCGATTTGTGTCCCCTTGATCTCCTTTTATTGTCTTATTGCTCTAGCTAGAATCTCACATACTATATTGAATAGATATGAAAAGTGTGGATAACCTTGTATTGTTCCTGATTTCAGTGGGATCACTTTGAGTTTTTCTACATTTAATTTTTTGTTGGCTGTTGGCTTGCTGGATATTGCCTTTATTATATGTAGGTATGTTTCTTGTATCCCTGTTCTCTCCAAGACCTTTATCATGAAGGGATGTTGCATTTTGCCAAAGGCTTTTTCAGCATCTGATGGGGTGATCATGTGTTGTTGTTGTTGTTCTTGTTCAGTTTGTTTATATGGCAGGTTACATTGACAGATTTTCGTATGTTGAACCATCCCTCCATCTCTGGGAAGAAGCCAACTTGGTCATGGTGGATGACTTTTCTGATGCGTTCTTAGATTCTGTTTGTCAGTATTTAATTGAGTATTTTTGCATCAGTGTTCATGAGTGCAGGCAAATGGATGGATGTAGAAAACACCATACTGAGTGAGGTAACCCAGACCCAGAAAGACAAATGCAATATGTACTCACTTAAAAGTGGCTTTTAGACAAAAAGACAAAGAAAAACCAGCCTACAATTGACAATCCCAGAGAACCTAGACAACAAAAAGGACCCTAAGAGAGACATACATGGATCTAATGTACAAGGAAAGTAGAAAAAGATAATAAGATCTCCTGAGTAAATTGGGAACATGGAGATCATGGAAGAGGGTAGAAGGGGAGGGGAGAGATAGGGAGGGAAATGGAGAAAATTATATAATACAATAAAAACAATTGAAAAAGAAAGAACCTGCAGCGGTCGCTCAACCATGAGCCAGTCAGAAATTCACAGCTGACTCTATGGGTCTGTGACTGCAGATGGACCCCAGGGAGAGGAAGGAAATACCCCCTTTGAGCTCTTTGCCCAATTCTTGATAGACAGGACATCAATTTCAGGTTTAGGAGAATCCTAGGCTTGGATTGCCCTCTCGTGGTCAAAGAGTGACAGCACACCAACAGTAGACAGAAGGACCCTGAATGTGGGCACCACTGTGTGCTGAAACAAGGGAAGTGATCAAAGGTTAGAGAGAGAGGGAGAGAAGAGAGGGAGGGAGGGAGAGAAAGAGAGGGAGAGATGGAGAGAGGGAGAGAGAGAGGGAGAGAGGGAGGAGAGAGAGAGAGAGGGAGAGAGGGAGAGAGGGAGAGAGGAAGAGAGAGAGGGAGAGGGAGAGAGATGGGGAAGAGGGCGAGAGAGAGATCCTGCTTAGACTGTCTGGAAATATGGGCACAAACAAAATCAAACTATGAAGACAGGAATGAAATGTAGATATGCTCAATGCCCAGACATTTCACAGAAAATACCAGAGGCTCTCATGAGACCAGGACCTCATTTGAAAGTCAAAATAAGTTACCAGAAGCTGATGAAATCACCACCAACATGAGTTACCACTTGAGAGTTGAAAACTTTAAAGGAAACTCAATGAGCTTGAAGAAAACATAAATATCTAACTCAGAACCTTAACACAGAGAACAAAATAATTTTAAAAGGCAAATATATCATTAAGCTGAAAATAATACACTAATAAAATTGAATACATGAGAGAGGACATTAGCACAATATATGAAAAAGAAGGAAAGTGTAGGAGACTAAAAGATTGGCTTTTGAAGATAAACAGTGAGTTTGGGGGAAAATGTATGGAGAAAACCTACAGGAATAACATAAAAAGAGTGGACACTAGGCACTGGGCCTCAAGAGGGCCTGGAGTAGAAAGCTTCCCAAACTCATAGATAAATACAAACATCCAGATACAAGAAGATTAAATATGGCAAATCAAATTTATCTCTTGAGTCTGCTCTAAGATCTAACCAAATTCTCAAAGTTGAAAGGTAAAGAGAAGATTCTCAGGGGAGAATCTGCAGAAGAGGAGAAATAGCACATATGGGCCCTCAAATCCGCTGACAATGGTCCTCTGAGCTGAAATGATGAGGGTTAGGAGATACTGGCATGTGATTTTTATAGCACTAACAGTAAAAACTTCCAATTGAGAATATCGTACCCTACAAAGCTAACCTTTAGAAACAGAGGAGAGGTAAAGGCATTGCCAAACAAAAATTAGAAGACTATAAACCAACCATAGCTGTGGTTCAAGAAGCATTAAAAGGATTTCTAAAACTGAATTAACCCATTAATGAACAAGAAAACATTGAAAGATGTAAAACTCTTAGACAAGAATAATTATGGAAAGTTGAGGGTGACCAATCATTCCTTTAGGATGAAAACTAAATAACAAAACAGTAGTAACTATATTACTTAGATTAATTAATATAGAAGTTGTCACCATGGGAGTAAATAGAATGGAACACAGAAAGGTCAAAATGGGGGAGGTGAGAAAGAAGGATGACAAAAAGCCACTGATTGCTTACTTGCACCTAAAAACTGTGGTATGTTGCTATTGTTTAAAAACAGCCTGTTAACCCACATGGCATGACACCCCCAGTGAATAGTGATACACATATGTTGGCAGTAACCAACAGGTCTCTATTTGGACTTAAGACTCAATCAGCAGGAAAAAAGTCATGCCTGGTATTGGAAACCTAGCCAACTAACCAGGACTAGTGAAGTCATGCATCTTAGAGAAGAATATATAACCACCGTATTACTAAACCAGCATAATCCCTGACTACACTCTAAATATTCATCCTCAAACCCACAGGTAAATGTAGTCCTCACTCCTCATCAAGAAAACTTCTCTTTGCAACAGAAAGAGACCATTACAGAAAGCCACAAACAATCAATCAATCAAAATGCAGAGTTGTAGTGCCAGTCCCAATAGATATATCTACAAAAGACTCCCCCACCTAAGGCTCAAGGATCACTGAGGAAGAGAAGGCAGAAATATTGAGAGAGCCAGAGGATCAGGAAGTTTGCTGGTAAACTGTCTTCTAGTAATTGCAGAAGCTACACCCGTAAAGTTTCACCAACATTACTGTCTAAACATAAGATGAATGTGGAAAACAACAATAGACACACCAAAAGTTCACAGGGGAAAGCCCACAGGGCCTCAACCCTACAAAAATAACCAAGAGATGCTGAGAGTAGGAAAACCATTTTCCCATGGGAAAAGTAATCAGTTATTTATCCAATATCAATGTTTAGCCCTGAACTCAACAGTGCTTGCAAAGGAATCACAATGAGCTCAATTATTTATCCAATACCAATGTTTAGCCCTGAAAACATACATACAAGTAACATAAATACCAAGCAGGTTATATTTAGGAATACATATATGTAAACACATGTAACAACAATCAATGAGAAATGAGTCCGGGGGGTATATAAGAGGGTTTGGAGGAAGGAAAGGGGAGGGAGAAATTATATAATTACATTATAATCTCAAACATAAAGGAAAAACAAAAGAAAGGATGGAAGGAAGGAAAAAAGAAGGGAGGGAGGGAGGGAGGGAGGGAGGGAGGGAGGAAGGAAGGAAGGAAGGAAGGAAGGAAGGAAGGAAGGAAGGAAGGAAGGAAGGCTGACAGACTGTTAGAAAATAGCATGGTGGAACATGCTTTAATACCATCACTATGGAAGCAGAAGAGGGGGAGCTCTATGTTAGACACTAGTCAAGGTTACATAGTGAGACAAGGTCTCAAAAGAACACATTTAACAAAAAAACAGCCTGCTATAAGAGTTTTATTGATAACCAGATATCAAAAAGTAATAATAGATGAATCTAAAAAGCAATCGAAAATCAAGATGCAATATTAGATGGGGCCTATCTCAGTGGTAGAGTAAGTGATTATAAAAATGGTGCTAGAATAAATAAGCACAAGGAATGATGTAGGAGAGTGTGAAAGAAAGGAGAAAAACTAGGAGGAGACTGGGACACAATCGGCAAAATGGCTGTGGCAGGACTGGCATCCTAAGTGTTAGTGGATCACATTTTCCAATGAAGAGACATAGAGTAGATAAACAGGCTAAAAATCAAAAGCAAGACCTAACTGTCTGCTGCATATAAGAAACTCATTTCATCTTCAGGGACACACATGAATTTAAAAAGAGCTGGCTGGATAAAACATTTCACAGGAATGGAATGCAGAAGAAAGCAGCCTAGATGTACTTACCTCTCATAAAATTGATTTATGATCAAATGCAGTACAAAGGGTTAGAGAAAATAATTCTGTAAAACAATAGAGAGATCAACTGAGAAAAAACAAATTGAAATTCTAATTGCATTTAATACTGGAGCATCTATGTATGTAAGGCAAATATTAATAAACGTGGAGAGAAAGGCAAATTAGTTTGTACAACAGCAGTAGGTGACCTTAATACCCCACTTTCAGCAAGGGACATATCATGCAAAGAGAAAAATCACTAAAGAAACTGCAGAGTTAAAGTACACCCTCCACCAAGGAACCTAAAAGACAGCTACAGAATTTTCTATGTAGTAGTTACCGAACATGTCTTCTCACCAGCACATGGAGCATTCTACAGAATAAATTATATAGTCAATGACAAGAACATCTCAAAAATACAAACAATGGAAATCAAATCAAGTATATCTGCTGGAAACAAAGCAATAAAGCTAAAAATCTGTAACATCCAAAGGAAAAAACCTTTGAAATAAACAATTCGAGAATGAGTAAAACTATTGGACCAATAATGGATCGTAGAAGAAGGAAAGGGATTAAATGATTGCTCCAAGCAAATGTGGATGCACAGTCTACCAGACTCCCAGGAAACTGAGAAAGTAACTCCAAGAAGGGTAGATGTACTCAGCAGTGCTTGCAAAGGAATCACAATGAGCTCAACTGACAGCGTATCACAAGGACAAACCAAACCCAACATTGCTGGGGAAGTAGGCATGCTAACAATAAGAGCAGATGTTAATGGAATCCAGATGAAAAAGTAATTCTAGAGATCAATGAGATGGGGAGTAGACTGTTCCAAAGGTCAAAGTAATAATTGATAAACCCTCAGCTAAGAGACTAAGAAGAAATGAAGAAAACATACATGAAGTCAGAGGTAAAGAGAAAGACCTTGAAACACCACAGAAATGAACGGGATTCCAGAAATTACTATCAACAACTATCTGGCAACAAGTTTAATAGCTTAGAAAACTGAAAGAACTTCCTGGACACACACAACTTTCAAAACAATCAAACTTCATGGACTAATGGTAAATGAGACTGAGTCAGTAACTAAGAAAGTCTCCCATCAATGAACAGGGCAGAGACAGACGGCTTCACTCCTGGATACCTCCAAGCATTTCAAACATGAGCTATTACCACTTTTTAATTGTGAGGAGAATCTTGAAAACTACAAGAGCAATATTACCCTAACACCAAAACCAGAGGAAGACTCAGGACACTGGGCAGGAGGTGTCTGTGATAATTATAACTACAAAATTCTCAACAAAAATCCCAGCAAATAAAATATAATAGTATGCTAGTGAATTGTTCATGGTGAGGGGTGACTCATCTAAGGGTTGCAAAAACGTTCAATGTACAAATAGGCGGAAGGAAGAGGCTAAACGCTTTCATACTAAAATCTGGAATGAGACAAGGTTGGCCACTTTCGCCAGTTCTGTTCCCTGAACTCACAGGAGTCCTAGTGGGGGGAGGGGGAATCAGGGAAGAGAAAGAAACAAACCAATATGAATTAGAAAAGAAGTCATGTGGTCAGTTTGACACCATGTTTGACCCTATATATGGAAACCCCCCAAACAAAGAATGAACAAACATAGCGTCTTATAATTAATAAACAAATTCTAATGCATTGCAAACTATGATAAACATTCAAACATCAGCAGTGCTTCTACACACCAGGGATGAATGCTCTATGTAGTTTGCCTTCTATTGCTGTCAAAAAAAAAAAAAAAAAAAAAAAAAACCCACCATGGCCAAAACCAAATTGAGGAGGAAAGGGTTTATTTGGCTACCACTTCCAGGTCACAATCTATCCCTGAGGGAAGCTGCTGCAGGAACCATGGAGGAATGCCATTACTGGCTTATGTCCTGTCTATCTTTCTTATATAGCACAGTCTAAATTTTTCAGAGAGCTAGAAAATATTATCTTAAAATTTGTATGAAAGGACAAAATATCAAACTATTCAAAGCCATCTTGAGTACGAATAACAAAGTGGGACATCAAAATATAATACAGCCAGTAGCACACTTTTAATCCCAGCGTTCGCAAGGCAGAAGCAGATGGATCTGTATGGGTTCAAGGCGAACCTGATCTACTCGGTGAGCTCCAAGCCAGCGAGAGCTACATAGTGAAAGCAAGTCTCAAAATTTATACACATACATAAACACACACAGAGAGAGAGAGAGAGAGAGAGAGAGAGGGGGGGGGGGAGAGAGACAGAGAGAAGTGTCAGGTGTGATGATGCAGCCCTTTAGCCCTATTATCTCAGCATGTAGGAGGTGGAGGCAGGAGGTTTAACAATTCGAGTCATCCACAAATACATAGTAATTAGATGCCAGCATAAACTACATGAGCCACTGTCTCAACACACGCATATATGTACACATGCACACATACATAAACTCATAAGTTTTAGTAATCAAAACATCATTACACTGTCATTAAAACAGATTTATAAGCCAGTGAGGAAGAATACAAACCCAAAGGTAATCACACATCTATAGCCTAAATGACTTCCAGGAACAATGCTGAGAATAATCTTTAGGAACAGTATTAGTTTTCTTTTTATTCATAGCACTAGACAACTGGGCACACAAGTGCAGAAGAATATTGAAAGACAACGAGTATGGATCTGGAAGAAAGAGAGTCTCTGAATGCTGTTCCTGCAGATGTAAATTAGTATAGCCACTATAGAAAATCATCAACCAATTGCAAAGAAAATCACAGTATGTTCCAACAATACTACACATGCAAAAAAAAAAAATGCCCACTAATGAGACGGCTGCACCCCCATGTTAATGGCAGCATTATTTCCAATAGTCATGAAAGGGAAAAAAATTTGCTTGAATTTCACCTTGAAATTATCCTTTAGACAACTTTAGCAAAATGGAAAATATAATTGTCCATTTGGGGATTGTTAGGAGGGACAACCATTTTACAACTTGTCAATAACTCTGAAACTTACCACTTCCTTAGGAAGTAAGACTGTGAGTGACAGGGTTGTAGAAGTCATGTCGACTCTGGATAGTGGTGAACGGAATGCAGCTCCAAAGAGCCGAACATGGAGCCCATGAGGAGACAGAGGTGAGCAGTCTTACAGCTCCATTCTTGCACGATTTCTGTTACCTGCTGTATAAAATACACCACATTTACTCTAAACTGTGATAAATGTCAAGTCTTTGTTTTACAGAGGTGAAAGATATTGAGATGAGAAAGGATCAACGTCCGTTTGTTCAGCCCTGACTGCCATCTGTGTAGGTAACCCGTCATGATTCTACTTTGAGACAGCATTTCATCCTGTTAGACCCTAACAAAACTAGGATCTGTAGCAAATCAGGGATCCCTTCTGAACCTCGGGAAAATGTATAAGTACAGACTGGAAATCCTCACTGCAAACTCCGTTTTTATATGCATGTTTACAATCACATAGTTACATGGGAAGATGCTACAGGTGGCCAAGCACATAAAAATAAAAGCATCTGCACATGCTGGGGCAGTGATAGTTTCCTGAGGAATGGCTGAGCTCTAATGAACTGTACCATCTGACTGTAGCAGAAGCAAAGGGAGGTATTTCCAAAATGTACTTATAAAATCTTTGGAAACTGAGTAAGCACATTGGCTTGTAATACACACATTTGCCATCCAGAATAATTTAGAATGCAAAATCTCAGTAAGCACTGAAGCAAGCTAAATAATAAGCCCAAATAAATATTTTAATAAAAAATTACTTTAGGCATCTATGAAATGAGTTCTTAAAAATGAAAATTGAAAGACAAAAAATAAACTACTTCATCTAAAATTAATAATCTGCACTGTAAGTCCTGAGTTATAAATCAAACCAAATAGCAGCAGAGAGAGGAGGGAAAAAAATTTCTTAAGACCTTGAGGCCTGGGCTGACTGACCAGATGGTCCAGAGAGTAAAGATACTGCCCTCCACACCTGAAGATCTGAGTTCAATCCAAGGACTCCACAGAGTGCAAGGAGAGAACTGGCTCTCAAAAGTTGCCTTCCAAACCTCCATGCACACATAGTGTCACACAGCAATACATACATAAGCAAATGAAACACACAATAATAAATAAATAGAATGTTAAATTAATTCCATCTTACTGGCTGAAGTATTGGGAAGGCTGAGTTTAGTGCTTTCCTGATCCCCAGAGACTTTGATCAGTCTGGGCAACATAATGAGATTCTTCTCCAAAAAAGAAGGGAGGGAGGGAGGGAGGGAGGGAGAGAGAGAAGGAGTGGGAGAGGAAGGAAAGAAGGGAAAGCAAAGAGAAGGGAAAAAAGGAGACAGCATGGGAGGGAAAGGAAGAAGAGCTGAAGGAAATAAAGAAGAAGGGTTTAAGTGTATATCTTTTTACTTTTCACTGACAAAAAGAATAAAGTATTAAGGATGGATTTTCTGTAATAGACCATAGAAATTCTAAAGCATCAGGGAAAAGGGAAATGCTACATAAAAATAAAACTATGACATCAAGTAGATACTACAAAATTTAAAAAGCAGGCCAGACTGGTATAGATACAAGTATAAAATTATATATAAAACAACAAACATGCATGTACTAAAAGATAGCAGTTTTAAATCCATGTCCAGTCTAGCAAAATATTTAGTAATAAGCTATTTTCAAAGTCCTGGATTTCTGACTGAGAGCTATGTGAATCTCTGGGATAGACATTCAGTCTCTGCTACTAACAACTTCTCCGAGGCTCTTACACACAGTGATTCAACTAAGAAGGATGTAGTTTTGTGCCTGAGGATTTCTGCATTGAAACCAAAACAAGAAAATAGAGAAAGCACGAGCTCAGTGTGCAAAAGTTGTATGTCAAAAAAATTGTATTTGTATGTATAATTTGAAATTGAAAAGTTCCTTGAGAAATAGAGCTTACACATTTAGGATATTTGTGGGGAGGTATGGGTTGAGCATCCTGAAAACAGAAGTAATGGTACTTCAGTTAGACAGACATTGGAAAGAACAGCCCAGAGCCAATGACCTCTGCATGAAACATAGAGCCTCAGAAGAAAAGAGAAGCAGGAATTGTTCTCAAAACTAAGACGCTCCGGGTGTTTCTTAATCACTCATTTAAGGATAAAACATATTCGTAAATCAATGTTGTGGTTTTTTTTTTTTTTTTTTTTTTGTTATCAAAGCTTAGCAGCTTTGGTGTCAATCGAAAGATGCTAGTCTGCTTAGTTGTCAGCCTCATATTTTCAAGGGACATTGTTTACCCAACAGCTGTCATCTGAAAATACTATAATGTTCTTTCTTGGGAGGGAGAGAGCACATTGTCAACCAACTGGACTTGGGCTCAGTGGAAGGAGACAGAGACAATGGCTTTTATATGAATCACAAGTATATGTGCTGTCCATCAGTCACTACTACTCTGACAGCTTCTGCCTGTAACACAGTCTTGACGCCTGTCAGGCGACCCTGGAAGCACTTTCGGAGAGGAATGGGCCCAGTGCCATTTCCTGGACAGTGATTACAGGGGCTGTGAGAACAGAAGAGCAGTGCTTTTGCTGCCATAGCTTCTGTCTATACGGTGAAGGAAAGTTTTCAAGAAAGGCTGGCTAATGTTCACCAAGATGGCCTAAAAGGTCCCTCTAGGATTTGTACTTGACTCATATGTGCTGCTAGGAGGTTTGCTATATTTCCTCCTCCCTAAGCATAGAAAATTAGGTTTCTCAAAATCAAACAAGCTTGCAGAGCCCAAAACAATCTCCATCGTGCATCTATCTGACCAAATATCCACAAGAGTGCCTGGCCAGTCTCTTCTTTCCTCTCTCT
Source organism: Arvicola amphibius (assembly GCF_903992535.2). Lineage (NCBI taxonomy): Eukaryota > Metazoa > Chordata > Mammalia > Rodentia > Cricetidae > Arvicola > Arvicola amphibius. The sequence goes on along the minus strand of NC_052052.2, from coordinate 125,868,778 downwards.
TATTGATTAGTATAATATGTAGATTGTTTACAGAATGTGCTCTTAAAGTGATGAAGGGTTTGATGTTGTTCAGATTGGTTGACACTTTTAGCAAATACATGAAGACATCTTTGAGCTATAGAATTTTAGAATGAGTGCAGATTTTCGGGTTTGGTCCACTCCCTTTGCCTAATCACCAGAAGGAGAGGAAATGGGCTCCTACGCATCACACTGCAACCCTCTTCCCTGAGAGTTGATATCTGTTACTAAGAGCGTTCAGCCTTTCATACACATATCAGAACATTTGCAAGCTACACATTTTGGCGTGCCTTTCAAGCATTTGTTTTTATAGACATGCTAACAAGTATTTGATCTCATCTTTCCATTCATTCTTTTTCTGCACTGTCAGTGCAGAACCTAGCTGCCTGTAACATGTAGGTCTTCAGGTCCCAGTAAAATTACCATTTCAATGATTACTAATGGAACTTTTCTCTCAAATATGAGAAAGTTTCCTCTGCACAAAAAATTAAACAACAAAGCAATCCTACATAACAGATGGAGGAATATGCTGTCATTGTCTTCCCAGAGAAACTTTATCTTATTGATATATACGGAAAACAGAAGTTGCTATCTGAAAGCAAATTAAGCTGTAGAATCATTCCTTACAAAAACAGAACAGTTTTTAATAAAATCGTACACACTAACCGAATGCTCATGGGTTTTCATTATGAAATAGTTCACTAATGCAAATTCCAATCTCCATATGATCACTAAAGAGATGAAAATTTGCAAAAATGTCATTTTTTATTAATAGTAATAATGTCAAAAGAAATTAGAAAGGTGTTCTGTTAGCTTCCAGGTGGCTACTTGAGCCAGAGTGTGGTCTCTAGACTCAGTTGCTAGTGTCAGTATGTAGGCACAAAGAGCAGCACAACACGCCCGGGCAAGGGGCATTGTTCACGCTCTTTGTGAAATAAGACTTCCCTTGCACCAAACTTCAGGCACTAAATAAGATTTATTGAAGTTCCTAATGTCCCCCCAGTGGCTCATGAAGTATGAGGCTTTTGGTTACAGTTCTGTCCCTGCCATTTTGGACAAGACATTTAACTTCGGGTTTATTTTTATTGCTTTTTGAAGTCACTTTGTCTGCAGCGTGGAAAAAAATATTGCTAACATTTTTCAAATAATTTTTGTGGGAATAAAATTTGACAATAGTTATGAAAGTACTCTATAACACATAGAACACAAAACTGTCCACATTGAGCCTCTAAATCCAAGTGGAAGAGATATTAATTGGCAAACCCTACATAAAATAATTCCAATTGGAAGCCGGAGCCCTCCACACATGTCATGCCTTTGATTTAACAACATCACCTCTGTGAATTTGCTCTAGGGAAATAACTAATAGTTTTAAAAGAAAGGTACATACAAGCACCTCCAGGACAAACAATTGATAATAAATAGCAAGAGCAAAGAAGCCAGTGGGTAAGCCAGTTATCAACATAAACTAACACAGAAAAATATTGATTAAATACAACTAGTCTATCATTGTATCTTTGAAATTTTGTTATACTAACAGATGCATATAATAATATTATTTGGAGAAGCAAAGCAGAAAAATCATGTATATTTAAAATAATATTACACAAACACTACAGTTATAAATAGGTGTGTGGGTGAAGATGAAAGCGGAGGCAAGGTTTACCTAACACTCTGCTTAGAGGAACAATAGGTAATCTCATCACCTTTGTGCTTTTCCCTCTTGTCTTTCTACAACTGACTTTTCTTGTCAGAGACTAAATTGTTAGTAAAAGTCAGTAATGATCAAGCCTTCATGGGCATCATCTGCAGGCACACTCAGAGCTACCATGGGCACAGGTTAACCAGCCACCAGGGCCTGTGCCAGCCATTTTTATACATGCTGTGGATCACTCTTGCCATTTCTACAGTCAGACTGAGAAAACCATGTGTTATCTTAAATATATTGTCCAAAGATATAGATTATGAAATGGTGAACACTACATTGATGCTCAGATCTGTGTGGTTTCATAACACACGTGTGTAACTGCTATTTCTCCTCAAATCCTAACATAATACAGTGTAATTAGCACATTTCTTTCAACCACAAAGAATGAAGACAATATATAGAGGAGATTATGTAATCCTTTTCTCCAAACTCTGTGGTCATATAGAAAAAAAAATATACAAATAACCCATACACTGGGCTTATAAATTAGTATGTAAATACATTCTTTAGTTAGTATATTGTGTTTGCTAGATATATTACACATTTGATATGCAATATGCTGAATATATGTTGCTATTTATAACATGCTCTAAAATGGTATTATGTCTTCATGTACTCTGTAAAATATATAAAAGGATAGCAGTTATTACACTGAGAGCATGACTGTTACAATCAGGCAGATATAAATTTTAAGGTTGGAAATACTGTTTTGGGGGTTAAGACTAAGTGAATTGTTTCACCTCACTCTTAAAAGCTTCAAAGATGGTGGTAAAAAAATTATAAGGCTTGGTCTTTGAACTTGCCAACTTTGGTCAGGGATTAACCTGAACTAACAAATAAATAAAATCGTATTTGCTTTACTAACTTTTCATTTGTTGCCACACTATTTGGACATGAGTTCTAACTGGCTCTGGCTTTTCCCATGTTTGTGTCCGCCAATGATTGGTCTTTCCCAATAACCCATCTGCTTCTTATTTCAAATGAGGGGTTTAGCTCCTCAGCACGCACAGAACGATCTCAGCAAAAATGAAAGAGGTTTGATGCACACTCAGGATCGCTTTATTTTCATGCTAACAAACAAAATTGTTCATTGATTCTCAGCCTCTCTCCAGGTGTTTGCACATAGTTACATCACTAGAATCTGGTAAATTAAGACTAGGACTGTGATGACGAAGAAACAAGAAGATAAAGAACCCAGGTGAGCGCAGTAGAAACTGTAAACAACAGTTAATGAGCTCCAAGCCTTGGATGAGTCCTACCCTGCCACAGGCATTAGCAAGCTACTGAGTAAAGGAGAAACAGCACCAACATTAGAGCCGGCTTTAGTGAGCAGGTGATTTAGACTTCATCCTCTGAAACCATCTCCCCTCATGCTGCCGTTCTACCCTCACCTACACGCACAAGCAAAGAGACAGCTGGTGGCATGGCTCTGCCTAGAATGCGTCTCTTCATACACTGATCACCTCCTAAAGTTTAGCCCATTTCCTATTTAGAACTATTGACTCAAAACACAGCTCTCATCTCAAAGAAAATGTGACGATTTATTCTGGAGCCAAATATGAGCGATCACAGCCCAGGAGATAGATTTTTGCTACTCCAAATATCATGTCCCAATATGGAAACAGATGAAGGAAATGCTTATAACGTTTCAAATACATTGGAGAGAACATCAGGTAGAACAGCCCACAACATAGGAAATTCTCTGGCACACCTGACAACACACTTTGCTTAGAGGCTGATGAAAGCCAGAGGACTATTAGTCCATTCCAACAGGTCTCATGTGATAGTCCCACAGATGTTACGTGCGATATGGAGTTAGGTGACCAATGGCTACTTAGAGGACTAAAGTGTAGGATCATCGGAGGCCTGCAAATTTCCAACTCTCCAAAGTCATGAAGCTCTAGTAGGTCACCTAGACATGTAGACTCTTTCACACAGGTAGGCGCGGCTTTTTTCCCCGAGAACTAAAAGTCTGAAAAATAAATTCTTTTCTAAAAGCTTATATTTGATATGACTAATTTTGATCAATTAAATTGAATGACCTGATACTGGAAAGTAATTAATGCAGTCACAAGCTTGTACCCTCAGACTACTATCAGTTCTTGCTACACTATGTCTTGCTGTCTAGGCAAGACAACTGTTCAAAAACACAACAAAAAGATTTTTATGTTTTATCTGTAAGTATGAAATCTTTTATATTTGACAGCCTATTGTTTCTTAAAAAAAACAGCAAAAACAAACCATGGAGAAAACCAGACTTCCCAAACTAACTTTCATGTTTATTCAGATGGACTCTGCAAAGAGGAAAGGGACATGTCTCAGTTTTCCCCAAAGATACCTCCACCTGTTTCTGTCTCTCAGGTCTCTTTCTCCAGGGCAAACCAGGGTGGGAGTCTCAACTAGAGTGGCATTGAGTGCATTCGTCACTAACTGGCAGCAGCTGTGGTGCTCAGCCGCATAGGGGCATCCAGGACAACACATTCAGCCCTTCGTCATGTTGCAGGGGGCTGCTCATTTGTTCCTGGCTGCTTAGACTCGAAATAATCAAACAGAAACTGTATTAATTAAATCACTGCTTGGCCCATTAGTTCTAGCTTCTTATTGGCTAACTCTTACATATTAATTTAACCCATTTCTATTAATCTGTGCATCACCACAAGGCAGTGGCTCACCAGCAAAGTTCTGGCATCTTTCTCCAGTGGGGCTAAATGGCTTCTCTTCCACTCTGCCCTCTTTCCTCTTGAAGTAATTGGTGCTGCCAGGAGCAGGTGTGTCTCATTGTCATAAAAAGTTCTAACTTCTTAAACATTTTAAATGCCATATTCTGAATGTCTCTGAAAGATCTGAAGAATATCTATATAACTGAAATATATCTAGAAAACCTAACTATCATGACTAGAAACTTGACTATTACAGATGATTATCTACTTACCTATATTTCTTAATTATACATTACATTTTTAATGTGCTGCACAAACACAATACCTTAACCAAGAGTAGAAATATATAGATTCAGTATAACAACATTGACCTTAAATTTGAATCAATAAACCAAGATCCATACCAATGCAAATCTCTATAGCATGGCCAGAAACTTCCAACTCCATCCTAGGGTTCATGAGCTCAGCGAGAGAATCAAACAGCAGATGAGATGGGGAAACTGGGCAAAAGCCCCAGACTGACCCTATGTCATGCTTGCCCATTTGAAACATTGGTGCTCCACTGGGACATGCAGGAAGTTTAGAGAGAAATGTTGGTTCTACTGGGCTAAGCAACATTTGGCATTAAAGTTTTTTACAATTATACTAAAGCATTCTGACCAATGTAATAGTATAGGAAACTACTGGCTAGTAAGTTTCTAATAAGAGAAGCTATGGAAAAAAATCAAAAGAGCAGATGGGTCCCAGCTTCTGGTTCATGTTTCACGAGTATATGGGTCATGGAAGCAGGAGAGGGCACTGTTGGGGGATGGAAGAAGAGGAGTAAGAGGGGAAGGGGCGTGCTAAGGGTAGTGGCTGTCGAAGAAGGATGTATGGTGACATGTGCATATTAAAATGTCATAATGAAACTAACTTCTTTGTTTGATAACCAAATAATTAATAATAATAATTTAAAAATAAGCCTAACATTTCCCAAATGCTTTGGCACCTTCAGTTGCGTCTGAAAGTACAGGAGGCATGCAGCTGAGGTATTTCTCAACCAGTTAAGAAAACAGCTTAACCTTTCTCGAAAAGGGTTCCTCTTGTTGGAGTCTTATTAGTTGACCTAGAACAAGAAAGCAATTTACAGTGGAGAAAATAAACTTATAAAACAATCATCCCGTCATCACAGCTTGCTCAGCCCATCAGGGCAGTATGACTGGTATTATTCCGGAAGCAGGTCTTAGATAATATATGATTAATGTAGTTCTTTTTGTTGAAGCACAGAGCACTGATAATAATATACAGATTTCCAAACCACCTAGGTAATTATAGGCCCGCACAGCAAACTTGGTGCTTTATCCGCGCCAAAGGAAGTTTCATTATCCCTGTATTATCTTGCACACAGAAAGAATTTCCTGAAGGTGACCTTTTTATAGGTGGTAACCATGGTAACAGATTTCCAGCCGCTCACACTCTGACACTGCTGGTGCACTGCAAATGTTAGAGGGATGCTACGGATTGATGTTTTGGGTTGCCCTCGAGAGACACAGCTGCATAAATGCTTACCAATTTGAGAGAAAAATTTTTAAAAGAAATTTTAAACCACTTTTTTTCTTCCCCTGTTAATCAGAAAGAGGATTTTTTTAATTCTAAGATCTTGTTAATACACACAGAAACTGTAGTAGTAAAAATAAAAGATGGAAGAAAATTTATTCGTTGCATTATTTTTAAAGAGGGCATTCAATGGATCAGGTAGTGAGAGACAAGCACCCCTTTGGGTCGATTCTTTGCTTGAAAGTACTGTGGGAGCCCTGAGGAACTGTAAAGGTTGAATCTGCTCATCAACAGGCTTGGTGATGTAATTCTAAAAAACTGTAGCTTCAGCAGTTAATTCCAAAAGAATTGGGAAACTTTCTAGCTAAGCAGGAAAGTTGGAAGGCAGATCTACCAATCCAAAAGCACTCAAGACAACATCAAAAAGGTGAGGTAGGGCAAAAAAAAAATCCTGGCTCTCTTGATCTGTGAATAAGGGACACACATTAATAGGGAGGTAGTCAGTCTCTGATTCCCCTTTAAACAAGGTTGACCTGAGTGTCTTATTTCTTATTATAGAAACTAATTCATACGTTTTAATATGCAAGTTTATTTCTAGCCCCATTTTATAAGAAACTCATTTCTTTTGCAGGACACATTCACTAATAATGCTGTGTGTTTCAGGTGCAATCAGGTTTTCTCTTAATAACACCATTGTTTCTCGATTTCTGATATTTCTGTGTCTCGTTTGGGTATTATTCATTTGAGGCTCTATTTTAATTAATATATTTGTTTGAATATTTTCATCATTTCAGGCCTCAAAAAGTTCTTATATTTTTAATGAATTTACAGCTTGCTAATTGAACCATTGATCACATGGTACTAGAACCTGTCTCAATCCTCTCTTACACTCCAGCTTGACAGTTCTTGTCCAAGAAATGCTTCAGAAAACTGAATTCATCTAGAATACAGTGCACACTCTCTAATTTGTGAAGTGTTTCCTTCCAGGATATATGACCTATTGTAAGATACCTTTTCAATTTTTTAATTATTTCAAAAGTCATAAAGTAGAAGCCACACCGAGTAGGGAGAGAACTTGGCACCAACAGAGCAGGGGGGGAAATGTAATATAAGAAACAAACAAAAAAAATCAATAAAATTAAAAGCTTCTAGGAATCATAAGAAATGAGATAAAAAGTGGATAGTTGGTCAGATGTCACAATAGATGGAGGAGATATCAAAGAAACAGCAAGGAAATTGAGCTGACAATGTCAGCACAGAAACTTGACAATTTAGACGCCACAGACCACTTCATAAAAAGTACAAACTAGCCCAGCTTAGTCAGTGTAAAAGTATCTGATACCTCCCCTGTAACAATTAATAAAACTTAGTTTGTATGTTGAAAATTCTTTTTTGCAAGAGCCTAGATTTACTTTTGATACATCATTAAATAAGTTGCCAACTAAATCTCACACTATACACTCAAAAATTAATTCAAATTTGGTCATAGACTCAAATGTAAAATTAAAAAATGTTATAGAAAAGAGGTTCAGCAAAGCCTATGCACTGTAGAATGAGGAGCAAGCTCTCAGACCTCACAAACAGCACAAATATGAACTGCCAACAGAAAATTGACAGACAGCACTTTGGACCAAAAGACACTTTTTTCTTGGAGAATGACATATCAAGGAAGTTGAAATGAAAGCTAGGAGGAAATATCTGTGGAATATACATTTGAAAAGGATTTATAGTATCTGCAGTATGTCTGCCAAGGACTTTCGAAATCAACAGTTATATTTTTTGGCAATTCCTAAAGAATGGAAAGATGGGAAGTGCACACACTGAAGATACCCAGCATTCTTAACCTTTATGGATATGCACAGGAAAGCTGTAACTAGTAAAACTGAAAGTCCATGTCAATAACAACTGTTGGCAAAGACACCGGGAAACCCACTGTTCGTGGGAATGTATAAGCAAACAATTGCAGTCTTGGGCATTCATGTCAGATAGATGATTTTATTACAGAGACCTAGACAAGCAAGTTTATATTTATATCAGCTTTGTTTTAAAATCTTTACACTAAAAATGTTCCCAGCTTGTCTTTAGAAGGTGCACCAGTCAGTGGGCAAACCATGATACATCTCTGCCATAGCAGCGGAAAGAAACTATCCATATGTGTACTAACAGCTATCTGGATTTGTCTCTAAAGAAGTGTAGTGAGAGCAGAAAAGTCAAATATAAAAGTTTGAACTCTACATGATCCGCAAGTCATATATAAGTGAACTAAATGCACCTGAGCAAGTTCCCCCACCACAATCACCTGCATGAAAACCAGCTGTGTTTCATCTTTTTTCCTGAACCCCATCAGAAACTCCTCTTCAGGCAGACCCCATAACCTGAATCTGACAAAGTAGAAAGTATGGAATATGCTTGAATTCTTTGGCATAGAAAAAAGACTTTCTCAACAAGATGTTAATGGCACAGTCATTAAGAGCAACAATTAATAAATGGGACCTCATGAAATTAAAGAGTGAGAAAAGAAGGTTTAAAAAAGTTTTACTGTTATATGTTTGATTAAAGGATTAGTATTAGACTATAAAAAAAATTGTAGTGATGGGAGCGGCGGACTGCTTCTGGCCACATGGCTCCTGCACGGCTAGCTTTACACCCGAAATAATTACACAGAAACTGTATTCATTTAAACACTGCCTGGCCCATTAGTTTTAGCCTCTTATTGGTTAATTTTTACATCTTGCTTAACCCATTTTTATTCATGTGTGTAGCACCTCGAGGTGGTAGCTTACCAGGAAAGATTTTAACCTGCGTCTATCTTGGAGAGGAGAGACATGGCGACTGCCTGGGGTGTCTGCCTGACTCTGCTTTCTTTCTCCCACAATTTTGTTCTGTCTACTCTGCCTACCTAATTTTCTGTCCTATTAAAGGGCCAAGGCAGTTTCTTTATTAACCAATGAAAGTAACACATAGACAAATGACACTCCTCCATCAAAAACTCCAAAAAAAGCCACCAAGAAAACAAACAATTAAAAATGTGCCATGGAACTAAACAGAGAGGTCTCAAAACATGAAAATTTTCAACACCCTTAGCCATTGGGGAAATGCATATTAAAACTACTTTGAGATTTCTCTTACTCCAGTCGGAATGGCAAATAAAAAAAATAAAATAAAATAACCACCAATGATCAATGCTATCATGGCGAAAGGACACTTGCTCACTGCTGGTTTTTAACATTATTAAAGTTAATAACTGCAGTTATTAATTGCAGGCACCGTGAAAATCAGTGTTGCAATTCTACAAAATGCTGAAAATAGATCTACCGAGGGTTAAGCTACACCACACTTGGACACATACCCAAAGAGTTCCATATCCTACTAACAGCAATACCTGCTTATTCATGTTCACTTTTGCTCAATTCACAATAGCCAGGAAATTAAAACAGCCTAGATACCCATCAAATAATGAATAGGAAATGAAAATGTGTATATTTATACAATGGTTTATTCAGCTATTAGGAAAAATGGAATTCTCTGGTAAATTGATGGAGTCAGAAATAGTCATTCTGAGTCAGGTGACCCAGAGACAGAGAGACAAATGTCATATGTTTCATTTGTATTTGTTAGCTTTGAAGCCTCAGATATGTGTGCTTCATGTAGAACATCCATAGAAATCAGGAAATTACTAAGGAGCCATGGGTCTTTCAAGGAAGGATATAGAATCAGTGGTACAAAGAGCTACAGGGGAATAATGCAACAAAAAGGGCTAAATTGAGGCAAGAAAGGGAAGAGTAAAGGAAGGAATATAAAAACAACACTAAAGTGATATAGATATGAATAATTTGCATTAGTATAGATTTTAAGGTCAATTTTGTTATATGTATATGTATTTCTGCTTTTGATTAAGGTATTGTGATTGTGTAGTTCATTTAAGAATGTAAAGTATAATTAGGAAATATAGGTTAATGGATAATCATCAATAATAGTTAAGCTTGTAGTCATGTTATTAGATTTTCTAGATATGTAGAGATATATTTCAGTTAGATAGACATTCTTCAACTCCATCAAAGACTCCAGAAGGATACAATATTACCTAAGTAAACAAGTCATATGCAACTTTCAAACTGTAGAAATGACAGAGACAACTCGCTGCCTGGACAGTCACCCAAAGTTCCTCTGTATCGTTGGGGCATCCATCTTCAGCCTACAGGCCCATAAGTATCCAGCAGACATTTCCACGAAGCAGGAAATTCCAAAGACAGTTCAGTCACTTTCTGCTGTGTCCTGCAGAACGTCTCACAGACTCTTTAATGAATTAGGAACCCCAAAAGGCCATCTCACCTTTAGGCAAGTTCAGCAGTCCTCTTTCTGTGGGTTCCTTGTGTCCAGTTTATGCAACAGTCCAGGCAAGAGCAGTTTCTTGCCCAAATGGCTAACAAACTCCATAAGTAGCCTCTTCGATGCCCATCTTCCTCTTGAAGTAGATTGGTGCTGCCAGGAGCAGACATGTCTCATTGTCATGAAAAACCCTAAGTTATTAAAACATTAAATGCCATATTCTGCAGTCTTTGAAAGATATGAAGAATGTCTATCTAACTGAAATATATCTCTACATATCTAGAAAATCTAATAACATGACTACAAGCTTAACTATTATTGATGATTATCCATTAACCTATATTTCCTAATTATACTTTACATTCTTAAATGAACTACACAATCACAATACCTTAATCAAAAGCAGAAATACATATACATATAACAAAATTGACCTTAAAATCTATACCAATGCAAATTATTCATATCTATATCATCTCCCCCTTTAAATGTAAAAGAACATTTATAAACAATATTTGGGAAAATGGGCGCAGTTTTTTCTCTCCAAACTGCTTCCTGCTGAATGGGGGCGCTGTTATTTAGGTCTTTCATGGTGTAAACCTGTGTGCCAGGTTCCTCTCAGTTGGCAGTTGAGTGAAGTAATTTTTTGAAGATGTTCACAGCAACCTTTCAGGAGGGCGTGGTCTATCATACCATATTGGGATAGAAGCAATCCACAGAGTCTCGTCCTCTGTGAAAACAAAAGAAGAAACTCTTTTCCAAAGCATCATGTTCTTAGATCCAAATCCTGAAGTCATACCATTAAAATGTCCATTCTGGTCTAGACTGGCAGCACAAAAGGAACCCACAGAATGAGGACTGCTGAACTTGCCTAAAGGTGAGATGGCCTTTTGGGGTTCCTAATTCATTAAAGAGTCTGTGAGACGTTCTGCAGGACACAGCAGAAAGTGACTGAACTGTCTTTGGAATTTCCTGCTTCGTGGAAATGTCTGCTGGATACTTATGGGCCTGTAGGCTGAAGATGGATGCCCCAACGATACAGAGGAACTTTGGGTGACTGTCCAGGCAGCGAGTTGTCTCTGTCATTTCTACAGTTTGAAAGTTGCATATGACTTGTTTACTTAGGTAATATTGTATCCTTCTGGAGTCTTTGATGGAGTTGAAGAATAAATAGGTAGTTATAGTTTTCCTTAGTTATGATAAGATAAAATAGATATAAATATTGTAACTGTAATTCTTGCTTGATAACTCTTGTTACATGTAATTTTACTATGTTAAAGTTAAAGCCTTTCTTTTTTGTTTAAACAGAAAAAGGGGAAATGATGGAGGAGAGTTATCTGTCTATGTTTCTTTCATTGGTTAATTAATAAAGAAAACTGCCTTGGCCCTTTAAGAGAACAGAAAATTAGGTAGGCGGAGTAGACAGAACAGAATTGTGGGAACAAGGAAGCAGAGTTGGGGAGACGCTTCAGGCATTCGCCATAGTGAGTCTCCATGCTTCTCCTCTCCGAGATGGACGCAGGTTAAGATCTCTCCTGGTAAGCCACACCTCGTGGTGCTACCCAGATTACTAAATATGGGTTAAAGGAAGATGTGAGAATTAACCAATAAGAGGCTACAGATAATGGGCCAGGCAGTGTTTAAAAGAATACAGTTTCCGTGTAATTATTTCGGGTGTAAAGCTAGCCGGTGGCCGGGTGGCGGGACACAGCCTGCAGCTTCTCACTACACTAAAGACCTTCCCAAAAAAACCATATGAAAACCTACTACTGTAGAAGCTTCCTAAAAATATGCATATATACATAAAAAGAGATAGAAGAGAATTACTCTATAATGAGACAAAATAATGCTCCTACTAAAAGCCAGAGATTAACTAATAAAAGTCCTGTTCCAGGATCACTTATTTGGAATTACTTCATTTAGAATTGTTGGTCACTGAGGTCCCATAGACCTCAAGCATTGCAGGCTATTGCTAGTGATTCTAGTTGCCCTCCAGAAACCGACAGTTAAGACCCTATGGAGTCAAAGAATGTGGAGAAATTGAGCTGGTACTGATCTGGAAAAATTCATTCCTTCTGGCTAGATTTCATAGTACTTTAAAGGGAAGGTGCTATACATGCTACCAGATGAGAAAATCATCATCAGTCTTACCCATTTCCTAACCCTGTGAGCTACAATCACTACTGGTCCAGCAGCACGTGCCCACTAGTGCAGGGGTGGCATGAATATTATGGGAATCATGAACCACTTTCTGACTAAATTTAAGCCACACTCTACAGTATGAAACCCATACCTGGCACCATTTTCTGCCCAAGCATCTGTGGCTGGAAAGGTCACAGGCCACAGGAGAGAACCTACTGCTAAATGGACATGAGACTAAATCAACTCTTAATGATTTATTATAATATCACCTAAATTAATGCACATCTTAGCCATCTTCAGAGAAGCTTCCATTCATAGTATTTCTATTAACACAGAGAACCAAAATTAGCCAAGATGCAGAAAATAAGACACTACAAAATAAATGCTGAAGTCTATATGGAACACATAGACCATACATTTCTTTACCAAGACTCAGGGATCATTGTAGAAGAGATAGCTGAAAGATTGCAAGAGCCAGAGGCCATGGGTGGCTACAAGAAAACAGTATGCTATAGACACAGCAGGGCAGCTGCACATGTGAACTCACAGTGGTTGTGACAGCATATACGGTATCTATGCAAACCCAAGCCAGACCAAATCCCAGCATGGAGAGTGAAGTGGGCACACAATTCCACCCCTAACCTTGGAACTCCTGAAACATTATACCTTCTACCAGAGGGTGAGACAGTTGTCTCTAAGAGCATAGCCCCTGGTAAATTGAGCATGCTTCAGGGAGAGGACAACACATTCAAGAATGTTTGAGCATCACAAATTGGTCTTGATGTGGGGGCAGGAGAGGACACAATGTTGGGCAGATGGGGAAAAGAGATGAAAGAGTTGGTGAGTGGGGAGTGGACATGATCAAAACACAATGTCCAAAGTTCTCAAATAACCAATATAAATTTACAGATATATAAAATGATAGTACATTTAAGTCAACCAGTGGCTAAGAAGAAAATAAATGTCAGACGGAAGTATTTCAGTGACGTAAAAATAACCAGAAGTTTGCAATGCTTTAAAACTGTTTAAATACTGTCCCCCCAGGGGAGCTGCTTACTGATGCCCATATTGAGCAATTCTATGGTTTCATTTGGACCTTCCTCCAGATACTGTGTAGTCTTGTCTAGTTCAATTTCAAATGTCAGAGTTCAGTTCCCAGCACCCACATCAGGTGCCTGTAATTTCAGCTCCAAGGGATCTGATGACCTCTTCTGGTCTCCACAGCCACCTACACATACACAGGAATAAAAACAAAAAATATATTTTTATTTTAAAATTTTGTATTATTTTATGTGCATGGATATTTTTGCCTCCACGTATGTCTGCACACCGTGTGTGTGTGTGTGTGTGTGTGTGTGTGTGTGTGTGGTGCCTGAAGAGACCAGAAGTCATCAGATTCCCTAGCAACTTCAGTTTCAGATGGTAATGAGCTGCCACATGGATGCTGAGAATTGAACTCAGCTCTGGTCCCTGGAAGAACAGCAAGTGCTCTGTACCACCGATCCATCTCTCCAGCCCTAAAATAAATACCTATTTTCCAGAGCATTTATTTTTTTTAAATTATTCTTTGCTCATACACTACATCCAGACTGTTTCCTCTGCCTCCTTTCCTCCAGACTCACTGCTCCTCAGAAAAGAGAGGCCTCCCTGGGACATCAAACAAACACGGCATAACAAGCCACAATAACAGGCACATAATATCACATCAACTCTGGAGAAGGCAACCCATTTGGAAGAAAAGAAAGGGTCCGATAAGTAGGCAAATTAATCAGCAACTGCCCCATTCCCACTATTAGGAATCCCACAAGAACACCAAACTACTCAGCCACAGCATATGCAGAGGGCCTAGGTCAAACCCCTCCAGACTCCCTGATCTCTACGAGCCCCCTAGAGTTCCAGTCAATTGATCCGATAAACCATGTTTTCTTGGTGTTCCTAACCCCTCTGGTTCCTCCAATCCTTCCTCTTAAATAAATACTTTAAAGCAACCATTAAAATAATGCTTTCTCCTTTCTCCTACTTGGTAAAATGGGATATTTCAAACACCTGCAAAACTAATATTTAAACTCTTTGGAGCGATAACCTTGTTTTGTGTTTGAGGCCAGGTGAAAAGTTTCTCGAACCATAGGATGCTGACCCACCCGCCTCATCGTTTTATCCTTCATTATCCGTGGTTACATTCCTTCTAACACCTCAATGAGAAACATTTATCTGGGCCCATTTGCCAGCTCATAGGAATATTTTGAGCAGAAAAGAGCTTCATAAATAGGCCTAAGTAAATTCAGCATCCTACCTTCAATCCCTGCTCGCCATCTCCTCTTTGGCAAACCCATTAGCTTATTATTTTCACAAAAGCTGAAAGCACATTATGGAGCTGCTGCTTCCCGTCAGTCAAGCATCACCCTGGCATTTTGACTTTGTGAGTCTAAGAGTTACCATAGTTACTAATTAACTCCCAGTCCTGAATGCGTTAGACTCTGTAGCACAGAGACTGTTTACATTATGTAAAATGCTTTTGTTCTAAATAAATTAAAAGGATATGCTGAATGTGTTAAATCTTGTTGCAAAATAACATTAACTCATCTCTTGCAAAGTCCATTATTAAAATGTTTTAATCTAAGCCTGTGAATTAGCACAGTTTTTATATCCACCTTTGATCACCTTGGCCCATAACAGAAAAATCATGCTCTCCCTCCTGCTTGCTCTTGAAATATGTCACATTATTGTATTTATTAAAAAACTTCTACTCTTTACAAATCAAAACTCATATTTCCACATAATCAAATAACTAAGCACGTACAGATAAATATATTTAAATGTAAATTATATTTTCTAAATTACCTTCTGAGATAATTTCAAAACATACTTAAAAGTCATACAATGCTACTTCCTTCTATAAAATGAATTGTAGCTTCTAATTATATAGTATTAGAGAGAATGTTAAGAAATCAATAAACTGTATTTTTCTAATTTCCATATAATTAAACTTTCATATCAAATCATATAAAGTATAGGATTAATGGGCATTTTGAATTTTATGCTATTAGCCATTTTAAATGTCCTAACAACAGCACAAAATGATTGAAAAATAAAAAAGAATTTGAATTAGCTCTGATCTTCATGAGTTATTTTATTTTAGCAAATTAAACCATCTTAATAATCAACACATAACTAGATGAGAGGGAAATAACTAATTTTATAATGATCTCCACCTATGTTCTTATCCAATTCTGGTTGATATGTTATCAAAATAATCATATTTTATATTATGGATATTTTATGTATCAGAAAAAAATGTTTCTAGTGCATACACATCTTATAAAACAAATTCCACGTCTGTCTCTGAGTAGTATCAATTTCACATATGAAACACTGAGACAAGTGAGGAGAAGTTTTTAGTAGATACCCAGAGATGTCTCCCACTGACAAAAGAACTACAAAAGCACAGGGCCGCCTGAATTATGGTCTTTTCCGCTACATTGCACCTGTTGTTATTGAGTTTCATCTGACCATTGAAGCCAGAAATAAAAAACATTTCTTCTATTTGAAGAAATACCCTGTAAGTATGCACACATGTGCATATGTGTTCAGTGTACACACACACACACACACACACACACACTTCATAAATGCCTTACAGTGGTTTTCCTTTAGTTCTCTTCATTTCTTGCTCCAACTGTCTCAGTGCAGTCTCTCTCCCGTCCCTTTCCTTCCTCTTCTCCTCTCCCTCTCAAGACCCCTCCAAAGAAAGATCCTTAACTTCCCGTCCATGATGGTCCTCTGTGAGCTCGTTCTCCGTGTTACCATGTGGTCTCTTTCTAAACTAGAATCGTATACTTTTTATCACTCCTCTACTGAGACCCTTCCATTCATTAATGCATTCATGATCGATACATGGTGAGTTCATGCTGTGAATATATACCTGCTGAATATACAACAAATATGACCACATGCACACGCACGCACGCGCGCACATACACACACACACACACACACACAAATGAAAATGTAAGTGATAGCAGACAAGGTCGTAGATTAGAAGATATATGTGTTTAAAGAAAAGAGAGAACATTGCCCCACCAAACAGGACCTCTCCTGAACTAAGGGATCCTTCTTCATCAGAAGAACTTTGGGAGAAATGCTGGTCCACAGGATAAAGTCTAAATGTTATGGTGAAATGTTTACCAAAGGCCCAAAGCTCTCTGTCACCCAGATCTCCCCCATTCTGCTGCTCTGATTCACTCAGAGAGGATACTTTCTCTCATTTATATTATAATGCCTTCTTCCCAGCCTTGCCTCTTGACATGGACGATCCAGAATTCTGTGTTCAGCTCCTTACCCACTGTGTATCCAAAGATAATCTGTTTCCCTCCAAGAGTCTCTCTAATGAAAGCATCCTTGGTCACTTCCTGTTTTAAAAACACATGGAAGTGAAATTTGGGTCACTTCTATATACTCATGTTCTCAGATTTATAGACTGAATTTTCAAAAATAACTCAGAATTTCTGACGCTGTGGAGAGATGGTACCTGTGCCTGGTGGTGGGACCTTAGATTGGTGCAACATCATTGGGTTGGCAATTAGAAATGTTTCACAAAAAGTCATTAATTTAAGAAATATTATCAGTGCGAATTCAAATATATATATTTATATGTAAGAATATTGAATTCTTACAAATAACAGTAAAAATCAGAAATAATCTACATAATCAGTTATGTAGGAAACTTAAATAATGATATAATAGAAAACGAGTAAGTCAGACAATAACTGTATGGGGAAAATATCAGTTTCATAATATTAAGTTACCAAGGAAATATATGAGACACAATGAACAACTTTCATTTTTGATATTAAAATATCCATATTAGGAAAGACAATTGACCTTTGTCTAAATGCCATAGTGGTTATCTATAAAGAACAAAGTAGTAGATAGATTATACTATTTTCTATGGCTACATTATTCAGTACCTATGTATTTGATGTTATTGTGTATCTTAAATATATCTACCAGTTAGCAGAGAGTTTAAGTGAACCAGTTCAGCCCCACTCATCTGTCCACCCATGCATCATTGGAAAAGGTCACAGAAGAGTTTTGTTGAGACATAGACTTCCTAATCCTTATTTCTTTCCCAGATCACTGAAACGAATGGTGCTGGGATTTTTAAGCCTGACTTACATGCTGGAGAAAACCATAGGAGCCTTTCAGAAACTAGACGCCTAATAAGAGAAGTGCAGGCTCTCCTAAGAGGAAGCACAGTGCAGTGGCTTTGAGAGCTCGCTCTACCCTCGAAGAGCTATGATAGCTGCTAATGACCTTCAAAAGCTAAGATATTCATTCCATCCAGGTCACCCTGACATTTTACTTATTACTGAAAAAGCCATTTGCAAAGAGCCACAGAAAAACCACACAAAACTTTGATAAATTCTTTCTGAAGTGGATTTTCCTTTATTCATGTGACCTCTCTTCCTGTCTCTCTCCCCACCCCCTCTTTCTCCCTATTATTTAAAGGGGCATTATGAGATACAGGTTGACATGCTTGGATACAAAATGTCTCTTGAGTGTGGACCTTTTGTAAGACACAGTTTCATCATTAAGCTGAAAAATAAGGACAATAGTTTTGTCGCACAGCCTACTGCTGGAAGAATTATATAAATTACTGAGTTATAGAAATAAAAAAGTAAGTGGAATTTGTTCTGTCTTCCCGTGAAGGATTCTCCTGGAAAGCCACGTGACAGTACTATGATGGACAACCGGTAAGGGTAGCCGTGCCATGTCACACAGCATCCTTCTACAGAAAAGCCTGAGGAGGCATTTTAGAGAATTGTATTTTAGTCATGTGGATGCAAAGAGAAACCACGTTCTAACTCCTGAGGATAGATCTTTGAATGAAACCGTGTTTTCTCTTTCCTTGAGATGGTCAGTAACTCTCTTTAATTCATACCCTGAAACAGAGTTCTTGCTTGGAAAGCAATATGCCCAAAACCTGTGGCCAAAAGCAGTAAAAAGAGAAAAAGGAATCAATTGACCTAAACAATTCTATCACTCTTTTAAATATTTTTATTATTCATTTTCAACACACTTTTGAGATTAAAATGTAATTACATCATTTCTCCCTTCTCTTTCCTCCCTCCAGCCCCTGCAATGTCCACTCCCTCAAACCTCTCCCATTCCCCCCACTCTCAAACTGATAGCCTGTTTTCCTTTGATTATTATTACACACACACACAGAGAGAGAGAGAGACAGAGACAGAGACAGAGACAGAGACAGAGACAGAGAGAGAGAGGGAGGGAGGAGAGAGAGAGAGAGAGAGAGAGAGAGAGAGAGAGAGAGAGAGAGAGAGAGAGAGAGAGAGAGAGACATAAAAAGTGGACAGCCCTGGAACTGTTTGTATAGAAACAACATAAAAGGACTCCAAAGATTGTATTTCTATATTTGTGCATCAATTGCTAGTTATTCCACTGGCTGAACACGTTTTAAACAGAATTCTTTAGTCCTACCAAAAACCAAATCACTAACATCCACAACTCGATGTCCTTGTGAGGAACCTGAGGTCCTTCTCATTTAAAGGCTCATGAAAGGGCTTTCAGTTTTTACCACTCAAGGCATTACTTGGTTGTGTGAGCATCACTTCTGCCAGCACTGATCGGCACGGTCTGTGCCCAGTCACAGTTCTTCCCTGGCTACAGTCAACAGATCTCAGGAATCTTCAGCCTCATTTTCCAACTGAAGTGCTCAGACTCAAGATTAACACTCGAGAAATGAAGCCAGAGTCAGCTTCCATGAAAGCAGACAGTGCCCTGAAGGTAGAACACGGCTCATTTCCTCCTGCCTGCTGCGCCTCTGAAGATAGTGGCCCAGGGCTTTGGTGAAGCCAAAATGACACTATCACTGTGTCCTTGATCTTGTAGGAAAGAAGCATAGGGACACAGTGAGAAACCTCCACAGAAGCAGAGGTTAAGCTGGCTTGCTGTGTGGCTCAAGGCCACACAATCACCTTCTCTGTTATTTTTTCCCCTGGACATGAAAGAGACGCTGTAGCTCAATACTTTTCAAACTCAGTAGGAAACTGTGTCTAATCACACACCCCATTCAGCGAAGCCCTTTGAGGTCTTTCACTGGGCAAATCCATACTAAACACAATGTGCTCGGAAGAGCAAGCGGCAGCCTGGTGGTCTGCTGGGAAGGTGCATAAAGGAAGTGTGTGCTTTTCTTTTATGTGAAAGTTCTATGAGCTGGGGCTTTAAAAAGAGACAAAGGGAATGCTTTGGTAGTGGGGAAAATCGGAGGTGGAAGCCATAGGCTGCATTTCCATAACCACAATGGTACATGAACAGAACCACAGGTACCAAGGAAGAGCAAAGGAAAGCCAGCAGATCGCTCACTGAATAGATCCAGAGTCCCTTAGATGGGAACAGGGCTCCATGGGCAAAGGTTTCTTTCTTTACTAACAACACATACGCACAATTAGGATTTCTCCTTCTACATATTCTGTATCTCACAATTCCTCCTAGAGATATCTCACAGGACCATTAAACGTATTTTCATTATCATAGGCTTGCATAGATCAGACAAATATCTATTTTCTAGCAAGTATCAACTATTTATCTTCCAGGACTGACAGCAGACATTACTAAACAATCAAGAGGCACACATTACTATACAGTCAAGGGAAAAGATGATCAGCCGGCAGCAATCAAGGATCCAGGAGAGGGCCGAGATAAAACCCACTTCCACTCCTATTGAAACTAAAATGGTACTGGGTTTTAAGCTGGAGGACCCGAGTGAGTTCTGCCGACTGCTTTACCCTTCACAAACCACACTACTTTCCTATGTCTGAGAATTTGCTGAAAAGGTGGAGTTTGGGGGTGGGGGTGGCAGATAGATAACCAGAGAGGATCCTGCCAGCTGCAGTGGCACGTGTTTCCGAAATAGAAGGATATTTTCTAGGTCACTATTTCTGTTCCTTTCTGTTGCTGTGATAAAATACAGGTAGAGGGGTGTGGGGGAGACAATAGGGACAAGGGAGATGGTGTTTATTTGGGATTACAGGCAGCAAGATGTCAAGCCTGATGCACTGCGTTGGATGTCCATACCCCAGGGTAGAAAGACAAACGCCTAGAAGTTACAGTTTGAGCACCATAAGCATGCTCTTGTCACTGGGACACCCACACACATACATGGTAAAGATGTTGTGTGTGTGCACTCACATACACACATACCCTTAATACCATTAATTAATTAGTTAACTCGTTAATTAATGAATTAAAGATAATTTCTAAAAGTCTAGAAACTAGAACAAAGAGAGGGGCTCCCTGTCTTCCCTACTCTTTCTTCTTGCCTTTACATCATTCTGTCTCCTTTCTCTGTCCTCTCTCCACACTCTCTCCTCTCCTGGCTTCTCTCCTCTTCTTTCTCCGCTCTGTTCCTCTCCCCTTCCTCTCCCTCCCTCCCTCCTTCCCTCTCATCCAACAATATTTGCCTTTGCTTCTAATTGACAGATGCAGTTGAAGGACATTCAGTGAGGGCGTTGGGGTGAGCACCAGAAGAGATGCTCTCCAAGAACAAGGCACAGGCACTCAGACGCATTTGTACCCAGAGGCTCCGGAGGAGCTGCTGCTCCTCTGTCCTGAGATCAGTGTCATCGTTGGAGGTCTGAAATTATCCCGAGGCTATTCAAATATATAATCACTATGCCATCTTTGGCCTTTAAAAATCACCACATCCTCCTGTCCACACAATAGCTGTCCCTTTAGATAAAGTCTGGTGTTAGCCAGAGGTGGCAAGTTAGTATTATGTCAAAAAGACCAGAAACCTGTTTACAGCCAAAGGAAATGAGAAATGCCATGAAAATGTCAGACTAGTCTCCAAGCTGTGTTCTTTCCAATACGGCCGCCATGGTCACCAGGCTGTGTCCTTTGTATTATTGCTGCCCATGGTCACCAGGCTAAGTTCTTCCCATTTCTACTGTCTGTGGTCAGCAGGTGTGTTCTAGTAATGATGTCTGCAACCTTCATATTTTCCATAAAGAGAGTGTAAACTCTTCCGTGTTTTAAATTTCACAAGCTTCTGAATCTAGGTCTCCAAAAGCGTTGCTGGATATATTGATCTAATCATAGCTAAAGAGCAAAGGCAACGCACAAACAAGGACTTGTGAATTGAAGGCTGGGATGGAGGCGAACTGTGTGGTAAGCAGACAGAAATGAGTGACATTTATCAGTGTGGACATGACAAATATGAATCTCCTGATATGATGAGAGACAGAATCAGAATAAAAGACTCGGACAGAAGAAAGCTTTGGGAAAACCCATTCTTCCCGGATTTGAGTTAATTAATATCAGTGTTTCCGTTTCCAGGAGAATAAAGTCTAGTTCAAATCAGTGTTTATTTTAACTCTATAGTTTTAACATTTCCAGTTAATAGAAGCAATCAATCAGTCCCAGGATGGGAAATCAGTTAAGCAGTGTGTTTCTTGAATGTGCTCAGCAGCAGGGATAAAAAAAAAAAAAGGAAATTTCACATTATTTGCAAATAGGAGACATCTTTAATCTTGAGAATGGCTCCAAGTTCACTGTCCACTGGTAAGCAGAAAACACGGTAAATGAAGCAACAGAGCTGTGTAAATAAACAAAGGGAAGTGAGCTATTTGTGATATTACTTACTTCATTAGTCTAACACCTCCGGGGAAACACTAAGTGCCTGGTATTAAATTACACATGCCAATTTGGGTGTTTTTATAATCCATTAGGCTTTCTTCAATAGAAAATTAATTATGTTCCCATTCCATAATTCTCTCCTGAAACATTTACACAGGTGTCAAGGATGCATTTGACACAATTCAAGACCCCATCATGCCTTTAAATAAAACACTTTAAAATGTGGCTGGCAAATGGGGGAATCACTATAGATCAAAATGCATATAAACAGAGACCATAACCAAACATTGAATATACCTGGGGAAGGAGGTGCCTGTATGGCTTTTCCAAACTGGGGTCATTATTGACATCATTGTCTGGGTTTTGATTCACCAGTAGATGTTGAGATGTTTTCAAAGAGATCTCTGAGGGAAAACTGGAGCTTCCGTGCTCTATGGTCCTATTAAAAAAATCTTAAAACAATGTA
The DNA here is from genome assembly GCF_903992535.2 of Arvicola amphibius. NCBI lineage: Eukaryota > Metazoa > Chordata > Mammalia > Rodentia > Cricetidae > Arvicola > Arvicola amphibius. The sequence continues at coordinate 125,846,265 of NC_052052.2, read as the reverse complement.
ATTAAGTGGTCTGGCATTTCACACTAATATATGATAGTTTTACAATAGACAATTGAATATGACATAAAAATTTTGTGTTGTCTTTCTTTTTGCGTTTCTGAGACAGGGTCCTGTATATTCCAAGCTGCCCTCAAACTTATGTTAGCTGAGGGTGACCTTGAAATTCTGATCTTCCTGTCTCCTCCTCCTGAATGCCCTGATTACAGATGCATACCACCAAAACCAGTTTATGTAGTGCTAGGATTCAAACCCGGGCTTTGTGCATGCTATGAAAACAATCTACCAACTAGGCTATGCCCCAGCTTCTAATAGATCAATAATTAATTTTCAAATTACCATACAAAATCCCATGTCATTCCTTTTAGATTTGTAGTTAGATATAAATCCCTGGATACTTCTCCAAGCCAAGACTATTAAAAAGAATTCTCGGCTGCTTGCTAGCTCCTCTATAAAATTTAATTTTGAAATGCTGGAGTCTTTTCCAGTTGTAATTTCTCTGGCATGTCCCCTATTGCATTGTGACAGCCTCCATGAGCCTTTTCAGTTTCCACAAGCTTTAAAGGAGAATTTAGATTTTTCCTTTTCAAAAAAAAAAATGCAGTTTTTGCTTTCCACCTTGAGCTCTGTGGGATTTCCCAAAGTGGTGAGAGCAAATGGGATATTCTACATAGAGCAGAGAACACACGACCAGCGTTCACAAAGCATTCATGGAGAGCACTTTAGGAGCATGCCCCTTGAAAAGCCAAATAAACCTGGAAAACCACCAAGGAGATAGAGTCCCAGATTGTATGCCTTGATACCAAACTGTCTAGACACAGGAAAGGACAAAGTTCCCATGTCAAATCTGCATGAACTGTCCTGAAAACAGTAGGAATGGAAATACATTCCCCATGTTTGTAGGACCTACATCTGTTAACACTTAAAATCGTTCAGGTATTAATGTAGAAGAAAACCAGTCACTGACTGTCAACTGAAGTTATGAGATGGCCCCTTCCCCAAAGCACATGAAATTTAATGTTATATTTTAAAGGCCTAAAGCTAGAAATGCCATACGTTGTGACGTATGACCCCATTCTGCAGGAAACTGGGGGTCCAAGAGATGAATTTCTGTCCATGAGTCAATGGGGTTGGACTGGAAAGGACAGAATACACAAGTCCTGGCTTCTTACCTGTACCACAAGATGGAGCTCAATTCAGTGCAGCTGTGAGTACCAAACAGCTCTGCTTCATTGAGTCAAGGAGAAACTCAGAAGGAAAGTTCAAGTTCCCTCTACAGCCTACAAGCTGATCAGATAGATTACCTAGGCCAAAATAAAGCAGAACTGATACTTCCTAGGCACTCAGAAATCCAGAGGTCTGATGTTATTCCAGAACAGGGAGATGGCTAAGTAGGTGAAGTGCTTGCCTTTCAAGGAGGACCCAAATTAGACCACATCACTCCAGGAATGGTAGGTAGCATGTGCTTGTAATCTGGGTGCTGGGTAAGGGACACATGGATCCCCCAGAATCCCTAGCCAGGCAGTGTAATCATTGAACTCCAGACCAATAAGAAGAATGATGCCCAAAAGTATCCTCTGACCTTCCTGTACACCTACACACACACACACACACACACACACACACACACACACACACACACATATACAGGGTCTGCTGTTTGTCAATCGCACTGCCTTCTAAATCTAAGGTTACTAAATGTACGATATAAGACTTTTAGATTTTGTGTCTCAGTACCTGCAGTTTGCCTTGAAAAATGAACTGGACCTTTTGCTTAACTAGCTGCATAATGACTCCAGTAAGTGTGGAACATTACACAAATTTTGTTTTTAATAATTACTGTATTGTACCCAAGCAGAGGAAAAGACTTTGTCAGTTGTGGATTAGGAACAGGTTAGATGTCAGCAAACCTTAATCAGAATAAGTGGAGACAGTAACCAACAATGACTGCTTTAAACTGATGGCGTTTTTAAAATGTTTAACATCTAAAATTCCATTTTAAAAAATTTGCACCAACATTTAGCTTTCCACTTAAGGGAACACACCCAACAAAGATGGTTACTTGATTCTTCACCTATAGATTTTGTTCAAAACAGAACTGAAAAGCACTCCAAAAAAAATGAAGAACAAAAAAGCGAGGAAGATTTCAAAAGCCTTTTCCAGTGCCCAAATCAAGTCTTTCCACTCAAAATGACTCAGCGTCTGCTTTCGTCATCATCCTGCGTTCATGGTATGTTCTCCATGCCAATCAGTCACCCAGTGAAACAACTTACACTGAACACCAGGCAGAGCATCTCGTTTCCCTGTTCTCCTAATTCCAGGTAGGTACAGTTATGAAGAGAAAATCGAACCTCTGAGGAACCAAGACCAGTTCAGATGGGTTTGGCAGAGCTGATCACCAGTTACTGAGTGTGGAGAATGTCCCTGCAAACCATGGGAAATGATTTATGAATGACGCCAGCAGAAAAACCAGGGCTGGTTTCCAATTAATCAAATTCCAAAGTACTTTAACAAAGGATGGCATGCTGGTCCTTGGAAGCTCATTAGCTAAAGATAACCCCTAGTTTTCAAATAGCCTTTAAAGATACCACGTAATGAAAATAATCTATCAGCCACGAAGTGATGAGTACAAGCGTCTAATGAGCAGCAAACCCAGTGGTGTATGGAATAAATAAATTCTGCTCCGATGACTTCCTACAAAAAGGTGCTGAAACAAAAGAGCTGGTTTCCTGGTGACGTTCACATCATCATCGATCCAAGAAGCACTGTTACCTTTCGCTTTTAAAAAAAATTAAAAAAACAACACAGCTAATCTGAGGAAGTGGTGATAACTTAGTCAGTAAAGTGTCTGTCACTTATGCATGAAGACCTGAGTTGAAAAACCCAAACCCACATAAACAATAAAAAACAAATAAAGCAAAACCAAACAAACAAGAACAATGGTCTGTTCTATAACCCCAGCCATGTGGGCCACAGAGACAGGCAGTTCGGGGAAATAAATAAGGTAGATACAATCAAGACACCTAACTTCTATCTCCATGTGTCAACATGCACATACATATACCTATGCATGCATGCCTACACTAGCAACTATGAACACCATGTGTCAAGAAAAAATACTTTTATTTTTTGAGAACGCCGATAGTCATTTTGGTATATTGTGCCAGTCTTTAAGAAGGCTAAGCTATGCTGTAAGTTATAGAGGTGGGGGCTCTGATTTGTCAGTGAAGTCCACAAAGAAAGTGCTACCGAGAGGCTGGTGACAGATCTACCCGTGCAGCAAAAATGCAAATGAGAGCTGGCCATCCACCACTCACCTGGTCAGTTGGTGCTTAACACTGCAGCATTTGTTCATTTTCTTTTTTTTGAATTCCAGTGTCATGAATTGGTATCACCATCATCTTAAATAGCCCAAAGCACACCACTGGAGCCAATAATAGCAGCTTTCAAAGACTATAGAAATGAACTAGATCTCAGACCATTTCTGGGCAATAATCGTATCTTTTGTGTTAAATTCTGTTATAATTAAACAATCCCCCACCAGCGCCACATTGAGACACTCTGCTCTTTTACACATAGGCCACCAAAGGCTTCTATTAAACATGCAGTAATGAGACAGCTCTGCCCTCCTAATGTCATAGTCACCTTAATATGTCAGATAAGATGAACCCATTATGATAACATGTCATCTAAGGCTTCTGCACAGAATTCATAATGTGCTATACATGTTACCTTAACTTCTTCTTCCCATACTCTTTAAGAAAGCTGGGTACAGTGGGTGGCATACTGATTCACATCAAAGGAAGGGGAAAGTCTGGACTGCTTGGCGATGATTCTGTTATTATCGACATCATTTCTATGAGGAAAGCAGTTGGATTAGGGCAGATCAATTTAGAATCCCACAATTGCTGCTGGTAGACCAGATGACCTCAATCTTGTGGAACAGGATAAGGTGTTATTATTTTGGTTTTGACATTTGTATATAAAATGAAGCTGGTTTCACAGGGCTTATGTAAGTTAGTCTTGTAATATCTTGTGAAGTGTTATATTGCCCATTTTATAATTTTTTAAGATTTATTCATTTATTTTTCTGTACATTGGTGTTTTTCCTGTGTGTATGTCTGTGTAAAGGTACCAGATCCCATGGAAATAGAGTAACTGACTTCTGATAGCTAAGTAGAGGTAGCTATGTTAAACCATCATAGTGAATTACTTGTATAAATTACTGGACAGATAAGAATGTATATATATATATATATGTCATTATAAATAAGTGAAAATCTGAATAAATGTTCACAAACAGTTTTGCTTGCTTGTTTCTCTGCACTGGTTTTGAAAAGTCTAGAAAGGTCAGATGAGAAATTATTAGTGCTGAAATAATACCTGAAGATTTATTAGCCAGAGTAATTCATTAAGAGAATTATTTGCTTGCTTGTTTGTTTGTTTGTTTGTTTGTTTGTGACGAGGCTCACTATGTAGCCTAGCCCAGTCTGGAAGTGCTACAAAGCTCAATTTGTCCTTAAACTCCTGATCCTCCTGCCTCAGCCTTCCAAGCGCTGGAACTACAGACATTGACCCCTGCATTTGACTGCTATGCTGACTTTAAGTAGCTATATTTCTTGGGTTACACTTGACTTGCTGATTCTAAGCACATCAGCAAGGCAAGGAGAGTATTCTATCCAAGGTACCTAACACTTCTATTGGCTAGATTCAAAAGTAACAGTGATGACTGAATTTATTACGCTTTCCTGAGTATATAGCATGATATGATCCAGATAGTGCATAATACTTTACAAATGACAGGATGGTTAACTGACTTCAACCTTATGAAACTAAAGTTATTTTATAACGCTCAATATCTAGATGTGGAAACAGAGTCAGAGAGGAGCAAAGTAGCAGAACTAACATTATAAAACTTAAAAGAGAAAAGATGGATTTAGCCCCAGGTGCTGCGACTGTAGAGCTTGCTAAGCTGTGTACTAGCATAACTACTCCACTGACTAAATTACCTTGGTATGGAGGATGCTCTTCCCCAAGCAGACTTACCAGGTAGGTGTTCGTTAATCTTGGAAAAGTTGTCAAGGCCACTGGGATTTTACCATGGCTTCTGTGGAGTCTGCAGCAGTTGTGGTAGGTCCTGTGGTTTTCCTAAAGAACCTGTTTTCATCATATATGCAGGCAAAACTAGTCTAATGACTAAGTTTAAATGTATTACTTTTAAACTCTTCCCTGTTTTTTTTTAACCTACAGATGTTTCTATTGATAATTCATGACACATACATGCTCTGTTGGTGCCTATGATATAGCCATAAAGACAATCTTTTCTTTCTGATGGGTTATTACAGGAACATCTAAAAATAAAACTCTGGGATACATTGATTAAAAAAATAAAATCATTGATGTTCTTACATTCTTTAATTATTTTTGTTTTTAAGACAAGATCTGGATTGCCTTGAACCTGTTACACAGTTTAAGATGACTCTGAATTCCTGACTTCCCTGCCTTTACAATCAATCATTTATTTTAAATCTAGGTGTAAGAAATATCTTGTACACTCATCATAGTTATTGACAGAAATAGACCTAAATTTAACATCCCATGAGCCATGGATTCACCCAGGCTTATCATATCTATGAAGAGGTCTTGCCATTCTTCCAAATAGCATATGTTTTCATTAAAGTTCATGTGGCTCAGATGTTTTAAACATGGAAAACTCAGTGCATACTGATGTATTAACTAATTCAATCCTAGTTAGGGTAGTAAAAAGATGTATAAAAAAAGCATTAAAGCAAGAAGGAGCCCTATCAGAAACAGGACTTTACAGTACCAGGTATAGTAACAGGGTTTGACCATCTTTCTTTCTCAGCATGGGACTTCTTGTCACTCACAGTCCCAGGCGGCATTTGCACCATAAATTGCTCTCTTGAAAAGTAATAACACAGAAAACAAACACGATTTCACTTTGACCTAAAATCTATTGGGGACTTTCAGAGGTTTAGATGCTGTAGCCTGCAGTAGACAAGATAAGAAATACCTCAATAAGGATGCTCTCAAAACACTGCTTCCTTGTTCACTGGGATTATATCTAACAGCATCTAAAACCATCTTAGAAAACTCTTCTAACACACACAGGCAGATGCACAAAGACAGATGACCTCCTTTTCTTAACTTTTTTAGACAAATGCAATAATTAGAGACCTTATCAGGTCTAGTTACTCTTTCTGCACAAGCTAATGAGAAGAGAAAGTCTCGGCTGTGATAGCCTTGCCTCTGTCACGTCCCAAATGACCCTTGCTGAGTGATTCATCTCCCCTCATGGAGCTCTTGGTAATTCTTATGTGTGATGTGCAAAATGTGGATAGGATTAAATTCGATAATGTGAAATTGGCTGATATGGCCTTTAATTCACAGCAGGTATTTGATAAACATATGGGTTTAAAAATCTTTTTACCTATGCATAAGTAGTACCCATATCTGATGTTGATTCTTAATGAATGCATTCCCCTTCTTGCATTTCAGAAGAATAAAACAGTACATGTTTGCAACACCTTTTATATCCTGCAATCCCCCCTTAACTACAGACTTCAAATCACAAGCTCTTTCTTTTATAAGAACATGGAAGGTTCTGAGAAAGACGATCATTCCTACTGAGCCAAAAGCTCATTGAAAGCTTGGAAAGTGGATCTCTGAGGCTGTTTCTCTCTTGCTGTAAAAAAGGAAGATGGTAAGATGAAAATGGAGAAAATGGAGGTGAGGAAATAGGCAGAAGAAGCAGTGAGGAGACAAATATTCACAAAAGAAAAATGCCAAAGGAAAACAGGTGTGTGTGTGTGTGTGTGTGTGTGTGTGTGTGTGTGTGTGTGTGTGTGTGTTTGTATATAATACATATACAGAGAGAGAGAGAGAGAAGAGAAAGGAATACATCTTTTAAACATAAAAGTTATTCAATACTGTTTCAGACAAACTATACACACAAACACACACACACACACCCCTCACTACATATGTTCCAAAACACTCCACACATCAACTAGACAGAAAGGATCCCATGCCTTTGACATGTTCCAGAAGTAGAGAACTCTACATACGTGAAAGCAGAATCGCTGTGGGGAGGGCACAATGCAGGCCAGGATTTTGGAGAGCTGGGAGGCATAATTCAAACTGTAGAGAGGAGAGGAAAAGACACAGTTGAACTTGACTCACCCTTAGGTGAGGACTTTGCCCTAAATGTGGTGGTATTAGCCTATAATTCAGTTCTCCACCCATGGGTTTCAAGCACTTTTGAAAACTTTTTTCCCAAAAAATATTTACATTACAATTCAAAACAATAGCAACATTACAATTATGAGATAGAAATGAAAATAATTTTATGGTCGAGGGACCACCACAGCGTGCTTGGAAGCCAGGACTTCAAAGAAGGAACATGAATACTCTGGATCCAAGGGCCTTGAAAGAGACAGAAAAGAGGTGACTAGGAATCTGGAGTCTGGGTAGAAAGGAGGCAGGTAGATCTCTGTGAGTTTGAGGCCAGCCTGGTCTGCAAATATATTTCTACACTGATAAGAGGTGATTTTTTCTTTTTAATTTATTTTTAATTGGTGTGCAAAATACAAAAATTTGACACTAGAACCATGTAATACTTAATGCATGCACACACTGCATAATGTTTAAGTCGGAATAAACATCTTCTCAAACATGCATCATTTCTTTATGACAAAACCTTCAAAAGAGTCCACACAGCCTTGTGAAAGTCCAGTCCATCACTGCTGTCTACGTTCAGCCACTGCACAAGAGCAGGCCAGAGCTCCTCACCTCTAACTGCTGTCTGTTGTTCAGCCTTTCCCCGAAGCTTTCCCTGAGCAGGAGAATCTTCACGGCTCCTGCACCTCTCCTCCACCAAGTTCCCAAAGGCTCAGTCCTACATAATCATGGGCAGCAGCATAGACAGAATAGAAAACATAACCAAAGGCAAAATATTGCACCTCTTAAAAACCTGCCCCACATACCAAAAAAAAAAAAAAATCTAACACAGAGGGGACAAAACTTAAACCACAACACTGTAGCTCATTACGTATATTCCTAAATAATCACGATAAGATAAAGGAATATGACAAGTAAAAACACAAAACTCAGAAAGAAAAGATAATAAACTAAAAGAAATGAAACAAGGGTTGTCTCAACCTGGGAAGGATATGAAAGAATTCTTACAAAACAGGAACAGACACAGAGTATTATGCACATTGAACAACTAGCTTGGTTGGCCATGTCACAACATACATGCTTTTGTGTGCAGATTTACACATATGTTGCACATGATAAACATCTTCAAATTTTCTTAGGAATTAAATAAATGGAGTGGAAAAAATGTCACTTTTAATTAAAGGGAAATGTTTGACTATCAGATATATAATGTTGAAAGTAATGGTTGCATGTCTCAAATCAAGCATTCTTATGGTGTCTTCACTCTTTATATTGAGTTCCTCATGGACTATTACTTTATAAAAATATAGAACAAAGAGAAAGCTATAAAAATCACCATAAATGACTGTTTGCATAATTTTAAATAGATAACATCTCCCTAACTATAGCTCTAAAGAGACAAGATTAGTAGAATTACCTGTATACAAAAATAGTATTGGTCTTCTGGAAAGTCACAAGTCAAATTAAAAGAGGAATTACAGACTAGAAAGATATGTGCAAGAAACATTCACACAGTTCTTACACACATCACATCATGCCCACACTGTGTTGAATATGCACTGTTCTGATTGAATAAAAACAGGACAAGTGGTTTGCAAAAGAGAAAATAAAAGATGTAAGGAAATATCCAACACCATTAGTCAGCAAATTAACATAAGACAGGATTGATCAGCAAAGCTTCACATGTCTAAGTGGAGATTGTTAGAGACATGCTATCCAATACACTAAATTACATGACAAACTAATTTGATTTGCAACCTAGTAATATCATATATGAAATACTTTCAGACTTTGACTTAATATACAAAATGTGAAAATATACATATTTACGAATACTCTGGAGAGGGGTTCTAAGACAGGAGTCCTATGACAGAATAGAGAAGAGGACTAACTGGAGGAGGACCATGCAGATGTGGAAGGACTGGCTGGAGGAGGACCATGCAGATGTGGGAGGACTGGCTGGAGGAGGACCGTGCAGATGTGGGAGGACTGGCTGGAGAAGGACCGTGCAGATGTGGGGAAGACTGATGAAGCAACTCACACCAGGGCAGAAAGGAAGCAGAGAAGAACCTTAGCATAAAAGACCAGAGAAAGATCTAGCCCACCAAAGAAATGCACCTTATGACCCCAGCAGAGGACAGCCCAAGCACAATGGGGCCAGGGGAACATAGAGGCCCCAAGGACATGCTCTCAGGAACCCACTTCCTCCAACCACAGTTCTGCTACATTCTGTTGGTCTACTCACGCTCTAATCTATCAATGGATTAAACCATTCTTTAAGTCGGAGCCCTCAAGACCAATCTCAGGATCTGGAAAAGCCATCACAAACATACCCACAGGTGTGCTTTATTGATCTCAGGTGACTTTGCAACCCAATCCAGATTAGCCATCTCACACAGTAAATGCATTCCCTGGGATGTTATTTCAATTGCCTGCCATTAGATATTCTGTCACAAATACTTGACAAGTCTTTCCTGTCTTGTGACAGCAATTAACATTTATATTTAAATTAGCCTCTTTAAGTTAGTTTAATCTAATAAGTCAATAAATGATTTAGTCACTGGACTTCTATTTCAACCAGTAACTGCATGTGACACCCAATTACATCAGCCTGGAATTTATTTTCTTCCCACCACTTTATTCTTAGACATTTAAAATATCAACCACCACCGCACGGTACTCCATCAAAACACTAGCTTATCGAGGAAAGCCATTTTATAAGCCCAGCAGCAGTAAGGGGAATGCATTCACCTTTATTGAATAATGTTCTAGAACATTCAAAAACAGGTTTCTAATGGATTCTGGATCACTGTATTCTGACTTAGTATATGTCTTTCGATGTGTACCTCTGTCCTGAATTGGGCTAGATAGGTTCTGCAATAATTGCCTGATGAACACAGTCTTTGAACGGATCTTCATGTATAAAGAGTTATTAAGTTAGCTGTTCTCCCGGAACTGAAGGTGGCCTTGTCCGCAGCCATTTCACTGTCCCCGTGGATAGTACTCAGTGGACAGGTCATTAAAATTATTTTACTCCCACTCTTTACATTTCTTTCTATTTCCTTTTTTTTCTGATGTTGCGCCCAGAGTTTTAAGGCTACCAATGACAGTATTTACTTTCTAATTGCTGTTTGAAATACAACTTTCCCATCATGAACTACTGATTGAAAAACAAACAAACAAAACTAAACATTATACATAGCTCAGATCAACTGAGAGTCAAGGATAATGTTTCCTTAGAAAGCAATTTGCATCTCTACAATAAGCTCTTTCACAAACCTGCCAGCTTGGGAATTCCTGAGACTTCCATGATTCCCTCAAAGCTTCTGTGAAGGAAAAATAGATAGATAGAGATAAATGATAAAGATGAGGGGAGCAAATGGTTAGTCAGGTTAATCTGTATACAGTGTGACTACATCGTGTAGAAATAAATTTAGCAACTGCTCCGACATTAGTTTTCTATCTCTCCTGTAATAAATAGTACCACAATCATAATGACTTAGAAAGCACAAAAATATCATTTCATGTCATAGTTAAGAAGTAAATGGTTCCTATGATTTGAGTGAGAATGGCTCCCAGAGTCTCCTACATTTGAATAGGTTCCCAGTTGGTAGAACTGTTTGGGAAGGACTAATAGGTGTGACCTTGTTGGAGGAGGTATACCACTGGGACTGGGCCTTGAACCCATGTCAGTCCCAGTGTGCTTTCTCTCTGCCTTGTACTGGCTGTCTCAGAATGTGAGCTCTCAGCTACTGCTTCAGTGGTGTGCTTGACAGCTTCAGCCCTGCTCCCTGATGTGATGGTCAGGGACTCTAACCTTTGGAACTGCAAAGACCTAATAACCTCGTCTAAAAGTTGCCTTGGTCATCATGTCGATTACAGCAATGGAAAGTAACTAAGATGGGTCTCATTCAGGAGCACATCATCAAGATGACGCTCTGCAGAGAGAATGAGCCAGGCTCCCCCTTATAGGTTTTCCACTAACAATAAAGCACTGCTAAGTGCTGCTGAAAACCGTGCAATGTTGTTTAATCACCAGTAGTGTTCCTGATAGATCTCTATTGTAAGCACTTTGTTAGTGTTTATTTTCCTTTTAAATGAGCAAGATGTTATGGATCAGAGTGATTTGACTTCCCTGATGAAAGCAGAGCTGGCAGCTAACTAGCCCTTCCTCCACAGTTAGATATACTGACCTCTTTCTTGGCAGCTTAGCTGCTTTGAATACAACTCAGACTCCTTGAAGAAGACACACTGAAGCCAGTGTTGCTTGCTACCATAGGTAACTGCAGCTCCAAAAACACCATCCAGCTATGACTATTGCAAAGGGTTTATGCTAGTCTTTCTTTATGTAGCCACAAAACCTGCTCTACTCGAGATGATCCTTATTTTCCTCCATGTCTGAGGGAAAATATTTCCTCTGGTGTCCCACAGGAAGATTAGTCATTGGTGCAGATCAGCTATTTTACGTGCATGAATGTCTCTTTCCCATACTCTGGGTATCACACTACTCAGCTGGCTATTTACATCAGCTGTGACGCAATCTCTTGGCCCACGGAAAGGCTGTCTTTGGTCTTCTCTTCTTGTCTACTTTCAATCATTTTCATTAGTGGAACAGGCCTATCTGGTAACTGGAGGTTATGGGAGCAGCATGGAAGAAGCAGTGATACTAGTGAGCGGGTAACTAAAGAGGTCTGGAGAACAGCTGGGACAGCAACAAGGGGCAGAGCCAGTGGAAGAGAAGGAGGTAAAAAAAAATATGGAAGGCAAAAGAGCATTAAGAAACAGGATCCCCAAAATCCAGGAGCTTTGAAATGAAAAATGTAAAAAACTGGAGGCCTGGGTTGCTTGGAAGCTTCCAAACCTTAAGAACCAAATATCTTTGCACCCTCGCTTAGAGAAGCTGAGGTCCCTATCATCCAAGGCTCATCTAAGAGATATGATGCCAGCAATCAGTGCTTCTCCTTGTTACTCATTGTTACCTGAAGCTGAGGATTACAAAAGTTATCAAGTACTTGAGAAGATAGTTGTTACAGCTGAAAGCAGTTACCTCCAACCTCGAAGCCTGGAGTCATAAGTCCAAGCCTCTAAGCCCTGAAGTAATAGACCTCTCTCACTTCAAGTCTGGAGTTGTAAGCCTCCAGGTCACCCAGGAACCTGGAACTGCCAACACCAGAGCATCCTCTTCTGTCCTGCTCATGATTTCTATTTGGGAAGTACAGAGAGGATCGAGTTGACCAGCTAGTACCATCAAGGATGCACTGCTGTCCAGAAAAGAATTCATCTCCTTGCATTTTCTATCATGGATATTCTACTCTCATTGACTGAGCAGTTGCCCAGCTTCAGATCAGCAGCAATGAGGCCCTGTCTCTTATCTCCTTCCTCCATCTGTAGTCTGTCTTTTTCTTCCTCTTTGAGGGATCTTTGTGATGTATGCCTCAGTGCAAAAGTACCAAATTATCTCCTTATTTAATGACAGATTGGTTAGAAGTTTTGCTCGGACATTGTGCTAACAACCAGAATATTGAGATTTTGGATTTAGACTGTTTGAAGTATCATGATGTAGGGTTCTCTCTTTTCTTCATGTTCACTGGCCACGAGGCTAAAGGGACAAATGGAGCAGAAGCAAGAGTGAACAGGGCTTGTATGGAAGTGAGTTTGAGGGAAAGAAAGTCCGGGAGTGAGCTTCAGTAAGACAATGCAATTTTAATCCAGGAAGTGAGGGGAATATATAGGAAGGGGACAGCAGTTGGGCCATCACCTAACAGATGCTCATAATATGCTTTATTTGCGTTTGGCAGCAGGGTCCCATCACACAAATGGGAGCACAACACCTAATTATCATATGGGCTGCAGGGGGAGAGTATTTGCAGGCACTTTGTCAAAGGTCACACTTAAGAGAAGTCAGGAATTCAGGTTCAGGGACAGCTTCCAAATAAGATAAGGTAGCAAAAAAAAAAAAAATAGGAAGCCCTGCTGGAGGAAGGGAGTCTTCTATTTTGTGCAGAGCTCAGAGAGCTGTCCAGACATGATAGACTGCAACCTTAAGCAACAGAGTCTTCCAGCATCATGAAACAAAGATCTACAGTTGTTGCTAGACTTCCTTCCCTGGGGCACACGTGAACAATTTCTGCTTTGTCCTCCTGAGGTCAAACAGCAAACCAAAGTACGATTTTACCACAGTTCACCCTGAGGAATCAATGGATTCATTGTGTTTAGTTATGGAGCATGCATGAGGGATTAACGATAGGATTGGAGGTGACCCCAAAGAAGCAACCCTGGGAAGTCTCCAGCCTGAGTGATTGATGGTTTCCATATAGCTGTACAGAGTGAAGCCCCATCACTAGCCCACCGATATACTCTAGTCACTCCTTAAGTCTGAGGTTACATGAAATCAGGTCAACACTGCACAAAAAGAGCTTGGAGGGATGGCTGGATACTCAGGCGAGGGTCCAGTGGGCTGTCATCCACCTAGGAGGAAATTTCAACCATGCACAGGTCCGAGCATGATGAACTTCTGCAAGTAGGCACAGCTGATCTCATGAAGGTAGTGACATCGTAGCTCAGAGGGTGGCATAGATACAGTTGTCATTTTTCCACAGTATTAAAATACATTATTATAATTTCACTCATTAAGTTCCAGAATATACAGTATCTGTCACATCCTGACCACTTTCACAGGCAAAATCTGGCACTGGGAAAACCCAGCTGAAGAAACAGGTATGTCAAATCACTTCTCTCAATAACACTTCAGAATTCAAAGAACACAAAGAAAACGCATGGCCCCTATAATGTCACTTATTTAAATGTTAGCTGATTGGTTCATTTAACATCAAGTCTTATGATTAAACAGTTTGACATTATGCTCAGTTCTCCATATTTTAACTTGTTTTTATTTTATGTATGTGTATACATGTGTGTCTGTATGAGTGTATGTCATGTATACGCAATGCCGCAGAGACCAGAAGATGGCATTGGACCCCCCGGACCTGCAGTTGTAGGCAATTGTGCTAACACAGGTGCTGGGGACCAAACTCAGGTCTTCTGCAAGAGCAGAGTCCTTCCCCACACCTCCATTTTCACATTACAGTGTGCCTACTTAACTTCTCATTCTCATTCTCTGCTCTCATTTGCTTTCCAAGTTGTATAAAAATTTTGTAATCAATAATCTAACATGTGTTCTTGGATCTACATGAGTGATTTTTCCCTAGCTAAATAATAAAGAACAGCATTGGCAAAGGCAGGTATGATGTTGAAGAGAACAGCTTTCCTTAGAAAATACTGGCAGGCAGTGGGTTTGTCTGAACATGCCTACAATTCTAATTATGTTTTGCTACAGTTGTACAATATAAAAAAAAATCTCCCTAGGCTGTTCCAAGATGTATGAAATCCCAAACAGGAAAGAGGCACATGGCAGAGCCCTGCCCATGCACACCCAGAAATCATCACTGTGAGCAGCTGACAAAGTTAAAGCCCTACTCCCTCAGGAAGGAGTGGGTGTGGCTGAAACACGGTGCCCTCTCTGCTTCAGACACAGAGTGCTTGATGCTGGAGACTCCAGAGAAGATCTCTTGGCTACATGATGTTTTCTCTTCCAAGGTCAAAGACATGCCTGGCTCAGGTCTTTAGTGGTCTATCTTAGATTCCTCACATTGAGATTTCTTTCTCCTCCCCACTTACTCCTTTTGGGAGATAATTCTTTGATCTTAAGCCAGTCCCACTTAGAAAAAGTCCCTTAAACTCACAGGAAAATCACCTACACCTCATTTCATCATCAACGAAAGTGTAAGTTTCGCTCTTGTTACCAAAAATCTAAATTCTTGGGGAAAAATATCAAGTCCCCTCCATTGTCCACTTCAAACTTATCTCACTTGCCCTGGATGAAGAAAAAACAACCGTACAAGGGAACACTAAAAATGTCCAGCTTCTCCTAAGGTCATAGACCTTACGCCCTCTTCTGCTCTCCTACACATTTTTCTTCTATTTATTACAACGTACATATAAAATGATGCTACTTCTGCAGCTTTAACGCTATTACAGAACACAGAGTTACATGATGGAAAAGTCAAGATTCTTCTGGAGCATCCCCTAAGAGTTCTCTATGACCATGCTCTCTGGGCTCTGTGTGAATGAGCAAAAATTTTCCAGCTGTTAGAAAAGCTAGCCTACCTTTAATAGTCTGTGCTTGTTTTTTTAATTTATGTAACAAAATTCCTGAGACTGGACACTTCATAAATAAACAGTGTTTATCTCACAATAGTTCTGGAGGCTCAAGTCCATCCCACCGGTATCAGTTCAGCTCTGGCAAAGGACCTTATACTGTGCAAGACTTTCCTGAGGAGACACAACACACTCAGGTTGTTTACTCATTCCAGATAGGGAGATTACAGCAGACCGAAGTACCAATTGCACAAAATCCCAATTTAGTAAATCAATTAGTATGGATAAGGAATTGCTTATGGTTACTTATAGACATTTCAAAGGCAGCTTTATTGCTGAAGAGCCCGTCCCAGCACAGGTGTGAGAAAGCTGCAACTCTGGAGCTCTCTTGATATCTTGCAGACAGCTTGACAGACTCCAGAAATCCCTCTTCTCTGCAACTTGACTGGTCAGAGGTCACGCAATAGCTATTGGTGGCCCTCATGCCCCCCTCCCATCCCATGCACTGAGTTGTTTACTCCCTCTCTAAAACTGTAGAGGGATCTATCAGATTCTTTCACGTTTCCACTGTAAACAGATGTTTCTCTCACGTTCACTTCCCAAATAATTAACTTATAAATGCTTATCTCTCATAAATGCTCAGCTGATAACTGAGACTTATCACTAGAGAACTCTTATATCTTAAGTTAACCCTATTCCTTACATAGCAGTGCCTTTATTAACATGGCACATTCATCTCCTGCTCCACCTACATCTAGCTGGCAACTCCTGACTCCACGCTTCTTCCCGTTATCCTTAGTTTGGTCACCCTGTCTATACTTCCTGCCTGACTATTGGCCAATCAGTCTTTTACAAAGCCAATTAGAGTGACAAATCTTTAAAGTGTACAAGAGGATTATTCTACAGAATTCCATTATTCTAGATGTAACTTTTTGTTGTCTCTTCCAGTCTGTTGAGCTTCCCCCTCTCCAGGGAGGATGTTTCAATTCAGAGGAAACTGATACACAACAGAACTCATGGTGGACAGCAAGACAATGGCAGGAAATAGTGCAAGACAGAGACATCAGAGGGAGACACAAGAGATGCAAGAAAGACTGGATCAGGAGAACTGCAGTAATTTCTTCCAAGAGCCCTCTAATGACCTTCAACTGATCTCCCTCTCTTAAAAGTCCCATACCCTCACCTTACCACTGGATTGAATATCAAGTCTCCAACAAATGACCCCTTGGTGAACAAAACATATCCAAACAGTTGTACCCAGAACAAGTGAAATGTTGTAGAAAAATACATGAAACACGTTTCTAGAGATTATTTTTCAGGCAGAACAACAACTGGGAGTGGACGGTGGTCATGAAGGTGTTGGTCGTGGAGGTGATAGCTATGCAGGTAATGGTTACAGAATTGGTGGTCATGAAGTTGACGGTTATAAAAGTAATGGCTATGAAGATATGTTATAAAAGTGATGGTTATGAAAGTCTTATAAAGGTGATGGTTATGGAGGTATTGGTTATGAATGCAATGGTTATAAAATTGCTTATTATTAAAGTGATGGCTATGAAGGTGTTAGTAATGAATGTGTTGTTTATAAAGGTAATTGTTATGAAGGTGATGCCAGTGAAGTTGATTGTTATAAAGGTGATGATTATTAATGTAT
This sequence comes from Arvicola amphibius, assembly GCF_903992535.2. Taxonomy (NCBI): domain Eukaryota; kingdom Metazoa; phylum Chordata; class Mammalia; order Rodentia; family Cricetidae; genus Arvicola; species Arvicola amphibius. The sequence goes on along the minus strand of NC_052052.2, from coordinate 125,829,257 downwards.
TGGCCATGAAGGTGATAATTATGGAGGTGATGGCTATGACTGTGTTGCTTGTGAAAGTAACAAAGGAGTTGGCACAAAAAAACCTTAACACACCTTGAACAGACAATGACCTTGAACATACATTATATAGCTCCTGAGCTATACCTATGGTCAAGTGTATGGACAAAGAATATTCTTGGTGTAGGGTGCATCTTATATGCAGTATACACTACAAATATGCCACCAAATTCCTTAGTCCTGTAACAAAAACAAGGAGAAAGACAATAGGGAAAAATTGAGAAATTTAGCTTTTTCTCCAGTGGGAAAAGTTGACAATTCTAGATCTAAAAGAATGAAGAGAAATTTTCAAAAGCTTTGAATGGCAAGGCCCTGATGAGGGTTTTAGCAGAATGAATAGTGATTCACTTTTCTAGAACACAGATGAAGAGTAAGACCTCACCACACAATTCTGGATAGGCCAAGGAGCCTGTCATTTAGTTCAGAAAGACCTGAAATGTTTCTATAAAACAGACACAACTATGTTATAGAAACAACTTTCAGTGAGATCATGAACACATTCAACTTACTTGATGTGAAGTGATCAGAAGAAAGCACTTTTTTGTAATTGTATTGCCAAGGAATCCACATGACTCAATTTACGAGACTTCAATTGTCTAAACCAAGCTCGCTCTGTTTGTAGGCAGGCTATAAGAGTTTGCAATCCTGATAAATGGCATATGCTCCAACCATCAAATGAAATGAAGGACAAGAACAAACCAGAATAGGGTACATAAAGGATAGACAATAAGTCAATAACTTTTATCCAGAGAGGGTGGCATGGTCTGACTAAAGAATTTCCTACAGTGAGTTAGAGGACCTTTATGACAGCTGCCAAGGGGCAGGCTGACACTGCCACACCATTCAGTGTTATGTGTGCCCTGCTCTGGTTTCATTCCCACTGCTGTGATACAGTAGCTGACAGCGGCAATTCAGAAGAAAAGGGGTGTGCTTGGCTTGCAATTCCAGGTTACAGTCCATAACAGCCCAGAACCCAGGGAAGGAATTTAAAGCATCAATTCCACAGCCAAGAGCAGAGTGCAAATAAATGCATGAATCTTTGCTTGCTTACTTATTATTCAACTTACTTTATCCATGTTGTACTGTTCTGGGCTCAGCCCATAAAATGATGCTGCTCACAATTGAGCTGGGTCATCCCAATATTTAAGGCAATCAAAACAATTCCCTATGGATATTAAAACTAACCATTATATTTTCCCATTCTTCATATTCAAGTAAATGTAACATATATATTGGCATTCTCTGTCCTCACTTTATCACTGTATGGTGGAAATTAAGGATAATATAACATAACTCAGTTCTGAAGTAAAACCATGTGGCCAGAATAGGCTATAATGACACTCAAGTATTCTCAAATTCTGGATACAGAAAATACAACAGACACAGGGGTGTGTGTCTTAGAAACCACATCAATATCTAACATAGTGGGAGGAATGGGGGAAATAATAATTTGTGAATATATGAGTCTATTATGACAAATCCAAGGCTATATTTTCTTCCGTCTAGTGCTATCCCACCTGAGCTATTTTGGTTGCCTAATGCTAGATTTCTTAATGAGCACTTAAAATTCTCCAGACTTCATGGCAGTTAAGAGATAATTTGGTTACACCCATTAGAATGTAGCGATATTGCTAAGTTAATCATAGTTCATAAGGTCTGTCTTGGTCCCTTGTGATCTCCCTTCCTCTTGACGGTCAGGTGATAATTAGAATGGACATATAAGAATGAACTCATCCTGGATCCCACTCAAAAGGGATCATCTGAAGAGAAACATCAGCACTGGGTTCTGAGGGCTGGAAGGTAAACGCTGTCCTACAGACTCACTGAGATTTGTAGGTTTGCAACCTCAAGTGAACACATAACTTGATACAAAACCGAAAACACCTAATTGTACCCAGCTACAAGAAGAATGAAACCCAAGCAAAGCTCTTCGGAGGAACATTCGTAATTACCAGCTGCGTAGCGCTTACAGCGCCTCTCACACCCCTCTAGTCTCATTGGCTCCGCAGTGACGGTCCTTCTTTTGTTTCTGATATTGATCGTCTGTGACTGTCCTCTTTTATCTTGGTCAGGCTGGCTAGGAGATAATCAATTTCATTGATCTTTTCAAAGAGCCCATTGTTGCTTTTGTCAATTTTTAATATCATTCTTCGGTCCTCGGTTGCATTTATTTCTGCGCTAGCATGTATTATCTTCTTTTCTGCTTGAATTCAGCTTAAATTGCTGCCGTTTCTCTAGTTTCCTGGGAAGAAAGCTTAAGTTATTGATTTTCTCTATCTTTCTTCTCCAATGTATGCATTTTAGAACCAGAAACATCTATGTAAGCATTTGATTTTAATACACACACACATACACACACTATTTCAAAAGCTCTCTTGCCTATCTTGTGTCCTGTTTATACACAGTGTGCTTTGTTTGTGGATATTTGTGGGCCAGACTTTGGTCTAACTCAGTCACTGGAGACACCTTCCAATGTCTTGTCTATTTCATTTTCTACTTTTTCATCTGCCCTTTTCTTGGCGCTGTTGTTGAACTCACCCTCTAAAGTGCTGAGTGTGTCTGCTTCTCCTTTGACACGTTGGTGTCAAATGTGCAGGCATTAGCATCCCAGGACCTTGTCATAGACTCAATGCCTCTATTATTTTCTCTCAACAACTTCCTCCCTGGTGATGTTCCTCATTCCGAGGTAGACTTGACCTAAATTAATGGAGTTTTTCTAGCTTCCTTGGTTTCACATTGGCATAGTAAATATTTTCAAAATTAGTTCCTGTTTACAGCGTATAACAGAAGTCTATTATTGTTATTTAAAATCTTGCCCTTTTGTTTATAAGCCAGTAGCATAGTAGTAACTGTTGTGGTGGCGGCATCAGCGGAGTGGTGGTACCAGTGCCTGAACACAGGGTCTTAAGCACACTAGGCAAGCACTGTACCTCTAGCTCCATTCCCAGACCTGTCTTTCAGTTGGAGTACTTATACCAGCTGGAATATTTCCTAATACATTCAGGTTATTGTCCACTGTGATTGTAATTTCTTTCTGTTTATTGTATTTGTTCTTTGCACCATTACAAAAATACTGCTCTTCTTAAGACACTTTAGTTTTTCTTGCTAGACTTCTATTTCTGTGTATATCATTTTCTGCTAAGATTTCTTGTACATAGTCACACATTCATTATGTTCGTCTTTTCCTTTAAGTCTTTTGGGAACATACACAGCCCCAGTTCTGCAGCACTTCGGACAGTACTCATGTGTTTCAAGTGACTGCTTTTTATTCTTATCTCCTTTGGCATCTCATCTGTTTTCTCATATTGTGGATATTGGTAACTACAAGCCCTATATAACACTATTGTCTTCTTGATGTAGGATTCAGACAGGGAGATGAATAACCTGTGTAATTTTTATCATTCTGTAAGTTATGATTAGATGAAATGTCTGTTTTAGTTTTTCTTAGCGTGTTTTTTCTTAGTAGTAGCACATATGTTATAACTACATATGCATACAAAAAGAATTTAAAATAGTGATTTCAAACTGGAAAGATGACTCAGTGGTTAAAAGCAATGGCTGCTCTTCCAGAGGACTCAGGTTCAAATCCCAGCACTCACATGGCAGCTCACAACCACTTGTAACTCTAGTTCCAGGAGCTCACACTTCCTCTTCTGGCTCGATGAGTAGTAGGTACACATGTGGTATAGTCATACATGAAGGCAAAATGCCTGTGCATACAAGAAAAGGATTCTTATGTCTTTGCATTGCATGTATATGACAAAAATATTTACACAAAATACATAATAAACAAAAGTGAACTAAAAGTGGTATACTACTTTTCTTACTAATGTCATATTAACGGTGATGAAAATCTAGGTGCTATACATACATTTTTTTTATGTAGCCACATTCTCGTAGTTCCATTTCACAGATAAGAAAACGAAGGCTTTTAGAAGTTAAACACCTTCGCAGGGGACTTTAGCGGCTTCTTGGAAAGAAAACAACTCACCAAGAGGCATATTATACCCATAGTTGTCCATACAGACTCCACCAAATGATATCAAAACATCCCTTTATCCAGAAGAATAATCAGTAAGCAAGCAAAACTCATAATAATCCAGCTGCTCATATGTTAAATACATTTCTTAATCTTGAAGTGCCATTTCTGATATTGGAAGAAAATAAATTCTATTAAAGGTATTACCATATGATTCTTTAAAATAATGCAGTAAAGACTATTGCCCTTAAATATCAATATTCCCCCAAAACTTTAATGGTTTCAAACCTCTTATATGGTCTTTTGAATTTCTTTCCTGAACAGAACAGAGAACATGACTCACAAGTTAATTAAAGATTAGCCCTGTATGATTCTTCACTACCAAATAGTAAACAGACAAGCAGCCCTTGCCTGAGGGCAAATGTGTCACTCAAATAATGGCTTTAATTGTCTATTCTCAGAAGGAAGGGGGTGTATTTTAATGACAAATTTCTTCAAAGTAGCAAATCAGATTTAGATGAGTTCCCTTGACCAAAAAGATATAATGGGGCATGCACCTTGCTGCTTTGGGCTCTCTGCCTTCAATGCTTCTGCAGCCTGAAGAATTTATCTTAGAAAATGCATGACATATTTGAAAAGCACGCAGGACATCAAAGAGTACATCAATAAAACCAAGCCTCAGTAGGGCTGTGGAAGCCTCTGAGGCTTGCATATTTATTTAATATTTCATCTGCTACCAACTGAAGACAATGTTCTAAGAAAAAATAATTTTATTCAAGGCCTAAAAAGATGCTAACAGAATCCCCACCTAAAATTGCAGCCCATAATCTCAGTCATTATCTAACACTTAGATGCTTGGCATAGTGTTTAAAATCATCATAATGATTTCATAAATATTTTATTCCCCAGATAACAGATTTTAATGTTTTAAGAAAAGCTGTTTTCTCAGAGGAAAATGCAGGAACCAGTGCAAGGCTCCCTGGTACTACAAAGGAACCACATGGATGTCTGATTTTAATGTCAGATCCATTTTCTCCATTTTAACCAATTAAATCCAGTTTTATGATGCCATTAAAGGACATTTTTTTCTAGAGAAAATGCTGATCCAGAAGAAAACATGTCACAGAGGTAGCTACAAGGCTCGAAGGCAAAATGGTAGTTTGTCAGGCCACTCCTTCAGCTTCACAAAAAGAGAGCAGAAATATATTTTTTATAGTTCTGGAGGTCGAATAATCCAAGGTCAAGGAATTAGGAGATCCAGTGAAGCCTCCCCATTAACTCCCAAAATGAAGCTCTGGTGCCCTCTACACAAGGAGAGCTATGCAGTGTTCTCTCGTGGAGAAAGGTGAACAGGTACACTTATACCAAAACACTCATCTCATCTATGAGGGCAGATTCTTCATGTCTCAGTCATCTCTAAGGGCACCACCACTTGAAACTGTATCTTGACGATTAAACTTCAATGCATGAGTTTGGGAGGAACACACATCAACTGCAGCAGAACTGCAAGACAAGAGAATTGACAGCAAGAGGTGCTCTTGGCAAGATGGAAAACACACAAATTACTAGGTGAGGAGAAAGAAGACTGTGAGGGAGCCCTGTGTGGCTGCAAAGGGCTGCTGGTTCAGGTGGTCAGAAACTAATGGCACCAGAGACTGCTATAAGTGACCTCGAGATGACAAATACTGGATGGAAACCGATTTGAGAATCTCTTCCTTACTAAAGCTTCACCCCAGGTGAATAACATAGCTGATGGGCTTCTGCAGCCTTGGCAAATGCATGAGGCTGGCTTCTGATGAGGTCTCTCAGTGGTGCTTGAAAAGACTGCTCTCTTTGAATGAGCATGGCACCTAGGAATATGGGGAGATGTTACTACCATTACATAGCACAGAAGAAATTACCCAGACTCAACATATCACATGACCTTCCAAAGCAGATACTCAGATGACCCCACACAGAAGGGAGTACAAGAGGGAAGTGTTAAGAAGGACTTGCTATGACACTGTGAACAGTGAAGAGGGTACGTCCAGAAACTCCTCAGAATCTTGGGTAAGAGCCCAACTAGCAAAGGCCATAGTTTCTTCTTCATGAGCCTCTAAGCAGAGACTCTAAAGTCTAGTAAAGTGTCACCTGAGCAACAACTTCTTCCTCTTCTACCTCCCCCCTCTCCTTTCCCTTCCTCATCCTCCTTTACTTTTCCTTTCTTCTTTGGCATCACATATGCAAGTTTGCAAGTTATTCTGCAAAAAGAAGAGTCAAGAGCTGCCTGCACTCAAGAACTGAGTAGGGTTAAGACTGGTCCATTCATCTCCTTGGTAAACTAGGAGGGGAGTAGAAGGGAGAGGGGATGGGAACATGAGAGATCAAGAAGGTAGCATTGGGGAAGGGATGGAAAAGGGAGAGCAATGAAAGAGATATCTTGATAAAGGGAGCCATTGTGGGGTTGGGGAGAAATCTGGGGCTAGGGAAATAGCAGAAATCCACAAGGATGACCCTAGCTAAGACTCCTAGCAATACTGGAGGGGATGCCTGAACTGGCTTTCCCTTATAATCAGATTAGTCACTACCCTAATTGTCATCAGAGAACCTATGTCCGGTAACTGGTAGAAGCAGATGCAGTGATTCACAGCCAAGCACTCGGCTGAACTCCTGGAGTTGAGTTGAAGAGAGGGAGGAGGGATTATATGAGCAAGGTGTTCAAAGAAGGCAGCTAGTTAGTTCCTGGCCACTTAGCCCGGAAATAATCACACAGAAACTGTATTAATTAAATCGCTGCTTGGCCCATTAGCTCTAGCTTCTTATTGGCTAACTCTTACATATTAATTTAGCCCATCTCCATTAATCTGTGTATTGCCATGTGGCAGTGGCCTGCTGGCAATGTTGAGGCATCTGTCTCCAGCAGGGCTACATGGCTTCTCTCTAACTCCGCCCTTCTTTCTCCATGCATTCAGTTTAGTTTCCCCCACCTCAGTCTGTTCCCCTATAGCTCTGCTATAGGCCCAAAGCAGTTCCTTTATTAACTAATGATAGTTACAGCATACAGAGGGGAATCCCACATCAGGGGTCAAGATCATGATGGCCAAAACCACAGAGACAGCTGACCTGAGCTAGTGTGAACTCACAGACTCTGGACTGATACCTGGGAGAACTTCATGGGACCAAACTAGGCCCTCAATGTGGGTGACAAATATGTGGCTTGATCTGTTGGGGGAAGCTGGCAATTGGACCAGGACTTATCCTGGGTGCATTAACAGGATTTTTGGACCTCAATCTCTATGGTGAGATACCTTGATCAACCTTGATACAGGGGGAGAGGCTTTATCCTGCTTCAACTTGGTATCTCCTCAAAGGGGGCCTTACCCCTCTGAGGAGTGGATAGGGGTTGGAATGGGTACAGTTAAGGGGAGGTGGAGGAACTGGGGTTGGTATGTAAAATGAAGAAAAAACTAAAGGAAAAAAAAGCCTCATCCATCAAGAGCAGGAAAGACCAGCAGCTTCCACATAAACTAAACCAGATGGAGCCTCTGTTCCCAGATGGTGATCTTTCTCTAAGCCACTAGGTCAATAAGGTTGGTGCCCACCAGGTCCCATCAATGGAGGCTCTTCCTGATGGCTCTGACTATCCCAGCCATTTCAGCAGCAGAGACTTCCCAAAACCTTGTCTCCCAGCAAGAGATACATCCGGAGCCCTGCTCCCCACACTAGTCTTATCTGTGTACAAATAATGCATGTTATTTAATAATGCATATTTATAATCTTCTGTGATAAAGCAATAGAAATATAATAGCTCTACATAAAAAATATTTGACATACTTGTATGTATTTCTTATATATACAATAAATACATAGTTTTATATTAACTTGTATATTATAATACATTACATATTGTAGATAATGTACTATATATTACACATGTTATTGATAAGTCTCTGAACATGCTAAAAGACTACCAAAAATTTAGCATATTCACTGGAGAGTATCAAGATTATTCAGTGGGTAAGAGCACTGGTTTTTCTCTCATAGGACCAGAGTTCAAATCCTATTATCCATATGGTGGCTCACAATTGACTTTAACTCCAGTTCCAAGAGATTCAACACTCTCAGTTTTTCTTCTAAGGTAACAGACATACACACGGTACACAGACACACATGCATACAGGCAAAATACCGATATACATGAAAATAAATCAATAACTAAAAATGAAAGAATAACATATCTTTTTAGGGTCCGCTTTCAACATGGGAGAAGGAGCCAAAATCAAATGAACTAAGGAAGCCAGAGGGAATCAAGACAGTAGGAAGAGAAAAGAGAAATGCCACAATAAATAATATTAATAAAATTATATAGATAAGAGAAATTGAAAACCACAGTAAAAATCATTTTTAAAAAAACCTGAGAAAGAGTCAGACAATAGACTCCAGTAGGATATTTGGAAATATAGTGGAGCTGTCTTTAGGGGAGAACAAGTACAGTAACAATGAAATTTAGTATAATAAAAATAGTACAGTAGTAATTGATATAATAATAATATTATCCCCAGCTGAGCATCTGTCTACCAACATGTGCACAAAAGACAGACATCAGGCACCTCAAACAACTTCCCAGACCAAACCACATAGACATGAGCTCAAGAGAGTCTATCAGAAGCCCACATAGTAATTCACACTGTCTCCAGCTTACACCAGCCCCATGTGAGTGTGTGTGTGTGTGTGTGTGTGTGTGTGTGTGTGTGTGTGTTCTTTCATAAATCCACCAGCCTTGACTTGCTTTCCTTCTGTTCAAGAATTTCTCAGGCTCGATAAGTGATTGCCACTGGCATTCTCAGAAAGGAGCCATGCTTTAGCAAAACAGAACTCTACCTGAGCCGAAGACTATCCTTTCTCTAATTACTACTCCATGTTTACTCCAGCTGCCTTTATCAACTTGATTCTATTTCTTATATAACATGTGAATATTTACAACTTAAAATTCTTTTATTCTCTGTCACCTGGAAGAGTTGTACAAATCCAACAACTACACATTGTATACTTTATGAGGTTCCATTTCTTGAGTTCATAAATACTTGGCCCATGAAACGTTCCCACACAGATGACTGATGCTGGCTGGAGAGTGGCCAGTGGTTAAACCAAGTACCACAATCCCAGAGGACTCACGTTTACTTCCCAGCTCCCTTGCCAGATGGCTCACAATAGCCTGCACTTCAACTCCAGGCTACCGGATGCTTTCTTTTGGTCTCAGTGGGCAACAGCATCCATGTGATGCACATGTAGTGAGGCACACACGTACACATAATTAAAAAGAGTGGTTGGAAAGAACACATCTCATCCCATGCCCATACTCCTAAGCAGACCACAGCATATGGCTTTCTGTCCCAGCAACACAATTCCCAAGTGAGTGAAGAATATGTTGTTTACAGGCAGAGTCGTGAGAGCCTGTCATGTGACATATGGGTGTCAAAGGCAGCTCTCCCTCCCTTGTTGGAAGAAAGTATCCAGCTCTGATAAAGCAGGGACATGAGGCTGCGGGTTGTTCTATGGGCGGCCTCTCCCAGGAACACTTCGAAATCTGCCTCACAGCACCTTTCTCCTCAGAAGACAGAGAATGATTCATGAAGCAAGCTTCGGGTTTTGTGTGTTCCTCTCTGCCTTTTACATTCTGGAAATGTACTCTTGCACAGACAATAGGACACGGTGCCATCTTTCAGCTACGCACTGCCGAGAGAGCCCGTGGATGTGGCATTCAGAACACTGTGTACCAGTCAGCTTACAAACAACAAAGAGAATAAGGACAAAAGCTGAGAAAATAAAAGAGAGAGAACCTTTGCAACCTGATACTCTGAGGCAAAAATTACTACTCCCCCTGGAATGTTAATGAATTGGTTTCATCACTGACCCCTTGAGAATGTCAAATTCCACATTTATATAGAAATACAGAGAGCATGCATACTTGTTAGCTGTGGCTTGTTGTGCTGAGACTGCTGTGTTATTTCCTCTTCTCTTCCCTCCTCCCTCTCTCAGTTCTTTCTCTTTTTCATTCTCTCCTTTCTTTCTGCCTCTCTCCATTTATAGCATGCACTTATGTATGTGTATGAATATGTATATGAATATATATAATATATAGCCATGTGTTACTTAAGAGCATAAGTATTTTTGAGAAATGTGTCCTTGTAATTTTAGCATGCAAACATCACACAATGGTCTTACACAAACTAATATGGCTACAACTTCACAAGACAATATTATCCTATGATGCCACCATCATATACGTCCTCCATTACAGCCTGCACACAGTTACGCAGTCATGTATAATGTGTATAAATGTGTGTACACTGTAGACACAATTGTTTTTCTCTACTGAGATAGTCCTTGAGATAAAGTAGGCATTACTTGATCACAGGAGATAGCCAGTTCAGACTACATATCTACTATTGTTGGAGTCTTAGCAGGGGTCATCCTTGTAAATTCCTGGGAGTTTCCATTGTACCAGGTTTCTACCTGATCCCAAAATGGCCTCCCTTTTCAGTCATCTCTTTTAGTATGATCCACTTCCATTCAGCTCCCAATCTGATCCCTCAAATTCCCATTCTCATCCACCCCCAGTCCACTCAGTAGATATCTTCTATTTCCTCTTTCCAGGGGGATGCTTGGATCTCCTTTGGGCCCTCCTTGTCACCTAGCCTCTCTGTGTCTATGGATTGTAGCATCGTTAACATTTACAGCTAATATCCACTTATGAGTGAACACATACCATGTTTGTCATTCTGGGTCTGGGTTACCTCACTTGGGATGATTTTTTTTACTAGTTCCATCCATTTGCCTTCAAATTTCCTGATGCCATTGTTTTTAACAGTAAATGTACCACATTTTCTTAACCATTCTTCAGTTGGGGGGCAACTGCTATCAACATAGTTGAGAGTGTCCTTGTGGTATGATTGACCATCCTTTGGGTATATGCCCAAGAGTGGTATAGCTGGGTATTGAGATAGATTGAGTCCTAATTTTCTGAGAAACTGCTGTATTGATTTTCTGAGTGGATATATAAGTTTGTGTGCCCACCAGCAATGGAGGGATGTTCTACAAAACAGACAATTGAAAGAGTTTAAAAAGAAAAAAGTGTTTATGATGAGCTTATCTTGTGAGCCAAGAGGAAGAGAAACTAAGAGAAACTCACAGAAGATTTTTCTGGAGGCAGAGAGACAACAGACTCATCCTCATGCTAGAGACTTGAATACAATGCCAACAATGAGCTCAAAAGTATGCAACTTCAATGCTCTTTCCAGGGAAAACTACCACCCCAATGCTCATCCTGCTCCACAGACTTTTCAGTCACCTTTTCCAAAACACATTAGAATGTGTTTAAGTAGTTCTTACACCAGGGCATGGGGAAATTTTCTCCCACGGTGTGGTCATGTGTAAGTTGACTGTGCTCAAGTAAATAGCACCTTATTTCTTGGGCTCACACAAGCAGCCCTAATGAACTCAGAGAGTCACCAAAAAGACATAAAGTCTCTCTCTCTCCTCTCTCTCTCTCTCTCTCTCTCTCTCTCTCTCTCTCTCTCTCTCTCTCTCTCTCTCGTGTGTGTGTAGCTCCACATGCCATGGCACGCAGGTTGAGGTCAGACACCTCCCTCCCTGCACAAACAGAGTATTGAAGGGCACAGTCTTGTGAAGATTTTGCACTGATAATTCCAGCTGCTGAAAGTTTCATAGTGCCTTATCATGACTAAAAGACAACCCTCCAGTATAAGCCACCATTTCCTTAGGCTCTTCTTTGGTCCCTCTGAGAAAGTCTTTTCTATCACAGGAAAAACTCTGTCTCCATTAGGTCCAATGTGCAATGTTTACAACCAGAGATACATAGGAAGGGAGATTGGGTATTTAGAGAAATAATATATTTAAAGGAAGAAACATAAAAAAGTTAAGTCTTTTAAAGAATTTTAAGACAATAAAAGTCATAGAACTTTGATCAAATAAAGACAGGGGTGGATAAGATTCTTAACACTGAGATCAGATTTAAATATGGTGTAGCTCATTTTTAGAAGCTTAAAGAGTTCCTTTTTTACAAATGTACAATTTTATGTATAAAGGAGAATTCTGGGCAGAATTGTACAATACAACTTTTTTCCCAGGGGAAAGAAATAAGAGCCTCAGTACAGATAAGTAGATAGATAGATAGATAGATAGATAGATAGATAGATAGATAGATAGATAGATAGATAATAGATAGATGATGGTCCTGGATATATAAAAGCATGTTATAAAAAGAAAATTTTATGCTAGTCACAAGAGACAAAAACTAAATCATGTGTGATGAGTGCGTTCAGAAGGCACAAGGCCAGCCACAGAGCTGGGAAGGAAATGCATTAGCAATGGAAAGGAGCAGGGGACCCTCTCAAACCTCTCACTTTCCTGGTCAACAGAGCCTGACACATTTGCCCTTGTAACACAGAAGCTCAAAGGACCTTCACATAAGTTGCTTGATGCAAAGAAAAGAATATCAAGCAATAGTCCCCAGCAGGAAAGCAGAGGGAAAGGAGTGACCAAGGCACAACAAAACTGTACACACCACAAAAAGAAATAACTAGGTGGTGTTAACCAGGCACTTCCTTTCTGTGTACAGAAAGACACTGACTAAAGAAATAATAGAGCATAACCTGCCAAAAGAGAACATACGTAGATTCATTCAGGTATAACTCCATTCTTTATAAAGAACCAGAGTGATGTCAATGATATATGATAGACAGACAGATAGAGGGTGCCCAATGTGATAGCTCACACCTAAAATCCCAGCACTTGGAAGGTAGAGGAGAGATAATTAAGAGTTCAAGGCCAGCCTCAGATGCAGCTACTTAGTGAATTCAATGTTAGCTTGGATGGTATCAGATCTTCTCTCACAAAAATTAATAAAATAAGGGAGCAGGGGAGGAGAGGGGAGGGGGAGAGAACTGCAAAAGTGAAAGGAAGAAAGATAAAAGTCTCTCAGGGAAGAGCTGAGCCTGTGACCCCATCTTCTTAGTCACATGAAGGAGAGAGGAAGGTCACGTGGCTGAGAATGTAATATCTTGAGGGGAAAATGAAATATTAAAAGATTTTCCCCACTGCAAATAAGGCAATTAAAACTATTCAATTTGACAAAGCACTGGGCCCAGTTGAATTCTTCCATAATTCGGGAGGAAAAGGAGGTAGCGAGGGAAATAGCAAAGCCGTTGGCAAAATCCTTTGACAGCTCAATAAGAAAAGAATAAAGGGGGTGATCACACTTGAGCTACTAATAAGCCTTCTTAGTTTTTTTATAGAAAAAGAAAATCATTAAAAGAACGTGTTTTCCCAACTTCAATTATTAAACACGGGAATAGGGATTCATCGAAGAGAAGTGGTCTGAATTTAGGGATTGGAAATTTATTTTTATTCAAATTCAGGAAAGCCCTTCATTGCACAAGCAAACCATCTAACAAAAACAGAAACTCACTGATGGCTGAAGCTCCTCCAAGTAAATGTGGATTTCACAGGCTGAAATACAGGCAGTAATACTCCGCTGAAAAACTCCACCTCATAACCATGGATGCAAGTAGACATTTTTCAGAGTGTCATAAAAACGTTTTTTATAGTTTATAAAATCTCAAGATGACTGATGTATCCTTAGAGAGAGAGAGACAGAGAGACAGAGAGAGACAGAGAGAGACAGAGAGACAGAGACAGAGAGACAGAGAGAGACAGAGAGACAGAGACAGAGAGACAGAGACAGAGAGAGACAGAGACAGAGAGACAGAGACAGAGAGACAGAGAGAGAGACAGAGAGAAACAGAGAGAGACAGAAACAGAGAGACAGAGACAGAGAGAGACAGAGAGACAGAGACAGAGAGAGACAGAGACAGAGAGACAGAGAGAGACAGAGAGACAGAGACAGAGAGACAGAGACAGAGAGAGACAGAGACAGAGAGACAGAGAGAGACAGAGAGACAGAGACAGAGACAGAGAGAAACAGAGAGAGACAGAAACAGAGAGACAGAGACAGAGAGAGACAGAGAGACAGAGACAGAGAGAGACAGAGACAAAGACAGAGACAGAGACTGTCTTTGCTCCCTTGGGGGTCTTTTCTCAGAGTAATGGTACTAAGTTTTTCTACCTTCTCAACTTCTCAAGGGAACTACTGGAAAGCACACACTTTATTTCAACTGTCCAGGTCCACTTACCTTCAGAGACTAATGATAATACTTGCTAATTTTCGCCTCAAGCACAGAAAGATCTACAAGAATTGAGGTCTTGTTCTCCTTGACTAAAACTGAGTAGTCCAATAAGACTTCATGAGTTAAAGCGATAGAAAAATCAAATGTTCTTTTAATATTTTTAATCTTATTTACTACAGTTGACAACGACTCTGTGTAGTCCTCAATTATGACTAGGAAGAAAATTAAATTCTAAACCTGCCTAGTGTCCTGCTGTCGTGACATGAGGGGTCTGTGGCTGCAAATGTGACTCTTATCCTCCAGTAAATAAGGTCACTGTTTAAACAGTATCCAGAGCTAACCCTGATGCAAAGGTAGTATGAAGGTGAGAGGCCCAGTCCTGTGAGAACAAAATACAGCAACATGAACTTGGTCTTTGTTATTAAGAATTCTTCAGAACTTCCAAAACCATACAATAATTCACTTAGTACATAATTCTCATATGAAGTTCCTCAAATACACACGCATACACAAACACACACACACACACACACACTTATGAGACATACAACACAGAGTGAATAAAAACAGTAAATTCCTGAATCCTAGAAATTTACATACATCCGAACAGAGTTCAGGGTGACTCTAAAGTGGTCAGCAGGCACCTATTGCCATCAGATCATTTGGAGCAGATGGGCAGTCAGCTGTGCTTCTCTTTGGGGCAGATGTGCAGCCAGCTGTGCTTCTCTTTGGAGCAGATGTGCAAACAGCTGTGCTTCTCTTTCCTGGATCCTTTGCAGGATGGTAAGAAATGGAGTTGACAGACTGAAAGGGGCTGCCTTAGCACTTCTGGAAGATGCTGAGTGCAACAGAGAAAACAAAAATGAGGCTAAGCTGTTGGAGTTGAAACTCCAGAGAAAATACAATCCTAGCTCTAGAAAACAGAACATGACAAAATCAAGGCAAGAGATCCTCTCCCCTCTTGATAAGCAAGGACAATTAGACATGACAGAAATGCAGTGGTCTCCTATTTGCCAATGCTGCTTCAGCAATAGGGTATCCTGAAAGGGAAAGGCACTGCAGAAATTCTCAGAAAAAAAAAAAAAAAACATGCTTGGAGATATCACTACTGTGTAGAGGAAGGAGTGCGGTCCCAGCCCCAAGCAGGAAACTCAGAGTTAACTGGATTTTTTTTCTGAGTGTGTCCACCTAATCCAGTACCACTCACTCTTTCCTAGTTTTCCCTGAAAATTCCTCCTGCTACCAACAGTACCACCAATAGGCCCCAAACTTTAGCTCTCAAGATAGTTTTACAGTAACAAATTATTAAAGGCTAATAGGTTTTCTGTAACTTGATAATAGTATTCTCTGCCAATGCAGGAATCCAGATTAAGCCAAAATGAAAAAGTAAAAGAACAATTTGAGCAAAATCAACTCCCAGGTGACTTCTTTAGCCACAGAGATCATGGCAGAAGAAGAGACAGGAGAAGTTATATGCCTAAAGCAGGGAGCTTTTATACCCTGTAGGCAAGGGATGAGGAAGTGTCTGCCAAAAGCTGAGTTTGTGCTCAAGTATTACACTTTAGGTGAGGACTTGGGCTGCTGACAACGTCAGATGAGAAGTTGCCACAGATGCCAAGAATACAGAACCTGGCTTTTTGAAGTCTTTTCTTGGTTGGAGATTCTCTGAGAGGGTGGAGTTTGGGGAGAGAGAGAGATGGGGCTTTCCAGATCAAGCAGGAATGAGCTGGAGGCTCCAACCAAACAAAGACTCATAAAGATTTTTGGTCAGTGTGCACAACACCAACTTACACTTGTCACAAAATGCAAACTATCTTAAACATTCTTTAATAATTGTTTGATAGTAGATTGGAGAGATGATTCAGCAGTTAAGTCCTTTCTGTTCTTCCACAAGGCTTAAGTTTGATTCCCAGCATCCATATGGATGGTTTACTGTCTATCGTTCCAAGGTTCCAGTGTCCTCCTCTGACCCTTACAGTTATTCACTCACAAGTAAAAACACAAATATACACCATATACACATAAACAAAAATAAAAGAAAATTCAAAGATATATAACTTGTGCATCCACTATGCACAGATTAAAAAGCATATATATAAATGTAGGGTACAACCAAAGAAACACATTCTGACCCTGAAGTCAGAGTCTAAAGGTTAAAAAGAGCCAGCCAAAGAAACGCAACCTGACCCTAAAACCAGAAACAAAGGGTTAAAAGGGGTCAGTGAAAGAAATACATTTTAGCTCTGAAACCAGAATCAAGGAAACACACTCTGCCCCTAAAGAACTCAACACGAAAGCCAATCAAAGCCTGAGCAAGAAAGCCAACCAAATCCTGGGCTCAAAACCAACCAATCCCTGAGCATGAAATCAAACCAATCTCTGAGTTTGTCCGAGCTCAGGGATTGAAATCCGACCAATTCCCACCCTGAAAATCTTCACCCTGGAAAATCTCTACCCCTACGAAGCCCTATCTAAGCCCTGTGCCTGTCCAGCTGGGAGCTGCCTTTTTCCACCCAGCACCCTCCCAATAAATCTCAAGTGAGGTTTGAGTGGGGTTGTTTTACTCGTTGATCTTCAGGCAAGCTTTATTAAAATTTATTAAAATACTAGTAAATGCCACCACAAATATGGTCGTTACTTAGGATACTTGATTGTGCTGATGAGTTTTATTTTTATTACAAAATCAATTAAAACTTTTTCATCAGTTCTTTCTTTTTCTCTAAGTTATTCCACTTAAATTTTCCCATGGGATCCATTTACCCATACTTCCTTCCAAGTGGCTTGGCCATCTTGTAAAAGCAAAAGTAACTATAGTAATTATTTTAGATCTTGAATGTTATACAATCTTAGGTTCATGCAGGACAGAAGGGCCCCTTTAACACAGACCACTAGACCATAAAATCACCCCAGGAGATGGTCTTTCATGCACATAATTGAGGCCAAAGTAAAGTTTCCGAAATAGTCTAATTTACACTCTTAGAAACAGAATATGAGACTTCCAGAAAAATGTACATTTTTCTATCACCATTATAGAGGTTATATCTAGTAAAGGAAAAAGGTGAATTAGCCAGGGAAATGCTGGAGAGCTTGCTCTGGTGGTGAGGACAGGGGAGAATTGACTGGTGGACCACACCTACAGCTGCCCAGGCCCAGCTCTCGGGTTGTGACTTGGTCCTCCTCAACATCCACTCCATCTACGATCCGCTGGAGCAAGTGAAGAAACCTGGCTCACAGACTCAAAACTACAGAATCTCCACAACACAGGGAAGCAACAGGATATCCTAGTCAAGGCCCAGCATTGAGAGTGTAGTAGGAACCAGAGGGCTACAACCAGACTCTTTGTAATGAGCACTTGCATGTAAAGATATATGGACAAAGGGGTTTGCAATGTGACTTGCTGTGCCACGTTTCAGCTTTCATGATAAGATTTTTAATTTTTCCCTTTTTAATTTGTTTCCTCTTAAAATTTGGTTTTTTTGGGGGGGTGAGGTACAGGGATGAAGGACAGATACAAAAGGACAGGGAAATGAATAGAATCAAGATACAACTCATACAATAAATAAAAAGGAAAATGGTACATTTACTGTTTTCTTGGTACCTTATTGTCTACAGTTTAATTCTATAAACAATTTGCAATTTGTGTTTTCTTTCGATTGCTGTGATAAACACTAACCAAAATCATCTTGTGAGGAAATTGTTTATTTGGCTTGCATTAACCTGCCACAACTTATCGTAGACTTAACTACATACTAATATGATGCGAAGAATTCCTCAACAAAGTTTCATCTTCCGAGGGGACTGTAGGTTATGTCATTTTCACCATCCAGCACATGACTCAATGATTAATTTCAGTTTTTATAATACCCCAAGTGTGGACCATACTAGAGACATTGATATTCTGATATGAGTTCCTGGATCTGTCTCATGTTTTATTTAGCGCAACAAAAATACTTATGAGTTCATAAGGAGAAAAATGACAGGCCAATATTTCTGATGAAGAGAGATGCAGAGCTCCTCAATATAGTACCCAAAATAAAGATGACCTGAACATAGATTAGAGATTAAAAGAGAGGTATCACAGCAAATACTAATGAAATCCATAAAATCCATGGATTGTTAGAAAATTCTTGAAAACCTGTACTCTAATAAGAGGAAAAAGTTAGGATAAATTAATAAATTGTTAGGCATATATGATAAACAAAAATTAAACCCAGAAGACATAAAAACTTAACCAGATCAATAATGAGCAATGAAATTAAGTCAGTAATGACTCCTCAATTAAGTAAACCCAAGGGTTGTGGACTTCACTGCTAAATTCCTCATAACTTTAATAAGTAGCTGACACCAAAGGTCTTCAAGTTTTCCCATAAACAGAAAGGAAAGAATATCATCAGACTCATTTTATGAGGCCAATGTTACATGAAAAAAGAAAATCATAGACCAATTTCCATGATAAACATGACGCAAACTTCCTTAACAAAATAATTATAACTCAAATTCCAAAACATACGTAAAAAGTCCATATTGAAAAGTTAGCTTCAAAATATGCTGGGAAATTGCTGAGAATAGATTTTAATTAGTCTCAGAATAGAAGTACACAATATAGTTTGCATATTAGTTACCTTAATACAGTCATTCTATATTTCATATATTATAATCAGTATGTTGTACATAATTACTCTTATACAACTTTATTTATCAATAAACAAATTCTGAAGTTTAGTAAGAGAAGAGGGCACTAAGGGTCTAGGTTCCTAATCAAACATTCAATCTCTTATTTCTCCTCAGCAAATGCAACTCAGATTCATACAGTACAGGACACAGACACAGCCTCACCCTGGCCTACTTCAGCCTGGAGCCTTGTGTTAATTATGTGGCCCTCAGATTAACAGCATCAGCCTCCCTGAGCAGCATGTTTACAATGTTACATGTTCATTAAGACAGATCCTTGAGACGATAAAATGGCTGGCCCCCTCATTAGGGTCTCAACGGGAAACTAACAAGCTCTACGCAAGGACAGGCAAAGGCATCACATTTTACTGATTGTCGAATTTGCTCACATCCAGAACCCAGAGGCATCTCATAGTCAAAGCATAGGAACCTACAAGATGATTGTATTACTTTGGGCTTTTGTTGCTGTGAAGAGACATGACGGCCATGCAACTCCTATAAAGAAAACCTTAATTGAGGGGGCTCGCTTACAGTGTCAGAGGTCCAGCCAATTATCGCCATGACAGGGAGCATGCGGCAGACAGGCAGAGGCGGTGCTGCATCTTACAGGCAACAGGAAATCACCCGACACACTGGGAGGTATACTGAGAATATGAAACCTCAAAGCCTGTCCAGACAGTGCACACTTCCTCCAACAAGGCCATACCCACTCCAACAAAGCCACACCTCCGAATAGTGCCACTCCCGATGAGATTATGGGGGCCAATCACATTCAAACTACCACAATGGTGACCCATTCACTCCTCGGCCATTTGTCTACCTCCCACTTGAACTTTAGATGACCAAAGGTCAGACTTTAGCAGGAGAGGAGACAAAAACACTTTGAATAAAATGTTTTTGAAGTCCTTCTTGACAAGATTTACAGAAATATAAAGTGGTCTTTTATTATCCACAGGAAACACAAGCCAAGAGCCCCAGAGTCTGACTAAAACCATGATAATATTGAATGCTATACTTACCTCTTCTTTGTACATACACACCTGCCACAAGGTTTCATTTATAAAATAGATATAGTAGCAGTTATTAGGGAAAGTTGGTAATAGTAACTAATAATACCATAGAATAATTAAAGAAACATAGTACAATGAAAGTTATCTGAATGAATGCCCTTTCTCTCTGTCCATGCCTTCTTTATGATGAGCCAGTGCACTGATAGTTAATATCGATTGTCAACTTTGGCTTGTGGCACAGTTGAAAAATCAAACAGAAAAAAAGGCAGCCGCAGTGCCCAAGAATCCAAAAGCTGCTAACTGCATGTTCTCCTCCAAATTCCTCCAGCGGTTTTCTTCCTTGTTTCCATTCACCCACAAAAGACTTGTCGTGAGAAAGAAAAGCTTACAGTCACTCTGGCTTTATTCCAGGATGAGGAAAAGTAGAGAAAAATATTTGGTGCATTAATTCCACCTGGTAGAAAAATGTGCATCAAGTCTAATGTGTACCATCTGTTCAAATAGTTTTGTCTTGGTAGAGAAAAAAGGGGGCTGATTGAGAAAATGTATATGCTCCAGTAAGCCAAAGGATGTGTGTGTCATGTGTGTGTCCGTGTGCTGTGTGTGTGTATGTGTACTGTGTGTGTCCGTGTGCTGTGTGTGTACATGTGTACTGTGTGTGTCTGTGTGCTGTGTGTGTGTTCTGTTTGTATGTTTCTGTTTGAATGTTTATGTGTGTATGTGTGTAGATGTGTGTGTGTGTGCTACAATAAGTATCAGTGGTATTATTTATTTTACTTTTCATAATTATTATTTTATTAGTAATGACTTGGTTAAGATATAGAAGTGGAGGAGCAGGAAAGTGACCCTTAATCCTCAGTGAGTGCATATTTAACTTCTAGGCTCTTTCCTTGCTCCTGCACTGGTACAGACTCTGAGAGAGTAAGAGGTCACAGCTAGACAGAGATAGCACTCACCTGGGCAAGTGATGCATAGCTCACATCCCTGACTGTCTATGAGACTGTTTTAAAATCTCACCAAAACCCTTGCTCTTTCTTGTCAAAAGCTAGAGTCCAATGAGTCTACACTGTAGAGCAATTTCTCACCAACTAGCTTGACATGAGTGTGAAAACACAGAAATCCACGAACTCCAGTGCAGGAGGGCAAACATGGGAGTCTTGGAGAAGAGCCAAGGGCCAAAGCACAGCAGGCAGGAGATCAAGAGCAGTTGGAAGGTCAATCTCTTCCTTTAGAAGTGCATTTCTCAAAACAAGACTTGTGCTTGGTGGAAAGCTTATTTGGAGTGAACATCTTCACACCTGACTTGAATTGCATTCAGAAATAAAGAATTTCAGCAGAGAACAGATCCCACCAAAGAGATAAGGAAGCTCCTATAGGTCAAAGAATAGGAAACTCAACCACCAGAATCTGTTCCTGGAGAAGTCAGGATGCAGGATGGTCTGTTTCAAGCCCATTTTGAGCCAAAAAATAAAAACCTTCCACATCTTCACATTAAGTCAATTATGCATTTTCCCCAAACCTATTTATTAGTTCTCTTGTAGCCTTATATTTGATAAAGCAATGTTTTCCAAACTTAAAAATCTACAGTAAATAACATATGGCTTAGATAAAGCAATTTATTGAAATTGGCACAATGCATTGTAGTTAGATAGGTAACAGTACTACGACCAATTTGATTCTAGTCTGAACTTGCCTAAGGGTCACCATCCACTTGTACAGTTGGACTGGCCACACTCTGTGATCCCCAAAGCCACATCTGGATCTTAATTCTTTCCTGCAGCAAATGTTTCTGACTTCATTTGCTCTTCAGTTACCCCTTCACAAAGGCTCAAGTCTCTGTGAAGCAGAAAGTAATGGAGGCGACCCCTGAAAGATTGTCTTCCTGGCTCTCATTGAAACCAGGACAGGAACAAGTACTGACTTCCTAAGTGATTCCCTGGGTACCTCTATGTCTTTTCCTACCATCTGCCTCACCCAGCTTGTCCCAGTTCAAGCTAATCTCCAAGCCCCATTTGTCTGGTCTTTCTATTGAACTTGAATTACTCAGCTGAATTTCACATCTTACTGATTGATTAGCCCTAGAAAAGTCAAAGTTCATCTCATACACTTTGAGTCTGAGGTAGTGGAGGGAAATAATTGTAAGCCAGATTTCTGAGGTTTGAGAAGATTTAAGCCAGAACATGCTCCCAGAACGAGATCTATAGGGAGAAGTAAACTAGATCAAGAAGTAATAACCCAAGGATAATGGCAGGCACCTTTCGGAAGTTCTTACAATCAGACTGTTGAATGTGTCCCCAAAGTGGTACCCCAGTTCTATCCAAACCCAGTATCTTCCAACATGACTCTTAGTTCCTGTTTTCTTGTTACATTTTCCTCCTAAAATTTAAAACACATTTCTTCTTTTTTCATGAAAATCTTTTATTATAAAATTATTTTTGTGTATTCTTATATCTAAAAATTTTGTATCTTCTAGAGCTAGATAGAAACTGGCTTGGTGTCTTCATTCATTCCGCATATTCATTTAGTCATTTAGGGGATAATTCACAGTGTCTTTTATGTGACCGTACCATGTGTTCTATAGTAAGATACAGAGTAAGATGTTCAAAAGAAAGGGGACATTTGAGTTTCTATAGCACTTTCCCCCTAACATGTACTTTGGTGTCATTATTCAGTAAAATAGTGCCTGAAATATCTCAGTGAGTAAAGACGCTTATCCACAAGCCTGATGATCTGAACTCAGTCTCCAGAACCCCCATTTGTGGGAAGAGAGAACCACCTGCTACAAGTTTCCCTCTGACCTCCACACACACATTATAGAACATGAGCACTCACACACAAAGTCAAATAAATGAAATAAATATAAAAATACAATCAATGGAAGACAATCAACCAAAGTTATTCATACTTTTTGGGGAGAATGAGTTTTATACATGGTGGTTTCACAACTAATGGCTGTGTTGCGCTACCCTCCTGTAGATTCTGTCTTCATACCATAGGAAAAAGAAAAGCAAAATAATCACTCCCTCAAAACACAGGACAGAATATTACCATTGTTAAACATTCTTACCCAGTTGTGAAATGGCAGACATATGATATCTGTAAGCATCTAAAATGGTGACAGAAATTTCAGAGGTCTGGGGATACTGTGTGGGTGTGAGTGGTGTCTATAAACAGCCCCTCATGGACAGTTTTCCTTCAAAATGAGAAGAGTCCCATTGGTTCCAATAGGCTCCAATAGTTAAATACTCCTAGTCAGAACCAGGAAGCTCCAAACACCAGAGAATCTCCCACAGCTGTGCAGTGAGAGTTTGGGAACCAATTTGCCAGATGTCTCTAAGAGTTAGTCCTCTCCAGGTTGTCATACAATCATTCCCCTAGCTAACAGCTCCACTGCATTAAAAATTCAGTATTCAGTGTCTAGTGCAACATCTTTTATCCAGACACGATTTCTATCCAACATTCAAGTGGGGACTAGTGAGAACCCAGACACGTGGGGACAATGTACTCAGATCTATCTGCAAATGAGAAAGATATTTTCCCATTATCTATTGCCATTGATATATTTTAGTGAAATTACGGACAACTTTTCATTAAAAAGAAGCATGTCAGAGTCGCTCAGCAAAGCAGTAAATGCTGAGCCTACTATAAATTTACAAAATCTGGATTAGATACGTGCAGCATTCCGGGGGCCTGCTCTATAAACTCTCCTTCCAAACAGCAAACTAAATAAATAGAGACAATGGATTTACCATCTAAATTACTAAAAAAAAAAAAATGAAGACATTACTAAAAAAAATGACAAAAGTCTATATTATGGGGACCTCATATTTTAAATATGTATACAAATGGCTTAGTGTGACAAGAAAGATCCACAGATTACATTAAACCAGAGGCAAGAGACACAGCCCAGTAAGTTGTCACAGTGCTCAATATCAGACTGTCATAGAGGGTTTGCATTGTTATGTACTGTGTGTGAGCTTGGAAGATGGAAAATGTAGATAAGTAAATAAACGTTGGATATTGCACCTGGTGAACAAGAAATATTGAACATGAATTTGAGATCAGGGAAGTACCACTACAGCATAACAATGAGGATAAGAACCAAACACAGACACTTCACACCCAAGACTATCTATCAGGTATGTTTTGGAAAGTTTCCAGAAAGAGGAGGAAGTCTGATGTAACATCTGATTGATGCCATCCCAGCAACAAGGCACAAGCCTCTGTCTAATTCATCTGTGACTTGTGGTATCATGCTAGCTGGTATTTTATTTCTTTCTGTGTTTTACTAGCTGGTATTGATTGCATATAATAATAACAGGTTTTATTTTGACTTTTCATGTATGTATGCTATATATCCTGATCATACTCCTTCCATTACCTCTGTTGTCCCTCCTAGTGCTGTTGGTCACTTCCTCTTCCCCATTAGTCCCCTTCTACTTTCATATCTCCATTTGTTTGTGACCCACGCATTCACTGGGATTTCTTACAGGAACATCATAAGCGGTCATTTGTAGGAACACTGACATCTTAACTGAAACGATACAACTGAAAATAATGTCTCTCCCTTCTTCAGCAACCATTAACTCTCAGGAAGGTTTAATTCTTATATATCTCAGGCTGGCATAGAACCCACTATGTATTGAGAATGTTTGTTCTAGTTACTTTTTATTGCCATGAAGAAACACTGTGATTAAGGCAACTTATAGAAGAATGAGTTTATTGGGACTTACAGTTTCGGGGGTTAAGCTCATGACCACCTTGATAGGGAGCATGGCAGCAAGCAGGCATATCATGGCTCTGCTCAGTAGCTTAAAGTTTACATCCTTATCATCAAGAAAGAGGTAAGTAAAACTAACTGAGGATGGCATGAGTGTTTGAAACTACGAAGCCCACACATGCTCCAACAGCCACCTAATCTTTTCAAAACAGTTTAAAAACTGGAGACCAAGTATTCAAACATAAGATTCTATAGGGTGGAGGGGAGGGAGTGGGAACTTGGATTGGTATTTTTTTAAAAATCTAATAAATTTTAAAAAAATGTTTTTTCACTGAATAAAAAAGATTATGTGTGTGTATATATGTGTGAAGATATATATATATATATATATATATATATAGTTTTTTTCAATGTCTATTGATGCCTACAAGTTAAAGGGACATATCTGCTTAGTTGAAGAGAGGAGAATAGACTTTAATTACCTGGGTAGTTACTACCAAAATGTCTTAGACTTCAAAGTCATTTAAAAGCCACTGCTCTTGAGTCCCTGATGTAAGACAGAATTCATTGCTGTCAGGATCTTCTCGTGGCAGGAGCACATGCTAGAACTGCTCAACTCACAAGTCAGGATCAAAGCAAGCAGAGGGTGAGAACCCTACCCCAGGGCAGCTGCCAAAGGCCTGAAGACCTGCTGCTGTTCCATGTCATTTATGTTTGAGACAAAGTCTTATGTATCTTAGGTTGGCCTAGTACTCACCATGTGCCTGAATGTGACTTTGAACTTCCCGTCTGCCTCCAACGTCCTAGCATTATAAACATGTGTCACCAAAAGTGGCAGTTGGAGCACTTAATGATTTTACCGCTTCGCTGTGACACCATGATTTGGAGCGAGACTCTGAAGTTGTTTAAGATTCATCGTACAGGAACAGCCTTCTGCTCTCTGCAGCACAGATTTGTACCTTGGAGTACTGGTTAAAACCCCAAGTCCTAAAGTCATATGCCCTGCTTTTGAACCCCAGCGTCCTCATTTAATTAAATGGGTAACTTCAGACAAGTTGCCTCTGTTCCAAGTGCTTAGTTTTTACATCTGTAAAATGGCAATAATCACAATACATACTTTTTAATATAACATCGTACTAGAAATTCAAAATAGTTTACATGGAGTGGGTGCTTAATAAAATCAAACCAGTGAGTTTTCAAAACCCTCTTTAAGATAGGCTAACAGAGGTCTAAACTATATATTTATAACATCTTTATAGAGGCAGGCGGATCTTTGTGAGTTCGAGACCAGCCTGGTCTACAAGAGCTAGTTCCAGGACAGGCTCCAAAGCCACAGAGAAACCCTGTCTCGAAAAACCAAAAAAAAAATAATAATAATAAAATAAAATAAATGAAGTTCAATAGAAGAACATGAGGGAGAAAGTCAGGAACGTGAGGGGTGCGTTCACTCATGGAGACGGTGGGACAGAACTAAAGGGAGATCACCAACTCCAGTTGGAATGGGACTGATGGATCATGCGACCAAACCCGTCTCTCTGAATGTGGCCAACAGCGGGGGCTGACTGAGAAGCAAAGGACAATGGCGCTGGGCTCTGATTCTTCTGCATGGACGGGCTCTGTGGGAGCCTTCTCAGCTTGGTGGATCACCTTCCTGGACCTGGGGGGAGTTGGGAGGACCTTGGTCTTAGCATAGAGTGGGGAACCCTGATGGCTCCTTGGCCTTGAGAGGGAGGGAGGGGAGGTATGGGTGGAGGGGAGGGGAGGGAAGGGGAAGAAGGAGAGGAGGGAAGGGGGAGGAGGAGGGGAGGGAGGGGGGAAGAGGAGGGAAGGAGATGGAAATTTTTAAATATAAAAAAATAAACCATGGGAAAAAATAAAAAAATAAAAAATAAAAAGAATTTAATAGGGTAATAAGAACTGTCATGAAAAGCACAGCAGCTAGCTGTATAATCAATATTATTTTGTTTATAAATGATATAACAATATTAGCTGTTAAGTCAATGATAACCCATCTACAATCCATAGAACCACAGATGTTAGGTAAGGGACTAGGTGGTACATATAGACCTCATTGGGAAGGAAAAAAGAACAAATAGTTATGGATGGGGGGGCCTGGAATGTGGGGAACAACTGCAGAGGGGAAAGGGAGAGGGGAATGAGGAAGGGAATACAGGGACAGACAACTAAAATTAGGGACCATTTGAGGGGCGGTATGGAAACCTGATACAGTAGAAGCTTCCTAAAATATATAAATTTATCAAGGTGATTTAAATAAAACTGCCAAATAATGAGGGAAGCAGAGTCCCAGCTGACCATCACTTTTTAAAAAATGAAGATTGCAGTACCAGGATTGTATTACTAGATCTAATTGAGTTTTGGGGAAAGGACTCCCACAGGAATTCTCAAATAACCCAGACTGTTGCCAAGACTGTAGATTGCTCTCCACAATCTGAAAGCAAGACCCTATAGCTGAAGACCACACCTACACAACTAATTGAACATGGAGATGTCAAGCTGGAACCTACATAGAGCCTTCAACCCTATGCTCTAGTGTGTTTGCTACAGGAAGATACTCTGCACATTAGCAAAAGAGAAACATTAACACCAAGCTAGCCATAAACTCTTGGATCTGTAACGGCATCCTGCCTGCAGGATACGGTGGTTGGGCAATGGGAGCACAAAGCTTGTGAGAGTAACCAACCAATGTTTGATCTGACTTTGGGCCCACTCCATGAGGTGGAACCCCTACCTGTCACCGCTTGGGTGACCAAGAACCAAAGAGTACATAGCCCAAGGACAGAGGGGAATCCCACATCAAGAGATCTGGGGGGAAACCAAATACTACTGTTGTAAAAAAAAAATTCTAAATATATTCTACTACATTCATAGATTAGTGCCTTGCTTAGCCATCACTAGAGAACATTCCTCCAGCAGATGGGAACAAATCTAGAAACCCACAGCCAGATATTATGCAGAGAATGAGAGATATTGAAACATCCAACCCGAAATAGGATGTCTCCATCAAAACCCTCCCATTGGTGCTAAAGGTACCCTGTAGAACAAGAAATAGAAAAAGTGTAAGAGACAGAGGGTAGGGAGGACACCAAGAACACAAGCCCCTCTAAATATAAAGGGGCCACACATGTGAACTCATAGAGACTGAAGCAGCCTGCATAGGGCCTGCACAGGTCTCCCACAAATGGGCTCCTAGAGTTGAAAGAACAAGTGGACCCATGCCGCCATATTTAACCCAGAAGCAATCTCCAATTGATAACCACTTGCGAATGAAAAATCAGTTTTCTCCAGGAGAGTCTCACTGAGGAAACAAACCACTCTTAAGGGAAAACCCGTGTCCAGCAGCAGTAGAAGACCAACCCAAATGAACTCAAACACATCTTTGAAGCTTCTTTGTCTCATGATGTTAAGTCCAGGCAAGTTTGTTTGCTTCCTACTTTACAGGTCTCCCTGTATTGAGCATTCCAGTTTTGAGTTTTCATGGCACTCCTGAGTGTATAAACATTGTGTTTCTGGGTCTACCTGCAATTCTTGTGCTTCTCTCTGGCTCTATTTCCTATTTGATTGTTTTGTCATATTCCAATTTGTTTGCTTCTGATTTATCCTATTTTTATTTTATTATTATTCCTCAGATGCCTATTTGTTTCTAATGAGAGAGAGAAAGGGCACCGATGCAGATGGAAGGGAAGGTGGTGGGACTGGGAGGAATGGGGGAAGGGAAACCGTAATCAGAATATATTTCCTGGAAAAATCTATTTACAATAAAAGAAAAGAAAAAAATTTAAAATACACATGCAAAAATATCTCTTATACATATAGTGTCTGTACAGATAACAATTGTACTTTTGTCTTTGAAACTTTTAAATATCATCTGTTCTCGCTATTCAGTCACAAAGAAAGAGAGTTTGGAAGAAGAAAAATGCTGTTTTGGATTATGAGAGAAAGGTAAAAATAATCTCTAAAATAATCCCAGAGATTTTTTTTTAATTACAAAAGCAAAACCCTCCAAAAGTATGCTCTTCTCATGAACTCTTCAAATAACCAAAATATTGGCTCACATACAAACGAGTCAGAATAATTAACACACATAAGTGTAAAGAGCTACGAACGAAGCTGGGCTTCTAGCTAATAGAACTGTGGGGAGAGGTGACTAGGACACTGTAAGGAGTAGAAATTCTGAGGTCTTAGAACCAAACCTAAGATTGGTCTGTGGATGTAGAGTTCAGAGGCCACTCTGCCACTGCAAAGCACTCTACTGCTAAGAGGAAAGCGTTGCTTTGCCATAGTTCTGAAATTTGGCAGTAATTAAGAATGAAGTGCCTCTGTGAAGGTGACTTTGACACGTTCCTTGTCTTTCTAAGAAAAAACTACCTTCATAGCTTCCAAATCTTCTACCCAAGGCTGTGTTCAGTCTCAGAAACAGATCTGAGCCCTAAAAGTTACATCAATTACATGAACACTCTCTCCTGCTAGCAAGCAGCATGAGCAGAACTCCTGGGGTCACCCAGTAACTCCCCACATCATCAGCGAACACAAAAATCTCAAGGAATGAAGGACATGCCTCGGCAGATGAGGAGAAGGGATAACTACAAGAGAAAGGAGTTTTATGACTGGAAAGCATAAATAAAAGCCAAAAGAAACAGACCTAAGAAAGTATTTTGCACATTAAAAGAAGTCTATAATTGCCTTCCATGGAAGACTGTCAGAGGGAAAAACTGGGACCATTTACAAAGCAATTAGGTGTTATCCTGGGGAAAACATAGCATTAAAAGGAAGATTACAGACCATCGTTCAAAGCGTTTTCTTGTGCCCCCTAGGGCCCTTCGCTTGAAATGTGCAATTGAAGAGTTGACCTAAGAGAGGGGTATCTGATGAGGGTCACTCACAGAACTGCTGTTGGCAAAACACTGTTCATTACAGCCCACCTCCACTGGTTATCGAGGACCCGCAGTGCCCCCAGACGGAACTGGATGTTTTCCCCCATAAGAATTCTAGCATCACTGTCAGCCACTAACAAGTGACAGATAGAGGACAAAAAGCATTTCATAGAAATCTCAAGGACAAGCAACTATGTGGAGGATCGTTGATTATAAATATGAAGGTCTGGGAGGCAAAGGAAGAGGAGAAGTGAACCAGGAGACCTCTCCCTGACAGCATTCACCTGGCAGCCAGCTCCTCGGGGAGGTTTTTATTTTGGGTTTTTTTTTTTTTTTTTTTTCAGATGAAGGGTCTCCATGTATGAGTCACTCACTAAAACTCAAAGTTCATTGGTTTCAAGTATTTACTGCCTGGTTCACCTGGGACTTCTTATCTGGATCTCTAGCCATGAATACATCCTATAATGAGGATGCTGTTTCTTGTTCTCGCTCCCTGGAAGCAACTCATTCCTTTGCCTTGAATTGCCTTTCTCCACCCCTTGCTTTGTGTAATCAACCTTCTATCGACTTTGACTGAAGTCACCATTGCCACTGTATCCCGTACTATCCATTTGTTCCAACATGGGACCAAAATAGTGTTCTCTCAGCCACCATCTTTATAAGAAGATTACCAACTCCAGCTTTCAGGATGGGTGGGACATTGTTTTAAGTTGAGGGTACCAGTATGCATAGAAACTGAAGCCATGCAGTAGCAGAAAGCTAAGTATCATGTTAGATTATGATTAGGAAGATCCGGGTGTAAAAGGAAAACTAACAGATGTACCATACAGATATGGGTGACTTCAGCTGTATTACTCACTCAGTAAATAAGAGTTTTATAAAACAATAATGAATATTGAATACAGACTGCTTAGATCTTAACACCAACAGCTTCACCAGCTAACTTGCTGGCTTCTTTAAGCTCCAGTGTTCCCATCACTAAAATCTGTGGGGTAGTAGTATACAGTAATATAACTAAGTTAGATAATCTGAACATCTTAGCACTATGCAAAACATATTGTTATGAAACCAGCTAGATTGATATAGTGGTTCATGACTATAATCCCAGCACTTGGGAGGCAGAAGCAAGAAGACTGCCAGAAACTGCAGTCAGGCTTGGACTATGCAGTAAGAAGTCATAGAATAAAAACCAAGCCTTATATTGGTTAAGGGAGATTTTTAAAAGAACCTTGGAAAGGTTCAGTACACAGAAATATCTAAATGGATTCTCCAAGGAGCATGCACCACATTTGTAAACAGAATGACAGGGTTCCTGCTGTGTGTCACTACAAATGTCAATGCCAATGAACAGAGACAAGAAGGGAATCTTTAAGATGGGCTTCATTCCAAGAGCTGAAAAACTGAAAAGACAGAATTAACACCCCCCCCAAAATCTGTCTTCCCTCCCATCTCCAACCAGCACACATTTTAGGGAATAGGGAAGAGACAGTCAGTGTTTCCAAAGGTTTAACTCTTTTGACTCACTCCCCTGTCTCAAGAGCCGGATTTGCATCCTGTCAAGGCCGCTGAGCCTTGCATTGGTTCCACTGCATAACTTGGGTTAGGTGTTAGCTCAGATCTAGGGGCTCATTATCAATGTATTCAATGTATACTTCCTCAACACAAAGGACAAACGTGCCCATATGCTATAGAATAAAAGTAACCCTCTTTCCTCGAGAATCCCCTCTCAGGTTCACCTAAAGAATATGTTAAAATTCATACACCCTAGAATATCTGAATCAAGAGGTGAGGCCCAAGAATTTATATTTTGAACAAGTTCCTCTTGTGATGTTTCATCTGGGCTGGTGTCTTCATGTTGAGAGGTGAATCTCCAGCCAAAGAAGGATACTTGATGGTAGGGTCACTCTCTGCACCTGGGATACAACTACATGGAGAAGCATTGACCCTGCTCTCTGGATATAAAAGATGTCTTTCTAAATCAGTCATGAATATTGCTACTCAGCTTTAAAGGTTGGAAAAGATTGAGGTATTCTCTTGGGCAAGGAAATCATTTGTGCTTACATAAGATTTGAGTCAATTCTGGTCAGTCATTGATCATCATGCTTAAGAAGCAGATTTTAGACCTATCCAAACAGTTTGGAAGTAGAGCAATGTATTCTGTCCTGCCCTTCAAACTTAATGTGCAAAATGGTTTCTCAGACCTAAGTGAAACAGAAACATAGAGAAGTAGGTGATGGGTCAGGAAATTAAATCTATAATAAAGGTATCAATTTCAACATTCCCTATTCTTAATCTAAATTTATTTTCAATAATAGCCATTCGTGTTTGGTTGGAATCTTCACCCCAGCCGCTTACATCCTTATATCCAAAGAGTCTGGAATGTTTGGGCCCAGGCTTCACCCCAGCCCCTGGACACCCCTATACCCAAGGAGTCTGGAATGTTTGGTGGAAAGTTCCACTCCAAGACCCTACCCCTGCTGCAGTCTAGACTTCACCTCTGAGAAAGTCTGCCAAATGGTGACCCCTCCCCAGAGAAGCTCGAGACCACTCCCACAGGCTATTTAAACTGTCCCCCAGAGAATGAACATGTGGTCTTTCTGGTCTTCCTTTCCCCTCTTTGTGGTTTTTCTGGTCTTCCCATCTCCATTCCTGGAAGGCCACCCAGGAGTGCTGGCATTCATTAAACCTGAGCATTTTGTAATTTGGTTTGATTTGGTCTGATTTGGATTATTGCATCAGCAGAGAAGTTTATTGGACCATAAAAACTTTTCAATTAGTTACCAGTAATTTTGTTTTCTTTTTTTTTTCTTTAAGGGCCAGGTGTTTATTTCCCTTACATTTAGGGAGAGGAAAGCATCCTTTGGTGTAGGACAATGGTCTCTATTCTGTCAATTATATTTTAAATAAACACTGATTGGGCAGTAGCCAGGCAGGAAGTATAGGTGCGACAACCAGACAGGAAGCAGAGGTGGGTCAATGAGAACAGAATTCTGGAAAGAAGGAAGTCCTATTCTGCAGTTGTGACCCAGCCACAGAAGAGGTAAGATGGGACTGCCTCGCTGAATAAGGTACCAAGCCACATGGCTAACATAGACAAGAATAATGTATTAATACAAGATATAAGAGTAGTGTGAGCTACTAGGTCAATCAGTTTATACTAATTTAGACCTCTGTGTGATTTCTTTGGGACTTAACTGGGCAGGACCAAAACCTCAGACAACAATCCTTGGCCTCTTAGGGTAAGAGGACCTTGGCCTGAGTGTACACTGAGAAGGAAAAGGATGGTAATTTCACTCTCCTGCCCTTTCTAGGATCTGGAGGTATAGAGTAAATTCCATTCCTTCCAACTCTCAACCAAGAAACTACCTTCATGGCATATTTCAATCTAATCATTGTAGTAAGTGGTAAAGAAATTAGCTTTGTCCCAACTATTATAGGGAGGTGTAAAAGGTTCAGGAAGGTACAATGTGGATTAGGACTTGTGAGACAGGTGACATTGTCAGAAACATCAACGGTCATAAGAGGAGTGTGGAATGCCACTTGCGTTGAAAAATGCATTTCTTGACTCCAATAAATTTGCCTTTCATAGTAATGAGAGTGAACCAAAGTTGGAAATAAAGGTGGCTGGGGAAATTTTAGTGTCTTTGAACTTTAAATCACTAGCAAAAAACTTTAAGATCAGAGCCTCTTGCACAATCTTCTGGTCTTTTTATGCCTCAAATAATAAATGGATTGTGTGTTTGTCTTAACTCTTGGTACCTAAGTCTACTGGACTGCCATGATTCTTCAGTCTTTAACTCAAATCTTGGTTCTTTTTGGCAGGACCATATTTAGTGAACTATAACCTCACAAAGAAAATGAAATGTATAAATTAAGAGAAAGACATCCCACCTGAGTGTTTTTAGGTAGACAGATATTTGTAGAGAACATTTTTGTTGGTAGTAGTTTATTTTTTTTCTTAACTAAATCTCAAACCACATCTTGTTTTCATCTTTGAGAGTCAAGACCACAGAGACCGAAGAGAAAAAAATGTAGTTAATGTAGCTGGTAAAAGACAGGATTCCATCTCCCTACTGCCAGATTCCTAAGCATGTTTTCTCCATGTTGTGGAATTACTGATATTCTGACAGAGTGAACTGACTTCAGGAGAGTCACCTCTAATACTCTTCTGTTCAAAAACCTTTCTCTAATTGAGCTATTAGCCATTTTACTGGATAACACAAACACACACACATGGGGAGGGACAAGAAAGAGAAAGAGAGAGGTGTGCCTTCTGTGTCTTACACATTTTCCACCACACTGTGCTGCTTTTAGCTTGAATGTAGCATGCTCTTTTCCCATCTCTGAATCTGCCCTGGCTCTAAACACTTCCTCTCTCTGGAAAAGAAGTGTTCTCTGCCTTTATCATGCTACACAGCATATGTTCTTCAGGGGTCCCTTCTTGAGAAAGCTACTTCAGACACCATATTTAATGTCTTTGTGCTCTGAGATTTTTTTCCATTACCACATGTTACTAATCATATGCTAATAGAGGCCTTGAGCCATGTTCATCTTTTCTGTTTGTGAACTTCTCATGGCCTTAATTGCTAGCTATACTTACCCTTAAGAAACCACTGTGGCAATGATAGATATTCATCAAACAAGACAGCAATTAAAAACTGTACTTAGTGGGTGATCAAAATAAGAAAAGAATCATGAAGTTGAGAGGGAGTAATATTGGGGACATATGGAGGTAGTTGATGGGCAAAACCAGAGGCAGGTGTGTTAATATTTCATTGTATATGTGCGTGAAATTTTCACCAAAAAAGAGAGATCATAATAAAGACTATGAAAGAAATGAGCAAGATTTATAATGGAGAAAAACCTGCCTTACAGGATACTCGGAGAAGGTGATGTGTAAAGATGTCACCAATACCAGGTATTCTCCATGCCCAGGGAACAGCTAGCATCAGAGACCTTCACCCAGGGAAGAGATGCCTGCTCGAAAGCTGAGAGGAAGCAAGCAGGGCTGTAATATAACAAAGAGAAGAGCCGGGAGACAAAGCAGACCATGGATCCTGAAGGCATTCCTATCCCAAAAGGCTAGCCAGGATAGGAGGGCTGTGGGATGCTGACCCGTCATCATCATGGTGATGGTGATGATTATAACAGCCACAAAGATAAAGTCAATGTAACAACTAACAGCTACATGGAGCTTGTCACAGATCAGACACTGCCCTAAGCACCGCCACACTTTAATTCATTGATCTCTGCTATAAATCTATAAAGGAAGGCATGGCATCATACTAATTAGGGGGAGAAACAGGTTAAATGTACTTCTCCTTTGGTGCTTTAAGACTCTTGCTCTGCAACCTACGCTGTAGAGGGTGTGCTTTTGACAAGAAAAATACAACAGGGAGGGCATCCTGAAAAGAAGATCAATAAACTCAGCACGTTCTGCACTACAGTGTAAACTACCCCATGCTTCATGTCCATGTTCACCTTCAGAACGGCTACAAAAGCAGGATAAACAAATAGAAAGTTCGACTTAATGACCGTGCTTTTCTTCCATTCCAGCCTTCAAACACATTGGGAATATTTTAGACATTTTAACAGCCACTACAGTTTTCTGCTCACTTAGATGGGTACTTTCCTCTTGAATCAAGAAGGAGCCTTGTCTAGACCAGTCTTTGGTTGGACTCCCTCAATCTCTAGGCCACCCTTACCAGAGTACATCCCATAGATAGGACAGACTATAGGTCAAAGATTATACAGCTTCCCACATAGCTCACTGCCTTCACTTACACCCATGCCAGGAGAGTAAGCCCACCCCTGACTGCCTGGAGTACTGGGACCCACAGGCTGGATGAACCAGAGACCTAGGCTAGAACCAAACATGACTGGAAGAAAAATGTCAGTGTAATGATACCTAATGATATTCTGTTATACTCAAAGATTTGTGCCTAGCTCAATTGTCATCAGAGAGGCTGCGTCCAGCAACCGATAGAAGCAGATACTGACCCACAGCCAAACATTAGGTAAAGTTCAATAAATCCTGCAGAAGAAGTGGAGAAAGTATTGTAGGAGCAAGAGGAATCAAGGACACCACAAGAAACTCATAGAGTCAACTAATATGGGCTTGTAAGGTCTCAAAGAAACTGAACCAATAAGAGGGAGCCCACATGAGCCTGATCTAGGCACTCTGCATATATGCTACACTTGTGTAGTTTAGTCCTAAGTGAAATTCCTAAACAGTGAAAACAGGGGCTATCTGACTCTTTTACTGGCTCTTGGGACCATATTGGGTCACCTTGCCCCAGCCTTAATACATGGGGAGGTGCCCAGTCTAATGGTAAGTTGACATGCCATGTTTTGTAGACACTCGTGGGAAACCTACCTTTTCTTAAACAGAAATGGGAGGAGTG
This sequence comes from Arvicola amphibius, assembly GCF_903992535.2. Classification (NCBI taxonomy): domain Eukaryota; kingdom Metazoa; phylum Chordata; class Mammalia; order Rodentia; family Cricetidae; genus Arvicola; species Arvicola amphibius. Next base: position 125,793,337 of record NC_052052.2, on the reverse strand, counting down.
GATTGGAGGAGGTGGGAAGTGGGAACAGAGAGGGACTGGGAAGAGATGAAGGAGGGAAAACTGTAGCTGAGATGTAAAATAAATAATTTATTATAAAAAGGGGGGAGAGTCTGTCAAATGCTGAATGCTGTAGTTGTGAATATAGTAACAAATGAACCACATGGCTTTAAGCCTCAAATGTTTATTCTTTCAGCTCAGGAAACCAAACGTTCAAAATTGAGGTGTCAGTGGAACTGACTTCTGGAAATACTGAAGGAAAAACTACCCCACATCTTATTATACAAGGTCCTGGTAAGAGGTGGTAAAACATTAAAAAATGTCTAATAAAAGGAAGCTAGTGGAGTAACAGCTTGCCATTGAAAGAGATACAGGACCTGCCCTCTCCTTGGCTTTCTATTTCCCAGGTTCCCTGAGGTACCGTGCCACCACAGCCTCAAGGCCAAACAACCATGGACTGAAGCCTTTGAAAGCATGAGCCAGAGTGAACTTCTCATCTATTTAAGTTGATTGTCTCTTATATTTTACCGTGGTAACAGAAAAACACCACATCTTGCTTCTGGCATGGCCAGGAAATTTTCATTCCTACTTTTGAGGTACATAACCACCCCTAAGTCTCTCTGTCTTTTTTTATTAAAGAGACTCTAGTGCTCTCCCAGAAACTCTATGCTCTTGATCTTGTTTCTGATTATATCTGAGTCACTGATTATATCTACAAAGACTCTAATTCCAAGTAGAGTCACACTCTGAATTTAGAGTGGCCCCTCTTCCAGTAATGGCAGACAAATGGCTAGGCAGATCCTGGAGTCTCTCATGGCTCACAGTGGCAGTCAGGAGGGCTGCCACCGCCCGGCTCCCAGCCAGCTTTACCCAAAATAATAACACAGAAACTATTCATTTAAGCACTGGCTGGCCCATTATATCTAGTCTCTTATTGGCTAACTCTCACATATTAGTTTAACCAATCTCCATTAATGTGTATTGCCTCCTGACTGTGGCTTATTGGCATGAGTCTAACCAGCATCCATCTCAGAGAGGAGAACCATGGCATCTGCCACACTTCCCTTCTTCCCAGAATTCTGTTCTGTCTACTCAGCCTATCTAAGCTGCTGTCCTATCAAAAGGCCAAGGCAGTTTCTTTATTTGACCAATGAAAGCAACACATAGAAAAAAGACCCTCCTACACCAGGCTGCCTCTGGGTCTAGAATGGAAACATGTGTTCTACTTTCAAGTTAATGGAGTGTGTTCCACAGTTCTCCTGGAGGCTCCTGGATCACAGCTTTTGATCTGCTTCCTTGACAGGAAAACCACTGTTGTAATATACCTTATCTTTATCAATAAAACCTCAGAAAAATTAAACTATAAAGAAAGATTTTCCAAACACAATATAAACTTGAATGCAAGCCACAAAGACTTTGGATAAGAATAAAGCCTGGGGCTTGTGCCCTCTCCCTTCATGAAGCTTTTCTGAAAAGGACTATTGGCCAGGATTGGGGTGTGGGAAGATGTAAATAGCAGTAAGCTTATTGCTGGGAAATTTTCAAAAGTTTGAATCAGGTTGATTTGTGTTTCACGTGACTAGGTGTTTCAGTATTTGGTAATCAGAAAAATGCCTTTGATTAGCTTAGCACCATATGCCAAGACTGTCTCTCATTAAATTGGGGGTGAAGGGATAAAATTCAGGTGGCTTGTACCTTAAGATTCCCCCTAACACAAAACTAAGGGCTCTGCTGTCAGAACGTGTCTATCAGAGAAAGTCAAATGTGCACTTAAACCTAGAGTCATCCTGGAGCTGTCTTTCTTCCCTGGAGCAGGGTGAGCCCTCATCACAATGCACTGTAATGAAAGAGACTATAGATTACACCAGAGATCTCCCACCACTTCTTAGCAATTTTATGGGCCTCTGTAAACTCCCATAATCCTATGTAAAGAAATTTAGGAAAGGAAATAGTGAGGTAGAAAGGCAATGCTTCCGTACACTCCTTAATTTTCCTCTTTTACAATATCGTTAACTACTCTTTTATTCATAAAATGCAGAATATGAATAGATCCATATCAATGAGTGGTTATGTGCACATGCTGGGTGGAAATGGATTAAAATAAATGAGATAGAAATAAAAGATAACGCCCAAGATTTACTAGTCGTATTTTATAACAGAATTGAATTTTTAAAAAAAGATATTGGTCTAGAGAGATAGTGTGGCTGGTAAGTGACTTAAAAAAAAGACTGGAGCCTAGACAGGTGGCCCTACTGGCAAGAGAAGTTGATACACAAGCATGAGGATCAGAGTTCAAATCCCAGTATCCATGCAAATATTCAGGTCATGCCACACACCTGTGTCCCCAGCGCTGTGGACTCCTTGTTCAGTGGGAGGCTCTGTCTCAGAAGAATAACGGTGGAGGTGGAGAATGCGAGAGAAGGGCACCCATCCTTCTCCTTTGTCCTCTGCACTTGTGCATGGGTACACAAACAGAGAGAGAAAGAGAGAGAGAGACAGAGAGAGAGAGAGAGAATATACATCACACACATATACAGAAGACGCTCATACTCTACACTCATGTAAACACACATGCATATACATATGCACACGTACACACACATATATACACATCTTATTTTCATTTAATTGAGTACAAGAATCTAGGTTCTAGATAGTTCTGTGTGTTAGGAAGGGAAGAGCACACAGTTTCTTCTGAAGCCTAGCTTGCCTCCCAGGTGTAGCCTTTGGAGTGAGAGGTAGAAATGCCTAGGGTATGGATCTTTGTGGCTTAGAAAAGAAACAAGTCAGTTTCCTTCAAAGCTGCTCCCCCTCTGCTTCTGAATGCATGCTGAGTCTCTTAATGTGTAGACATGCCTCTCTCTGGACGATCAGGAAACTTGAACCACCCTAAGCAATCAATAACAATCCTTCTGTTTACAACACACAGGTAATATTTTCTAGCTTGGTTCTCAGTCACTCAATACAAGAATTTTACAATTCTGTTGTGGTGCACTCCTATAAAAAGAGAATTTTTATTTCTCTTTCAAAAATCAAAATTCCCCTCTGAAATATATTTCTCAACGTATGTTCTGATAACATGAATTATAATAAATAGGGGCACACAGGCCTGACCAAGAGAGGATGATGGGGGAATAACCAGAACTGTTGCTCATGGAGCTAAAAGAAGAGTGTCCAATTTGCCACTGTTTCTTAATTACTAATCACTGAAGATATGACTTTTAAGGACCTGTATAGAACACATACTGAATCTATAATGGCTAGCTTAATAATTAGAAAATAGCTTCAAGGGCTGGGGTTGTAGCCCAGTGGCAGAACACCTGCTCAGCATGCACAAGGCATCAGATTCCATCCTCCGAACACAGATAATAAAGGTAATAATAGTAATAATAATAACTTCAACCAGCTATGTGACTCTGTATTTATATGAAAATCTTCAGTTAACTTTTACAACCCTTTTCCAGAATACTACAAAGTAAAAACAACAAATAGATGTGTAACCACTAACACAGTTAACATGAGTTTCTGCTGTGTTTGATTCAGACCTCTGTTTTCATTGAAGACTGAAGATACTGTAGACCAAATTGGGATCTATGAGCCTACTCTTCTCTCCGCATCCCCAGAACCAGTGACTGCACTATACATATTTGTTGAGCATGCAGTACAATTTTCTTTCAGTTGTGATTATATTAGTTACATTTCTGTTACTGTGATGAAAGACCATGAACAAAACAACTCATAGAAAACTTGGTGTTTATTGTAGTTTTAAAGGCAGAGCCCAGAATGGTGGGATGTAGTGTGGAGCTGTGGGCCGCGTTCCACCACCCTGCTCCCAACCACCTGTCTAGCTTATGCCCAGAAATAACAACACACAAACTATATTCATTTAAACACTGCCTGGCCCATTAGTTTCAGCCTCTTATTAGCCAGTTCTCACATCTTGCTTTAACCCATATTTAGTAATGTGTGTAGCACCACGAGGTGGTGTCTTACCAGGAAAGATTCAGCATGTCTGACCTGGTGGCTGGCTTCATGGCGACTGTCCCAGAAAGGAGAGGCGGGGCATGGCATCTGACTGAGCCATCTGCCTCACTTCTTTTTTCCTGTTCTGTCTACTCCACCCACCCAAATCCTGCCCTATCAAAAAGCCAAGGCAGTTTCTTTATTAACCAATGAGAGTCCTCCAACAGTGGGAAAGCCTGGCAATAGACAGCTCAAGCACGATGCTGACTGATCACATTTTGTCTCTCCACCAGAAGCAGAGAGAGAAAACTGGAAGTCAATGGGACTAGAAACACTCAAAGTCCACTTTAACAACATTTCAGATCCTAGAGTTTCCATAACCTTCCCAAACTGAACTAACAACTGCCGGGGAATAAATGTTCAAATACATAAGCCCATGGGGAACATTTCTTACTCCAACAAGTGTTATCAGTTTGTATCTAAGAATAATGTATAAACATTATATATATAGTGATATATATATAGTGATTTATATATATAGTGATATATATACATATATATGTGTATATATATGTATATATATATATATATATATATATATATATATATCAAGGACCAGAGAGGGTAGAAGCAAGATACATATGCATGAAATACCACAATAATCTTTGCAGACCCAAAGTAATTTAAAAGGGAAAATAAGTAAATAAATAAGTAAATACAGTACTCTGGGTTTCTTTTAGTGTATATAAATTATATTGCATACTGTGTAATAATTTGTTTTAGTTTTCACTTGACCAGAGTATTTTGAAAAGGATCACATGTTCACAAGCTTTTTCAATTTAGCTGCAATATAATAACATGAACAATTTGTTCTGTTTCTTTCTTGATGAACATTCAGAGTTTTGTCTCCTTTTATAAGCAATGATGTCATATGTGCATTGTTTACTCTACTAGAACTTTCATCCAGCAATGCAATCGCCAAGCCATGGCGAAAACGTATTTCTCACTTTTGTAGACATTGTTATAGTGTTGTGGGTTTTCCCTATTCTGTGTCAAGAATGCTGGAAGAGTTACTGCTTTTCCAAATTCTGCTCCACACTGGTCTTCCTATGCCTTTATAACTAGCCATTCTTATGGGGCTTACAATAAAATCTCATTCTTTACTTTTGTGATTCTGTCTTATGAATGAAGTTACCATCTTCTTTGTGTCTGCTGCTTCTCAACTTCTTCTTCTATGACTAATAATTTCTACAGAATATTGCTAATATTTTATTTATTATTTTTGAATCTCTGCTTGTAAATAAGATGGTATTACAATTTTATTACCATGTATTTTCCTTAATGATGTCATGTTTATATTAAACTAAAAATCCAGTTATCTCTACACCTTTCCTTCTATTTCCAAACTAAAAAATAGTTATGCTTTAAAACTTCACTCACAAAACATTCCGGACTAAGATTCTTTTCAATGGGAAAGACGTTAAATTAGAAAATCAATGTCTTCCTGTTTCATTCAGTTCCTTAGACTTGGTTTTGCTGACACATGGTCTGTCTCATAGGCACACTCCCAGGGTCTCACGGTTGCTCACGTGCTCCACACTCACTGTTCACTCATACTCTGTGTCATCTTTCTCTAATTTATGCAGCCTCACTAACAGAGGGACAACCTCAGGTAGCTTTCCAAAGGGTCAGTGTTTCCATACAGTCACCGATCACTAATTCTTCAAATACATACAGATCCCGAAAGATCCACAGAAAATAATTAGTACACATGCCTTCAGTCCAGGAATGAAAATTTGAGTGAATTTCAATATATCTTATAATTTTTAATGAAAATATTTGCTGTCTATATCTTACAGCTTTTGGGTTTTTATACCATAATCTGTCTTGTTCATTTATGTATTATTCTTTTAACATAGGCTTTCATAAGCAAACATAATAAACTCACTTTGGTAAAAAAAAATGAGTAGAATAATAATATCTTTCTTTTCTCTCCTACTACAGGCATAAGCCTTGAAGAGATAGCCAAGATACCACCTCCATCCCAGAGTAAAGAAAGAGTAGCTTTAGGATCTCGTATTTAACACTCACCAGTGCAGTGAAGTGCAAGTCACCAGAATGTTTTCAGTGTTCAGGAAACAAAGTTTTCCAAACTGAAACTGTTGAACTGACTTTCATTTTAAAGCAATTCAGAGACTCACAGTTGAAGTCTTGCAGAAATTATGTACAGTGAACAAAAGACAGAATAGTTAGACGATACAGAAACAAAACCTTCCCATAATCCCCTAAAGATTTAAAGTATAAATTAATATAAAAATGTCTCCAGTATTTTTTACAGTGAAGAAGTCTGCTCGACTATTTTTGCTCGAGAGCCTCAAAATTATTTCATTATAGACTGCTCTTTATTCCACGATGAGACTACTTGGGGTCATGAATGTGCTTTGAGGAAAAACTATGGCAGACATGTCTTGAGTCACATTTCTTCTGGAGCTGTAAAGTTGGGGGCCCATGTATGGGGCTGTTCCTCTCCTGGGCAGAATCCAGGAGCAATGCAGAGCATCTTGTGAAAAGAAACAGAATGTATGAGTTCTGTAGTCATTGTCAGTCTTCCAGTACAGCCATTCGTATTTCACCATCCAGGCCCCATCCTGGGAGCCTTAAGCCATCCTAACCACTTCTCCAAAGCCCCATCTCAAATGCCCTCTCAAAGGGGATGAAAATGGGCAAAGTAGGTCATGACCATGTACAGAAGTGTCGTAATGAAATGAAACTTACTCTACACAGTCAGTGTGGGCTAAGAAGTGCCCACTCACCATCTTACAGTGGGTATAAACTTCAACACGAAAGTCAGTGGAAGATATACTCAAACTCATATCAAACCACACCAGGAGCCAAGCTAGTCAGAGCCCCTCCTCCCAGAGAAAGAAATAAATGTCTTATCAATTTGCACAAAGTTTCCCTTTCTGAAAGTACAGTGCGGCTTATCAAAGAGAACTAGAAGAACATCCACCCCATCTATCTCTCCCTATATCTTCATGTGTCTGTCTCTCTCCCTCCCCTTCTCTTTTTCTCTCTCAGGAAAAAAAAGATCTTTGAGATATAGTGAAAAAACTATAACTTAATCATTTATTATATCACAAAAGGCAAAAGCATTAAGTCCCCCCCCACAAGGGTACAGTTTTAGATATCCATTAATATAACGAAATTCTTGGGCTAGGCCCTGGAAATGTGATTGCCTTTTTCTTTTGTATTTACTTCAGGCAGCTAACTAGTGAGAGCAGTCTAACTAAATAGACTTATTTACTTCAGTAGTGTGAAGATATGAAGGGAAAAGAAAAAGAAAACAATTTTGTCAGGATCCAGGGATTTCTTACCTGTCTAAATGCCTGTTTCCCTTCTTTGGATCATCTGTCTTTACACTCAGGAGGACTAAGAGTAAATGAATAAACATTATCTTGTCTTTGGCCTTCAACAAGCATAATCATTCATATCTGAGACCATATCCCTTTAGAGTATGCAATTTTAAATAAACTGTCAACCACTGTGCAGCTGATCTCAGTTCAGTCCTGCTATTTGCTAATCTGAGAAGCAAGTTCAGGATGCGATATGAAACCTGCGACTACATAACATGAGGACAATGCCCTAAGACTGTGTGAACGCATTACACACGGTTCCCAGCAGCAGACCTCAGTGACTGAATCGTCTCTGGCTACAATGACTCTTTAATGGACTCTATCAGAAGCATGATGTACATGCTGACTTCATGTACATCTGTGAGTCTTCCATGAGATAATGGATGTGAGCAAACACAATGCTGTAACATGCACAGGTTTTCATAGTTATTTGGATCATATATCCTTTGTTTAACCAAGTTAAGCAGGCTCCAGTACAGGAAATATGATAGCACCAGCCCATGCTTTTCCATTCTGGATCGCCTGATTTTCATCATTTTTGTGCTTTATATTACAATCTGAATTAGCCCTACTTATGTAAGGAGGAATGTCTCCTGTATGGTGTTGCCTGATGTCTACAAAATGAATCCTCAAGGCTAAAGATTTCTCCTTTATAATTTTGGAATAAAAAAATATAATCCACATCTTAAAACATCACCCAACACATGAGGTGTTTACCAATGCGGTCCCAGTAGTGGTGCTGTTAACCTGAGATAACAGAGTCACCTGGGAAGTCTCCATCAGAACTTATTCAGATAAGTTTGCCCTCGAGGTATGTCTATAGGATATTGCCTTGATTGTTTGTACATAGAAAGACATAACCCATTGTGCATGGCATAATTATTTAACTTAGGGTCCTGGTCTGTATAAGAGTAGGGGGGACTAGCTGCGAACTGAGTAAGCTGTACCACCAATGGATTCAATTTTCTCTCTGCTCTTGGCCATGAATGTGATGTAACTAGTTGCTTCAATCCCTGCCTTCATTTGCCTGAAATGATAAACTGTAACCTGGAATTGTGACCTAAAATAAACTCTTTGTCCCCAAAGCTATTCTTGCTCAAAGGGTTCTATCATAGCAACAGAAACAAAGCTAGGAAAGTAATGTCTTGCATTATAAAACCAGGAACGATTTTGAACTTGCTGAATAAAGATAATTATTTGTCACAATTAGGGTAGTAAATATAAAAAATACTGGAAAGCTCAAACAAAAATGGTAAAAATCATCCTTGTCCTAATTTGCTGTGATAAAGCCACTTCCAAAAGAAACTAGAGGAGAAAATGTTTTATTGCATCTTACTAGAGTCCAGTATCAAGGGAAGTCAGGTACCTGGGAGCCAAAATTGAAACAGAAACTGTAGAAGAACACTTCTCAATGGGACTCAGCCCTCTCATACCAAATATTAGTAAAAAATGCTCCCAAAGACAAATCTGAGGGAAGGAATTCTCCAGCTGAAGTTTCTTCTTTTTAGGTGACTCTACTGTGTCAAGTTGACAAACACTAACCAGTAGAATTGCCCATTTGTCAACCTGACACTCAAATGCCTCATTATTAAATTACAACTTTTCTTTTCCTGTTTATCTCCAAGATCTCATGTTAATACCACAATATTCAAGAGCCTACTTTGAAAGTCCCACAGTCTTTACAATTTTCAACCTGACACACAAATACATCACTATTAAACTATAACCTTTCTTTTCTTATTTATCCTCAAGATCTTATGTTAGTATCACAATACTAAATACAATCTACTTTAAAGGTTTTATAGTCTTTAAAAATTTCAACACGAAAGAGTTTGCTCTAAAAACTTAGTCTCTTAGTCAGATGTAGTATCACACACTTTTGAACCCAATACTCATGAGGCAGAGGCAGGTGGATCTCTGTGACTTTGAAGCCAGTCTGGTCTACAAAGAGAGTTCCAGGAAAATCAGGGCTGTTACACAGAGAAATCCTATCTCAAAAAACCAAAAACCAAACAAACAAACTTAGTCTCTTAACTATGGATCCCTATAAACACACCAAAAAAAAAAAAAAAAAAAAACCAAGTTAGCTGGGCGGTGGTGGCGCACGCCTTTAATCCCAGCACTCGGGAGGCAGAGGCAGGCAGATCTCTGAGTTCGAGGCCAGCCTGGTCTACAAGAGCTAGTTCCAGGACAGGCTCTAGAAACTACAGGGAAACCCTGTCTCGAAAAACCAAAAACAAAAAAAAAAACAAAAAAAACAAGTTATTTTCTTATTCCAAGAGGAAAGAACCAGAGTACAGTTACAATCATATCAAAACAAAACCAAAATCTAACTATTAAAAGGCTCAGTGTCCAGTATCTAGTACTCACTCATGATCTCTGTACTCCATAAGGCTTGGGTTGCTGGACTTCTCTAGCTACTACTTCCACAGTATATAAAACTTATTCAAAGGCTCAGGCTAGCTCCCCTCCACAACTGCTGATGTTCTTGGTGGCCACCCCATGGTCCTAGTATTTCTGATATCCTGGATCTCCAGTGAATCTTGGGATATAGTTTCACCAACAGCTTCTGGCTTCTCATCAAGGACTCCAACCTGCCAAAATGGAAAACCCTGAGGCTTCCATTGCAACTAAGATTGAACCTTCACCTTAAAAAGCCTCTATCTAGGGAGTTTCAATCCTGCCACATAGTGTCAAGTCTCAGCTTCATGTCTTCAAAACACTACCGTGTGGAAGATCCTCACAGATCTTTTTCCAAGAGCCAGTAGATGTACAGCTTTGGCCCCTAAACTGGACATCAGCTTCTGGGTGCTAACCCTAAGAAAACATTGCCCAAAACCATTGTGCAGCTCAACCATGCTGGTCTCTTATTGATCATAATTAATTCTTCAGCTCCAGCTTTACCAGAATTGATTGTCCATATAAAGTAAAGGTATCACTCCCACAGAATCTTAATCCAAATATCACAAAACAACCCTCATAGCCTTTGATGCCCTCTAACAATTGTATTTCCCAAGCTCTCATAGCAATTCATTAAGCTCTGAGACTGTCTTTTCTAGCCCAAAGTTCCAAAATCCTTCCATAATCTCAACCGAAAATAACACACAATACTCCACATTCCTAGTGCCATTTTTTTGCCCTATTTGCTTCTGTGATAAAGCCACTACCAAAAGCAACTTGATGAGAAAGGGGTATATAACGTCTCACAAGTAAGAGTCCATCAACAAGAGAAGCCAGGACAGGAGACCAAGCAGAAAAGAAGCCGAAACAGACACAGAAATCGTGGAAGAACACTGCTTACTGGCTTCCTTCCTCCATCTTGCAAGGCTTGCCTTTTCATACAATCCAAAACTACCACCTCAGTGACCTGAATCTTCTCACATCAATCATTAAATTAAAAAAATGCGATGACCCCCAGATTTGTCTATAGGCCAATCTGACTGAGGCAATTTCTCAAGTGAGGTTTCCTCTTTCTAGATGACTCCAGTTTGTGTCAAATAGACAAAAACAAGCCAGCACAAGCCATGGTTCAACTGTAGTTGTTTTTGTTAAATGTTCCTATCTTCTCCTTTTCTATCCATTTGTGGTTTTTTTTCAAAATTGCAGAACTGTATACTTTTTTTTTAAATTTCTGCATATGTATGCAATGCATCTTGGTCATATGCATTCCCCCTCCCTCCCTCCCTCCAACCTCACACCTTGTATGATGAGATTCTTTCATTTAAGAATATATTCTGAATCCTGACCACTAAAAATATAAAGTTAACTGATTTGCAAATTTAAGAAATCAGAAATCAGTGAGGGGAAAGGATAATTAGTTTGACAATGAAATATCACATAATTTTTAAAATTAGAATGTAACTGAAATTTATTAACTGATATCCTGCCTGGCTGTGAAGAGGCTTATTTGACAAGATCCACTGGAGGTAAATAACAAGCTGCAAAAGGAGCTTTGTTTTGCCCCATAAGGACAAACATCTCTCCTTTAAATAGCAAGTAGATAGATGTTGGCTTGCCATTAAGAACTAGAATGACAATAATGAACACCAGGTCACATTTGGTCTCTGTTCGTCTAAGCCCTATTTGGTTGTTAAATGGTAATTTTTCTGTTAATTCAGTCTTATGGTATTGAAATAAACCATAATGAGCAAGCTTTAATGCTTTTAATGCAAAATGCAATGTTTTAAAATAGAATACACTATTTTAATGTTTTATGTAAAATACATGCATGTAATTGTTATTATATTACAGTGCGAAAGTAATTTCCAAGAGAGAAAAATATCAGGAATAAAGTTTGAGTTCACTAAACATAGAAAGGAAAATTAATTAGCATACTTAATGAGGTAAACATAATTAAATAAGCACATTTTATGTTAAAAGGTGTGGGAAATAGCAGAGAGTTCAGATAAAGTTACTAAAATTAAGCCCTGACTCTATCTGAGTCTCTGTCTGGGTAAATGTTCTTCTAGGTCTGAGCCATGTGAGATCCACATGTATACTGATAACAGAGTGACGTCTCCATGTCTGGTGCTTAAGATCTACCCATGCTACTGCACAGGATGAAATCCACCATTCACTTTTTGTTTGGTGCAATGTCTTTCAAATTTCAGATCACAACACATTAAAGGACCAAAATATCAATTTTGCACAATGCAAGTGTATTCCAACATTTGAAATAAAAGAGATTCAGAAAGTTAGAGGGTATCACATGATATCGTACTTTAAGAATAACTCCTCCTTCCCCTTGCCCCCAGTTTACCCAGGAGATCTCATCTATTTCTCCTTCCCAGGGAAATCCACGTGTCCCTCTTTGGGTCCTCCTTGTTACCTACTTTCTATAGGGCTATGGATTATAGTCTGGTTATCCTTTACTGTACAGTTAGTACCTACTTATGCATGAGTACATAACATGTTTGTCTTTCTGGGTTTGGATTACCTCAGAATGATTTTTTTTTGGTTCCATTTATTTGCCTGCAAATTTATGATGTCATTGTTTTATACCACTGAGTAATACTCCACTATGTAAATGTAGCATATTTTCTTTATCCATTCTTCAGTTGAGGAGCATATATCGGAGGAAAGGATAAGATGGGAGGAGGGAAACATGAGGGATCATGTTGAGCAGATTGGGAGTGAGATGAAGGGGGAGAATAATGAAAGCATTATCTTGATGGAGGTTGCATTCAAGGGCTAGGGAGAGACCAGATGCTATGGAAGTTCCCAGAAATCCACAGGATGACCCCCAGCTAAGACTCCTAGCAATAGTGGAGAGGGTGCCTGAACTGGCCTTCTCCTGTCAGCAGATTAGGGACTTCCCTAATTGTCATCAGAGAGCCTTCATCCAGTAACTGATGGAAGCAGATGCAGAGATCCACAGCTAAGCACTGGGCCGAGCTCTGATAATCCTGTTGAAGAGAGAGTGGAGGGATTTTATGAGCCAGTGGGGTAAAGATCGTTATTGGGGAAGTTACAAGACAACTGACTATTGTAAGAGGAGAGAGCTGCTTGTTGGTTCCCGGCTGCTCAGCCCTGAAATAATCACACAGAAACCACATTATTTAAATCACTGCTAGGCCCATTAGCTCTAGCTTCTTACTGGATAACTCTTGCATATTAATTTAACCTATCTCCATTAAGCTGTGCATCACCATATAAATATTAGTGCTTTTATTATATGCTATGATAATATAAAATATCAAAGTGATGTTTAATGAGTATCTTACTTACTGTTCTATTGCTTTGAAGAGACACCATGACTAAGAAAATTCTTATAAAAGAAAGCATTTAATTGGGACTTGCTTTTAGTTTCAAAGGGTTAGTCTGTTATCACCACAGTGAAAGTATGGTGGGAGCATGGCAGGAGTATGACAGCCCTCATGGCACTTAAGCAGTGACTAAGAGCTACTTCCTGATTGGAAGGCAGAGATGCTGGGCCTGATGTGAGCTTTTGAAATCTCCAAGTCTATCCTCTGTGACACACTTCTTCCAATAAGGCCATACCTACTCCAACAAGGCAACACCTCCCAATCCTTCTCAAATAGTGCCACCTCCTGATGACCAAGCATTCAACTATATGAGCCTATGGGGCCATTTTTACTGAAATTATAACAATTTGTTTAATTCAAACCCACTAAACATCACACACATACAAATGCATGTACACACACACACACACACACACAAGAAAAAAAGGCTTTCTGTTCTTTTTGTTTTAGAGACCCCCTCCACAGAGCTTTGGGTGTGGGCACCTGAGTTTCTTTATAGCTAGACTGGGGATATCTACTATTCAAGTACTTCCAACAATGGTTTCTATACAACCCACTTTTCATTATACCTTATCAACAGTAGATTTGGACACTCCTCATTTTATAACCTTTCCCATTTGCTACCACAATGGCCTCTAGCTCACTTTATCAATGCAGAGAGAGAATCCACAGAATCTGGATCATAAACTCATGTCATTTCTTATCTGAGAACTGCATTATGGGCAAAAGGTGCCAATGATTTAGAATACAGAGGACGGGGGGATCACAACATCCTTTTCCACTGAGGAATCAAAATTTATAATTTTATTTACAAGATAGCCCAAGCCCCTCTAAAGACTATGGTGTGTTCATCTTGAGAAGGAGATTTTATTATAAGTGAGCAAACTCCTTAAAGTGTATTTGAAAAGAATTCTGGTGACATCTGTTTGAAAAGGTCATGTTGTGTGCTCAATGAAGGGTATTGACCCACAAAATTGTTGCAGTACCATCTCATGGAAATGATCATTAGAAATGTATGGAGAAATTTCAGTGTGGCCCACAAGGAGAAAACATTGAGGCTGTCCTCATGAACTGAAAATTTTACCTTTTACAATAATGACATGAGTCTCCATTGATACTACATTCCTCTTCCATAGCAGGACAGCATGGACAGATGCCTGCAGATTCGTCCCTCACAATATTTTCTTCTCATAGACCACATGCTCAAGCTCATTTAATTAGCCAACCAGGCAAGACTGCCCTCTTGTTTAACACCCATGTTCTTCATTATCTGTCATTTCCCACATATTCAGACCACAGGTTCCACATGCCAGTGCTGTCCGTTTCAACAGGCAGCCCCAAAAGGCAGGTACACACTAAACATGCATCAGTCAATGATTAAAAGAAAACATACTTTACCTAAATTAAATGAAAAGAATAACTTCTACCTTTAACCCAGCCTATACATTCTCCCCACGGCTATAATTTAACAGAAATAGAAATCTGAAAAACTCCTTTGTAACCAGGAATTGTTAGCTTCAGAGATGTTGCCAATTAATCTGTTCACACTGGTTATCGTATAAATAGAAGAAGCATTATTATCACGGAATTAGCCAAATCCTATAACTGCAAATGACAAGGAGAGAAGAGTTTTATCCTTTGTTTTACCAAATTGCAAATTGAATCCCTAGCCTGTTCTCTCTCATACACAGGAGTCCTGGGTGAGCAACTATTCACTACATTAATAAAAATCCAGTATAATCTGGAAATCTCTGGATTCAGTGTTTCTTGAGTGTTTACTAAGGATGGTGATCATAGCTTTTTTTTCCCTTTCATCCTTCGTTTGGTCTTTTGGAACTTAATACAATATCAGGAAATAATATTCAAACATAAAACCTAGACCAGTGCTTCTCAAGCTTCCTAATGCTGAGACTCTTTAAACGAGCTCCTCAGGTTGTGGTGACCTCCGACCATAAAATTATTTTTCTTGCTTCTTTATAATTGCAATTTTGTGACGAATTGTAATGTAAATATCTGTGTTTCTGATGGTCGTAGGTGACCCCTGTGAAAGGGTCATTTAGTCCCAAAAGGGAGCATGATCTACACATTGAGAACTGGTAGCCTAGAATGTAGTGTGCATTCAGTAGTTCAGTGTATCTGATGCCTAAATTCAATATCTACCACCTCCTCAAAATAATGGATTCAGACTATAAATTATTTTTAAAGATATATTTTGATTTTATTTATATGTGTGTGTATCTAAGTGTGGGTTTGTGCACAGGTGAGTGCAGGTGTCAACAGAATCCACAAGAGGGCATCAGATCCCCTGGAGCATAAATTACAAGCAGTTGTGAGCCAAACAACATGGATGCTTGGATCTGAGCTCCAGTCGTGTGCAAGAGCAGTCTGAGCTCTAAGCCACTGATCCATCTCTCCAGCCCACACTGTAAACTGGTTGTTATTTTGTTTTGAGAAAGTATAAGAACCCTGCCAGCTCAAACCCCACGGGTAACTAATGCCATTCTTGTGCTTATTAGAAAACAGCAGCACAGGGCTTTGCAGGAGGTCAACTACCTGGAGGTGCTTCAGAACAAGCTCCAAAAATGCCTTTCATTGAATACCTGATGACAGGTAAATTGGCCCCTCCTGGCCTGTTGAGCATACCATTTTACAGGAGTTGGGAAACAGCGCAGGAAGGTGCTGCCAGCCAAAAAGCCATTTTCAGCATCACTGAATGGCTGCTGGCTGCCTGGTCTCAGCAGGCTGATCAGCAACAACATGACAACAGGTTCAACCTTCTGAGCTCCGCACTCCTAATAACCACCAGCCAGCCATGGCTGAATACACCTCGGGTCCTAAGTGGATCATGGAACCAAATCATCTCTCATTCCAGCCTGCTCATTTTGAGCCAACTCATTCTACAGTGTGGTTAGCATAGCCCTGCCACTTAAAGATGATTGCTCACTGCACTCAGAGTGATGTTGTCTTAGTGAGCATCGACAGTCAGGAAGTTGACACAAATTGCATCATATGCTGCTTGAGATTTAATGCTGATGCTGCCAGGGGAACATTTTCACAGTTGTTATCAATGTATAACAGAATAAAGCATTCCCCCAAATCAAATCCTCCACCCGCAGTGGTACTTAGTTCAGGGTTCTAATTACCTCACTCTTCCTAAACAAAGCCTATTAACCCAGAAAACAGTTAACACAATTTGTACTGTTAATTAATAGTTAAAACCTTCGATGTAATAAGACTCTAAAACAAATTGTCATATCAAAGAATTTATACAAATATGGTACTCATTCATTTTTTCAAAATCTTTTTAATACTACTAGACGAGTTCACTGTAGAGCCCCCCCCCAAAAAAAATGACAGTGCCTAATTTATTCCGTGAATCCTAGTTGAAGGAAATGGATAAAAGTGGAAGGTCACTGGATACACGAAGCCCGCCCAGGGTGTCTTGTATGGTGATCTCTGGGTAACGCTTCACTTTCATTTCCTGAAAGCATTTTGCAGTGGAAGTCATACATTTTAAACTACCCAATTAGATTTTATACCAAGCAATACCATTTAGGCTCGGTGAATATGTGAATTCTTGGACTCACCATGAATTAAATGGCCCTGCAAATCCCCACATACAAGACAACTTACATGGGTGTACATTTTTCTATTAATTACTTTTCCCATGCTAATGCAATTAAGAATTGGACCTAATATGTTGGCCTTCTGTTTTAGTTATAGTCCTACAACTTGTAACAGTATTAAATAAAGCCCTTTTGAGCTTGGCTGACTTCATGATCAGAACTCCGTGTTCTGTGTAGTTTCCATTTTAACTGGCCTGTTCCTTATAGGTCTTATTCTAAAATAAGTTACGCTTAGGCAAGCTGTTGTTTCAGAGGCTTGCTTCTTATCTAGCCTCCTCTATTCATTGTTGGTCCACACAGGTGCCTGAGAACCACAGAAATAAAATCAAGCCTAAAGAAATATTACACTTCTTTACAGGCGATGGCTGCTTCAGCATGCTGGCCATTCATTTCTGAAGATTATTTAATTGCATTGCTCAAAGTTATAGAAAAGTCTTCTAAAATTGAAAAGTGGGCTGGGAAGCCAATACGGTTAAACTTAAATCTTTGACCCGGGATTCAAGGGAGCCAGAACATCCTGGGTGAGAGCTACCAATGGCCATGCTGTGGGTAAGAAGTGAATGGCACAGATAAAGGCATTCTCAAACAAATCAGACTTTCACTTCTTTCTTCCTATACATTGTCAGAGAAGAGATTCCAAACCATCCAGAAGTCAGGACTTTGAGCAACCCAAAGCCTCTGTTTTGCTTGAACAAACTCTCCATATTTGAGAAATGCTGAATTCACCCAAACTGCTGGAACTTAAGAGAGACCCAAAAGATATAATCTCTGTCCTGAGAAGTTAAGTGCTCATGATTAAAACATCAGGCTTGGTAGGCTGTGTTAGTTAACGCCTGTAATCCCAAACTACATGTTCTACATGTTGTGGCCTTCCTCGTTCCCTTCTCCCATTCCCAGGGAACTAAGCAGATCCCTGTCACTCTGTTTTCCTCCCTCTTGGGGACTCCATCAGACACACACACACACACACACACACACCTAGACCATCCACATTCTTAAGTGCCAGCTCCCAATATCTGGAAACATATTTTACCTGGAAGTCCCACTATCCACACCTATCAGGAGCCCAGAAGAATTTCCCATCAGGCAACACATAGCTACCACACCCTAATAACAACATGGGAAGGCAACAGAAACCAAGTAACAAAACATCTACCCAACAAAAACAAGACCAGATATCAGCACCTAGAATTATTATCTTCCTAAACACAGATGCTTAGAAGCCAGTGTAAAAAAACAATCAAAATAGCTAGGATAATATGTCTCCACTACATTCCAGCAATCCTGCTGCAATAGGCCCTGAGAACTGCAATATACCTGAATCGCAAAGCAAGGACCTTAAAATAGCTTTTATGAATATGATAGAGGTTCTTAAAGAGGGAATGAATAATTTCCTTAAAGAAATATGGAAAAACACAAACGAACAGTAGAAGAAAATGAATAAAACTTCTCAAGACCTGAAGAAACAGAATCAAGAAATAAAACCAAAATCAGAGAAAGATGGAAATGAAATAATTAAGAATATGGACTGAAACCACAGAGACAAGCCTCACCAAAAGAATACAAGATATGGAAGAAAGAATCTCAGTTACTGAATACACCATGGAAGAAATAAACACCTCAGTCAAAGGCAATTTTAAATATAAAAAATCAGACACAAAACATCCAGGAAATCTGGGGTACTACAAAAAGACCAAATTTTAGAATAATATAAGTGGAGAAAGTAGAGAAAACTCTCAAGGGTAGAGAAAATATTTCCAAAAAAATCTCCCTAGTAAGAAAAAATAGAATAGTTACTGATGGATTGGGGTGGGAGGACTGGAATGGAAGAACCAAAACAGGAAGGGGAATCAAGATAGGGGATGTGTGTGGGAATACAAGGAGTGACAGCTAAACCTAAAGACTACTTGAAGATCTGTAAGAAAGTCCAATACAGTAGAAGGTTCCTAAAATATAGAAATATATGAAGGTGATCTAAATTAAATAGTCAAAATACTGGGGGAGACCATGAATGCTGGACATCTCTTGTCTCCAAATGAAGATACCAATACAAGAACTGAGTTATGTATAATTGAGTTTTGACCAAATGGTCCCACTAAAATTCCTAAACAACCCAGGCTGTTGCCAAGACTATAGATGGCTCTTCACAACTGATAGCAAAGCTCCATTGCTGGAGACAACTATACAACTCATTAACATGGAGAAGTCAAGCTAGTGCTGACATAGAGCCTCACCTCTACCTTCTAGTGTCTTTGGTACAGAAAGGTACTCTGTACTCTACCAAAGCAGAAAAGTGAACACCAAGCCAGCCAAAAACCCTTTGATCTACAATGGCATCCTGCCTTCAAGATATGCTATTGCAAAGGTGGTATAAAGTTTTCAGAAGTAACCAACCAATATGTTATTTGACTTAAGGCCCACTCCATGAGACAGAACCCATACCAACACTGCTTGGGTGACCAATAATCAGAGACTACATAGCCCAGGATTCTAGAGAAAAACCAAATACTACTGTTCTAAAAAAAATAAGTTAATAAATAAAGCAAAAACAAAACATATAGCAATAAAATTATTCCTAAAGACATTCTGCTGTACTCATAGATCAGTGCCTTGTTCAGCCATCATCAGGGAACCTTTCCCCCTGCAGTGAATGAGAACAAATAAAGAGACCCCCCCCAACAAGATATTATGAAGCACATGGGAGACCTTGGAACATTCAGCCCTAAATAAGATATCTCTATCAAACTAGGCAACCTGTGGTAAAGAAAGTAGAAAGAGTATAAACAAGAGGGGATGAAGAACACCAAGAAAACAAGGCCCTCTAAACCAATATGATAGAAACACATGTGAACTCACAGGGAGGCAGCTTGTACACACAGGGCCCACGCAGGTCTGCACCAGATGGGGTTCTACACCTGAAAGAAGCAGACACATGTCCCCATCCCTAACCCAAAAGGTATCTCTAATTGATAACCACTTTCAAATAAGATATTGCTTTTCTCATGGGAGTCTCGTTGAGGAAACAATCCACTTCTAAGGGATTTCATGTCCAATAGTAGGTGGCCACCCAAAAACAAACTCAAAGGCATATTTGGAGGGTCCTTGTCTCAAAATGTCATGGTAGGGCTTTTCCCTGTATTTTTTTAATTCTATTTTATTTTTCATTTCTGTTTTTTTTAACTTTTATTTTATTTGTTTTCTCTTTTTACCCTACAGGCCCTTTACATATGTAATAAATCTTCTGGAAGATTCCCGAGTTTTTACAAGATTCCTGAATGTGCAAACTAGAGGTTCTCTGCATCTGTATCTGTCACTTGTGCCTCATCTTGGGCTTATTTCTTTCTGTGTGTTTTGCCCCATTCTGATGTGTTAGTTTTTGATTTATCATATTATATTATATTATTCCTTAATACTTGTTTGTTCTAGAATGAGAAACATAAACAGTGTAGCTTTGGACAGTCACTGAGGTGGGGAGGAACTGGAAGGAATAGAGAACAAATCATAGTCAGGATATATTATGTGAGAAAAAAATCTATTTTCAATTAAAGAAAACTGTATTAAATAGTTATAAAAAACTTGAAAGATAAAATAAACTAGGTTGTTTCTGATAGGTTAAACGTGACTTAAAACAAAAAAATGATATAAACATTAATAAGGATTAATTAAGAGTTATATGATGTACCATAAGTGACCTTTGAAAACATTGTACTGTGTCAAAATAGCCAGTCATAAAAGAATATGTATTTATTTAATACATTTATATGAACAGCCCAGAAGTAAACACATAGAGACATAAGACAAATTTGTGCTGCCTTTGGAGCCCTGGGAGAGAAGAAAGGGATGGGTGGAAATGGGGACCCACTGCTGAGAGACAGAACTATTCTTTGAGGATGTGCAATTTTTCAAAATTTGTTGTAGCAAATAGTTATCCAACTCTGTATATAAAAAACACACTAACAGCTATTGAGTGGTTTATTTTAATGGGTTAATTGAATGGTATGTGAGTTATTTGTCAATAAAGCTGTTATGTAAAATTTAAAATGCTGAATTCTTCAGGAAATAAGGGGAAAAAATCTCTTTATGGTAGCAGACTTTACAGCGATGGTCATTGTATTTTCTTTTAAAACTTGCTTAGATTTGCTGGGGTTCAATATTTCTGAGATTTGTAATTTCTCTTTTAAAGAAGAAGTGAACATCTTGTGTTTTATGGATCTTACTCTGGAAATTGGAAGCTGAAAGTGGAAGCAATTATCTAAACCATCAGAGCAAATTCTTCCTTGCTCTTTCGAGAGGAGCACAGATCTGATCAAAGTGATAGAGCTCTCAGCATCTCCTTTAAACTCGAGTACTCTGGGCAGATTGTCCAGTTTGGATTAAGGAAACCAGCAAAGGACTGCTCAGCTCTCTGGATGTTTCCATAGGCTCCTCAATATCCGTTTGTTTCTAGGACCTCAGGCTCAGGGTAATATAACAACAACGCATTGTTGTATGTGCTTTGTGGACCCGCCTGACATCTGCCTGTATTTATGATAGGAGTCTGCAACTCAACACACAGCTAAAATACACCTAGAGCACTTCCAGTGCTGATGTCTTACTTTTGGAAGATACTGCTGTCCAGAAAATACCAAGCATGGGGCTAAAGAGATGGCTTAGCCAAGTGTTAGCCTTGCAAAAATGAGAATCTGAGTTCAAACCCCAGCACCCATTTGAAAACTAAAGTCAGGCAAAGCAATGCACATCTAAAATGCCAGTGTTAGGGAGGTGGAAACAAACACATGCCTGGGACTCACTGGTGAGCCAGAGGATGATGGAGGAGAGTTATCTGTCTATGTTTCTTTCATTGGTTAATTAATAAAGAAAACTGCCTTGGCCCTTTAAGAGACAGAAAATTAGGTAGGTGGAGTAGACAGAACAGAATTGTGGGAACAAGGAAGTAGAGTTGGGGAGACGCTTCAGGCATTCGCCATAGTGAGTCTCCATGCTGCTCCTCTCCGAGATGGACGCAGGTTAAGATCTCTCCTGGTAAGCCACACCTTGTGGTGCTACCCAGATTACTAAATATGGGTTAAAGGAAGATGTGAGAATTAACCAATAAGAGGCTGAAACTATGGGCCAGGCAGTGTTTAAAAGAATACAGTTTCCGTGTAATTATTTCGGGTGTAAAGCTAGCCGGTGGCCGGGTGGCGGGACACAGCCCCGCTGCTTCACACTACAGATAAGCTCCAAGCCAGTGAGGGGACTTGTCTACAACAACAACAAGGTGAATAGTGAATGTCATCTTATCACCTGAACAAGGACATTTGAGGTGGTTCTCAGCTGCCATGCTCACAGATGCACCTGTACTTCTTACCCTAATGAACACACACACAATGCTAAACACAAGGAAAGTACCCGTGAGTGGAGTAGGGGGCTGTGTTCACTCACTCTGTCTCCAATTCTACTTAAGCTGCAGATTCCTCTGCTTCAATAAATTCTACAGACTTCAAAAGGTTCATTCATGAGCTCATGAAGACAGGTGACTACAGTGAATTTATAGTTCTGTAAAACTAAGAACAAAGGCCTTTGCTTCAAGGCCACTTAACAAGCAGATGATTTTACAATAGACTTAACTCACCTCTCTGTACATTATATGTAAATTCATTGGGTGGGCAAAGTCCAACAGTAGATTTGAAAATGGGTGGAATATTTAGATTAGAGGTAAAAATAAGTAAATCAATGTAGTCCTAAAGAAATAACTTTATGGATAAAATGTACAATTCATTGAAAGTTCTACATCCAAAATTAGGGCTGAGCATACCACTGACTCTCGGGGAGAAAATACATATGTGACATAGTACATGTCAAGTGGACTGGTTTCATCCATCCTTTCTTATCTATGGTGGGTACAAGAGAAGGTACCCACCATGATCTTAGATGAAGTCACTTCTCAGGTGATGTTGGCATCAAATGTCAGAAAACAGTGACCTTCATTTTATCTGTCACTGACACTGGACCCTGGTGGTTTTCTGTCTTTACCAGAGAAAGAGAACGTTGGCTTCATGGAGAGGTTGGACTGTCCGAGGAATAATGGAGAAAAATACACATTTTGAAGCTGATGGATTGCCCCCATTGGGTCTGGAAACTCTTTATTCAGAGCGTTGGAGATGGGATCTTATTACCCATATATGATTCAGAGAGGACTTAGTCTGGCCGTTAACACAGAAACAGAACAGAAGTCTGTGACAGCCCATCCAGAGGAGACACACCTGGCAGTGCCCACAGACAGCTGTGCTGCTGAGTAGAAGAGTATCTCTTCATCTCCATTGAGAGCTGTGGCTTAGAAAGCTCTAGGCAGAAAGAGAATGGAATGTATTAAATTTTGTGGCATACTCTGCGGTATTCAGTGGAGTGAGAAATGGTGGTTTCGCCCCAGTGCAGAGGTGAATCTGAGAAAGAGGATGAAATAGAAACAGTCCCCAACTGAAGGAACTGGCTTCCTCATAAAGAAGCATAAGTACCATGACTTGGACGAAACCATACTTAAAATGTTCCTTGGCAGGCTGTGCACTGTGATTTTCTCTCTTCATTCTTTGCAGCAACAGAGAGCCCCAAGCCCCAGCCGGCCCCACATACAAAGAGGAAAACAAGACTCTACAATGACAGGCATCACTGAACAAGGATGCTAAGCAGTAGTGAACAGTTACTTATTTTTGGTTGCTTAAAATTACAAAAGGCTTATGACTATGGAGTTGTTCTCAGACAGGTTTAGCTGAAGAGGGAAGACATACTCTAGATGTCATGATATCCTCCCAGGGGCTGGGGTTCCACACTGAAGAAAGAGAGGAAAGCAAGCTGAGAATTAACATCCATACCTCTTCTCTGCCTGATTGGATGCTGTGGCCAGAATCACACTGTCTCGCAATACAGCCACCTTGATCTCACACCACATGACAGCGTTATCCCTTGGAACCGCGTGCCCAGATAAACCTTCTTCAACTTTCCTTTTGTCACATATTTTACCCAATGGCATTTTCATTCAATTATATTATATAATCTGACCATACTCAACACGTTGCCCTCTACCATTACAAAACAGACTTTATTCTACTTTCATGTCACACACACACACACCCCAACACACACACACACACACACACACACACACACACATACACACACACAATTGAGTTATTCCAGATAATTATAGTTGAATAAGGCAGTGTTTTGTCTCAAAATTTCTATTGTTCATCAAATTGTTGCAAATTGTTAATTGTTGAAAATTGGCAGGAGAGAGTATCCAAGTGTTTATAGTGCTCTGTCTGGGATGTGGATCTTTCGCTTCTCAGTTTTATTGCCATTATTTTCCCAAGTTAAAAACAGATTACATTCATTGTTTTTCTGTTGCTGTGATAGACTACCCCAACAAAAAGCAATTTAGAGGAGAAAAGGATTTATTTTGGCTTACAGTTTCAAAGAGAATACGATCCATCATGGGAGGGAAGGCTTGGAAGCAGAAGCCTGAAGGCCAGCCTGGTAGTCAGGAAGCAGAATGATCTTTTCATCCACACCCAAGTAGCTGAGAAAAGGAAAACAGGAAGTGGAGCCGAGCTATAAAACTTTAAAGCCCACCCCCACAGACATACTTCCTCCAACAAGGCTGAACTTCCTCCAAAGCCCCACCAATCATCAGCACTACTGGCAGCAACAGCTGTTCAAATACATAAGTGTACGAGGAACATTTTTCATTCAAATCACAACACTAATAGCACTGTATTTTTTATTTTTTGTTTTTGACAACTTTTCTTAAATACAAAAGCAATATATCTTTGAAGGAAAATTGACAAAAGCAAACACACACAAAGAAGAGAAATGTCTTCAATAAGTTTGTACTTAGGGTTAGCCTGGATAAGTTGACTTTTCCAGCCTCATTGCAAACACAATTCTCTGTGTTACTTCTTAACCATAAGGCAGTCACTACAGAAGTGAAATGAGTTACTTGGATGAGATGAAACCCTCTCAGTCAGTTGCTAAAATCTTCTTCAGTTTGAGGCAGAAGTGGGTATATGTGGAATCACCTTTTGAAAGGAGATTTTAGAACAGACTCTTCCATATGATGAGACACACTTTAAAGTCTGTACTGGAACATTCTGAACACTGAAGAGGAGACTTCTCAAGTATCAAGAATAAGAGTAGCTTCTTCCTTCCTAAGTTTAATTTGTCCTTTTCAGAATGCTTTGTGATATGAAGAGCACCTACAGTGTGTCTCCTGGACATGTATGATGTTAGTTTTATCCTGCAGAAATGATGTTTATACCACTCATGCCTGAATGAACATCCATATTGGTTATAATACAACTCACAATAGTCAGGATGAAACCAACCTAATGCTTATCAACAGAAGAACGGATAAAAGAATTTGGCATATGCACACACTAGAGTTTATTCAGCTGTAAATAAGAATGAAATTATGTCATATTAAGGAAAATGGAACTGGAGATTATTATGTTAATAAAATTAACCAGACTCAAAAAATACAAATATCACATTTCTCTAACATTTGGAATATATATTACTGTAACTGGTTAATTGGAAGAAAGCTGTTCCAGTCAGAACCCAAAAAGATGTCAAATGATGGGCAATAAGAAACTGTCTTATGGATTCGGAGGCTACCAAATATCCTGTCCTTCAAAATATGTTTCCTGAAAAAGCAATCAGTCACTCCATCCCCAAATCTGATGTTCTTGCCACCAGAACCATCTCTCCACCTCCCAAAAACACGGTCCCTGGAATCCGGCCCTTGAAAAATGTAACTGTCTAACTTTTCCCATTGCTATGACAACATACCTGACAGAAAACAACTTAGAAGATTAAGGATTTATTTTTATTTCACTGTGAAAGAGTACAGTCCACCAGCATAGAGAAGGCACAGCAATAGGAGCATGAGACTAAGTGCTCACAGATGATCAGATTAGGAAGGCAAGGAAAAATGCATTCTGGAGCTCACTTGGCTATCTCTTTTGACCTTTTTCCTTCAGCCTGGGCCTTCCACCCATGAAGCAGTCCAACTCACTTCAGATGTGTCTTATCCTTTTCAGTTACACCTCCCTGGGAACACTTGCATAAACTTGCCCCAGAAGTGTATCTAC
Organism: Arvicola amphibius; assembly: GCF_903992535.2. Classification (NCBI taxonomy): domain Eukaryota; kingdom Metazoa; phylum Chordata; class Mammalia; order Rodentia; family Cricetidae; genus Arvicola; species Arvicola amphibius. The sequence continues at coordinate 125,767,448 of NC_052052.2, read as the reverse complement.
TAGGGATCTGGCGACTTTAAATGCACTTGAGTTGATAATGAAGTCTAACTATCAGATTATCTTTGGGCAGTGGGTGAGCAACCACTGGCCAATCAGAAAAGTGATGGCATCCTTGAAAGAGCACAGGCTGATCTTGAGCAAGCTCCATCCAAGTGTTCTCTGAAAACAATAGTAAAATCCAGCTCATCAGAGTGGGGAAGGCAGAGCAACAAGAGCCTTTAACTTCTTGAGGAATCAATTTCCTCTTCTGCTCAATAAAAGGAGTGAAATCCAAGTTCACTAAGATTTTTTTATATATAAATTCTGTCAGCAAGCTTCCTAATTTAGATAGCTGTACCCTGAAAACCAAAAGCAATGCTGCTGAAGCAGACAGGAAGTTGAATGAATATTCAGGGGGTGTGATGAGAAACCCAGAAGGCTGAGACACCCTGAGGAAGATGATCAGCATCAGAGCTCCTCCTTTTCTGGGATCTCTTCCCAAAGAAGCTTGCCGTACATTGCATATGTTCCTATGCTGCTCCCTCTAATTCATCAACTCAACACCTGGAGATTCTTATGATTTGTCTTCTAGAACGTCCGAGAGTCATAACCTCAGCAATGCTTTTTATAAAATGAGGCTATGCAGTTCTTCTTCCATGGTCATGAACACACACACAGTAAAGAAGGGTACGGTTCTTCCTAATCATCAAAAGCATCACAAAATGAGAGTGAGCGGGCAAGATGCACATAAATTGTACGCTTTCTATTACAGAAAAGGCAGATTTTTTTACCACAGAAAACATGTCTAGAAGGAAGGGAAAAAAAGGTGAAACTAGTTTTAAAAATAATAGATGTTTCTCCCTTCAACAACTGATACTTGGGGAGAAAGGTACTTTTATAATTCAAGTGATGTTCTACACTTCTACATAACTACCTTTCTATGTCTATGAATGAATTAATAGTCAAAAGATTATCATAGCAAAACTCAATCCTGTAGCCTTTAAGTGGGGCCCACTCTCTTTGTCAGTTTGGGACAGGTTCAGTATCAACAAGTGTGATTTAGCTGTGCAACTGACAGTGTCCTAAATTAAAAGTTTGCTTTCACCAAGTTCCTCTTTTTATCATCAGGTTCCTAAGTCTGATTCATCACAGCCCCACAGGCCAAAATTCTCCCCAGTTAGATGAGCTGGATTGTAAAAATCACTCAGTGAAAACCAAAAACCTAAAATAAATTGAGATGATTCATTCTGGAGCCCCTTGCTATTCCAGGCCTCTTGGACAGACTTCCCAGCACTCAGGAACAATAAATGACCCTAACCCAACTTCTTGATTTGTGAGCTCAGAGAGATCCAGTCAGCCCTGTGCTAGATTCATATGAGACTTAATGATACAAAGATGATAAGGACGAGGAATGTCGCCACCACCTCCCCTCCCTGTCCTGGATGAATAAGACACCTCTATACTACAAACTGGCACACCAATGTGGTGGACTAAATCCATGTAAAACCTGAGAGGGCTTGAAAAGGAACTCTAGACTTTTTTAGAAAACAAAGTTTAGCTGTATTTATTTTCCTGAATAGGCTTTGCTTGCTGGTGGCATGGGGCTGCTCCTTTAAGAGAGGTTTTCCTGATTCAGCAGTAGCAGAAGAAAAAAAAACTCAGTTTTGAAATGACAACTTCCTGGGCCTTGCTGCCAACATAAACTCTAACTCTTTCTGGAGGTCTGGCTATGGAGCCCTTGAATGGGGTTTGTGGGACCGGGTGCTTGTATGCTTACTTGGGAGAGTATCTGAGACCATGCCCACAGCTCAGCACCCTCTGCCTGGGCAGGCAGCTGATCAGGACTGCTAGGAATGCATAGGCAGGAGACTATAGTGGATTTCTGTTGCCATACACAGAGATATTTCCCGGCCATGCAATACTCTGCATGGCATATCTAGCTATTACTCAGATAAGAAGGGTTTATGTGTTGCATGTTCATTCTCAGAGTTAAAGTGTTAAGCCTGGCTGCTACCTGGTGGTTCCAGAGCTGGCAGTAATGGCACGTCCACCATTTTGAAAGTAGAGAGAGAAAACCAGCATCCAGAGCTGCTGCGACCAAGCTACTTACCATTTTAAAAGCTCTTCAAGACAGTAAAAAAAAATTACAGATACACAATAGGACATATTTAGACATAAAAGACCTCTAAATGGGTCACAGTGTTGGATAAATGTATGTAGGCTTGAGAGAGAGAAGAAAAAGAAGTAAATGGTTTTTTAAAAAGGTAAAGACTTTAAAGAGACAGAGTACAGACAGTCATAGATTAAAAGAAGTACAAAAAAATAATAAGCTTATTTTAAACATAGAAAAAAATAAACATTACTTTAAAATTGAAAAAGAGAAATAATAAGCCATATAAAGATTGAAATTTCACGGACAGTCTGGATTATATGTATTATTGTGTTGTTTGAATTTTTGACTGTGAAGGAGCTAAGTACAGAGAGACATTTCATTGTATAAACTGCTAAGCTAAACCAACATATATGTTTTAAAGGTAACTTGATTTCAAAATTTGAATCTAAGAATATGTTGCTTTGGGAAAGAGGTTGTTCTTTTGTTTCCACAGAAGATGAGACCCTATGAATTAATTCCAAGCTAATATGGTTTGATGGACCAAGACCCCTTGAGAGGTCACTTTGAATACCCCTCAAAAAATTACTTCACCCAATAAACAGCAGGAAGCAGTTTGGAGATAACTATGCCATATTCCCAAATATTGTTTGTAAATGTTTCTTTACATTTAAAGGGGGATATGCTATAGAGATTGGCATTGGTATGGATCTTGGTTTATTGATAGAAATTTAAGGTCAATTTTTTTTCTTTTTTTCTTTTTTTTTTTTTTTTTTTTTGGTTTTTCGAGACAGGGTTTCTCTGCAGCTTTTTTAGAGCCTGTCCTGGAACTAGCTCTTGTAGACCAGGCTGGCCTCGAACTCACAGAGATCCGCCTGCCTCTGCCTCCCGAGTGCTGGGATTAAAGACGTGCGCCACCACCGCCCGGCAAGGTCAATTTTTATATGTATATTTCTGCTCTTGATTAAGGTATTGTGTTTGTGCAGCTCATTTAAAAATGTAATGTATAATTAAGATATACAGGTTAATAGATAATCATCTATAATAGTAAAGCTTGTAGTCATGTTAGTTACATTTTCTAGATGTATAGAGATGTATTTCAGATAGATATGTATTCTTCAAATCTTTAAAAGACTACAGAATATGGTATTTAAAATGTTTTAAGAACTTTGGAATTTTCATGACAATAAGACACATTTGCTCCTGGCAGCACCAATCTACTTCAAGAGAAATGGGCATTGAAGAGGCTCCTCATGGAGTTGGCTAGCCATTTGGGTAAAAAACTGCCCTTGCCTGGATTGCTTAACTGGACATGCAGGATCCACAGAGAAATGACTGCTGAACTTGCCTAAAGGTAAGAAAGGGCCTTTGGGGTTCCTGCTTCATGAAAGAGTCTGCCAGACACATTCAGGACACAGAAGAAAGTGACTAATGAACTGCCAACATAGATGGAACTGTCTTTGAAATTCCCTGCTTCATGGAAAAGTCTGCTGGATACTATGGGCCTGTAGGTTGAAGACAGGTGTCCCAATGGTACAGAAGAACTTTGGGTTAATGTCCAAGCAATGAGATGTCTCTGTCAATTATAGAGTTTTGGAAGTTGCTTACAATGCACTTCCTGTTTACTTAGGTAATATTATATCCTTCTGGAGTCTTTGATGGAGTTGAATAATCTATAGTTATAATTTTCCTTAGTTATGATAAAAAATAAAGGAGATATAAATATTGTAAGTGTAATTCTTACTTGATACCTGTTTTGTTATATGTAATTTTACTATGTTAAAGTTAAAACCTTCCTTTTTATTTAAACATAAAAGGGAGGTGATGTGGGATTTTCCTCTGTATGCTGTGATTACCATTGATAAATAAAGGAACTGCTTTGGGCCTATAGCAGAGCTATAGGGGAACAGAGCTAGGTGGGGAAAATTAAACTGAATGCTGGGAGAAAAGAGGGAGAGTCGGAGAGAAGCCATGGGGCCCCTCCAGAGATAGACGCTGGAACTTTAGCCGGTAAGCCACAGCCACATGGTGATACACAGATTAATAGAAATGGGTTAAATTAATATGTAAGAGTTAGCCAGTAAGAAGCTAGAGCTAATAGGCCAAGCAGTGAATTAAATAATAAAGTTTCTGTGTGATTATTTTGGGGGTCTGAGCTACAGGGCTGCTGGGAAATGAACAAGCAGCCAGGAACAAACGACTGGCTCCTTGCAGCACATCACCATGAAGATTCTATGCATCAGTTCATCCCTTGTTGTTGTTGTTGTTGTTGTTGTTGTTGTTGTTGTTGTTTTTAGGAAACTAGTGTGACAGTATGTTTAGAGGACTCCTAAAGAAGATTGATGAGAATAATAGAATCAGTAACTCACTGTGCCTAGGATAAAATTTAGAAAAACAGGTATAGATAGTGCTACTTATCTCTTGAGAACTGAAGTCTAAATAAGTCTGAGCATACAAGCTGAGCTGTAAGGTCAATATTTTGACCAGTGAAAAGTAAACATCTGGCTACCAGTTTGGAGGATGAGCCTGCAGAGTCACCCCAGCAATGCCCACAAAATCCGACCATTTTATCCACATTATCAGCAATATCATCACCTGGCCAAGGCTACAGGATGAGGGGGGGAGACTAGAATAATATGCTGGCCCCTAAGAAACAACCAGCGTGAGCCCTGGCCAAGAAATACACGCTGTGTGCCTGGGAACATGTACATTTGACCAGACGTAAAATTGTAAGCCACCAAGACTCAAATTTCATAGCATGATTTAAAAGATAATGATTCAAACAGTGTGATACAGAGGTTGAACAATCGTCTGAAGATAACAATGCTAGGAAATCAAAATCATCTTTTGTGTTTGTGATGTATACGTGCATAATATCAGGAGACAAAACATGAGTTGACCTTGTCCACACAACAATATAGCTTATGTCTATATTGGTTTTTTTTTATAATGCCAGTAGTGAGTACAAAGTGCTATGGGGTGCATTTATTAGGACATGTAACTTAAGACAATTCCATCTAACTTCAACCAGATTCTGGTGCTGGTTAAAGGTAAAGAGTTCTGTCTTTCAAGGCCTTAGTCTAACTCTCCTCCAGCCATGACCCTCACCTTCCTTATAGCATCTGAAAGATGAAGAGAAGGTGTCCATTTGAAGCTTACCCCCCCTTTCTATAAGTACCCCTAATAACTGAGACCTTAGGCTCTGTCTACACACTGTGGAGCCTGCTTCCTTACCAAGCAGGCCTATTTTCAGGCATATTGGATGAATATGCAAAAATGGATTCAAATGAACTAATTATCTCATTGATTCATTAGTACAAATCAAAATACATGAATGTCTGGATACTTATCTGGCTGTTAAGGGATTGTTAATTTTATGTTAGTTTTTGGAAGCATGAAGCTGTTAGTTAAATTCTGATTATATAAGATAGCATATAAGTCACATATAAAAAAAAAGTGTCCTGTGAATAGGTTTGTAATAGCAACATTTTGTTTGATAATTTTCAGTTCTTACAAACATTGATCCTTTGGTTCCTAAATACTTTAAGGTTTTTCCAATAACACTGTACAATGCTTTTCAAAAAAAACTACAGGAACTAGAGAAATCAATCAGCAGTTAAGAGCTCTTTCAGAGAACTGGAGTTCAGGACCCAGCAACTATGTAGAGTAGTTCACAATTGCCTGTAACTCCAACTCCAGGACATCCACTGGCCTCTGGGGGCACCTACACACACATGTACATATGCATGCACAGACAGGCATCTGTACATATGTTCATAAATAAAAATCAATCTTTAAAAAATGAACATGGCCAGCATTTTAGGTAGCAAGCAGAAGGCTTAACCCATGCTTGAGTAGCCTTGTGTTTATCACAGGCCTCCTGTGATAGGAACAGTTCTTCATCTCCCATTTGTTTAAGACATGGTCTTCCAGGTTGTTTTATTATTTAATCACATTGGTGTCGTAATGTTTATAGACTATACCTGCCCAACACAGAGTCCATTTAATACCACACTCAGAGCATGAGAAGAACTGATGAGTAGCCAATGAGCAGCCATTGTGAGCAGAAGCTTTTCTGTGAAGACATATAACATTGTCTAATGGAGAAGCCTGTATGTCTTACTTACAGTGAGACTGTTGGTTACTTGTCAGTGCAGAGACTTCAAGTAAACCAAATAGTTGTCTAAGTCATCATTTAAGATATCCTCAAGACACAAGAGCCAGAATCACTAGTCTCTGTGAAAGGCAACAGCAATAGAGTGCTGGGGAGTATGAAGTCATCAGTTGAACTTAAATATAAAAATGGCATAATTTTGCTTTGGGGAAGCTGTGTTAGACATAATTCTCTAAAGGATCACAACCAAAATAATGAGGATTCATTGGACCAGCCTTTGTGACTGGGGATGGGTACCAGCAATGTGTATCTGCATGTTGGGGATGAGAACCTGGCATGTGCTCAGTCCAGGAAGCTGGACACCAGCAGTGCCAAATTGGTGCTAAAAGCCTGGCTGATTCCAGGAAAGTATTGGCGTTTAATATGCTTTGGAGGTAAAGGAGCTTGAGTCTGATATTGGTAACTCCAGCGAAGACACGCGCATGCGGTGTTTTTCCTAGCACCTCTTTCCATCTGTACTGCCCTTAGGAAGATGCAGTTCTTGTGAAGAGCTGGTCTTCTGCCTCAGTTAATCCTCTCTAGACAAGCTCTCAGAGCCAGAGCCAGAGATGTATCTAAGCCCAACGAAGGTGACAATTAAGACTAACTGTCACACAGACCTCAAATAGACCAGCCTCATCCAAGTCTCGGACAAGGCCCCTACTCTGAAGGAAAAATAGAAGATCAGAGCACAAGTTAGCAGTCCCCTAACTGTGATATCTGTGACATCTTCACTTTTCAAAACTTGTGCTAGGTGGGGAGAATAGTACTAGTAAATATACTATAATATTTCAGCTACCCCCACGTGTCCACCTCAGCCAAGGTTGAAGACCCTTGTTTTAGGGGAGCAAAAACATTTCCAGAACACCACTGAATACTGGTAGCATAGACATTTAAGCAATTCTCCCTCCTGGTTGTTGTTGCCAACAATACCCAGAGAAACATTTAGACCATGTGTGGACTCAGGCAGAGCACAATCTGGGATAATTCTATGTTGCTGCATAACACTTTTCCCAATGAGAACCAACATGTTTCTCAAAGGTATCATTCCCAGGGGAAGAAGGAGCTTGAAGTTAGAAGGACTCCCCTGTGCCATAGGGAAGAGGAGCTGGGAGATAGAGGGACTCCCCCATACCACAGAGAAGAGGAACTGAGAGATAGAGAGACCCCCCTCCCCTGGTACCACAGGGAAGAGGAGCTGGGAGACAGGAGGAGGCTCCCATACCACAGGGGGGGGGGGAAGAGGATCTAGAGAAACATCATTTCCTAAAGGTTATTCTGCAAATCAAATTCAGAGTTCCAGAAACTAAGAGGCAAGGCATTGGGGAGGATTCTAAAAGAATTTAAAATTGTGAAGAAAGCTTTTGACTGTGTGCCATTTGAAAGAATTTTGCCATCATCTGAGCCCTTGTTATCAATGAAAAATGGTTTTCTAGACTGGACAGAGTCCCCAAGATCTCCTACACTCTCCCTCCAAGCCTAAGAGACCTCATCTGACAAAGCCAATTCCCAAAACAATTCTGCAGATGAGGGACTGTCAAAGGACTTAATGGACAGCAGGCACAAGCCGATATGTTCTCTGAAATAGTCACTACAGTGAGAGAGAAGGCTAGAATCTGTCTTTATCTGCTGTCAGTCTGTCATCTGTATGGAGCTCCAACCTGTCAATCATCCCAGTATGCATTATGTGCAAACCAGAGGTGAAATGTCAGCCTATGCATCTAATTGTTTTCCTGCACCTCATGGGAAAACAACTAGTGGGCCTTTCTGCTCCCCTTAAAGCCAGCATTAATTAGTAATTTTGTCGCTTCACCCTAGACATCCTGATGGAGATGCTCTTGATGATCCAGTGACACTCTCAAAGGAAGTGTGACTCAAGCTGGTGTCCCATAGATCACAGAAGATCCATAGTCTCTCTCTGGACTCGGTAATATGTTACCGGGGCTTTATGTGCCCCCTGCTCCATCATTTGTATTCACTCACAAGGTGAACATTCTCCAAGAAAAGCACAGAGATGCATATTTCTGTGCTTTGATCCCAGAAAACAAAAAGAAGAAGCCCAACCAAAAGAGGAAAGACATCCTTAATAAGTGTCAAATAAAGTGAAGGGTTTGTTTTCTCCAGGCAGTTCCTGGGTTGCATTGGGGAACATACAATTGTCCATTTTCAGGGATACAATAATAGAATGCTAACATAATAACGAACTTTGTCATTGAATTTAGCAACCTATTGGGCTATGAATCCTACTTAAAATATATCACAAAGCAAATATCCATTTCTGTGAAGAATTTCAGTCCTGAACTGAGATTGCTTTGCAGTCCCTGGGATACCCCAGTTGTTCACCATGGCAGTATTATCAAAAATTCTTCTCTACATTTCTTAAAGAGATTCTGTCTACATTCCTTACAGGGTAAATCACATTAAAAGCTGCCCTCAAGTCCCTGCGGGAGTAATCAGTCTTCTCATTTTCTTCTTGGAAGACAAAGAATTTTTTTAATTATCTAGTACAAGGAGAAAAGAATGCCTGTACTCATAAGTTATGTTCTGTCCTGTTCTGCACACACAGAAAAACCATGAGGGTCTGGAAAAGCAATCTACAGATTCCTCTTGCAGAGCACCTGAGTTAGGTTCCCTGCACCTCCATCACTACAGCCTGCAGCATTAACTCCAGAAGAGCTCCTCAGGTCTCCTCAGGCACCTACATGCATGTGCACATATCCACATACAGTCACAAACACACAATCGAAGGTAAAACAATGTTTCAAGCCATGTGTGAAGGGCAGGAGCACTTGCAGAGGTTCCAGGTTCAGTTCCCAGAACCCTCTTTATAGCTAATCCCCATCTATAACTCCAGTTACAGGGGATCCAGTGTCTCTCTGGACTCCATGGGCTCTTGCATTCACACAGTGCTTACACATACCCTCAGACATCCACACATAAAATACATAAATAAATAAATAAATATTTTCAAAGCTATGAATGTAATTACAATTGCAAAGCCAACTGCTGATATAAAGCTCAATTCAGAAATTCTACATTTTCTGTCTCTTTTGTGCTTTTTTTCTCTTTAGTTTGTGTGGTTTTGATATTGTCTTTAATGCAAAATCTTGCTATGTAGTCAATGCTGGCCTCAAACTCTTGGGTCTGCCTCAGCTCTCCTAAGTGCCAGGATGACTAGTATATACCACCAGACCTGGTTAAAAATTTCATACTTCTAGCTGATTCCATGTTCAAAATGATTCATACAATGTTATTGGAAAGGGTAATGACCATTGACTACACAAATTAAATGGGGTGAATGGCAAATGAAATCCTGAGTGACATCTGAAATCAAAGTTTATTTTCAGTTGAATACAGCAGTGCTTACCTGTGAACCTAGTCTTTGGGAACCTAAGGCTGGAGAAGTGCTGTGAACTTAAAGTCAGATACACAGTGAGTTCAATCCCAAACTAAGATAGCCTGTTAAACCTCATCTCAAAAAAACTGCAGGGGATTCTTTCCTGGGCCCCTTAAACAAAGCTTCTGATGTGAACAGTCTTGTGTCTCTTCAACCAGGGTTTACACATGGATAGATAACAGGCTCCCACATTACTTTGAATTTTCCCTCCTTGTTTATTTGAAGGGAAAAAAAAAACTCACAAGTAATCCATTCAGGTTAAAAAGACAACATTAAGGAATGCAGCTGTGATGGCTATATAGCAGCTTGCTCTGGCCTCTGCTTAATCAAAGGGCCTTGTTTAAAAAGGAGCTCTTCAATTTTAATTGAAATAAAACGGGCCCTGGAAGACAACACATCTCACCCAGCAAGGATTGTATGGGACTTGTTCTCTGTAATTTTGCCCACCATGTTGCTGGTTGTTGCTTTTTCCACAGCTCTTAAATGGTGTCTAAATTGACCAGTTCTGTTGCCAAGGCAACGGAAAGGACAATGCTAATAGAAGCTACTTAGGACACACTGTGAAAAGCTCAGAAATAAAATTGTTTGACATGAAAGGCTCTGTGTCAGCGGCCAGGCAACTCTGTTAAAGGCTACACTGAGCAGGAGATGGTCCCCTGTCCTCTCTGACTCTCTCCTTGTAAAAAAATCTCTTCAAGAAAATGGATTTTTGTCCTAAGAGTCTTGACAGCTTTGCCTATCAGGATTGCTTGGGGTTTTAACTCAAAGCAGAGGGGAAAATCTTTATGTTGTGGTCCCCAAGCAGCCGGAGTAGACTAACTGCCCAAGCAAATGAGTCTTTCTCTCGCTCTCTCTCAACAAAGTCCTTTCCCATCATGAATAAATTGCAAATATTCTTGTGAATTCTCTAAGATTGTTAATTAAAATCCACTTGATTTAAGTGGCTTCTCCCATTTTGCTCTTACGAACCATAAATTATGGAGGAGGTCAAAGAATGAATGGCAATTTGACATGGAGGGGTTGATTTATTGCTTCAGAAAGAGTTTTATACCAGATGTGGCAGGAGCCATAAATTAAATGCTAAATGTTATGTAGTATTATGCTTTCAGGAATATAAATTGTCTAAACCGCTATGCAGGTGGAATGATAAAATATGGAGCTACTCTCCTGGCAATTTAAAACGGCCCTTTAAAGCTGTCAGAAAGAAAATAAGCAGAAAAACAAAATAAGCAGAAAAGCAATCAAGAGGGGCCCTTCTGAGGCCTCTGACTGCACACCGCTGACTTATGGAATAACCCTTTCCCATAATATTCTTGGTGTTGGTGTGTGGCGACTTGGGTGGGAATAACAGATAAAATAATTCCTTTGTCTGGAAAATGGAACATGAGAAGACAAGAAAAGCAGGCTAGCACTCCTTTCTACTGACACTGAAACGTGCCTTCAAATCGTTACTCCTCATCCAACCTTCTGCAAATGACCCTGATTTAATTTATCAAGTCTTACTTGAAAGCCAGTCTGGAGAGGATGGAAGCTGCCAATCTGCATGGAGCGGTTGCCATGGCTGTAGTTACTGCGTCTAAAATAATTTAAGATACAGACACCAGACATATTTCAGGTAGATGAAAACACAGGAAATGATAATGGTACAAAAATTCACTAGGGGGCAGAAGCTGTAAATGGAAGAATCTGAGGCCGAACTTGCTCCCGTGGCAGAATGGTGATAATGAAGGCAACGGTTAATAGCTAAAGCCTGTGATTACAGTTCTGGGAACAGCTGCAGAAAGGGTAGTTAAAGAGACTCCTCTGTACCTTTTCTTATTCCTCCCCCACCCTGCCTTCACCCACCCCCAACTCTACCCCCTGTTCTAGCTCTCATCTGGGATGGCTAACACTGATTCTGCACCTAACAACATCTAGAATCAACTAGGAAACAAACCTCTTTGAAGAAGATTTCAGAGCTCAGATTTTAAATTGGGTTAACCGAGAAGGAAAGACCAATCCTAAGCGTGGGCCGACCCGCTCTCTAGGCTGGGCAAGCATAGTGTCAGCGCCCATCTCTCTTTGCTTCCTGACTCTGGGAGTGCAGTGTTATGCCCTCTCATTCCCTCACTGCCACGATACCATGCCATGATGAGCGGCACCCTCGGTCAACCAAAACAAACCCTTCTTAAGTTGCTCTCACCAGGCACATTAGTCACAGAAAGAAGAAGAGTAACTGACCCATCTCCCTGTGTGGGATCCTGCCACAGTCTCATTCACCCCTCCTCTAGCAAAGCCGTAACCCCTTAGCCTGCATCTACCAGACAGCAGGATCACCTCCCTGCCCACGTGCAACCAAGCACTCGTGTGGAAGGTCGGAGCAAGAAAGACATCATTACCCTTTAGCCTCCTGCGTCTACCAGATCGCATGGTCATCTCCCTGCCCACATGCAACCAAGTACTCATGTGGAAGGTTGGTAGGCCAGCACCCTGGCACCATGTCAAAGGTCAGCTCCATGGACAGGAGCTTCACGGGGCTCCCGTGTCCATTGTTCTCACACTGCTTTGTGAGGCATCTGTGCAAGCAGAGAAACAAAACACATGTTTTCCTCAGGGTCTTGGAACGTTCTTCATCATGAGCCTCATTGGACATGTTTGCTGCATTACCTTGCTGGGTGCTGACTCTTGAGAAACACACGGGTCAGCCATGGGTCACAGCAGATGAACAATGTCACCTAAACTGAGAGTACGTGTGCCAAGGAACTCTCTGGTGAAAAAGATTACCAGAGTTCCTAAATTATGAAAACCTAGTCAAATCTGAATTTCAGATAAACCACAGAGAATTTCTTCAAATAACTATGTCCAAATGCAAACCTGGAAGTGTAGGATTAAACAGGAAATTAAACATTAAAAGGGAAGATTTTGGTAGGGTATTTTTTTTAAAATAAAGCATTTCACTTTTTTAAAATATTCATTGTTTATCCAATTACACATTCAACCAGGGTATTCTGCATTTCTCTTGCCAATTCTAGACTCCAGGCAATATTGTTAATATAAGGCAATCACTCATTTAAATTAGCAACTGTTGTCAGTTTCTCAGCAAAGAAAACCTCAATCCATGGCCACCGTAAAACCATCATCCTACTGCAAGCCTTCAGTACTACAGAGGACAGCAATACTACCAATGCCTCCACCACCACCACCACCACCACCAAGTCAGCAGGATTTCAGCTTAGCTAAAGCCTGGGGAAACTGTCATGGAATTAACATCATCTTCAAATAAAACTACTTAAAGCATAAGATTTCTCCTGATGGTCATCAAGTCCTCCTTCCCTGGAAGAGTGTGGCAATAAATGAACAAACACAAAAGACGAGCCTGGGCAGGACCAGAGAGCACAGCAGCCCCTTGTACTTCATAACACCTCTGCAAAGAAAGATACTGAGTACATTTCTCAACACTGTGCCCAAATACCTACTAGGAAAAAATAAGAGAAAGAGGGTTTGTTTGAGCTCATGGTTTCAGAGCATTCTGTCCCCTTTCCTTGAGAGAATATCATGATAAGGGTGAGGGATGGGAGAGTAGTTCTTTACCTCAAGAAGTAGCAAGCAGGGGAGGGGGGGTTGGAGATATGGCTCAGTGGTTAAGAGCACTGACTGCTCTTCCAGAGGATCCGGGTTCAATTCCCAGCACCCAAATGGCAGCTCACAACTGTCTGATCCAGTTGCAGGGGATCTGACACATTCACACCAATGCACATAAAATAAAGTTAATAAACCATAAAAATATTTTAAAAAAAGAAGTAGCAAGCGAGACCAGAGCGGGCAGTGCACTTCTTTGCTTCATGTTGCTGAGGCAACACCATTACCAAGACCAGATTTGAGAAGGAAAGAGATTATTTGTCTCATGGTTTATAGTCCATTAAACTCAAGGCAGAAACCTGGATGCAGTACACGAAACAGAGACCACAGAGTAGGCTGCTTATTAGTTTGCAATCCATGACTTGATGAGTCTGCTTTCTTATATCACCCAGGGCCACCTGCCCAGAGGTTGTACCACCCCACTATATATGGTGGTATAATGGGCTAAGCCCTCCCATATCAATCAAGAAGGTGCCTACACAGATTTGCCCATAGGACAATCTGATATTGAGATTTCTTCTTCCCTAACTAGGTTTGGGTAAAACTGACAAAAACTAGCCAGCACAGCCAGGGACAGGTTTTACTGACAGACCCTTTATGGTGACCTGCTTCCTACAGCCAGACCTTACCCTCTAAAGTTTCCAGACCCTCCCTGAACATCACCATCCTCCAGAGGCTAAGCGCTTAGTACCTGAGCCTTCTGTGCATATCTCATGCCAAACTATAGTGAGTACTATGACAGGCTATGTCTGACTGATGACCTTCTTTTGAATTCTGAGAACAAAAGAAGTGGAACTATGCTACTCTGTATAAATATACTCTTACTAATTGTATAGGAGTCTGCTTATATGTTCCCACTCATCCAGACTCCTGAAGTAACCACACAAAAACTCTATTAATTAAATCACTGTTTGACCTCATAGCTCTAACTTCTTATTGGCTAGCTCTTACATTTTAATTTAACCCAGTTCTATTAATCTGTGTATCACCATGAGGCTGTGGCTTACTGGGTAAAGTTCCAGCATCTGTCTCTAGCAGGGCTACATGGCTTCTCCCTGACTCTGCCTTCTTTCTCCCAGCATTCAGTTTAGTTTTACCCACCTAGCTAAGTTCTGCCTAGCAAGCTTTTTATTCATTAATCAATATAAGCAACACATAGACATAAGGACCTCCCACACCACTTCCCCTTTTCTGCTGAAATAAAAAGGAAGATTTTAACAGAGACTTCTCACTGCCTAGACAGTCACCCAAATTCTTCCATAATACTAGAGTATCCATCTTTAGCCTACAAGCCCATAGTGTAGAGCAGACTTTTCCATGAAACAGGAAATTTCAAAGGCAGTTCTGCCTATATTGGCAGTTTGTCAGTCACTTTCTTCTGTGTCCTGCAGAATGTCTGGCAGACTCTTTAATGAAGCAGGAACCCCAAAGGATCATCTCACCTTTAGGCAAGTTCAGCAGTCATTTCACTGTGGGTCCTGCATGTCCAATTCACATAGCATACCATCAAGAAGTCCAGGCAAGAGCAATTTCTTGCCCAAATGGCTAACAAACTCCAAGAGGAGCCTCTTCAATGCCCATCATCCTCTTGAAGTAATTGGTGTTGGCAGGAGCAGATGTGTCTCATGGTCATGAAAAGTCCTAAGTTACTAAAACATTTTAAATGCCATATTCTGAAGGTCTCTGAAAGATTTGGAGAATAACTATCTAACTGAAATATATCTCTATAAAGCTAGAAAACCTAACATGATGACAAGCTTGACTATTATAGATGATTATCTATTAACCTATATTTCTTAATTGTGCATTACATTTTTAAATGAGCTGCACAAACACAATACCTTAATCAAGAACAGAAATACATATACACAGTATAACAAAATTGACCTTAAATTTGTATCAATAAATCAAGATCCATAGCAATAAAAATCTCTATAGCATATCCCTTTATAAATGTAAAGAAACATTTATAAACAACATTTGGGAATATGGGAGGAGTTCTTTCCAAAATGCTCCCTGCTGTTTGTTGGGTGAAGTAATTTTTGGGAGTTTTTCACAGTGATCTTTCAGGAAGTCTTGGTCCATCAAACCACATTAGTCTGGAAGAATTCCACAGGTTCTCATCCTCTGTGGAAACAAAAGCAGAACTTCCTTCCAAAGTAACATATCCTTAGACTCAAATTTTGAAATCAATATGCCTTTAAGATATATATCTTCGTTTAGCTTAGCACCCTGTTCAATGAAAAGTCTCTCTTTACTTAGCTCATTCACAGTCAAAAAATTCAAAGAAAACACAATAATATACATAATCCAGACTCTGTGTATTTTCTGTCTTTACATGGCTTATTTTTCTTATTCTATTACTTTTCTACAAGCTTACTCTGTCACATTAAAGACTTTGTTTTATTTTTTAAAAAACCATTTACTTCTTTTTATAACTATACTCTTTTTTCTCTTTCAAGCCTGTGTACATTTATTCAACACTGTGACCCATTTAGAGGTCTTTTTCTATCTGAATCTGTCTTTTGTGTGTATCTGTAATCCTTTCCTGACCAGAAGTGCTTCTTAAAAAGCTAATCAACATTACTATTACTAAGGCTGTTTTTCTTTTTGGCTCTGCCAAGTCCAACATGGTGGAAATTCATTCACTACCTCTGAAACTGCCAGGTGGGAGCACCTCAACTCACTACCTCAACTATGATAACCAGTTGGCCCATGCTGCCACATTGTAACCTGCAGCATGCTACCCTCAAACCCCATTTAAATGCTTGGCCTCCTGAAAGAGCCAGAGTTTGTGCCCACAGCATGGCCCAGAAAGCTGCCATCCCAAAAGCATGTGGCATTTTTTTCTGCTACCACTGAATCAGGAAAACCTCTCTTAAAGGAGACAAGACATGCCACCAGCAAGCAGAGCCCATGAGGGGGCAGCTAAACTTCATTTTTTAGTGTCTAGAATTCCTTTCCAAGCCCTCTCAGGTTTTATGTGGATTTAGCTGGCACACGTTAGAGCACCAATTTGTTGTATGAGGTTGCTTGTTTTGTTCCCAGCTGCTCAGCCCCAAAATAACCACACAGAAACTGTATTAATTAAATCACTGCTTGGCCTATTAGCTCTAGCTTCTTATTGGCTAGCTTTTATATCTTAATTTAACCTATTTCTATTCATCTGTATATCACCATGAGGCTGTGGCTTACCAGGTAAAGTTCCAGCATCTGTCTCTGGTGGGGCTACATGACTTCTCACTGACTCCACATTTTTTCTCCCAGAATTCAATTTAGTTTTCCCAGCCTAGCTAAGTTCTGCCTTGCTATAGGCCAAAGCAGGTTCTTTATTCATTAATCAATAAAAGCAACACATAGACAGAAGAACCTCCCACACCAACTAATATCCAAGAAGAAACCTCAAAAGGGCTAAGGAATCACTGCCAAAGAATTTCACAAAATCTTTCAGTATAACTTAACCATAAAGGAAAAGCTAACTTCAGCTTGCAGACATGTAATTTCATTCCTCAAAATATTTAATATAGACCTTCCAAGAGACCAAGAAATTCTATTCCAATGTACATATTAGGACAATTAAAGAACAGCAGGACATGGTAGTAAAGTCTGTGATTTCAGTATATACAGGCAGGAGGTTTGTCATGAGTCTGGGCCATCCAAAACTATGCAACAAGTTTCTATCTAAAATAAATAAACAAAAAATTAAAAAGTAATAAAAAATAATAGTTACTGTGTGATTTATTTGTTTTGTATTTTTTATGTGGTTTTAGAGCCCAAACCAGGGTCTCATGCATACTAGACAAGCATTCTAGCACAAAACTGTACTCCTAGCTCTGGCTGTATATATTTTTATACCACCATTCAAAAGGCAGAAGCAGCCTAAATGAAATAAAATTAAATGTGGTATATCTAAACAACATAATGCAATTTAGTCACACATAGAAATGAAGGTCTGACATATACTACAACATGACTAGGCCTTGGAAATTAAGCAGAGTAAAAATAGCCAGACATGAAAGGATGCATATCTTATGGTTCCTTTCGTGTGAGGATTCTGGCATAGGGAAGCTAATAGATGGGGAGAAGGGCAGAGGTTGCCAGGGTCTGAGAGAATGCAGATGCTGGAAGCTTTATGTTTATTGGTACTTTGCATCTCGTCTGGGATGATGGAAAGATCCTAGAGGTAGGTAGTGATGAGAATTAAACCATATACAATAATAAATAATCATACTTTTAGAAAAGAAATGTTTTGCTTCCCTAACAGCTAAAGCTCCTCCTCATTCCCACACCAGGTGTCACAGCCACATCTGGCCACCACCACAGTGACATGGCCTCCCTATCAACAATCACAAGATGAGAGACATAATAGACCTCACCCCTTCAGACAGTCAAAACCCACTGAAAAATAAGAAGGACAGGCCCCCAAGACTGCAGAGACATCACAGAGCCCACCCCATCCCACAGCCAAACTCACTGAGAAGACTCAGAAGGACAGGCCCCCAAGGTTGCAGAGACATCATAGATCCCACTCCTCCCACAATCAAACCCACTGAAGACTCATAAGGGCAGGCCCCCAAGGCTGTACTAGCTTTTGTTCTGGGAGCTTCAGAAGAGAGTGAGAGGGGAGTGTGTATGAGCTGTCCCATCTGTGACTCTGGAACCCTTGACCATGACAGCATCTCCTGCTCTTGATTACATGTGCTAAACTCCATTCTTCATGGTGACACATCACAGGGAGACTAATGTCACTTCTTGATACACTGCTCTGGCTCAGCTTTTTCTCAGAGTACTCATTAAGAAGGATGGTGAGCTCTCCTTCCTTCCTTTCAGAATTGTTGTTTTCACATTGCTTTCGGTCTCTAAACTACCTCTCCTAAGAGGACATACTGGATCCTTCTGAATATAATTAGTTCTTAAGATCTATCTTTTGTATGAAAATGATCATTTTGTGATGATCGCTGATAAATTCAATTAGAGAAGTCTGGCGAGATACTAGAAAGTTTTTTCTCATTTCTTTCTCCAGATACATGTTTTTCTAGGGTCCGTTTAACTGTTAGGCACAAAAAATATTTTCCATATTTTCCTTGCTTCCAATGCTGCCTCATTTTCTCCCTTAAGATTTGATCCTAAAATCTTAATGGTTGCTAAGTGAAAGATCTGGTTTTTAATAGCTTCTTCCATGCTGAATGGGGTGTTAACCTTATCTACCCACGGATGAAGAGTCTCAGTCTATCTAAGCGAGTGAAGGGTATTAGGGTCCTAGAAAAGCCCCCAAAGAAGACCAACAACCACATATGTAATAACAAGACAGCTTTACTGATTCCAACATTGGGGTGGCAAAAGAGCGACCTCTAAGGTCACAAGCTCCTTTTAAGCAGAGTTAGGGGAATTCCAGAGAGGAGGGGTTAATCTGGGGTGGATTGGTGGAAGAAAGATTAGTATGGGAGCTGATTGGTGGGAGATCCTAGTGGTTAGGGGGCCTTCCAGCAGCAGAGTAGGGAAAGCTATCATTAGCCTTCAGAAGTCTGGGGGGCATCTGCTGAGCTAGCAGAAGGACTTCGGTCACCCATACGTTGTGGTTTTCATGAGACCTGCTTGCTTAGTTGTGTCCCATTCTAGTGGAAGTGAAACTAAGGTCTGGGCTCTGTCAGGACCCTAGTCTGTTGCCCTGCCCCTTCCAGCCTTTTCAAAGAAGTGCATTGGAAGCTGGAGTTTGGAGACCAGAGGCTATCATTTGAAAGAATGCCTGAAACCACAAAAACCATAAAGCATGAAGTAGTTTATCATGGTAAGATTACCACCAAAAATTGCTAACCACGGCTTCAGTAAATCATTAATGCTCAAGGCAGAATTTTCGCTAGCTGAATCTTAGTCTGTAATTCTTTGCAGGCTGAAAACACGTGGTCCAAGTTGTTGTATCTACACAGCATTAACATTGTTTCTGTTTGTGTTCCTGTTGGATGAGGAAAAGACATCTGGTCTTGTTTGATAGCTATCACCATTTTAGCTTAAGACTAAGCAGAGGGAACATGTCAACAGCTACATCCCGGGAAACCGGAAGGTGGAGTGTGTATCACCTTACTTGAGTCAAAAAATAAAGGAAAATTGTTATAACTGCTGATTGGTTTAGAAATGGGACTTTTATTTGGAAAGAACTTTACGTCTGCCCATGGTTTGCAGGTAAAAATAGTCCTGAAGTTAGGATGCATTAATAAGACTTAACCCTCACTAGCTTCTTAAGTTCTTTTAATTTGGGTAAGGAAGGCTCTTTTCAATCCTTATGACACAGTGTGAGATGTCAGCAGACATCAGAAAATACATATGACTCTGCCTGACTTTGAGTGAATTCTAAATCGCCGTCTTGCTCTCAGAATACACCAATCCTTTGCACTAGTTTAGGAGAGGACTGGGTTAGTTTCACACCCTGGGTTATTGTGGGGAAAGAGCACATAGGTCCTTAAGACTTTTCGACTATGGACTTGATAGTCTTTTTTTAGAAATTTATCTTCCCAGATGTCATGAGTCATGAAGTCCCTTATTATACTTTCTATGGGTGTCAGAGAAGAGTGTCATGCAGACCGTGCTAGTCACATCCTCGTTGAATGGCCCATTTCTTTTCTGTTTCTAAGATGAGCTTTCACTTCATTTTGGAAATGAGGTTTCAGAGCTGTGTCTATAGCCTCAGAACAGCACTGCAGGCTGCTATGGTCTATAAGCATCCTATCTGTTTCAGCGAGACTCTTTTCTAAATCAGGACTTTCCAAGACTGAGACCAATAGCAAGATAAACCTTTCCATTGGGAGGGGATTTGGGGCATTCCCATCAACACTGGTTTCTACACAAGTTTGCCCTAAGAAAACTCTATGCAAAAAGGTATGGTTCAACTTAGCTATCAATATTCTGTAAATTATCATAGTCTGTTACCAGGAGTAAACACTGCCCAGAACCTCACTGGAAAAAAAAAAAAAAGGCAACTAAAAACCTTGTGTTTGGATCTGTCTTGGGCTCTAGCACATTTGTGTCTTCTCTCTGCTCTTGTTTATCAATATCATTTCATCAAAATAAACTGTAACTGAATGATGGAATTAGAGGGTTTTACAAACACTCCTATTGGACTATGTCACCTGGCTTGTCTTTGGATTTGTTTCCGAATAGCTTTCTATAGGGATGGTATCAATCCATAAGTCTCATGTTTTAGGTGAGGTAATGACATTGTACCTGTGAGACAATGTCCTTCACCTCCTTTAAAGATTCACTCTGAATGAGAAGTAGGTGAGGCAGGGGGACAGGACGGTATCTGGGTTTTTGTAATATTTCAGCTAAACAAATGAGAAACAAGCAAGGTGTAGGGTAAGAAGAAGCAAGCAGATTATTCCATAGTCGTTGATGCTGATAGATTTCGGTTGACTGCATAGAATTTCCATGAACTTTTTTTTGGTATTTTTCCCTAAATTTTTATGATAAAATGTTTATAAAAATTCAGAAACAAAATGATTTCTGAGATTTATAAGCTGTCCATCTTTATTAAATATAAAACTTTTTAAATGTTCAGGCACATGAAATATTAAATTACACCCATTTCATGTCTTTTTATAATGTCCCCAGGACTCTACCAAAGGAAAGTCATAATGAGAGAGAGAGAAATCCAGGAAAAGATGATCTTTGGATCTAGGAACACATTGAAGAAGCAGAGGCAAAGAGAAATCACAGAATAAGGTAAGAAATAAAATATAGCCCAGATGAGATCATGCCACCATGTGTTAAAGAATAATTCTTCAGAAAGAAAAACTGAACACCTGCTAGAAATAAAAGATTTATACAATGATGAGAGAGATTTGAGAATGAAATATTTCTAAGTCCAAAAATATTAAGCAAAGATATTTTAAAATAATAAAAAAACTACTAAAAACAGTGAATGCTACACAAAACAATGAAAAAAATCAAGGTATATTAGATGGCCCAGCTTTGAATAGTTTCAACATAGTCACAATTGCATAGAGAAATTTGATGTGTTCAAAATTATGATAAAACTGCATAATAATGAGGTAGGCTGGAGAGATGGCACAGCAATTTGAAGGACAGACTGTTCTTGCAGAGGACCTGAATTTGTGATCCAGGATCCACATCACAATGTGGATCACAGTGGTTCACAGTGGCCTGTAACTCTAATTCCAGGGAAGCTGATGCCCTCTTCTGGCCTCCACAGGCACCTGCACTCATGGGCCTATATCAGCACAAAGCACAAACACGTAATTTAAATATTTTTGAAACAACTTTGTGGAGGATGTGAGATAAGAAGGATGTCCTATACATAATGTTCCTCATATTGCCATTTGTATAAAAGAAAATTGAATTCTCATCTTATAAGGCATAAAAATTAAAAAATAATGTTTAAAATTGACAAATTAGATTCACAGTAATTGTCAAATACAATTATGCAAATAAACATGAAATACTGTGTCATCTCATGAGACAAAAACAGCACAACCATGGCATTACTACGCCAGTTGTACTAACAAACACTATAGTAATATACGGTTCTTCTATCCAAGTGCATATAACTTTGATTTAAAAAAAATAGAAAACTTAGAGAAATCACTTAGAAATAATACAAACTTGTTACTCAGAGACTGAGGTTCCATCCAAAAGAGTCAATGCACATTGTTGAAGTAATTATCTGAGAGAAATACAAAATGTTCAAATTGACTTTGACTTTTAAGGTTAAAAATTAAGTAAGTTCTAATGAGTCCTTCTGGGGACATCTTGACCTGGCCAAGTAAAAATGGATCTGGTCAGGAGACAAAGGGATTTACCTAATTCCAATGAAACAATGCAGGCTAATTACGGCAACAACCACGGGCACTTTTCTTCCCTGTAGGGAGTGCCTCATTATTTCAATTAGGCATATATTCACTAACAGGCCCATAAATATTTCTAATTAGCCTGTTTGCTTCCATTTTATGAGGCAGCTTTCAAATTAGCACCCACATTCTATAGAATTAGAAATAGAAGCCCAGGAGATGGTAATTTCCCTCTCAAGGAAAAGAAGAAGGACAATGAATGACTTGTCCACAAAGAGCATTCATTAGGTTCAAGTCATTTATAGTCTGTGTTATTTGGGGTGATGTACTGTCACACTTGGATAAAAAGCTAAAAGTGAGGAGCAGTTTCAACCAATTATTTTCAGGTCCAAATGTAAGCATGATGGAAGGGTGTAGGCAAAGCACTCGAGAGAAATAACATGGTGTACACCACCAGGCTCCCTCAGCTGTGTTCTCATCCGGCCTTCTTTATTGAAGGGAAACTATGGGGTTGCAGCAAGGAGGCTGCTGTGATCCAAAAACAGACCCACAAATCAAGAATTTGAAATGCCTCAGAACCTAGAGTCTGATAAAGTTAGCTTCATACAGGAAATAGGCCTCACCACAAACAGGGCTCCATAACCACTGAACATCTTCAATAGCACCACCACTATCATAATCATCATCATCATCATCAATCACCATTATCATCATCAACCCAACTGTGGAGCACAGGATGAGGGATGTGGCTTACAGAACAGTGAAAACAGGCTTAGAATACTGACATCCTATATTGGATGGAAGTAAACAGCTGTGCCATTCATCATAAAGACATAGTTTTGATGTGTTATGGATTTGCTCAAAATACAAGAACTGCATCTCGCTGAGAGCTAACTTTGTGTCAGCTGCTGTACTCAGCAGTTTCTTTGCTTTATATTTAAAAATTTCAGCAGTGTTGAGAAGGTGACTGGTCAGCCCAATGTGACCCTGCAACTCAGAGAGAGGAGATTATATCTGCAAAGTCCCATTAATAATAGTTAGCTAGCAGATATTGTGTCTGTATTCTCTTGATCCCAAGCCCTTCCTGCCTTTCAATTCTGCCTTCTTTCCTATTGAATAATACATTACAGGTGATCCTTCCCAAGAACCCTTGCAAACCTAATCATGTTGTATTCAGATAGCCCTAGATAGATGAAGGACCTGAGACACTCAATTTTCATTGAGAGAAACCTCACCTGGAAGATGCTGAGCAATGAGTCTAAGGATGCCCAGTTAAAGGTGCCCAGCTAAGAATGCACAGCAAAGGGTGCACAGCTAAGGAAGCCCGACTAAGGTTACCAGGCTAACAGTGAACATCTAAGGATGCACAGTAAATGGTACACAGGTAAGGATGCCCAACTAAGGTTGCCAGGCTAACGGTGAATAACTAAGGATGCATAGCTAAGGGTACACAGCTAAGGATGCACAGTTAAGGGTTCACAGCTAATGGTACCTGGCAAAAGATGCCCAGCTAAGGGTGTACAGCTAATCAGAGTAGAACCAGGGCCCCATCCAGACAGGCATTCTGGTGCTGTCTCTGCTCTGCTGAGCCCATGACACCATTTATGAAAGATCAAAATCATTGCCTATCCATATCCCATAGTTCCAAAATTATTTCTGTGAGACCAAAACAGGAAAAATATACCTTGCAGAATAAGGGTTCTGTTTATCATTAAAGCTAATTAAGGGTGAGTTTCTGCTTGTCCTTTGCTTGTTTGACCCATCTGCACCAGATGTGCTTGATCACATGTGGACGGGAGGTACATGGGCAGGATGTATGCTTACTCCTCATTGGACCTGATTGGAAATGCAATGAATTATGGGTTTTTCCTACAAAACATGATTTGTGGGTGTTTTCTGGGTATTCAGGGGTGGACCTGGCCAGAGCTCATCTACCTGATTAGTATTTAATTAGAGTTTTTTTTTTAAATTTGGCCCAAAATTGTGGAACTGGTTTTTCTCTCACAAATCTCAGGATTAACTCTTACTTTTTAAGTTTAAAATGGGTTAACCATATATAGCATTTAAACAGGTAAAAAGAAGGGTTAGGATCTATAAAGCTGAGTAGCTGACCTGAGTCAGTCTGTGCAAGCCAAACTAGGCACTTTCAATTAACCTTTAAGAAAAAATAACTGTGGACATTTTGCCCATAGTGTTACTCCTGACACAGTGAAAAAACAATGTATATCTTCCTTGGTTACTGATGAACTTGTTACCTAATAAGGAAGACACTTTTGGTTTTGGTTTTGATTTTGGGGGTTTTTTCAATTTTAATTTTTTTTACTTTATTGATTTTTATTAAGCTCTACATTTTCTCTGCTCCCCTCCCTCTGCCTCTCCCCTTTCCCTCCCTTTTGAAGAACTGTGTATGCCCCATGCTCCATTGGCCTTTAAACATTATTATTCCACTATTTTCTAGAATAGAGACCACTAAACAATTGTCTGTAGAACATTTGGAGCCTATTGTAAGCAACAATTTATTGAAACACAGTTGCACATATTTGCTTGCATATGTCCACGGGTTCTTTACAGCAGATAACATACAGGCTACAAAGTTAAAATGACTCACTAGTTGGTTCTTTGCAAGATGTTTGTCTACCCTAGCTTGAGAAGAAAAACATTATAAGGTCTTGTTCTTTTTTTTTCTTTATTCTTTTGGCTCTTTGAAGATCTGCCACCTAGCTCCCAAATAATGACATGGAGTCTTATTCTTACTTATGAAAGTCCAGCCTTAGCTTGGCTGGCTTCTTGCCAGCTTTTCTTAAATAATTATCCCATCTATCTTTTGACTCTGGGCTTTTACCTCACTACATAACTTTCTTTATTTCTTACTCCTTGGCTTGCTGTATAGTTGGGTTGTGGGTCCCTGATGTCCTCATCTCCTTCTCCTTTTTCTCACTCCCATCTTCCCTTCCCAGATTTCTCCTCCTATTTATTCTCTCTGCCTGCCTACACTGCCTATCCCTTCTCCTGCCTAGCTATTTGCTGTTTAGCTCTTTTGACAGCTATAAGTAATTCTAAAGACAGCATCTCCTTTCCTAACAAAGTTTGTCCTCAAATTAGGGACATCTATTAGGGTTTGGTTATAATTATATAGAGTTGGGGTGGAAATTAAATAGGCTCAGGGATCTCTTTTGAAAAATAAAAAATATTGGGTGGAATAATAGGTAGATTAGTGTGAGCTTACTCACACTAATGATAATAGTGAGTAACAGTGAGCATACTTATGAGCTATTATTTATAGAAAATTTACTTTGGCATAGGTTCTTGTACATTGATAAAAATTCAAATTGTATTTGTTATATAGAATATACTCCTATTTCTGTTTTCAATATTTGTGCACCTATACAAAGTTATTTTGTCATATTGTATGCATGCATGTTTCTACCTCTGCCTAAGTTATTTTGTATATTGATGCAACTTTAGAATATATTTACCATATTGCACTAAACATTCATACCTCTGATCAAGATAGTTATATATTGTTTACAAAGTCATTTTTCTCATTTTCTGCACATTTTCTTAAAGATTGTTTAATATTTTAATATAGAGTCTTAATCTTTAAGCTATATAGGTATTAAGAATTATAGGTGAATAATCATCTGTGTTTGTCATACAATAGTTAAACTAATCAGGTTCTTTAGATGCATACAGATTGTATTCCACATAAATAGGTAATCTTCAACTACTTCAAAGAACAGTAAAATATGGCATTTAAATGACAGTATTGATTCTGTTGACATGAGACATGATCACTCCTGGAAGCACCAATCTATTCCTGAGTTGAGTACTGAAAACACTCTACTTGGAGCTTGTTTTTTTCTTGGCAAAACTGGCCTTTGGGCAAAGAACTGCCCCTGCCTTGACCATTGACAAAATGCACAGTGTCCAGACTGAAAAGCAGGATACAAATAAAAAAGACTACCAAACCTTGCCAAGACAAGGTAAAATGATTTTGAAAATTTTCCTGCTTCTAAAAATGGTCTGTCAGTTACTCTAGGCCTTAACCAAAGTTAGTTGCCCCAAAATTGCAAATGAGACTTTGAGTGATTGTCAGGTAGCTGGTTGTCTCTGTCATTTCTTGCACCTTTTAGAAATTGCTTGATTGAACTTTCTGTTTGCTCAAGTAGTATTATTTTCCTTCTCAGGTCATTGATAGGGTTGAATACTAGATAGTCATAGTTACTGTCCTCTCATGACTTAGCCAAGCCATTTCTAATATAAGACTTAGACTCTTTAGGATAGGATAACTATTGAAACATTTAACATATGTTTCTTACTTGATGTTGTTCCTGCTAGTTGTAATTCTAGTTTTTATACTTGATATTTGTTCTTATTGTATATAATTTTGTATTATGTGTAGAACTCTCTTATTTAGACAAAACTGGGAAGTGCTGTGGGAACTCCTTCAGCCAATAGCCTTTAAGATACAAGCCTGCTTTGCATGTGGTCTCATGCATTATATATGTAGACAAAAAGCATATGTGCGCCCCTTGGCTCTTGGATTCAGTTCTAGTTCCCAGCACACAGAGAGGACTGTGGATCACTACCAATTCTGTGAGTTTACTCCCTAACAAATAAACTTTTATTATACTCCATTCTGGGCTAGTGTGGAAATATTTCCTATTATTGCAACAGCACTGCCTATCCCTTTTCCTGCCAGCTATTGGCTGTTCAGCTCTTTATTAAGCCAATCAGGTGTTTTATACAGGCAAAGTAACACAACTTCACAGAGTTAAACAAATGCAACATAAAAGAATGTAACACATTAAAACAAATGTTCCACAGCATAACAAATGTAACACATCTTCAACTAGTATTCCACAACAATGAGAAACATGAAGTCCTTGGTAAAGCATATGAGGCCCACTGTGATCTGACCCTGAGTCCGATTCTAAGACTGTGCCTCCTCTCCCAATGCTGGAGCACCAACACTCCTCCCCTGCCAATGAACACCCTTCACCTAAAATACCAAGTTCTTACTCCTTCTAATGAGCACCCTTCAAGGTTGCAAATCTTGTGAGGACTGAGTATCTGTCACATGGGAAGCATGGTAAAACACAGCTGATGTTAAATACCACTTCCATTTGCCATAGAAATTTTAGTTAATTAGTCTTCTTCTTCTTCTTCTTCTTCTTCTTCTTCTTCTTCTTCTTCTTCTTCTTCTTCTTCCATATTTTAGTCTTATCCATGATATAGCAAAAATTAACATTCCATCCCATGGAAACATTGTACACACAGAGTTTTGAGGAAATTCTGAGGCATTGTACCCACATGAGAGTTTGATATTTTAAGGTTTACTTTTGCACCATCTCCCCTCATCATTTCTCAGCCAACCCAAACCCTGACCAAATGAAAAGATAACAAAGTGCTGAATCTTGAGTATGCAAAACTCTAGGGGGTTGTCTTGGTCTAAATAAAGCAGAGCCAAGTCTAATACCAGCATTCAGCATGTACCTTGAAATATTATCGATGTCCTTCACAAGTCACATAACATCTCCATTATCCAGTCCTTGGATTCATGAATGACTCTTTTATCCTTTTGTTTTAAACTAATTCCAACCTTCTTTTTTCTTTATTTGTAGCACTGAATAGAATACTAGTCATGGATAGGCGGGAATAAAAAACACATGTTAAAAATACACACACCGCGTGCACCAAGTGGATCAGTAATTTTAGGCTGCCATGCCTTTCATTAAGCACTTCTCAGGGTTCCTGCAGTGTGAATAATAACAGAGTATCTGGCTTGCTTGTTACAGACTCATGACCTGGAGCTGGAGGCATTCAGCAGAAAGCAAAGATTCTCCCAAAAGGGCTCATAGAGAAAACATCTGTGAAAATCTGGGTAGAAAGTTCTATTGCCAAGTAGAGCTGCTTTGGGGTACTATCTACTCATGCTTAACTATGTAACTGATCACACAGAGGCCAAGTAACATAGTGAGATGCATCCAAAGCCGCATAAAACTGTACATCAAGTCCAACTGTCAAACTGCAGATCCCAGTCAATACAGATTTTGGAGCTATCATGAAAAGAAATGCCTTCTACCTTCCAAAATTATAGAATACATAAAGAAAAAGAAGTGTTTTTATAACATATTTTCAAATCAAGATGAGGAAAATAAAATACTTGAGAACTAGAAATAACAGAAGGATACCAAGTCAAAGAGCAAAGGAGAAGCTAAGACATTGATGTTTCTCTGGCCACCAAAGATGTCATGGAACCTAAGAGCCTGTGTTGGGGATGCAACACCCCATGAGCAGGAGCTGTTTGTCTAGGTTGCAAATGCTGTAAGCAGAGGAGCTTATAACACAAGCTCAGAAACAAGGTCAAGGAAAGCACCTCTTGGTATGCACATCAAAGAAGGAAGCTTCCTGCCCTACCTACCTCACAAAGAAAGCAAAATTATCCCCTGAAATATTCAATGTGCAACACAGAAATGATTCATAGTATTGAGTCCCTTACCTTCCTCACTTCACAAAAACCACAGCTTAAACCACACTATAAAAATTGCCCTGATTGATACCCTAGAAAAAAAATGGGTTTGTGTTTCATGAGCATGGTCTCTCTTTCTTTTCTGTATCTATTAATTCTTTACTTTCATATTTTCTTCCTTTCCCTGCATTTAGGGGAGATAAGAGGGAGAAAGAAAGCACAACTATACCGTGATTTTCTGAGTAAATTGAACAAAAGTAATGTCACAGACTGGGTTAGATACCATTAAAGAACCTCTCCAGAAGGGTCACAGAGTCCATGAAGAAGCTTAAAAGCTCCTGCAGCATGGCCAAGGGGGAAAGTGGGCACTGAATCTAATGGGATTCTATCTTAGTAGTGGAAGCCGTGCTTGCAAGTGGAGGCTCTTGAGATGAAGAAAACAAAAGCCATCTCCAGTGTCTGAGTGGAAAGCCCTATCCTTATAAGTCTTGATTCCTTCCTCCTTCCACCCCATTTCCTTCCCCCGCCTTTTGTTCTCACACACAAATAGAATGTTGCAAAATCAAGACACAGTTGCCTGATCTCTATTCAGTTCCATGTGGCCTAATGTGTAAACTGCAATTTAAAAAAAGCTGTTAGGAACATTGCCTTGCCATTACATAAAAATAACAGAGAAATGTGGAAGATAACAACATGATCTTTACATGATTTCTATGACTGGTATCATACCTACCTCCCAAATGAATTTATTTAATCAAGACTTGAAGGGTGCTCTAATATGTGCCCATTTGTTTAGCATGCATAAAATCCTGTGTTTGATCTCCAGCTCTGAAAAAAACAACTAACTGAACTTAGGAAGTTGTGACTGTTGTGTGACCTTTTCTTGGGAGATGTGAACAAATGTGTACTCACCAGAGATAAGGAACAAACAACAGAACACAACAGGGTTCCACTAAAGTCTAGCTTAGTCAACTGGTGAGGTTATTGAGGCTACTTTCAGGAGCATGACTCAAAGGCAGTGACTTTGCTGAAACACCCACACCATCATGTGTGATGACTCATGAGCCATCCCCAAAGCTCCTTGAACAACCTGAAGGCAGCCTGGTTGACTGGATAGCCTCTTGTCTCTGGCAGTGTCACTGCCTGTATAACCTTGGAGAAGGCTTTCTTAAGCGTTGTTCAGGTTCAGAAACTTCCTGAAACCTGTAGGGTATTTACAACTTGAGCACTGTGAACTTCATATATTCTCTGAAGCCTAAGGAGTGCAGGGGGAAATTGTTGTGCAGTAATAATTATGCTCATTATCTTATAATACTGAACAACTGTCAGGCTAGATCACAGCTCTCTGTCCTGGAAAAGAGAGACCAGGGTGATGGCCAGTAAGGAGGTAGACAAGAGTCATCAGTATCTCCCAACCAATAACTAAGTGTGGGACCACAAATAAAGGCTCCATCAGGAATGTTGGGAGATCTATTAGCTTGTAGTCTGGCAACTGGAAAATTTCATTACCTACCTCTCTGTGGTTTACCCACACAACTTCTGACACTCATTTTAAGGTCTTAATTCTGTATCCATCAGTCATTTCTAAAACCCTTCTCACAATGACTCCAGAAGGTCTCCAATGACGGGCACCTTGGACTAGTAAATTCAACAACTATGTCTTGGCCACCTTATTCACCCAGAGCTCTAAGATGCACTACAAATTCAGAGACCAGTGAGTGTTTTGTTGTTCTTGAGATGCAAGATGTCAATAGAGAAAAGTTCATATGGTACAAAGCAAAAAGTAACATTTAGCATTGAAGAGATTCAATTTTTCAGGAGGCAGAATTGAAGGGGTAACCTTTGCCATCTCCAGGCAGCATTTTCTCATGGAGGGCCAGACACCACTCTGTGAACAGTGGGTCGAGCCACTGTGTTTTGCCTGGAACAGGAACACCATTGTCTCAATACCCACACCTCCCTGGACATATTGGTTGCATTTTTATAAGTCGTACAGCAGTAGAGGACAACTTTCCTGCTGCATAGCAGGTCAATTGTCCTCTTGCATAGATGATGATACAATAGAAGTTGCAAAACAGGTCCATAGAACCAAAAATAGCAAGTTCTCAGTTGACATTAGAATGTTAGTGAGATCCTCCCATGGAGCTGCTGAAAACTCAACCTGAAATCTACCCTGGGAAAGGAAATAGAGACTCAAAGGTGTTGCATGTTAATATGGAAATCCATTCTTACTAAGTTAGGACATTGTCCTGGTTAATGTACACTGTCAACTTGACAGAGTCTAGAGTCACCTTCATTGGCTTGGGAAAAAAAAAGCCATGTTTAAGGAATTGTTTAGATCATGTTAATTTATGTCTGTGTCTACAGAGGATTGTCTTGTTTATTCATTCATGAAGGTGCCTCCCCCCATGGGCAACATTTTCCTCAGGTAGGTGTCTTGGGCTATATAAAAATGACAGGTAAGCATGAACCAATAAACAAGACAAAGAGAGAGCAAACAGGCACTGTTCTCCCACAGCCTGCATCCATGTTCCTTCCTCACATTACTGCTCCAACTTCACTCAGGGATGGAGTGTAGCCTGGAAGTCTAAACCAAATAAACCCCTTCCTCCCCAAGTTGCTTTTAGTTAGGGTGTTCTATCAAAACAACAGAAAATAACACATTATTGAATAAGAAAAATATTTCACATCAGAGAGGTGTAATGAAAAGTCAAGCATGTGCTGTTTCAAGTTTTCTAAGCATCTAAACTACTTTTAGATTTTTTAATTTTTTTTAAAACAATCTTTTTTATTTTACATACCAATCCTAGTTCCCCCTCATTCCTTTTTTCTACTTCTCCCACCATCTCCCCACCCCACTGCCCACCCATTCCTCAGAGAGGATCGGTCCTCCCCATGGGGAGTCAACAAAGTCTGGCATATCATATTGATGCAGGACCAAGGTCCCCCTGTATCTAGGCTGAGCGAGGTATCTTTCTATATGGAATGGGCTCCAAAAAGCCAGTTCATGCACTAGTGATAAATCCTGATCACACTTACAGTGGCTCCACAAACTGTTCCAGTCACACAACTGTCACCCACATATAGAGGGCCAAAGTCAATCCTATGCAGGTTCCACAGCTGTCAGTCCAGAGTCAGTAAGCTCTCACTAACTCAGATCAGTTGTTTCTGTGGGTTTTTCCATCATGGTCTTGACCCCTTTGTTCCTCTCTCTCTTCAACTGAATTCCAGGAGCTCAGCCCAGTGCTTAGCTGTGGTAGATGGATTTTTAAAATGAAGGTCACTATCCAAAACTTTGCATATACAAACTGCTTAAATAGCAGGTGCATAACTAATATCTGAACAACCAAATTGTCATGAAGAGTCTAAGAGACTTAAGGATTGTTTGGTGATGGCTTTCTTGTGTTTTGCAAATGTCATCACTATATGAATCTAATATTCTACTTAGTTATTTTAGGTGGATTTCCCATGAACTCATGGTCCTCCAGCTTCCAGATTATCTGGAGTAGCAGACATGTGCCAGTGTATACCAATGGAGAATTGAAGAAAGTCTTGGGCATCATTTTGACATACTGGTACTGCAGCTATTGTCAGTGTTCTCACATATTACAATTGGTACAGTACCTCAAGCTATACTACTTTCATTCCTTAGATATATAATATAACCATACTTTACAGTTCTCTCCTCATTTAGAGATACCTACAACACATATTTGTCTACATATACAACACAGACTTTTATAACCTATAGCTCCCACCTTGTGGAGAGACATTTGCCCAAGGCTTCTCTTTCAGTTTGTTTCTTATTTCTTTCTCTTTTATCAACTTTTGGAAAATAGTCTTAAAGTTTCCACAGAAGATGAGAACCTGTGGATCTCTTCCAAACTAATGTGGTTTAATGGAACAAGGCCCTCTGAAAGGTCACCGTGAACACCCCTCAAAATTATTTTACCTAACAAAAATCAGAAAGCAGTTTGAAGAGAACTATGCCCAAATTCACAAATATTGTTTATAAATGTTTGTTTAGTTAAAGGGGAATATGATACAGAGATGATTACTTTGCATTGATATGGATCTTGGTTTATTGATACAAATTTAAAGTCAATTTTGTTATATGTATATTTTGTATATGTATACATTCTGATCTTGATTAAGGTACTGTGTTTGTGCAGCTCATTTAAAAAATTGATGGAGGAGGGTCATTTTTCTATGTGTTACTTTCATTGGTTAATAAAGAAACTGCCTTGGCCCTTTGATAAGACAGAAAATTAGGTAGGCGGAGTAAACAGAACAAAATGCTAAAAAGAAGACAGTAAGACAGATGCCTCAGGCAGTCGCCATGCCTCTCTTCTCCGAGACACACGCAGGTTAGGATCTTTCCCGGTAAGCTACCACCTCATGGTGCTACACAGATTATTAGAAATGGGTTGATCAAGATGTGAGTGTTGGCCAATAAGTGGCTGAAACTAATGGGCCAGGCAGTGTTTAAAAGAATACAGTTTCCATGTAATTATTTCAGGTGTAAACTAGCCATGCGGGAGCCTGGTGGCAGGACGCAGCCTGCTGCTTTTTGTTTTTTACAAAAAATGTAATGTACAATTAAGAAATATAGGCTAATAGATAATCATCTATAATAGTCAAGCTTGTAGTCATGTTAGTTAGGTTTTCTAGAAATATAGAGATATATTTCAGTTAGATGGATATTCTTCAAATCTTTCAGAGACCTTCAGAATATGGCATTTTAAATGTTTAAAGAATTTAGAGCTTATCATGACAATGAGACACATCTGCTCCTAGCAGCACCAATCTACTTCAAGAAGAGAAGATGAGCACCAAAGAGGCTCCTTATGGAGTTGGCTAGCTATTTGGGCAAGAAACTGCTCTTGCCTGAACTGTTTGATATGCTGTATAAACTGGACATGCAGGACCCACAGAGAAATGACTGCTGAACTTGCCTAAGGGTGAGACTGTCCTTCAGAGTTCCTACTTCATGAAAGATTCTGCTAGATATTCTGCAGGACACAGAAAAAAAGTAACTGACAAACTGCCAATATAGGCGAGACTGTCTTTGAAATTTCCTGTTTCATGGAAAAGTCTGCTGGAAATTATGGGCCTGTAGGCTGAAGATGGATGCTCTAATGATACAAAAGAACTTTGGGTGACTGTCCAGGCAGGAAGATGTCTCTGACAATTTTAGAGTTTTGCAAGTTGCTTACAATGTACTTCCTGTTTACTTAGGTAATATTATAGCCTTCCGGAGTCTTTGATGGAGTTGAAGAATAGATAGTTATAATTGTAGTTTTCCTTAGTTATGATAAAAGATAAAGTAGATATAAATATTGTAACTCTAATACTTGTTTGATACCTGGTTTGTTATATGTAATTTTACTATGATAAAGTTAAAATCCTTCTTTTTATTTAGACAGAAAAGAGGAGGTGATGTGGGATTTCCCTCTGTATGCTGTGAATACCTCTTGTTAATAAAAAAATATCGTCCTGGGTCTGTGCAGGGCAGAATACTGATGGGTGGGGAAAACTAAACTGAATGCTGGTGTTGAGAGACACCATGGAGCTGTCAGACAAGAAAGACACAAGCCACCAGCTGGAACTTGCCAGTCGGGGCAGCTGGGAACCAACAAGCATTTTCTACAACAATTCACATGGACTAAATCAGGAAAATCACCCCAAACATAGCAGTGATGATTTCTTTCTCCTTGTTCTAATATGGCCTCTTCTATTTCAATTGCAAATGCCAAGTTTTAGTATATAGGTATAAAGAAGGCCTTATAGTTCATTTTTTTTCCGGCTTGATGCAAAACTAGACATACCTAGGAAGAGAGAATCTCAAACAGGGTCTGTAGACCTATTTGTAGAGTATTTCTTGATGACTGATGGATAGGAGAGGGCCCAACCTCATGCTGTCTATTTAACAAACTGAAATTCTATTTTCACAGGGATGGTGGCATTGGACTAGAAGTCTGAAAAACCACCCACTCTCCCAAATCAGTCACCCCAACTATATAAATGTATGCCATTTTCTCCTGGAGAAGGCTATTACACTGTAACGAGAAAACAAGAACTTCAGCTGAAATTTTCTCCCAAATAATAAAATGAATAATCATGAAGTAGAAGAAAACCTGTAAATAAGTGAATCACTGATTACAGAGTCATGAGTTCAAAAAGTCAAACTACTAAAACTCAAATTATAGATAAGTCAAGAATAAACAGGTATTCCTCAGGAAAAAAAATAGAGGAAGGTAATATCATAGCTTAAAGTAAGTCCCATTATAAGAACTGTTCACAATATTAATGAGTAGCATTGAAGAAAACAACAAAGAGAATTGAAATATTAAACAAAGGTTAGAGAACAACTGGTTTGAATGAAAAACTGGCTGTCAGCACAGGGTTAATGGAACCTCAAAGAAGACAATACAATAGCAGAGCTCATATTTCAACTGTCATTCAACCAAGCTTTCCAACTATTTACATATGCTCACACATTACATGCTAATTAAAATCTGAAAGGGAAAATGTCCAAAAGTAAAAGAAAATGTGAATCTGCATTATTAATATGTACATTCGTAGAATCAAAAAAGACTTGATAAAACTAGTCTGAAAAAGATCAGATTTTAAACTTACATCAGTTAAACTATTAAAATGTCATCGTGGGTTGTCGAATGGGCCACTCCTCCCTGAGGAATTCTTGGAAGTTAATGGTTGCTGGGAAAGGGTAGTCATTCTCCTTCTCAGGGTAGCCACACACCAACTGCCCATGCACAGGTAAATGAGCCCTTACTCATGCAAACAACCTAATTAAACTCAGTCATACACACAGGAAAGGATTTGCTAGGAAGAGGAATAATGTCAGGTGAGTAAGGAGGGATGAGAGAAGGTAAGATTGAGGTTAAATTTACCAAAATTCATTACATGCAGGTGTAAAATTATCAAAGAATGTTTAAAACTACTAAAATTTAATATTAAAAAACACCCTCAGGACATACAGAATTAATCTCTTTCAAGAGCAAAAGAATTTGAATAGCATATTACTTTGAATCAACAATGCAAGACAAGACTTAAAGGACATTTATAATAAACTCGGGAAAAGGAAAGCATAAGTTAATAATTTTATATTCGGCTTTAATCTTATAAGTAGAAAGCCTGTGGAACTTTCATTTAAATATCCAATAACTCAAGGGTTCTCTGCCCACAGTCCTTTTCACAGATGAGTTCTAGCCGCTAAAAGGGACTGCAGAAACCTAGCCCACACACAATCTAATGGATAATGAGGACAAAGCAGCCCACCTCCACATCAAATGTGTGGGTTCTACATGGTCGCCTTTAAATAGTCATGGGTCATACATATTCTTCTCAAGTTTCAAGCAATTTCCAAAAAGTAAAAGTTAAATTTGCTACACACTGAGCCATGTTCTGAGCCCATGGGGGTGACTCAATCAGCAGATAATGAAAGCATTTGAGGTTCTGGACTCCTGGGCAGAGGATAAAAGTTGGGAAAAGAAATGACACCCCATTTCCTTTTTTCCACGTTACATTTTTCTCTCCCGATTTGTTTCTCTTTTTTTAATTATTACAACCCGAAATTGGGAGAACAGAGGTCTACCCTAATTGCTGATAGATCCTAACTAACCAGCAGCTTGGAGGCAATCACTGTACCAAAAGGGACACATGGACACCTTCAGACTAATAGCAGAGAGAAAGAAAACCACCAGGCGGGGGGGGGAAGGCAAGATTCAAACCCAATAAAAACCCAGCCCCCACCCCCAGTGAGTCAACAGTGCCCAGCTCTGAGACCTCTTCTCTACCCAGAATATCTACAGTGTTGAACAATAAACTTTACTTTCCCTTTGCCCTGAGCCATTTTCCTGCCTTTTAATTCTTTAACTGACAGAGAAAAAGAACCCATCTGTCAGCCAATATCACAACCTTCTTAGTGCTTAGAGAGAGAACATGTTGTGGGGTTGAATACTAAAGCTATTGCTGATGCGTACTGTGTAGATGGGCCTGGGACTCCTGAGTCTGCTTTAATGTGTCCAGACTGTTTGGTTGGCATTGATCCTAAGCAGCACAGCAGTGCAGCTATTTCCATGACATCTCCATTATGCTGGATTTTCTGAATAATTCAGAGATTATCTGAAATCTATGCAGGGATACCACTCTAAATCAAAGTAAGTAAATTTTCTAAATATCAACTTGGATGAATTACATTGTTTTAATGAGGTTTGTTTGCTTGTTTGTTTAAAAGCAGCTGCAACTTTTCTCCATAATTGCATCCAAACATGAAAACTCTTGGTAAGGCAATGGTCTCCTTTCTTCTACTTCTCCTCTTCCCTCCCTTGAGGCCACTTTTTGCCCACCATTGGCTTGCTTCTTACACATCCTTTTCTCTTCCTTCTCTCACAGCTGTTTACTGTCATGGTGAGTTACCAAATGTGTCAACACACGACATAACATAGCATCTAACCCAAAACATAGCATCTCACAGCACTCCTCCCACTCTCTGGCTCTCACATTCTTTCTGCATCCTCTTCTGTGGTATTTCATGAGTCTTCTTGATGGTGGAGGTAATATAAATATCCCAATTAGAGCCGAGCACTGAGTCCCTTCTCAGCACTTTGAGCAGTTATGCATCTCTCCACTGACTCTGTCCCATGCAAGAAACTTCTCTGATCAAGGCTGAGAGCAGCCCATGCTTGTGGGCATACGCATAAACAGTAAGAAGGCAATTTGACAACATGACAGTTCAGCAAAATAAAAAAATAGCAGATTCTAACCTAGGGCCCATGTTTACCAGGTATAGGCTTTTGACTAAGACTACAGTTCCAGGCATGAAATTCCCTCCTATGGAGTGGATCTCCAATCCAATCAGAACATTGTTGGTTATACCCACAGCTCCTGTGCCACTGTTACACCAGCAGACACATCTTCCTTAGCAGGACAGTAGTTTAGCAGGCAGCAGCCAGCGCTGGGTAAGACCCCTGGAGTCCTGTCTCACCCCCACAGTCTATACAGAACCATCTAGCACTATGAACACTGCCAGTAGGAAGTTTCCCCATCACTATATTCTCCAGCCAATACTGTGATGTCTTCAACAACAGAATTTACCATGTAGTTATATTGGCTAACCAAGGGCACTGGCGATAGCCTGTGCTGATTTGGAGAGCCCTACAACTTCCCTGAACAACTTGTAGAGATATTCCATGCCTTGTACTGCATTTTTTTCCTTAGTAATCAATTTCTTCTGTGAGCATAATAAGGACTTTGAAATACAAGTTCTGCACTTGAATACAAGAGTAATGTTTTCTGGTGTGCTTATGTTAAATATTCCGCAGCCTGAGAGCACAGATATACTTAATGTCCTACACTAGAGTTCAGCGAAAGGCTAGTGAACGCCAATGAGTTCTGGAGAGTCATCCAACCTAAGAATACAGAGAAGCATTTAAAGTGCTCCTGAGTATGGACTGCTTCCTTCGAACACCGTTTATCAAGACCCACCATGGATCAAAGACTGAACATTTATTATCTCCTATTATTCTCCTTCTTCTCCCGTCACCTCTCCGTCTGCCCACTCCACCTTCTCTCTCTTACTGTTTGCAGTGTTCTGTTCAGGGGCTTTGTTCAAAGTACTAGATATTACAACAAATGTATAATGACTCACACCCATAATCCAGCATGCAAGAGACAGGGGTTCAGGGTGTCACAAGTTTGAGGTCAACCTGGCCTACACTGTGATTTCCAGGCCAGCCTGGGTTACTTAGCAAAATTTGGTCTCCAAAAAAATTCAAAAGATAAATAAATAAATAAATAACACCCAATTCTTTTGACCTTCTCTAGATAGATACTTCACTACAAATGTTTCAAATTCTTATATTGCAATTATCAAACAATTGTAACAACTGAGAATTTTCCAAGTGTTGAGTTTGTCATTTGGTCTTAGATCTAACTGTTAAAATAACTCTCAATATGGCCTCATGCTTCTTCTTTGGACCTTGGTCCCCCCCAATTAGCTGCTTCTATTTATTTATCACATAAACCCCACGGATAGCACAGGATGTTAAAGATAAAAGGAGACATGAGACAGAACTAATAATAGAGACTGAAGCCAATTATTTTCATAAGAAGCTGTTACTATGGAATTACTACATTATTAATTACAACAGGGTGACACCAATTAAATTTTCATTGCAATTCCTGACACACTCTATGTTTGTGTAATATGTGCACTCATGACTGTTTTCTCATGTACCCTTCCTGTGAAAACACATGTCAATATGTAGCCAAACTCTGAAACGGCTCTCCAGACTTTCAAAGTGTTCAAAATGAAGTATTAACTCCAATGTATTTGTTGACAACGGCGGTGGAAATGCCAGATATTGTTGCATATCACATAAAACTTTTCCCTTATACTAACAAATAATCTACATTTAATTTTCAACTATATCCAAATAACAAATTTTACAGTTCAAATTTTAGAGGTCAACGATAAATACAACTATATATGTGTGCACACACATATAATTTTTAAGTGGAATAATCGATGAATCAATAAAGGAAGCAATTCGGTTTCACTCCCTTACTTAGCTATGCAATGACTGTAATTGTTCATCTTTATATTAGTTTATATCAGGGTTTACTCTCTAAAGGAATAAAACTGATAGATTGAGCATGTGTGTGAGTGTGTGTGTGTGA
Organism: Arvicola amphibius; assembly: GCF_903992535.2. Classification (NCBI taxonomy): domain Eukaryota; kingdom Metazoa; phylum Chordata; class Mammalia; order Rodentia; family Cricetidae; genus Arvicola; species Arvicola amphibius. Next base: position 125,728,214 of record NC_052052.2, on the reverse strand, counting down.
AAGAATGTTTGTGTATGTGTGTTTGTGATTTATTTGAGTGGTTTGCAGGTTGTGCTCTGCTAGTTCAATAGTGGTTGTCTCCTGACAGAGAGGTCAAGAATCCAGTAGTTGTTTGGTCCACAAGACATGATGTCTCCACAGTCCCTCTCTGGTGCTGGAGTCCCGAGGACTCCTAGGGAGTTTCTGGTCTTCAATCTGTGTTGGAAATCTGAAGAAGGTGGTTCTAATGCCAATGGGGAACAGATGACCCTACCAGTGAGAGGGTATGCAAGCAGGTCAAAAGCAAAATTCTCCTTCTTCCATGTCCTTTTATGTTGGCTACCATAAAGAGATGTGGCCCAGATTTAGGGTGGGCCTTTCCATCAAGAAAATCCCTCACAGGCTCACCGAGCTCCTTAGGTTTTAGTTAACTCCCAATATAGTCAAGTTGGCCACCAAGATCAAGCCATCCCAATCTCCCTTGTCAACTTGACTAGATTTTTAATAACCTAGGAGACATGCTTCTGTGTCTGTGGAGACATTTTGGTAAAGTTAAATTCAGGAAAGAGGACCCATTCTGAATGTGTGCAGCATCATTCCTGTGGTTAGGGTCCCAGGCTGAATAAAAGGGACAAGGGAGACAGCAAACTGAGCCAACAGTATTTATCTCTTGTTGTGGAATATTTGTTTGCACTGGGTGAAGATGTATTACGGTGACTGGTGTAATAAGAGCTAAATGGTCAATAACTAGGAAGGAGAGAACAGGCAAAAACTTCTGGGCAGAGAAGACTCTAGGAAGAAGAAAGGAGGGCGTCAGCAAGACATGGACAAAGTCAGACATACCGTCCAGAGGAGAGGTAACCAAGCCATTTGACAGAATGTAGATTAATAGAAGCAGGTTAATTTGAGTTCTGAGAGCTAGTTTGAAAAAAAAATAAATTAAGGCCAAGCTTTCAAAATTATTAACATCTCTGTGTCATTATTGAGGAGCAGGTCATTCCGCAAAGGAAAGTCTGACTACATTTGAGAAAGCTTGCTACAATGGCTCTCTGCTTCCTGACTGCAGACATAATGTGACCAATGTGACCAGCCACTTTACATTCCTCTCACCATGCCTTCTTGGTCATGATGGATTGATGGATTATATGAATATAGAAGCTGTGCACCAAAATAAAACCTTCCTCCATTAAGTCACTATTGCAGGTATTTGGCCACAGTAACAAAAAAAAACACACACACAACTAACTTAGTAACTAAAGGTCTGAGTGAGAAATGAGCTTCAGTCATTGGTGTCCATGTCCTCTCTCCCCATCCCTTCTTCTTGGAATTCATGTTCCTCCAAGCCACTCTCATAACTCAGACAGGATCAGTGTGCATACGTTAGACATGCATAGGATCACAATCACCAAACGTTACTTCATCAGTTTGTTCTCTCACATCTTGGGAAGTGATGAAGGATGCTGAAAAGAAATCCCACACTAGCTCAGAACCGAGAAAAATGGATGGCTATTTATTTAGGGGTAGACTCACAAATCAGAATCCTCTTCTGGAACAGAGAACAGAAACCAAATCCCACAGTTGGAAAAGAGGCTGGACACATGTTCTACATCAGCATAAATAGTATAAAAGACCATGCCCCAGTGGGCAGGTCACTACTGGCTGTAGGATTTCCTACAGCAGGGAGGAGCCTTCTGCTTGTTCATACCCTTCTCAATACTTAAAAGTGACAACTTTTGCTCTTACTGTGCTGGTAGATATGTAATGGCATTGCTCTGTGGCCTGAATTTTTGTTTCTCTGGTAGAAAATGTGACTTGATACAAGTGGCTCACCCTCTCGTCTTCTTCTTTCATCAAGCCTGTGCAAGTGCCTGAGCTTGTTCCCTTGTATTATCTTTTCTTTCAGATTTCTTTATTTGCTTAATTCAAACCCTTTGAAGATATTTGTATTGTGTCTTCTTTCATGCTGTGATCTGCTTTTTCAACCTCTTCCTAGAAACTAAACTATTTTCTCCTCAGCTTCTTTATTTCCCAGCTGCTGTTTTCTGCCAGGTTTCTTAGAGATTCAATCTATAGGCATGTAGCTAAGGAACTGATTGACAACTTGGGAGGAATTTGTATACCTAGCATGGGGCTCCTGCTCTGTAGACCTATCCTCACTAAGATCCAGATAGCTTACAGATCCTCTGTGGCCTGAACTCAGACTTTTGTTCTCACAAAGAGAAACAACCACATTCTGATTCATTTCCCACAGAAGGCTTTTAGGTGCAGGAAGTCACTGCCCCCAAACCTATGGCCATGAATCCATTTTTCCATAAGCATCACTGACACCCTCATCCAGGTTATTCTTCTGATCACTTTATTAATTAGAGTAATGGTCTGTGTCAGAATTAGCACCCGGGATCAAGCGTTGTTAAATCTAGAACAAGGGCCAGCAAGATAACTGAGAGGGTAAAGCCACCAGGCCTGACAGCATGAATTTGATCCCAAGACCCACATGATGGAAAGAAAGAAAGAACGCCAGTAAGTTTTCCTTAGACCTAAGTGCATGTGCAAGTATGTGCATGTGTGCAGAAAAGGCTGTGCTAATGTTCCATCCTGACAACTTCTCTTCACATATGGGAATAAGTCACACCAAGAGGTTAAAATAGATCCAAAATCTTTAATTCCTTATTATACACACAGCCTCCTACACCTCAAGCTTCACCTTGATCCTCCAGTGTCTCATCTTGCCATTCTCCTCTCATCCCAATGAGGGTTTGAAAGTCCCTCGGGAAAGTGTCTGGTCACTATCACAGAGTGACAGCCCTATTTTCCTATGCTTTAACATCCCAATTCTTGGAAAGATTATCTTCATGAATCCTGTGGTTGCTTCATCAAATTTGGAAACTATTTTCCTCACTGCTCTCCCTGTCTCTGAATGGATGGTAATAAGGATTTCTTCTCTGGCTCAGTCCAAGAGAATGTTTGTCTTCTTAGCTCGGGAATTCTGTCACAGCTAATTCATTCAGAGTAAGAATTGATGGCTTAGGGCTCAGCTCTGAAAATGGAGCCTCAACTCATTAAAAAGCAAACAGACACAGCAACACATTTATCTATATGTTCACCACTATGGAATAAATGTCCAGCAAGCAAGATATATATGCAGCAAGTGCCACATGAAAGCAGCTTTCTTTTATTTCTGAAGAAAACAATTTAGCCTGAAAATTCATTCTCTTCCCCATGAAAAGTTACCAATAGGGGATGTGAATCATAATTCTTCTTATGAAAGGATGGATACAGGGGGTAAGTCCACTAAGAGGAAAAGGGAATTCATAATAATATATCTGATATTATCTGTGAACTAAGCATTTCCTGTCTTTTCTCTCCTCCTTAGTGGAGGCACCATCATCCTCAGATAAGAAACCGGGGTCTAACATCAAAGCAATCTCTGGGCAGAATTCACACCAGGCCTGTGATGAGTCACTACCCCTAAATCTATGACATCATCAGAAAAGCACCTTTTCCTCCAGTATCTACTCCTTCACAACTCCTTTCTTTGCAGTTTTGTTTCCAGACAGGTTCTAATGTAGCCCTCGCTGACTTGAATGGTTGATCGGAGATCCTGCGTCTACCTCCCAGATGCTGGGATTATAGGTGTATACCTGCACATCTGGCCTGCCTTACTCTTTATTCCGGTCATTAAAAAGCAGTTCTTGGTCATCTGCTCTGAATATTGAACATATTAAACACAGGGAAAAGTGTGATAATTGAGAGAGATGAAGCGTTTATGTCAACAAGGCTTAGAAAAAACCAACTGTCTAGCGAAGAAATGCAACATTTAACGTCCTGATAAATGTTATTGGAGAAAATAAAACAGAAAAAGAAAGCTAATTGAGATAACAGGGTTTCTCTGTAGCTTTGGAGCCTGTCCTGGAACTAGCTCTTGTAGACCAGGCTGGCCTCGAGACAACAGCTTTTTTACTGTGTTTAAGATGGTGAAATGGACCCAACTAAAGAAAAACTTAACAGAAAAAAAACTTTCCTAGCAGAATGAATGCAAAGCGCGTGCAAAGGTCCTGGGTAGTGCGTCAGCTGCAGACGTCCAGTGCCTGGGCAGTGCGTCAGCTGCAGACGTCCAGTGCCTGGGCAGTGCGTCAGCTGCAGATGTCCAGTGCCTGGACAGTGCGTCAGCTGCAGATGTCCAGTGCCCAGGGCAGTGCATCAGCTGCAGATGTCCAGTGCCCAGGGCAGTGCATCAGCTGCAGACGTCCAGTCCAGTTCCTTTGCATTTTCTTTTTTTAAAAAAAGCCTGAGACTATCACTCATACCTGAGGTCATACATTATAGTTTACTGAGATACAAAAAAAATGGTTGAGGGCTGGGGAGATGGTGATGGCTCAGCTGTTAAAGGCTAGAAAATTCTACTGAATGTTAAGAGAATTTCCAAAGTTGAAACTCTTCCAAGAGGCAATCAAGCCAAGAAGAAAACTCAGCCACAGGCTGCTTCTCCCCGACTCATTTTGCCTTGTCTGGTGCTGCTGAAGACATTGCTAAGACACTCTTGATTCCCAGCACAGAAAATCCCCAGTGCACCACTGTGCCATGCTCCGACGCTTTGTGAGTTGAATTCTAGGAACTGAGACTGCATTTCCCCCAGCAACAACGATCTAATTGTACATTAGACCCCTAGGCTAGTCTACAGAGCATGCCTCCCTTCTAAAATGCTACTAATCAGCTATAAATTAGTGATGAATCACAGATTCTTGTTACACAACACGGGACTAAGCGGGAGAAAACACTGAGTTAAAGGTGATTTATCTTGAAGGGCATTGTATAGAGAAAGCCAAACACAAGAATGATGACACAGAAGGGACATTTTCAAGTGGTTTTCCTGGAAAATCTTGACAATTGTGGTAGAGAATGGAGTAAGTGGATTGTTTCTCTCTCCTTCATGAACTGGCTTTCTTGTTTCTTGTGTTGTTGCTGTCCTGATCTTTTTCTGTTCTGTAATCACTTGTGATTTAAAATGGTTGACCTAAAGTTCTGCCTAAGTTTTGATAGCCTTAGGAGCTCATGCCGGGTGCAGGAAGAGTGGATGTGAGAGATGTAGAGAGAGCTATATCAGTCATCTGCAATGGGTGTGCATCAAAATTGTTCGGACTGTGGAAACCCACTGCTGAGCCTCCTGCTCAGCACTCTGATCTGTAGGCCTGGGATAAAGGTGAGACCACATTTCTAGCCAATTCCCAGGTGATGCTGATACTGTCAACACCAGGACGATGCTGGGAAAACTGTTACAAATACAAAGAGGTAAAACCAGAAAATCCTGCCACAGGCTGGACTGCTGATGGCCCTGCCAGGCTGGATACTGTCTTGATGTTCAGGGAAGGATGTGACCAGATACTGATTGCACCGTGGGTGATTGGAAAGAACCCACCTATCTGTGTTCCGAGGTGTCTGGAGGCAGTAGTGAGATTTGTAGATTTTTCCATATTAATAGTCTTTCTTCTTCTGTTCCAAAAATTAATTTCAGGATTGTCTGATGACAGGTGAGAAGTTGACCTTCTAGTTCACAATCATGCCACCTCATACACTACTCAACTGTCTATATTCAGTGCCTACAAATTAAAAAGCACTGGCAGGGCTTAGAGAGAGTCCTCAGTGGTTAGGAACATTGACTGCTCTTCCAGAGGACCCAGGTTCAATTCTCAGCCCCCACAGACAACTCACAACTGTCTGTAACTTCAGTTTCAGAAGCTCCAACACCCAAAGATAGATATAAATGCAGCCAAAACACCAATGCACATGAAATAAAAATAAATTAATTTTTTAAAAGGAACAGGGGAAGCCAGTTTGGTAGCTGCTCTAGTTGCCCTCTGTTGCTGTAATAAACTGCTCTGACCAAAAGCTCCTTGAGGAAAGGGTTTCTCTGGCTCATGCTTTCAGGTCACAATTCATCATTGAGGAAAGTCAGGGTAAGAACTGATGCTAAAATCCATGAGGAATGTTGCCTACCAGCTCACTCTTTGTCTCTTGCTCACCTAGCCTTCTAATAAAGTCCAGACCAAACTGGAGGAGCTGAGGAGAGTGTGTTCTGTTCACAGAGGGCTGGTTCCTTCCACGTCCATCATCAACCAAAACAATCAGAGACATAAATGTCAATGAATCTGATCTCAGGGATCCCCCAGTGAAGAGTCCCTTAGAAGGTAAAGACCCACTCTGGACATACTAAGTACCACCCTCTAGACTGAGGTCATGGACTTAATGAAAAGGAAGGAAATAAGCTAAACACCAGTCTTCTCTGCTTCCTGACTGCAGATGCAATACGAGCAGCTTCCTCAAGCATCTGCTGCCTTCCATTCTCTGCAGCAATGGACTGTGCCATCAAACTGTAAGATGAAATAAACCCTCCTTAAGTTAATTTTGTTAGGGATTTTGTCAAAACAAGAATAGCAGCAAATACAATGGATGAGGGAAAACAATTAAATTGACTAGGTATCTCGGGAGATATAAATATTTTTTAGTGTAGAAGCTCCATCTTAGGACAATTCACTGTGCCCTAGAAAATGTGAGTACACTGAGAAAGGGGCTATCTCATTGCAGGGCTCAAGAAAGAACCCAGAAAGGGACAATGATTAGAAAAGATGTTGTAGAAGGCTGCTTGTTCATTTGTTCCTTGTTCCAAGCTACCCAGACTTGTTTGTTACCGGGTGCTCAACTCCATAGTAACCACACAGAAACTGTATTAATTAAATAACTAGTTGGCCCATTAGCTCTAGCTTCTTATTAGCTAACTCTTACATACTAATTTAACCCATTTCTATTATTAATTCATGTATCGTCATGAGGCTGTGGCTTACCATGTAAAGTTCCAGTGTCTGTCCTCCAGCAGGGCTTCATGGTTTCTCTCTGACTCTCTTCTTTTTCCTAGCATTCAGTTTAGTTTTCCCCGCCTAGCTCTACTCTGTCCTATCACACAGACCAAGACAGCTTCTTTATTCATTAACCAATATAAACAATACATAGACAGAAGGACCTCCGACATAATTTCCCCTTTTCTGCTTAAATAAAAAGGAAGGCTTTAACTTTAACATAGTAAAATTACATATAACAAAACAAGTATCAAGTAAAAATTATAGTTACAATATTTACATCTACTTCCTCTTGTATCATAACTAAGGTAAACTGTAATTGTAACTATCTATACTTCAATTCCATCAAAGACTCCAGAAGGATATAATATTACCTAAGTAAACAGGAAGTACACTGTAAGCAACTTGCAAAACTCTAGAATTGACAGAGACATCTCACTGCCTGACAGTCACCCAAAGTTCTTCTGAATTGTTGGTGCATCCATCTTCAGCCTACAGGCCCATGGTATCCAGCAAACTTTTCCATGAAGCAGGAAATTTCAAAAATAGTTCCACCTATATTAACAGTTTATCCGTAACATTTTTCTGTGTGCTGCAGAATGTCTTGCAGACTCTTTTTATGAAACAGGAACCCCAAAGGATTGTCTCACCTTTAGGCAAGTTCAGCAGTCATTTCTCTGTGGTCCTGCATGTCCAGTTCATACAGCATAACATCAAGCAGTCCAGGCAAGAGCAATTTCTTGCCCAAATGTCTAACCAACTCCATATGGAGCCTCTTAGATGCCAATCATCCTCTTGAAGTAATTGGTGATGCCAGGAACAGATGTGTCTTAATGTCATGAAAAGTCTTAAGCTCTTAAAACATTTTAAATGTCAAATTCTGAATGTCTATGAAAGATTTGAAGAATACCTATCTAACTGAAATATATCTCTATATATCCAGAAAACCTAATTAACATGACTACAAGCTTGACTATTACATACATTCCATTTTTAAATGAGCTGCACAAATGCAATACCTTGATCAAGATCAGAAATGCACATATAACAAAATTAACCTTCAATTTGTATCAATAAACCAAGATCCATACCAATGCAAATTATTCATATTATTTTCATTTAAATGTAAATAAACATTTATAAACACTCATTTAGGGAATTTGGGTATTGTTATCTCCAAACTACTTCCTGCCTTTTGTTGGGCAAAGTAATTTTTGGGGCTATTCATGGCAACCTTTCGTGGGGTCTTGGTTCATCAAACCACATTAGTCTAGAAAGATTCCACAGATTCTCATCTTCTGTGGAAACAAAAAAGAACCTCTTGGGGCTGGAGAGATGGCTCAGAGGTTAAGAGCACTGCCTGCTCTTCCAAAGGTCCTGAGTTCAATTCCCAGCAACCACATGGTGGCTCACAACCATCTGTAATGAGATCTGGTGCCCTTTTCTGACCTACAGACATACACACAGACAGAATATTGTATACATAATAAATAAATAAATATAAAAAAGAACCTCTTTTCCAAAGCAACATATCCTTAGACCCAAATTTTGAAGACAAGATAACTTTCAAGTATCTATGATAGTTACTTAGCTCCTTCACAGGCAAAAAAAAATTGAAGAAAACACAATGATATACATAATTCAGACTCTGTATATTCCATCTTTTGTGGCTTTTTTACTATTACTTTTTAATATTTATTTTATTTACTCCTTTAATTTATGACTGTCTGTACTCTGTCTCTTTAAAGACTTTGATTTTTAAAATCATTTATTTCTTTTTATAACTCTCTAAACTCTTTTTCTTCTCTCTCTCAAGCCTACATATATTTAGACAACACTGTGACCCATTTAGAGGTCTCTTTCATCTGAATTTGTCTTTATTGTGTATCGGTAATCTTTTTCTGATCAGGAGTACTGCTTAAAATGCTAAGCACTTCTTCAAAAACTAAGCGGTAGCATTGCTAGAACAAATACAGCCCTGCCTGCTTGCTCTGCCCAGTCCAACATGGCTGAAATCCATTCACTGCTTCAGACTGCCAGATGGGAGACATCCTCACCACCTCAACTCTGGTAACCATTTGGCCCATGCCAAGTAACTTGTGGCAGGCTGCCCACAAACCCCATTTAAATGTTCAGCCTCCTGAAAGAGCCAGAGTTTGTTCTGGCAGTATGGCCCAGAAAACCTCCATCTCAAAACCACGTGGCTTTTTTTCTGCTACCACTGAATCAGGAACATTTCTCTTAAAGGAGCCATGGCATTAAACCATCTTTAACTCTGTTCTTTTGTGTCTAGAATTCATTTCCAAGCCCTCTCAGGTTTTATGTGGATTTAGCTAGCACATGTTGGAGGGAAAATGTGAGTGCACTGAGAAAGTGGCTATCTCATTGCAAGCCTGAAGAAAGAAGCCAGAAGGGGACAGTGATTAAGAAAGAAGGAAAGAGTTGTGCTGCATAGTGTCACAAGGGACCTTCATGTTCATTTAAGGTCAAAGATAGAACCACAAAAGAAACAAAGATGACTGTATTGTAAAGCTAGGTAACTGGGCAATGGAAGGATCTTTGACAACATCATAGAAACTTTTAAGAAAAAATTCTGATAGTGATAGCATTCTGGTACTTTACAGTAGGATGAGAACTATAACAAACCCCCAGTTCTCCTCAACAACATCACCAAGCTGCACTTCTTTTTGGCTCAGGGCAGTCCCTTGGCTCAGAAGATTTAATGCTCTTACTCTGATCCTCATTTCTATAACTGAAGATGAACATATTTAACTGAAGCACTGTTGCAAAGCAGAACATAACTTAACTATGTATAATGCTTAGTTCTGCTGCTATGATAAAATGCTATGGCCAGAAGAAACCTGGGAAAGAAAGGATTTATTTCACCTTACATATTGTAGCACATCATACCCACAACTCAGGGCAGGAAGTCAAGGCAGAAACCCGGAGGCAGAAACTGAAGTAGGGGCCACAGAGGTGTGCTGCTTACTCGTTTGTCCCATGACTGGCTCACCCTGCTATCTTATTTAACCCAGGACCGTTTTGCCTAAAGGTGGCCCTACTCATAAGCTAGTGCCTTCCATATCAATCATCAATCAAGAAAATGTACCACAGGCTGGCCCATAGGCCAATTTAATGGGGTCATTTTCTCAGTTGAGGTTCCTCTCCCCAAACAATTGTGTCAAGTTGACATAAAACTAGCCAACACAAATGCCTTGATTTTTCTTTCTATTATGCTTTATTTGGCTTTAAATGATACTCATTGCTATCACTGCATAAATTGCATGGTTCACACTCAGTTTGCCCTCTAGTCCCAAACGTAATCTCCAGAGCTTAACAGTCATCACTGACGTAGACCTACAGAAGGGTTCTTTTCAATCTGATGAAAGTTGGAAAAAATATGTGGAAGACCAGATATCCTTATTATTCTTCAGAATATTCTAGAGCACTTCTTCAAGCAGGTCAGGCATCTGCAATTGTCAGACTTTAAAATAATGGACAACAGCTCCAAGAAAGAAAAGGGAAGTGGCTTTGCACTTACTTTAAAAAAATTCTACTGAATGCAGTTTGTTTAAATCTTATGAGAATTGAACACTGTGTATTAAAACATCTATTGGTAGCTTAGTAAGCTGAGATGTGAGAGGCTGCCCATTCATATTTTAAAGGCAGCTTCACTCTGTGAATGAATTTTCTTCTAAAGGTTTAAACAGAAATAATTTGGGACTTCAGTGATAGTGCAGAATTTAAGGACTCCTATTACAATTAGAGAAGACCCAAGTTGAGTTCCCAGCACCCACATCAGGTATCCCACAACCACACACATGCACGTGCATGCACACATTCACACAAATGACAAAAAAACCTTCAAGCAAATAATTCTCCTGATGCTATTTAATTCACAAGAAGATTTAGAAGAGGAGGGGGCATGAATACTTGGCAACACCAGAAGAGAGAGGTAAGTTAAATACCACTGCCCATGCCATTTTAAATAAAAATAAAGCATCACAATAGGAAAGACATAAAGAAAGATGAATTAATTTGTAAAACTGTTGTTTATAGCCAACTTCAAAAACTTCCTATCATCTGTCAAGATCATGTGGGATTTGGCAGCCAGCAAGGATGGCACAGGCCTTGCTCCTCAGTCAGGACTAACCTAAGGACCAAGAGTTGCCCACGGATAAGCTGGAGATAGTTTGTCTTCTCAGCAGATTTTATTACCTGTAATACATCACTTTAATGAGACGCATTTCACATATGCACTTCCCTGGAGAAACACTGGGAAAAACAGATGCATTACTATGGTTTGTCACAGCCAGCTCACACGGTATTTATAGCAAACAGTGTTTTAAATGTCCTAGAACGGACATTGGTACGCTCAGAACTTTACGAAGAACTTAACACAAGTATGAGTCTCTAACCCCTCAAAGAGGGGTGCTGCTCTAGTTACAGTTCCTATTGCCATGACGAACCCTCATGACCAAATGCAGCTTCAGGAGGAAACCTTCGGCTTTCACAGTTCATCATCAAAGGAAGTCAGGACAGGAACTCAAACAGAGTAGGAACCTGGAGGCAGGAGTTGATGCAGAGGTCATGGAGGATGCTGCTTGGTAGCTTGCTCCCCATGGATTGCTCAGCCTGATTTTTTTTTAATTATGTTTGCTTGCTTGCTTGCTTGCTTGCTTGCTTGCTTGCTTGCTTGCTTGCTTGCTTGCTTGCTTGCTTGCTGGCTGGCTTGTTCTTCCAGACAGGGTTTCTCTATAGCTTTGCAACCTGTCCTGGAACTAGCTCTTGTAGACCAGTCAGTCCGTTTTCTTAAAGAACCCAGGACCATCAGCCCAGGGATGGCACACACAGTGGACTGGACCTTCCTACACCAATCACTAGTTAAGAAAACGCCCTACGACTAGATCTCATGGAGGCGTTTTTCTCAGTTGAGGTTCCGTCCTCTCAGATGACTTTGGCTTATATCAAGTTGACTAAAAATGATCCAGTACAGAAGTATATATCACCCCCAAACTGATAAACTGAACCTCCAAGAAGCTAAGTAAGTTCCACAAAGCCAAAGAGCTGGGAAGCCAGTTGTGGAGGCTCAAAGGTGAGAATCGGGGGCTGGAGAGATGGCTCAGAGGTTAAGAGCACTGACTGCTCTTCCAGAGGTCCTGAGTTCAATTCCCAGCAACCACATGGTGGCTCATAGCCATCTATAATGAGATCTGGTGCCCTCTTCTGGCATGCAAGCATACATGGAAGGAATGTTATATACATAATAAATAAATAAATCTTTTTTAAAAAAAAGGTGAGAATCGTGTTAGATGGGTGACACTTATCCACCCTCAGATATCCCCAGTACATGAGTAAACAGGCAAGAATGGTGCACATGCTTGCAATTCACAGGGCCGGGGGGGGGGGGGGGGGGGGGAGGCAGGAGGATACGCAGGACTTTCTTAATAGCTAGCCTAGCTTGACAAAATGTGTTGTTTTTTTTTTTTTTTTTTTTTATTCAATTCAGTAGCTTCTCCTTAAGCAACTGCTTCCTAGTCGGCAACTGCAGCTCCGCAGCTACCAGCTGCAGCCAGGTGGCAATTCTGTTCCCTCAGGCACTGGCTCTATCACAGACGCCAAAGGGCACTTTATCTCGATCTCTGTGCCTCTATAGAACTCAGGATTCAAAGGTTGAGGTAAAATTCTGCTCGCTCAGAGAGGCTGAAGAGCGGGTAGCAAAACTTCTTTCCTAGCTCACGTCGCCCCCAAAACAGGGCCTCCTTCTTCTCGGCCCCCACTTAATAACCCTAGCTACACTCAGTTCCCCCTTACCGCTATTCCACAACAAAAACGTGCTTGAATATACAGGCTCTTCACAGGCTCATGACCAAGACCTTCAGCAATCCATCTTCACAGATGCTTGGCTATTGAGATTGTTTTCCCCATCTCTTCCACCTCCTAATCCATTTACCTCCCTCTACCTTTTGGGTTTCGTTTCTTTCCATCAGTAGCCATGGTAACGACCACTTGATGAAACCTAAGCCAGGCATTTCAAAAGCATCTTGAAGCCCAGGGCTCTTGGCAGCATTTTTCGTGGGGCAAGACTGTGACCACGCAAACAAAGTAGCATTCTTCCTCTTCGTTCTCATTTAGTTCCCACCTGCTTATTGGCAGCCACGACCATTTGTGAAGCTTGGAGATGATTGTCTGGTACATTTATATTCATAAACTGGCAGATCAGTCTCTCGGTATTTCGGAGCACGCCTGCACTGGAAACTGTTGGATTAGTCTCCTCGTGCCCTATTAACCCTTACCTAAGCACTAAGCTTTCGCCATACACGCTTCGCTGTAAGATTTTTCTGGTCAATGTCTATCTTAAGCAAACCGGATTCTTTGGACCATAATGCTCCCTCTGGCTTCCAATCTACACTAAAGATTCAGTGAATTTCATCACCATGGGATGCTTCGAATTTCCCTGCTGGACTGTGAATACCAACAGATGTGAGGGTTGTCATCCTATGGCAGGCTTCATTCCATGTTTCCTACGTAAACACAGTCCTGATTAGATTCATGAATTTCTGAGCTCACCCAGATTGAATACCTAATTATTTGGTGCATGATTTCAAACCAAAGGAGAGTGTGAGACAATGAGCATCCGTCTGGAACACTTTTCTCCACAGAGAGTGTGCAGAGACCAATATGTCGAGGGCAGGTCACATGCCTTTGAGGGTGTGGCTATAAACAGCACAGACTTCCTTTTAGCTTAGTCACATTTTCAGTGACCTCATTTGTTAGCAATGGCCCCTATTTAAAGTGACCAAATTTATGCTACTCTCTCTCCACAAATGCTAATGACTTTGTAATGGGTTCAAATCTATCAACATACTTCACAGGCTCAGAATGGAAAAGCATGCTTGCCTTGTAGCTCCTTGACATTTTTTTTAAGGTTTTTAAAGCTTTTTGTGTGTGTGTGGAGGTGCTAAGGATCATCCCCAGGGCTTTGAGCATAATAGACAGGTATTCGACCACTGAGCTACGCCTCTAGCCCTAACCTCAGTTTTAACAAACTTTTGATAGTGGTGTTTTGTTGGAGACAAGGTCTTATGGGGCATCACAGACTGGCCTCAATCTCACAGTTCTCTTCCCTCAGCCTCGCAGGTGCTGGGATTACTCCTCCCATGAGCCACTACACGTGATTTTACAGATGGTAATTTGTGAGCGCCTGTCAAGGTACAATTTTTGAAGTTTTCACCTAGTATCTCACTCATTCTTCAACCTTAATTTATGAGTAGAAGTTAAATCTCAGAGAGATTGACTGGTTCCGTTGTGGTCACATAACTATGCAACAAGGCAGGAATGGGACCAAATCCTGTGACTCTTACTTGGGGGTGTGTCAGTTACCCACAAGTTCAGTCACCTGTAAGTTGTATAAGCATCAATGCTATTTGACATGGGCACTCCTAACCACCAAATTTCTTAGCTCTGCGCAAAACTTCTATTGAGTCTTGGTGCCTTGCCCCTCCTTTTTCATTACCCATAATCACATTGAATTTAAATGCCTCCTTCCCTCAGTCATTTCTCCATTTGCCCAGACTCACTCTCAGTTCCTGTAAACCTGTTTCTGGAATCGACCAATCCTGTATAGACCTTGAGCCAAACGGACAGCAGCTAGCATGCAATGCCAAGAATGCATGTACTCACAAAGTATGCTAATTGACCAAGTTTACATAATATTATCCCTAGGTTAACCTTGCATAGATCTCATCTGCATTCCCTAGCACACTATTCAAGCGCTATTCTAGGTCTTTTCTTCTGAAGCTCCCAAAACAGCCCCTCGGGTTTATCTAGAAAATGAATCCACCTTCTGATGTGCTCAGGACACTGAAGTCCTTTGTTATAAATGTACCACTTTCTCCTCTTCCATCCCAGCCATTGCTCAAAGGAGCATGGGTATTCAAAAGAGATCAGAAACTTCAAACATTGAGACACTAACATTCTCTTGTGGTGGGGAGAAGCAGTGCTTACAAGAGCATAGAATGACTTCTTCAGTAGTCAAGTTACCCATGCTCCTGTAGGCAGCCCTTTACCATGATCCTATGAGCAACTCTCACCCATGTTCTTTTAAGGAACCCTTCATCCTCACTCCTGTAGGTAAATCAAATGAAACTCACTGGTCTGACAAGTTGAATACTAGTTCAACTTGTTTTTAGCCTGTCATTGCCTGTAACATATAGGGTACTTAGGTATAGGTGCCCCAGGATCAGTTAATCAACACGTGTACATATTGAATATGCAATTTTGTTATTTGAAAGGTAAAGAGATCAATATCGCTTCCCTCTAACAAAACTATGCCTTCTGTTCTTTTCACTTACTGAAATTCCTTCAGAAACACAAAATGCCTTGGATCATCAGGCTCCTGTCTGCTCGTCTAACTGCAGCATTAGCACCACCTCCCGAGAAACTTGATACTCTAGTGGGCTTCCTAGATCAAGTCCCAGGGTCTACCCAAGCTGTTGAATAGCTGTGATAGTTTCACTTCAAAGTACACCTTTGAGGCTGTGCTGAGTTATAATGGTATAAACTTCTCTGTCTTCTTTATTATTTGGACTGTCAGACTCTTCATACACCTTGATGTAACCTACCTCACTCTTCTGTGTTTATTTATGTCCACAGTTGCTATGGTTTGGATGTTGAACTTCCTGCAGGATCCACGTGAAAGGCATGGCCCTCAGAGTGCTCTATTGAGAGGTGGTCGGTCTTTAGGGGGTCTTTAGGTCTTTGGGAGTATGCCCCTGAAAGGATTGCCACAGGACCCTCCTTACTCCCCCTAACAGTTCTCTGCTCCACCACAATAAGCTGCTTTCAGCAAGTCTAAGGGAGGGGGATTAACCAGTCATGTATGGAACCGCCAAAACTGTAAGACAAACAAAACCTTTTCTCTTTGTAAGTTATTTCAAGTGTTTTGTTATAGTACAGGGAAACTGACTAATGAAACATTCATCTGCCTGATGTCCTGGATACTAAAATAATAGAAGACATGCCATTGTGACTGTTTACTTTTGTTTCTGCACACAACGTAAATGCATAACTCTGAGTTAAATTGTTGACTAGATAAATAAATCTGTTTCTTCAGGTCATTTCTTATTTGACACCCACCCATTAGATGATCAAGGAATGGGTATCCCTTGCTGAGGCTCTCTGTCTTATCTACCAAATTATTAATGTCACAAATTCAATAAAGTTTAACAACATAATGCCCTCTGACTCAAATATATCTTAAATATGAATTGTAATACTGGTAACCAAGTTGAAAGCAAAAAGTAAACAACAAAAAATCCTCCAGTTTAGTAGATTCAAAATTAAGACCTAAAACTACAACTTACACTGTAAAGTTCTTGTTATGGTGATTGATTTATGTGCCTATAACAAAGATTTCAAAAATAGTCAGCCCTCTGTGTGGCACCAAGTTCAACATCATGAGATTAAACTGTGAACTTCAACTGTGAACAGAAAACATGTTTAGAAAGTCACATCTATATTAAACATATATGACTTTTTCTTGTGATTCTTCCCTAAACAATATAATATAAAAGCTATTTGCATAGAATGTACATACATTAGCTATTATAAGTAATATATATATATATATATATATATAATAGTGTGTGTGTGATATGTAAAGTACGCACAAGGATGTATGTAGGTTTAAGCAAAGGACAGCATTTTATAAAAAGAACTTGGGCATCTAGGGATCTCAGTGTCCATGGGTTGCCTAGAACCAAGTCCTTCTGATACCACTGGGAGATTATATATGAATAAATCTGGTATGAATGATTAATTTTACAATGAGAATTGTTGTTTAATTTCCCTTCATTTATTATTAAAGCCAGTTCTTTTCAAGAAAATCTAACCTAGGGGCTGAAGAGATGACTCATCAGTTAAATGCTCTCCTGCTCTTTCAGACGACCTGAGTTTAGTTCCCAGAACCCACATCAGGCACTTCACAATCATCTCCAAGGAATCCAGCTCCCGCTCTGGCCTCCATGGATACCTGTACTCATGTGAACATGTCCACACATAAAGAACTTAAATTAGGCTCCAAAGCCACAGAGAAACCCTGTCTCGAAAAACCAAAAAAAAAAAAAAAAAAAGAACTTAAATTAAATTATTCTTTCTAAAAATTTTCATCTCATTTATCCTTGTTTTTAGTTTGATGACACTTGAAATTTCACATCCTAAGCTCTTGGAACTTGAGCTTTTCTAGAGTTCTTCCAAAAGAAAGCCGTTTGTTTCAATACATTTTCAGGAAGCACTATATCTTATGCATCTTTGCACACACAGTGTATCCTGGACACCGTGTATCCTGAGGATTCAGAGTACATTTGGCATACTGCTTGATGCATCTTCATCCAGAAAGACTGGTATTTGAACTGATGTCTGAACTGCTTGGGTTTTATTTGGAAGGAAGAAAACATCCCTTTGGAGGCGAACGCCTAGGTTATGATTTTCTAACTCCTCTATTATTTCTTCATGGATATTACCATATTAATAAGATTTTAGTAAACCAGAAGAGCATCTCAGATCTTATCATCTATGCCACCAATCTCTCTCTTAACAAACCAGATATTAGCTATTGATCACATACTTAAAGAACACTAAGCTTCGATAAAGTTGCAAATAAGTATTACAAGGTTATATTAACCCTTACAAGCTGTTGTCCTAGGCATTCAGAAGTGACTGTCACTTATTCCTTTGCTTATTAGCTGTAAGTCACAGAGTCTCTCTCTTCACAGCTGTTCTCTTCTCCATTTGAACATCCTGCCAAGTATTAATTATCTTTTCTAAAAATTTTAAAAAGAATGTTTTCTCACTCAGAATCACACGCTCTTAAAAAAAAAAAGCATGGTATGCAGGCAAACATGTTGCCCTAGTGATACAAAACTGACATTGAAATTCTTCAACTATGCCCAAGCTCAGAAAGAGGACAAACAAGGCCAAGGATCTGTTCAAAAGGACGGCAACACGGCTTCCAGAGCCTTAATTGTCGCTAGTGTCAGGGGAAAACTCCAAAGGCCTGCTCCCAGCTCTCTCTGAGCACTTTGTGTACCTGCTAAAGAGTCCAAATGAAATCTGACAACTAAGCCCTTCGCCAGAGTGAAAAGGAGGCTAGTGTCCTCACACTGCACAAGGACGCTTGTTAGATCCCAGTTCAATCTGCACTAAGACACCATTCTCTTGAACTTGTAAACAAATGAAGTTGTTATAAATGGATTAAGTGTGCTGTGCTCCAAGAAAGAAAAATGAGGGTTTGGGCATGTAGGTAAATTTATTGTCAATTAACTCATAAAAACAGAAAAATAAAAAGGAAAGCAAAGTAAGATATTATTAAACATCGGTGAAGTTCCCAAGTAGGTGACCCTGTGAACTGCAGCAAGCTTATTTGTACATTATATCTGTATGAATATGATGTATGTATATGATACATTTATTTATATGAGTATGATACACAAATATCTGTATAAATATGATCTATGTGTATGATACAAAACAATACTATACCCAGAGACCTCAGAGACCTCAGAATCCACTTGATGAGAAAAGGTGTATGTGTTGGCTAGCTTTTGTCGACTTGACACAAACCTCGATTTACTCAGGAAGGAGGAGTCTTATTTGAGGAATTACCTTCAACAGATTAGCAGGTGACCATTTCTGTGAGGAATTTTGTTATTGCTAAAGCCTGCTGTGGGTGATTCTATCCATTATTAGGTGGCCCTGAGCTCTGCAAGAGGGATAGCTGAGCAAGCCAGAGAAAGCAAGCCAGTAAGAAGCATTTCTCCAAGGTCTTCGCTGCAGTTTCAGCCTCCCACTTTCTGCCTTGAGCTCCTACCCCAGTTTCACTTGATGACAGACTGTAACATCTAAGATGAAATAAATCATTTCTTCCCCAAGTTGCTTTTGGTCATGGTATTTATCACAGTAACAATAAACAAAACTAGGACAGATACAGTTACCAGAAGTGGGACATCTTAGATGAGATTGCCTCTTTCACGAATGTCAAGGTTTTCATCAAGTTCACAAAACTAACCAGCACAGCATATGTGTTATAAGACTGCACTGTTGTGTCTAGGCTTCTGCAAGACAAAAAGGCTGGAGAGCTAAGAAGTGACTCTGACATGGTCATGGGACACAAGATTAGCACCTAAGAACAGCTGGACCCAAAGACTATAGCCTCAATTTCAGTGTGTGGCATTTTTTACTTATAACTCTTTATAGAGGTGCTATCATCTTACTTGATGTCAAAATTTAGCACATGGATAAGAGCTTGCTGTATTAAAAAGAAATAAATGTGATCTAGAACCAGAGTCATGCATATATGCTCTGCAGAGTCTTGAGAAAGGTGCAAGAGTAAGTCAATGGGTCATGCATAGTAAATAAAAACTCAGAGACAGATATTGGGGTTCAACCCGAAGTCCAGAAAAGCAAAACAGTCAGCCATTGACTCTTACCTTGACCTCAGTCCAAAAATGGTGATCCTGCCTCCAAGAAACCTCAGAATGAGACTGTGTATGAGAGCTGTCTCCTCCCGTTTTATAATCTTCACTAGTTCTAGGATTAACGGCATGAAGCACTGCCTGGTTTCTATGGCAAATTAGTATGGTTTCTGGGATTAAAGGTGTGTGTCATTGCAGCCTGGTCTATAAGGCTGGCCAGTGTGGCTGTTTTATTTTTCTGATATTCAGGCAAGCTTTATTTATTAAAATACAAATGAAATGCCACTACATTTCCACTTTTTGCCTAAAATATAAAATAAGGCTATAACTAATATAATAAAAACTATATACAGTAATTACAGTAACTATATACCATATATAGGCAATAAATACATCAACAATGTCTATCTATTTACATTTGACAAATTCAGAGAAAATATTCCACATCTATCCTATCTAGGTAAGTCCAAAGTCTTGTAAATAATTTAATTTCTACCACAACTTAC
The DNA here is from genome assembly GCF_903992535.2 of Arvicola amphibius. Classification (NCBI taxonomy): domain Eukaryota; kingdom Metazoa; phylum Chordata; class Mammalia; order Rodentia; family Cricetidae; genus Arvicola; species Arvicola amphibius. The sequence goes on along the minus strand of NC_052052.2, from coordinate 125,708,405 downwards.
ATTACCATCCAAAACTATCTTTGGTCTTTTAACCTTACATACTTTAAATTTCTTTAGTGAATTTCTTTTCTGAGTCTCATAAACAAGAGAAACTATCACTATCTAGTCTTTGGCTAGCTCAGAGACTCAAGAAGAAAATAATATTAACTTCCTGCTTATTTATAAGCAGGAAGTGCAAGCAAGAGACTTCCAAAAGATGTAGTAAGGAAAAAACATCTGGCTGCCTGGACAGTAACCCAAAGTTCCTCTGTAATGCTGAAGCACCCATCTTCAGCCTACAGACCTAGCATTTCTGACAGACTTTTCTGTGAAGCAGGATATTCTGAAGGGCTGTCCCTCCTTGTCTTGACAATGTTTGGCAATCTCTTTCTTTTGTGTCCTGCTTGTCTAATGAGAATGTCATACTGTCACCAGTAAGGCAGGGGCATTTTCTTGTCCAGTGGCTTACTTTTGCCTCAAAGAAAGTAAGCTCCATGTGGAGTTTCTTCAATGTCCTCTATCTTCTCAGAAGTAAGTTGGTGCTGCGAGGAGCAGACATGTCTCACTGTCATAAAAGAGCTTATTTTATCATAACATATTAAATTCTGTAGATCTCTGAAGTGATTGAAGATGATCTATCTAAAATATATCTTTGTTTGAAATTGATAGCATACCTAATGTGACTACAAGTTCAATTATACTAGGTGACTACTTACTAACCTGCATTTCTTTATTATCCTAAACCATTGGTAATAACTATTTTCAAGGTCTAGAGATTTGCATTACATTGTTAAATGAGTTATATAGGTACAATACCTTGAACAAGAGTAGAAATGCATGTACAGTATGTTCTAATAAAATTAGCCTCAATATACTAAATTTGTATACAATATACAAAAGTCCAATCCAGTGTAAAACATTTAAAACTAGTAATTGCTTTTTAAAAGTAGATTCAATAATCTATCATTTTATCTTTATCATATCTATATCCTCCCTTTTTCTTTTCCTAGTAGATTCAATAATCTACCCTTTTATCTTATTATATCTATACCCTCCTTTTTTCATTTCAAGACTAGAACCTTGAATCTGATTTCCTTTGTTTAGTTTTTTTCTGACCATTACCAATAATAATTTGTAACTAACTTTCTAAACAATGACAAATATCCATAAACTATTGGATGACCAATTTTGTCAATGAATGGTATTGGTTCAATTTGAAACTTAAAGGTATCAAGTAACTCTCAAGTCAAACTTGAAGCCTTTCACAAGCATTAACTCAAAATCAATCACAGATTTAAACATTAAACATAAAATTATAAAGTTTAGGAGGAAAAGTATACAAGAAAAATCTTCATAACTTACAGTTGAGCAAAGAATTCTTAGACTTGATCTCAAATGCAAAGTTCATAGAGGGAAAATTAACTCAATGGACTTCATTAAATTTCTCTGTAGAGGATTCTTTTTAAAGAATGAAAAAAATCTAAATATGGTGGCCCATTCCTTTAATCTCAGTGAGGTAGAGGCAGGAGGATCAGTTCAAGGCCAAACTCTGCTACACAGCCAATTTGAAGCCAAAGGAAGGAAGGAAGGAAGGAAAGAAGGAAAAGAAAGAAGGAAGGAGGGAGGGAGAGAGGGAGGGAGGGAGGGAGGGAGGGAGGGAGGGAGGAAAGGAAGGAAGGAAGGAAGGAAGGAAGGAAGGAAGGAAGGAAGGAAGAAAGAAAGGAGAAAGGAAAAATAAGAGAAAAATAAAATCATAAAATCAAAAACCAGAGGTAACCAAAAAATATAAAGAACATATTTGTAAGTTATGTACTTGTTCTTGGACTCATTCTGAGTCCAGAAGACTCAGAAAATGTAAAATTAGAAATGAAAATAATACAAAAAATATCAAGAAGACTAATCAGATGGTAAATGAGCATAAGAGAAGATATTTAATTTGCTAGTTTTTAAAGAAACCCAAATTAAGACTACCAATAGATATATCTGCATTCTTCTCAGGATAGCCAAAGTAAAAAGTAGTGACAGTACCAAAAGCCATCCAAATGGTGATAAAAATCCATTGTTCATGCATCGTTGGTGAGAATATAAAAAGTTTTGGCCATCCTACATTATAGTACGGCAGGTTCCTATGAAACTAAACATGCAGCTTCCATGGCCTACCAATAGTATTCTTGAGCATTTATTCCAGAAAAAAAAATACTTTGCTTGCTATGGTTTTCAAATATATAGATTGCTGATAGACGTACACCTAAATGTACCTTTAATCAGCATCATAGCAATAATATATACATATATAACAGCAATAAGAATAATTTTCATTATAAGTAATAACAAAGCGAAGTATTTTTATAGTATTTCATAAAATTGTATTCTTATTCATTTCACTAGTGAGGTTTCAAATTAATTGAACCAGAGAGAAAAAAATTCAGCCTGGGCTTCATTTCCACATGTCTGGATAAAGAAGGGCATTTCTAGTCTTCAAAGGGTAGGCAACCTTGCTACAAGGGAACAGAGCCCGATCTCCATCCACCTGTTCTTTCATCCACACAACCAACACGTTATGTACCATGAAAGGGGCTCAAATGTGTGGCGAGGATGAATGGGGAGCAAACCCAAGCACCATCAAACTTGCTTCCTGGAGAAGACACATTGACTCCGTTGTCACGAAAACAGCTATGAACTTGCATTTCCAGCATGCTGAGAAGTGCAGTGGATACTGCAGCCCCGTGCCAGCATCCCATAGGGGGCGCTGCTCTAGAGGAGAAAGGGGGTGAAAGGGAAGAGGCTGAGAAATCCCCCCCCAGGGAGAGATGGTGAGCAGAGACGTGAATATTGATGGGGATTAAGTTCAGATACCACGGCGGCAGCCGAAAGCGCCCCTGAGATTGATGGGTGTGGGAGCCTCAGGAGAAGCTGAACAACTCGCTCAAATACTGAAAGGCTACTGTGCCCAGCACAGAGGTGAGGACACAGTAAGGTGCAGTCACACAGGTGAGCTGGGCTGCTCTAGACAAGGCATTCTATGCCATGGTCAAGGTCTAGGAGTTTTACAGGAACAAACGGAATTTAGTGATAGAAGTTGACAGTCGTTTATATTTCAAAACACCACTATGCTCACCATAAATATGCTTGTAACACCCAATTAAGAACTGTACATTGTACAGACAAGACATGCTGTACTTTGAGTTGGCATAGGAGAAGGTGGCCCAGTAAGAATGAGAAAATATGCAAGTACTTTTTAGAGCACATTTCTTGAAACCCGTATTGGATATGGAGCGTGGGTGACTTTTTCTGGGATTCTAATTCCTAGAAGTGACCAGATGGGGGCGCCCTTCACCAAACTAAGAAGCAGTGACCCTGTCAGTGGGTTGAGTCTGAAATCAAGAGTTCAAGGATAGTATGAATTGTATAAGTGTCATCCAAGTGGAGGTCTCAAACAGCACTAGGATCTGCACGGCAGGCATCCAGAGGTAAGGTGTTAGGTATGGAGGGGAGGCTACAACAGTTTTGTGTAGGTTCTAAAATAAGTCTCCTAAAGAAGACCAGCCTGGTCTACAAGAGCTAGCTCCAGGACAGGCTCTAAAGCTGCAGAGAAACCCTGTCTCGAAAAACCAAAAAAAAAAAAAAAAAAAAAAAAAAAAAAAAAAAAAAAAAAAAAAAAAAAAAATAAAATAAATAAAGTAAAATGATGTGTTCCCCTCGGTTTCTGAAAGGCATTACAGATGCAGTCGGGTGTTTATGGTCTCTAACCTTTTAGGAATCCTGCGCAAAAGGTTAAGCCTGAGAAGAATAATGGCGAACAAATATTTTGAAACTGTAAAGGGAGGTAGGCTGGAACCACGATATATGCCTATGAGTTTAATGTACGCAGGGTGGGGATGGGGGCTGCGGATGCCAAAACAGATAAGCAGCGGGCTGGTGCTTGAACTTTGTTGTTGTTGTTGTTATTAAGACACTAGGAAAGTCAAAACTCAACCCAATGAACTCTATGCATTCTGGCCCTTTTGTTTAATGAACTCTTGAGTGTAGGGTAAGGAAAACAATGGCTGAGCTCTAGATACTGGCTAGACTAGTGTTTAGGTCACACACCCAGTTCTCTGTGCTACAACTTTATAAAGGCAAGGGTGTACTGAAATGTGTTTAGAGAAAGAAGATGAAGAAGACAGTGACATCATTTATTCTAGGAGGGGATGCCAGTGCCCGTGGTGGTTAATTAATCTTGTCAAGCTTTTCCGATTTAGGATCACCATGGCAACTCTGAGCATGTCCGTGAGGAAGTTTCTAGTTGGGTTAATTGAAGTGGGAAGAACCACTCTAATTACGAGCAGCACTCGTATTCTCTGGGCTGGGACCCTCAGATTAAAAATATAAAAAGCACTACACACCTTCACGCCTCTCCCTCTGCTTCCTGCCTGAGGACGCAGTGTCATTCGCTGCCCTCCTTCTCCTGACCATGGCTTCCCCACCTGCTACCCTATCTTTCCGTGACATAATGATCCCCTTGAACTCAAAGTCTTCCCTGTGCTGTGTGTGGCTCTGGTCCGGTATTCTATCACATCGTGAAGGGAAGCGATTACAGCAGTACTTATCCTGAAGAAGCTTTGGAAGGAATGTGATCGCCTCTCTGAGGTTACCCTGCATCCTGTCCTCCCCCCAAGAAGTCAAAAGACAGTCTAATTCATTTGGCTTTAAAGATCAGGCCTGGGTCTAAAGCTACAGTGGGCCACGGTAGGGACCATTCATTAAAAGCTTGCGTTTTCCTTGAAGTGCCTCACAGGTGCTGAGCAGGCTGGCACTTCAGACTGGAGTGATTACCTGCTGGGAGATGTTGCCTGGGAGATTCTTAAGAATGGTAGCAGGCTAGATGAGATGCCTCCGGGTTCATCAAATTGGATTTTACTGCCATTAGTTGGAGGAAATAGGTCAAGTTTATATCTTTCAACATTCGAAGGTGTGTTCATTCTCTGCTTAGCCTCTTCTCCCCCCTGGCTGGTGTGTTCTCATCTGACAGAAAAGTGCTCTTGAATGTGTCTTAACACTCTATAGTTTTATAACTTCCCAGTTACAGAATCTACCCTAGCAACCAGCTCTAACTCTGGGCTTGACACCGAGAATTTGCTTTTCTCGTATTTAATTGTTTTTATTCGTACTTGTATAGTATATTATATGTGTGTGTGTGTGTACACATGCACCAAGCACAAGTGTGTATACAGATGTATACGTGTGTGCATGTGCAAGCCAGAAATTGACATCCAGTGTCTTCTGCAATCCATCCCACGCTATCTTCTGAGGCAAGGTATCTCACTGAACCCGTAGCTCACTGATTCATTCAGACTGACTGGCCAGAAAGTTTCAGGGATCTTCCTATGTCTACCATCCCAGCTCAGGGATTATTGCTGTACACTGCCACGTGCCTGTCGTGAGTGCTGGAGTTCTGAACTGGGTTTCTTACACTTCTATACAGGCCCTTCACCAGCTGAATCATCTCCCCAGCCCGTCATACTTGCTTTCCTAAAATGATGATCCAACTTCCAACCTTTCCCAAGAGGCTTTGAATTTCAACTCCTAAAGCTTGCCGAACGTTGATGTTTCTAACTTGAAAATAAATGCCAATGCTATCCTGCAGGGGGCAGTGTCCTCAATCACTTCCGAACGTCTTTTCTCTTCCCAGACTCAAAGCAGGACCCAGACAGCATCCAGGCCCTCCCTCTGCTTTTGGGATAAATATAAAAGGAAAAGCAACAGGGATGTCAAAGAACCAGCTATTTGAGGATGTCAGTCCCAAACTATGCCTTTTCTAATACTATCTGCTTCTGAGGAATCAGAGTGACCAGCATCTCCTCAGTCATTAGCATTTTCTAAGGGCATGAGCCATTGGGTTAGGCTCCAATCCATGATCCTGATCACACTCCAATCCTGATCACACAGGGAGTTCAGGCTAGCCAATGCTGTATTGTGAGACTCTATCTCAAAAAGCAAAACAGAAGATCCCCCAAACAGAGAAATCACACAAGGAAAGAATCTAATTGCATGGGTTACTAACCCCCTCCCGACATGTTATGCACAGCTACTTAGACATGTCATCACTGACTCCGGAAGCTCTATTAAACTGTTTGAATATGCCGTTTAACTTCAATTGCCCATGATTGGGAGCAGGCAGGGGGGACCCTCACAAAAATCTCATTTTAAACAACACGGTGGTTTTATTTCTGAAATAGGGCTACAAATCAGCAAAGGATCATTTGGCAGTAAGATTTGAGCAAGTTCTGACATCAGGGGCTTCAGGTTAAATGTTAGCTTCATGAGAATGTTGGAAATGGAATACTACACACGAAGGCTATTTCTAGACTTCTTTCATTTCTTTTCTATTACTAAAAACAATTCACTCATTTATCCAAACGAGCTCACTGAAATCCCGAGGTACAAGATCATTACTAATGAAAATGACTTCCACACATTTCACTCCTATAAAAACGCTACGTAAAGCTGTATAACCCATTTCAGCAATGATCTGAGAGGCAAACAGACTCTTTCCGCAATACTTATTCCTCTGCTTCTACTCTCTGGGCAAGCGTGAAATTGGCTATAAACAATAATTGACACTTTTGTTTACAGACACTGTCTTGTTTTCAAGCTGTGTTACTGTGCACAGGCATTGACAGCTTCTATTTAGGCCAATTCATGAATGAGCCACAAAAATTTAGACACACAATAAGTGACAAAAAAATATAGGAATTATAAATCTAACTTGTTTCCTATCACCACAATAAATAAAGTGACTTTAAGTGAGTAAACAACCAATGTGGCAGAGTAATTTCCTTAGCCAATTAGGTACCAACATAACCTACTTATTATTCAACTCCATTTGTACCAAAGATAAATGACTATGTCATCCCTCCATCGGCGAGCTGATTTCCTATCAAGGGTCACCAATAGTTAAAAGCTTTGCTCAAACAGACCACAGGTGTCAGACTATGGACCTGGATCTTAGCGGGGTGTGCTCCTCAGGAGCCAACCACAGGCAAGTACTTTGGTGGGTTTTAGGAAGACTGCTGTTACCACCCCAAGCCTTGGGGTGCAGCAAAAACCTTAGAGTCACTCGGGGAGGCTGTAGCTGTGGACCGGCACAGCACCACACACCACTGAACCAACCCATTAACAGACACTAGGACCCTGTACCGCATACAGATGGCATTCCAAGCTTAAGTTCCTCCACTTGGGAAGCTCCGGGATGTGTGCGTGCGTGCGTGCATGCGTGCGTGTGTAAAGATGGACAGGATGGAAGCACCTTGGCTAAGAACTGCCAGGCCCAATCTGCTCCCTGTTCCAGGTAATCCTCTCCTTTTTCCAGGTAACCCACTTCATGTTCCAAGTATCTCACTCCCTGTTTCAGATAACCCGCTACTCCCTGTTCCAGGGAACTCATTCCGTGTTCCAGGTAATCCTCTCCATGTTCCAGGTAACCCGTTTCATGTTTAGGTTAATTCACTTCCTGTTCCAGGTAATCCGTTCCCTGTTCTAGGGAAAGGGCAGGAGCTTTAACTTTGGGGACTCCTTAAAAGACTGATAAACCTCCGTTCACACCTGTCCGATCCACTGAGGCCTGTGCCATTTCATGGAAAGAACTGATAATGGGGAACTGATAACGGGTGCCCCTCTTTCCTCCCTCCATCTCTCTTTTTCCCCCTCTCCCCTTCCTTTCTTCTCCTCCCTCCCTCTTCTGCCCTCCCTTCCCCATTCCTTACTTCCTTCCTCCTTTGGCTCACTGCTAACTGTGGTGATTTGAATGAGAATGTTTCCATAGGCTTTAATATTTACATTCATAGTCTTCAGCTGATGAACTGTTTCAGAAGGATTAGGAGGCATAGCCTTGTTTTAACAGGTGAGGCCAATGATGGAGTTGGTTTAGCCTGTTCTCTCTCTCTCTCTCTCTCTCTCTCTCTCTCTCTCTCTCTCTCTCTCTCTCTCTCTCTCTCTCTCTCCTCCCCCCCCGCCCCCGTCCCTGCTTCCTGCTTCCTGCTCTCAGTATGTAACTGCTCCAGCACCATGCCTGCCTGTGTACTGCCATACTCCCTGCCATGAAGATAATGGGCTAACCCTCTGAAACCACAAGCAAGCCCTCATTTAAATGCTTTCCTTTATAAGAGTTGCTGTGGTCATGGTGTCTCTTCACAGCAACAGAACAATGACTAAGACACTAACATGGTGAAACAAATGGACAATGACTTACCCTTTCACTCTTAATCTGACCTAATCAACTACTGTGACACTTGGCAGCTTTCTAACTGACTCATGAGGTCCACAGAGGGCTTTGGAAATGTCGCAAAGAGGGACAGAGCAACTGGGCAGTGCTGGCTCTCCACGGTCCTGGCAAACATCCCTAATGGTTGCAACTGAAGCAGCCCTAGTGTCTAGGCATTCCATACACTGAGGTTTTTTTGTTTTGTTTTGTTTTGTTTATTTTTTATTTTTTTATTTTTCCTGAGACAGGGTTTCTCTGTAGCTTTGGCACCTGTCCTGGAACTAGCTCTTGTAGACCAGGCTGGCCTCAAACTCAGAGAGATCTGCCTGCCTCTGCCTCCTGAGTGCTAGGATTAAAGGCATGTGCCTCCACTTCCTGACTCATATACTGAAGTTGTAATAAATATTTCAACTGAAAAAAATAGATCATCCATGATCACCTTGGTGTCTGACACGTTGTAATGTAAGAGGTCAAAAATACTAGTAATTGTGACTATTTCAAGGTCAGAAACTGTTTTCTTTTTTATATTTATTTATTATTTATTATGTATACAATATTCTGTCTGTGTGTATGCCTGCTGGCCAGAAGAGGGCACCAGACCTCATTACAGATGGTTGGGAGCCACCATGTGGTTGCTGGGAATTGAACTCAGGACCTTTGGAAGAGCAGACAATGCTCTTAACCTCTGAGCCATCTCTCCAGCCCCTCAAGGTCAGAAACTGTAATAGCAATTCTTTTAATCTCCGTATTTTACATCAATGTGCAGTCTGGGGAAGCAAAGACCTTGGCATAGGTATGTAGGCTACCATTCATTGTGACAATGAGGGAAATCTTGAACCCATCAGGAAACAGTGAAGACTTTGTAGAAGGTAACTCCTATTCAGAGACTATAGAAAGCTCAGAAGCAAGACTTGTATGGGCTCACTGATTATAGAAAGCTCAGAAGCAAGACTTGTATGGGCTCACTGATTGATATATGAAAATTTTCAGCTTTCAACATCCCTAACAATGAGCTTTGTGATGCAAGTTGTGAGCACATCAGACTGGGAACTGTCAAATGCAGCCCACCTTTGTGCTGTAATCCCCACTGTGCACATCAAACATAAGAGAGACTGAGAAACGTACCCAGGGTCACAGTACAAAAGGTGGATTTCACAACAATTTGTTTTAAAAGCTCATGGTTTTGACAATACAGTTGTAGATATGAACTCACAGCAACTGAGATTGCATGCACAAGACCTGAACGAGAACAAACCAATCAAACTCTCAGCATGAAGTTCCACTGAAGAGATGATATTGGCAGTTGATGATGTCCAGGAAAGAGGAGGTCAGTCTTTAGACACTACCCATTTTTAGAAGGATTTTTCTTTGTGTCCCCAATGCATAACAAAACAACACAGAAACGTATTATTTATTATGAAAGCTCAGCCTATTGCTTAAGACTTGTCCTGTTAACTCTTACAACTTAAATTAACCCATTTGTATTAATCTACATTTTGCCTCATGCCTTTTTACCTTTCTTTCATCTTGCACCTCCTGTTTCCTCTCTGTGTCCCCTGACATCTCCTGTATGCCTATCTTCCTCCTCCTCTTCCTTTCCCTGGAAATGGCACCAATACTCTCCTCCTAGCTATTGGCTGCTCAGCTTTTTATTACACCAATCACAGCCATAATCCTCACATAGTGAACAAATATCCCACAACAGCCAACCTCCAATAAATAGTCTCACATCATATACATAAAGGCAACACTACATTGACTCAGCAGGCATCTGGAGGAAAAAGTGATCATGAAGAGAGGGATAAGGAATGGAAGGGGAAGAATAGGAAATGGATGGATTTGATCCAAACTCATGTTGTACTTGTATGAAGATTATAAAATAGTGTAAGCTCATATTTTAACACTGTATTAATTACACTTCTAGAACTATTATAAAACACCACAAATCAAGGCAGCTTACAGAAGGAAGCGTTTGTCTGACCTTGCAGTTCTGGAGGGGAAAGTGTCCATCATGAGGAGGAAGCAATAGCAGCAGTCATGGCAGCTAAAAGCTAGGAGTTCACATCTTCAAGGGCAAACATGAAGCAGGGAATAAAATAAAAGTAGGATGAGGTTTAAAACTTTCAGAGCTCCCTCCCTCCCTCCCACAGGGCTGCGCCTCCCTATGACCTCTCCAAACAGTGCCACTAACTGGAGACAGGGTGTTCAAATGACATTTCTCATTCAAACCACACACTCCTGCTCTATAATGGCTCATCCACTGATCACTCGGTTTGTACAGTGAGGTGAGGCCTGCTCTACTGTGTTTTCTTAGCATCAGGTCTCTTAGTGATGAACTTCTTCTTTCCAACTACCCACAAGGCAACCTTCGGAGTTGATCAAAGCAAACTAGCAAGCATTTACTCGGAAGCACTAAATGAAAATAAAACCAAACCTGAGGATCTAAAAAGTTTTCCAGCTAGTCACTGGTCCCATCCATACTTAGAACCCTTCTAACCTTCCCACCCAACAGTCTTCACAGTGGCCATTAAGAGCAACAGAAGTATTGCGAGATAATTGTAGGGGTAGCTGACTGGAATTCTCCCCTAATCCCTATGACGGCTTCAGGGGAGCCTTTGCCCTCTCCCTTGCTGACTTAGGTCTTCAGACTGCTGGCAAAACAAAAAGACACCAAAGCAGACCATGTAAGATTTAAAGTCATTAAAAGATTCTTTTTACTAATTCATGGGGTTAAAACCTAAAAATGCAGGGCCTGTGACTTCCCCTTGTTACCCAACTTAATACCCTGTGATATTTCCACACTTCCAGTCTCAGCTGCTAGGAGATGCTTACACTCAAGAAGAGAATGAGGTAAACCAGGTGCAGTGGCTCAGGCTTGCAATCCCAGTGCTACAAGAGCCTAGGCCAGGGGATTTCTGCAAGTCTGAAGTCAGTCTGGAACACAAGGTGAATTCAAGGTCAGCCTGGACTATGCAGCAAAACCCAGACTAAAACATATAAATAGACAAAAATTTACGAAGAAAGGAAGAAGAGGGAGGGGAAGAAGAGAGTAGTGGGGGAGGGGAAAGGAGGAGGAGGAATAAAGGAAGAAGCAGAGGAGAGGGGGAAGAAAGGAGGAGGGGGAGTTGCAGGGGGAAAGGAAACAAGACAGCTCAGTCCGCTCACCTTTTCTCACTGCCTGAGTCCATCTGCATCCACAGGAACACCTGAGCCAACACCTTGCATTTCTTCACCCTCATGAGTGCCTAGGATCTTACTAATCAGTGCCAGGCCGAGGTTATCCACTTCCCAGGAGGCAGAATTCTCCCACAACTTTTATGTGACTTTCACAGTCGGTAGAGGCAGCTCTAATGAGCTGATAAATCCAGTCACCTGAAGTTCAGCGGATTGGCACTGCAAGTGACATACATGGCAAGTCTGCAGTAGATGCAGGCAGGGGTCACTCATCTCCAAGCCAAACCAAAGTATTAATGCTTCGTGTTACTGGGGTGCGGAGAGCAGACTCGCTCCATGAAGGAGACAGATGACTCATTTGTGAATCCGAAGATGTTGATGATGTAGATGACCTTGCCTGCGGATGTTTTTCCCAAGCTGCCAACTTAGGTTTAAATATTGTGAGGTTACAGTGACTGTTTTCTGTGGGGCCCTACTGCTGCCTGAAAACAATGAAAAACAGTCTGAGTTCCTCTGGCCGGGACAGCCTGCATCTCTATGTTCTCTCGAGACCAAAGAGGGCAAAACGGATTAAGGTCTGCAGCCAGGGTCTTCTCAAGAGGTGACAAGACCTTTGCAGCTGCTGTCCCTTGTGCCCTTTATAAGCATAGTATTCTATAAAGCATTCAATACAAAAGACTATGCTGAGCTTACTACCTCACAGTTTAAAACAATCAGGGTAATATGTGTAAGTTCTAAAGTTCCCACACAAACCAGGCATCTGTCCTCGTGGTTCTTCAAGAAGAGTACAAAGGACAGAGGTCTGTCCTGTCTGCCTCTTGAGTAAACCTGTTGTTCTGACAGCCCTGCACACATAGGCAGACTCCTAACACTTATTGGCAAGGTATCATGGTTCCTCCCCCAGAGAGCATCAGGCCAGAGATGAGCGTCTCAAACTTCATCCTCTATGGAAATTAAAAGAGTAAGACAGCTCAGGTGCAGGAGTGTAATCAGCATCATTAACTTGCTGTTCAGAAAATTAGTATGCCTTGAGTGTAGAGGTCACCTCCCTGGAAGGACTGGCAAAGGGAAACTCCTCAGCCTCACACTGTGCTGGTCACCCTGTTAGCACCTCCTGTGAGACAGACAGATGATCTGCTTTGCTCTGCATGTCTCTCTGGAAAGCACACACATTTAATTCTGCATTCTTAGATGATTACCCTAAGGGTCCTGTCTTCCCTCCCTCCACTGGATGTTTCCAAAGCCACCTAAACTGTACAGTTGCGCATGAACCAGGAGTTAAAAGGATCCCATGCTGTAAAGTCTCTGATGCCACTTCCCCTGAAGCTCTTCACTTTGGGCAAACGGCCACACCCTTACATTTTGCCCAGGTCCACAGCATGGCCACACCAAGATGTGTATAGAGCTCTACCTGGAATGTGAATGAGAACCCTGTACCCTCGGTAGGAATTCTGTGCCCAAAGGCTATTAAGAGTTTAGATAGAAAATGTTCCCCAAAGGTTCAAGTAATTGAATACTTGGTCCCCAGATGGTAGTTGTGTTCAAGAGGTTGAAGAATCTATGAGGAGATAGAGCCTCACTGGAGAAAATAGTTCACCCAGAGCAGGATTTGAAACTTACAGCCACCTCCACATCCTATTCCATCTCTGTTTTCTGACCCAGCCTCATGCTCCTGTTGCCATGGTTCCCCTGCTGTGATGGACAGTACCTCTTCAAGCTATAAATCAAATCAACTCTCCTCCTCCTTTTATCGCTCCTTGTGGGGTATTTTGTCACAGTGACGGGGTAAACAACTAACATGTATGTGCAGCTTTGAGGACTGTTGACCAAACGTTTAAGTTCTCTGTCCACCTATGGGTTGGATTAAATCAAAACTTTCCTTGGTGTTTCTAATGAGCAGGAAGTGACATCACTTCTGACCAAAAGATTTTAAGTTAGTGATCCGTTTCCCAGATTCACGCTCTATGCTCTCTGGGAAGTAGAGATGGAGGTTCCCTCAACAAGGCCCTCTGAAGAGACAGCACCAGATAGCCTGCAGTAAGAATGCTCTGTAGGCAAGCCACTGAATTTATGAGGTCACTTTGCCCATAACGTAGCTTGTCCTGACAAATATCGGAGGTCGCTAACCCAGATGTGAGAGCATCCTTTGCAAGGCTCTGAGGCTCGTGTGAGTGATGGGGAGAAGAGGCGGAGACTGGGGATGTACGGGGCAATGCAGTAATTTTCGGAGATGTGTGAGGGAGCTGGAGAAGCCCACTGGCTACAGTTTAGCTTATTTATCTTGATTATCCATCACCGAACCACATAAAATAAAGCATTAGAAGGAATCATCAGCAATGGTCCTAACCCCAGGCAGATTTGCATCAGAAAAAAAATAAATGACACTGGACCAAATGGGCATGTGCATTGGTTCTCTGGCATCTTGTTTGGGGGATGCTCAGAGAAAGGATACGGATGCATCTTACAGTACAATGCCTGCCTAGCACGCTAAGTGCTCTGGGTTCAATCCCCAGTGCTGCATGTGTGCACACACAATAAAATATTAAAGAAAAGTTTTAAATCCTCAAATAAGACAAACGTTTTTTTTAAAGGAATGATGAAAAGGGGGAAGACAAAATGACCTTAAGAGGCCTCAAAGTACTGACACTTAGTTCTTGAGCAGTATTTACTGAAATGTTTGATCGGCTTTGGAGAGAGGACAGTTTAGAGTTAAACTCCAGCCTTCTTCATCCGCTCCTCTTCCAGGTGAGGGATCAAGGTTGCTCTGCAGGGAGAGCCGGGTGCTACCTGAGGGCTGGGACAGCTGTGCTGTTCTTTTATTCATGACCAAATGTTTCCAGAATGACAAAATGGCATGGTGAATGTGTGGTCTGTATCGGCTAAGTGACAGGGATTAAGTGAGATTCAGATTAAAATGCTAAGGGAGTTTGTACTGACATCAAGGCTGATATGCAATTCACATGGAGAGAAAATATATGCTGAAGAAAACATGTAAAACTACCACCTACAACCAACCTCAGAATAATAAACACGCAGGAGAAAGCATGCTGAATAGCAAGCAAGTCGAGGGGCCAGCATTACATTGTTGAAAGTATAATTACTGAGAAATATTTAGGAAAAATATATAGCTTGGGGCTGGAGAGGCTGTAGTGATGAGCTGCGGGCTGCGTTCCCGCCGCCTAGCTTTCTGCCTCCTGGCTAGCTTAACACGCGAAATAACATCACACAAATTGTATTCTTTTAAATACTGCCTGGCCCATTATTTTCAGGCTCTTACTCACATCTTGATTAACCCATATCTAATAATCTGTGTAGCACCACGAAATGGTGCCTTACCGGGAAGTTTCTAGCGTATGTCCATCTTGGGCTGGAGCTTCATTGCGTCTGGCCTCTCTCTCAGGAGAGGCACAGTGGTCTGTCTCACTTAGGAGAGGTGTGGCATCTTACTAAGCCATCTACCTCACTTCCTTCTTCCTGTTCTGTCTACTCCGCCCACCTAAAGGCTGGCCAATCAAATAGGCCAGGCAGTTTCTTTATTAGCCAATGGGAGCCCCCCATCATTTCCCCTTTTTCTGTTTAAACAAAAAAGAAAGGCTTTAACTTTAACATAGTAAAATTACATATAACAAAACAGTTATCAAGTAAGAATTACAGTTACAATATTTATATCTACTTTATCTTTTATCATAACAAAGGAAAACAACTATAATTATCTATCTATTCTTCAGCTCCATCAAAGACTCCAGAAGGACACAATATTACCTAAGTAAATAAGAAATATGCAATTTCCAAACTCTAGAAATGATAGAGACATCTCACTGCCTGGACAGTCACCCAAAGTTCTTTTGTATTGTTGGGGCATCTATCTTCGGCCTATAGGTCCACAGTATCCAGCAGACTTTCCCATGAAGCAGGAAATTTCAAAGACAGTTCAGTCACTATCTGCTGTGTCCTGCAGAATGTCTCGCAGACTCTTTCATGAATCAGGAACCCAGAGAGATCATCTCACCTATAGGCAAGTTCAGCAATCCTCTCTCTGAGGGTTCTCTGTGTCCAGTTTATGCAATAGTCCAGGCAAGAGCAATTTCTTGCCCAAATGGCTATCAAACTCCATAAGTAGCCTCTTCGATGCCCATCTTCCTCTTGAAGTAGATTGGTGCTGCCAGGAGCAGATGTGTCTCATTGTCATGAAAAGCCCTAAGTTATTAAAACATTTAATGCGATATTCTGTAGTCTTTGAAAGATATGAAGAATGCCTATTTAACTTAAACATATCTCTATATATCTAGAAAATCTAACTAACATGACTACAAGCTTGACTATTATCGATGATTATCCATTAACAACCTATATTTCCTAATTATACATTACATTCTTAAATAAATTACACAATCACAATACCTTAATCAAGAGCAGAAATACATATACATATAACAAAATTGACCTTAAAATCTATACTAATGCAAATTATTCATATCTATATCATCTCCCACTTTAAATGTAAAAGAACATTTATAAACAATATTTGGGAACATGGGCTCAGTTATTTCTCTCCAAACTGCTTCCTGCTGAATGGGGGCACTGTTAATCAGATCTTTCATGGTGTAACGTGTGCCAGGTTCATCCCAGTCATCAGTTGGGTAAAGTAATTTTCTGAAGATGTTCACAGCAACCTTTCGGGAGGGCATGGTCTATCATACCATATTGGGCTAGAAGCAATCCACAGAGTCTCATTTTCTGTAAAAATAAAAGAAGAATCTCTTTTCCAAAGTATCATATCCTTAGATCCAAATTCTGAAGTCAAAGTATTTTCAAAATATCTATGTTGGATTAGTTCAGCAGCATTTATAAACAAATATCTTTTAGCAGCTGTTGCTCCTTCCTCAGCATTCAAACAATTCAAAGAGAGCATAATAGCATACAGTACCAAGATTCTCTGTGTATTTTCCATCTTTGTGCAGCTTTATTTTAACCTCTATTTCGTTTATTTTTACTTTTATTTTTTGAGACAGGTTCTCTTTATATCTTTGTCCTGGAATAACTCTTTAGACCAGGCTGTCCTTGAACTCACAGAGATCCACTGTTTTTGCTTCCCAAGTGCTGGGATTAAAGGTGTGTGCTACCACACCGTGAACTCACAGAGATCTGCCTGTCTCTGCCTCCCAGGCATTCGGATTAAAGGCGTGTGCTACCACACCTTGAAGTCACAGAGGTCAATCCACCTCTGCCCCTTGAAGTCACAGAGGTCAGTCTACCTCTGCCTCCTAAGTGTTGGGATTAAAGGTGTGTACCACCACAACAAACTACTTCCTTTTTTTTCTTTTTTACTTTTAAGAACTTTAACCTTTAGTCTGCATATATTTTAACACACTGTAAACCATTTAGAGGTTTTCTTTGTCTTTGAATCTCTCTTTTCTGTATATCTCTCTTTTTCTGACCACACGAGTCTTTAATTTACCAACCAATATAGGTAGGATTAAAGCCATGACTTTGGTGGCTGGCTCCAGCCCATTCCTTAGCATTCCAGCCTCATGGGAGAGGCACCGGCTGTAGCCACATTTATCACCACAACTCTGTGGCGGTTCAAGGTCCCTGCCAGCAAGCAAGCTACAACAGTATTAAACAACAATCAAAAGCTCCGTAGTCAGGACCGCCTGCTTGAAAGAGTGTTTGCCCTGGCAGGACGGCCCAGAAAGCTGGCATTTTAAAACAGCACAACTTTTTTCCTGCTACAGCTGAAAACTGAAAAGCTTTTCATCAACACCGTTTAAGTGTTTCGTGGCAGGACCTCTTATAAGGGCTGCAGGGTTTTGCAGCTAAAGCTGAGTCAGGAAGCCTCTCTTAGATGAGAGCGCTTGCTCAAGCAAGCAAAGCCAAACCTGAGAAATTGCTGCTACTGAGAAAACATGCTTTACTCTATTCTTTCCCAAGCTTTCTCAAGCTTTCTGTGGATCCAGTCATCCACGTGGGTGCCATTCTGTAGTGTGGAGTTGCGGGCAGGCTTGCTTTTCGTCCTGCCCGGCTCTCGGCAGTGAAGACCACATACTGCTCTGGAATAGGACTGGAATTTAGTTCCCAACACCCTGGCTGGGAGCTTCATAACTGCCTGTAGCTCCTGCTCTGGGGATTCAGTGCTCTCTTCTGGCCTCAAAGTGACTACACACACACGCACACACACACACACGCACACGCACACACATGCAGGCATACAGACACATACATTCACATGAGTCAAATAATAATAATATTAAATTATAAATGTATATACAGCTAAAGAAATGACTGTTCATATCATTTTACAGTAGATTTGGTTCAAAATGATGGTACAGTAATTATACTGATACAATAAATGTTAATGGGTAAATACTAGAAAACAATACTAGTTAGAAATCAAACTGTACTCTAAGACCAACTACATTTACTACTGAAAAGAACAAAAATGCTTCAAGTATTGTGGGGCTTTAATCTCTCCAAATATCCTACCTAGCCTGGAGGTGGTGGCACACGCCTTTAATTCCAGCACTCGGGAGGCAGAGGCAGGTGGATCTCTGAGTTCGAGGCCAGCCTGGTCTACAAGAGCTAGTTCCAGGACAGGCTCTAGAAACTAAAGGGAAACCCTGTCTCGAAAAAAACCAAAAAAAAACATATATATATATATATATATATATATCTCCTACCTAAAGTGTTGAAGTTAATGGACAGTTATTGCTTACTCAGCAGTAGCTACTTTTATTGTCAGGCATAAAATGAAAAAGGAGATAGTATGAGAGAGAAATCCATAGTCGCTTTATGAATAACATTAAGAAATTTAGTTGGATAATGAATAGAAATTCAATCACTCAGGCTTTGACAGTGACATCTGAAGTGATTTGAGACCTGGATGAATAAATAAATATTCCCTTTGTTAATAGCTTAGGAACACTTTCTAAATCATGGCACCACCCACTGAACTTATCTATACTTATCTGGAGATCTTTGGTACAAGTTTGGTTTTGCATCAAAGACATCAGAGAAGGTAGTAGCAGACCAGCATGCTTAGACAGTCTACTGAGGGTATCTGGGGGAACATCTTATAGACAGAAGTGTTTAACTGTTAGACTCGGAAGCACCCCTTCCCAGACCCATTAAACACTTTCAGCCTGTTCTGTACACAGAGTCCTCCTCCAGGCATTCAGAGTTGGAGTGCTGGGCAGCTGACATTTCCATCCTCCATGCCAAGTGATTATCAGGAAGAGCTCAGGAGTGAAGACATCAGAAGCCACGTGGCAGCACAGTGGCTGAGACCTCAAAGCTCTTCACAATATGAGTGGGACTGAAATCATGATGCTAAATGAAAGAAGACAAGCTCAGAAAGAAAAATGGTACATTTTGATTCCTATAATGAACCTACGTTTAAAACTGTATGCACTGGGCTGGCAAGAGAGTTCAACCTGATGAACTGAGTTGGGTTCCCAACATGGGACTTGAACCCATGACCCTGAAGAGTCTCATGCTCTACCCACTGAGATAGACCAAATATATCACAAATAATAAAAACCCTGAGACAGATATTGGGGTTCAACCTGAAGATCAGAGTAGCAAAGCAGCCAAGCCACTAGAGAGCTCTTACCTCTATGAAATCTTCAGACTGAAAGAGAGCGAGTTCCTGTCTCATCCCGCCTTATATTCCTTTCTAGTGCTGGGATTAAAGGTGTGCACCACCACCGCCAGGCTTCTGTGGCTGACTAGTGTGGCTGCTGGGATTAAAGCTGTGTGCCACCACTGCCTGACCTGTAAGGATGATGTGTATGGCTGTTTTGCATTCTGTTCTTCGGGCAAGCTTTATTTGTTAAAATACAAATGAAATATCACTACAGGTTGCTCTTGCAGATGACTGGGGTTCTGTTTCCAGCTCCCGGATGGTAACTGACAAACACCTGTAATTCCAGTTCCAGAGGATCTGACACCTTCTTCCAACCTCTGTGGGTACTGTATGAAGATGATACACATATATAATCGCAGTCCAAATACCCATACATATAAAATAAAAATTTATCTTAGATTTTTTTAGTAACTTAAACAAAAATATGTTGAGTTTTAACCCAACAATTAATCCTCCTAACTCCAGGACACCCAGGATCTCCCTCCTTGTCAGCGTTCACCAATGTCACATGTGAACTGTAAAAACACTAGACAAGTCACACACCAAATCAATCTTTGCCCAGCATTTATGGGTCCTTTTACAAAGCAGAGAGTTAGAATGCTATGTGAGTAAATTATGTGTGTCCTGAGAAAAGCTGACACACTCTCAGCCCTTTGGCTCCTTCCATCCTCGTATGGGTCTGCCTGTGGACTGTAGATGCTGATTCGATCAAGTAGGCAAATGTGGATGTTCCGAACTTGGACAGAAAGATAAAATAGAGACTGTTGAAGGAAGGTCACCAGAGGCAACTGTGTAGAGTAGGAGACACCATTCAAGGTCCCACCCCTGACGAGGTGGTAAATGAGAAGCGGAGGGATCCCTGCTGTAATCCAGTTAACAGTTACCACCTAATTATCGCTTCTCAGCAGAGTCCAGGCTAGATAATTGTGCACTGCAACCTCTACACTACACAGGAAATGCCCGACTGGACTGAGGCTCTGCTTAAATCATTTAACAAGTACTGGTTACTCAAAGGCAGGAGGAAGGGATGCAGAAGGGCATATGACAAGTCAGCCCACTCCATCCCTCTTTTGAATCTTGCCTACTGTAGTGAAGATTCTGGCCACACAAGAGACAAATGACTAATCTAAGGGTCCTTATAAATTTCCTTAAAGGCCAGCCATTACGGAATCTGTAGAATGTACAGTCTGAGATTCCAAACCTAAATTTTCCTTCACAGAGGGTTCACGGCTCATGATTCACCACCACCAGTGCTATTTGTGGTGAATCATGATATGGTATGATAAACTTCTCTTTGTTTAAAGTTTTTAAAAAAGGAAAGGAAAAGAAAAGAAAGGAAAGGAAAAGAAAAGAAAGGAAAGGAAAGCAAACAAATAAAAAAAGTCTACTCTGTGCTAGGAAGATGGCTCACAGTTAAAATACCTACCATGGAAACAGGACCAGAGCTTAGATTCCCAGAGCCCATGTAAACACTAGATGGGTATGGCAGCCACCTGCATTTCCAAGCACACAAGGCTGAAAAGTGAGGATTCCCAGAACAAGCTGGCTAGCATATTGGTGAGTGCTGAGTTTGATTAAGAGTCCCTGCCCCAATCAATAAAGTGGAAGAACAATTGAGAATGATTCCCAATGTTGACCTCAGGCCTCCACATGTATATATACACACACACGCACGCACACATGCATTCACATATATGCATGCACACTCGAGCATGCAAAAAATGTAACACACACATACAATGTTCTCAGGATCTAAACCGAATAGGGTGTAGCTCAAGTATAGGGGCTAATAAACTCATAGTCTAATATGAGAAGCAATGGGAAGATGAAGAATGTCAACAAGATCATGAGTGAGCAGTCCCCTGGGGGGACCGCGTGCAGGAAGCACTTGTACTTACATCCTATGCCAAGAATAAGGAGCAAACAAGGAAATGCCTTCCAGACAGAGAGAAAGACGAAGGAAAGACAGTGTAGTGTATTTGAGCAAAGTAAGAAGAGTCTTTCCTCCATCCTGCAGGATAGGGAAGGACAATGATGATAATAGAAAGGCAGGCAGGGGCTAGAAGGTGAGCTAGCAGGAAGGAAGCTGGGAAATAAAATTTGGATTATACTCTGATAATGGGAGCTAGATTGTTTCATTTTATGAAATCGAGTGAACACGCCTGTGTTTGTGAAAAAGATACGATGTAGTGTTTTTTTTTTCCTTTTGAAAGAGCACTGCAGTGGGTGTAGCTATGCAGGAAACAAAGGAGATGGTTGAGATGAAAAAAAAAAAAAACCACAAGATAGTATTGTGATGGCCTAGGAAGAGATGCAGGGACAGAATCTGAGTTATAATTAAGATGGCAAAAATCTACCTTGGAAAAAGAAAGGAACTGGGAGGGGTGCTGGATATTCAGCTCAGTGAAAGAGTTCTTACCTGACAACCCTGGGTTTGGTCCCCAGAGCCACAAAAGATGACAAACTTTACACTATAAATGTGTCCTAGAAAAGATAAGACCACAGGCAGTCTGTGGAGAAAATAACAAGGGGAAAGGAAAGAAAGGAGGAAATTAAAAGAATGCCTACTTCATCCTTCCTAAGACATACACCCTCTGCAAGATCACCCTCTACGGTGGAGATGCAGCATACAACTTTACTGCCTCAAGGCAGATGGTGTGCCTTCTCTTTAGGAAAGCTTTCTCAGGCAACTCCCGGAAAGTTCATAAAGCAGCAGTGTGAAAGTACACTGGATTGATGAACAGCAAATAAGAAGGGATAGGCAGAGTCTGGCAGCTCCACAGGCTTCAGACAAGTGCCCGTGCCCAAGATGAACTGATGCTTTCACCTGGAGGTTGGGACAGTGAGGAGTGATCACCTCCCGACTCCGCTCAAGCTGGAATCTGTCACGCTGTTGTCAATCACTACAAAATAAGTATTGTTTGAAACCTTATAGTTGTTCGAAGTATGAAGAAATGGCTAGAATAATGCATTCTAAAAATAATCTTTACTAAATTTTTGATTTGTAAGTTTGTAGGATTGAAACACAAAGAGATTAGGTGATCTATGCAAAACTGTAACGGGCAATGTGCTGAAAGTTTAGAATTCTAGTTAACTTGGAGCTGAGTCTGTAGTTCCCTTGGATTTTAAAGAGTCCTTTAAAAAGAACTTTCTGTGCCCAATGCTAAATAAACTGTATAGAAGTTCAACTGCATTAAACTGTATAGTCTTTGTTTGTGTCTGATTCATTTCAGTGTATGTGTGTGTGTTACAACCTTTTAATAATAAGGTTTAACATAAAATTTAAAGAAGAAAGAAAAGAAATTTACCACCAAAGCTCAGAGATTAATAGTGTTATATCACATTTTAGACACCCAATTGTTTTCATTTTGTGATATCTTAAAGTTTTGTTGAACCTTTCAAATCAAATCCAGACTTCAGATCGAATTGGGTTTAGTTTGTGATGTGCATGCTCTGTGGGCATTACAAATACATGCCAAAGCCAGAATGCTCACCTCAGAGGCACTGCACACTCTGGTCAGTATATAATAGACACAATGACAAGCAAATGGAAAGCTTCCTTTAGATACATACGTACTGTAGCACAATCCTCAGATCTCACACCTTTCTCATAAAGTGTTAAGAAACGCTTCTCTCTGAACCATAGTCGGGACTGGGCAATGCTTCAGTGGTTAAGAGTGCTTGCACCTCTTGCAAAGGACCAGAGTTTGGTTCCCAACACTCACAGCCAGTTGTTACTCTGACTGTGGGACCCTCTTCCAGCATTACTGGAACCCCCCACTTACATCTGCAAACACACAAAGAGGAATACATAGGCATCTATTTAGATTAAAAAAATAAGCAACCATCCAATATTCACCCATAGAATTCTGTCTTCTGCTCCAGGTCTTCACACTAAGACATCTCCTCTATCATTTCTCCGCTAATTTCACTAAGATTAGGAGGAATATTAACTGAGCCTTATTGTTTTCCAGTTCCATTCATTTTCAGTGTTTTACTATAAAAGATATTGAAATTTTCTTTCAAAAACACTCCCAAATGATGCCTTATTTTAGATTTAAGTTGGGAGCTCTATGTTGATGCAGATAGATCATTAAAGATGAATTGAAATTATCTCAGTCCTAGTCCTTATTACTCCTATAGCTTCATGGTTTGGAAGTGAGAGTCAACAGTTCCATAGCAAGGTGCCAAAGGGAGACGATAAGGAAGATAGTCGGAGTATGTATTGCTTCAGTGACTGAAGAGGAGACCGTGTTATAAACAGGTGGGAAACACTCAGGAAGCAAAAGGAAAACCCTGCTAGGAAAGCTCCAAGAATTTCCTTCACTTGACAAGTTGAGTTGAGGCCTGATTTGTAAAATAAAAATAAGAATTCATATATCTATCGCTGCTCTACACGCACACACACATACACACCTACATAAACACACATGTGCACGCACACACACATGCACATACATACACATACACACTCGTGTACTTACTGCTACATTCACATGTATCATTCCTTAGATTTTAGCTTCACACTCAGGGAGAAAGGAGTATTCCATTCCATGATGGTTATTATAACTACCATTCTGTGGTTGCTGAATTAACAAATTCAAACACTTAGAAGTGGGCCAGATGCATGCACATCATTATCATGATTATGACAATCCTCCTCTCCTGTCACAAAGCCTTTTTGAGAGGCTCTTAAAAGCCCGGCGGTGAAACAGAATCTAGGGAAATACAGAGAAGTCAAACATGATTTGCAATTGAGAGAATTCAAATGAGATTTAAAAATATTTGCAGAAGATACGGGGTCCCAGTACTTCCACTAGTCTAGTTAGTTAGTTGAGAATATACACCGACTAGCCATTCGCAGAGTTTAGGACTTGACAATAGGCCTGATCAAACTCAAATCAAGCTGAAGCTCAGAACTAAAAGTGCAGGGTTGTCTCGACCGTAATAGACTTCCTGCTTCATGGAGTGAAGGGGAAACAGGAGAACAAAATGTACCTATTTGGAACATCTGCTTGGAAAGCTGCTAGAAGTATCTGCGAAGAGGCAATGCTGAAAAGATTTCAAAATGAGGAAAATGTAGCAAGGAGTGGAAGGTATTTCCATCTACAGGGCAATGCCTGGTCTCACCACAAAGTCACAGGAACCATGGCAGCGACATAAGCCCAATAGATTTCCTTTCCTCATTGAGCATGGTTGATGTATTGCTTTTCTCATTGTTGTGAAAAATACACTGGCAGAAACAATTTAGAAAGAAGGGCTTTGTTTCTGTCTTGTAGATACATCACATCCCTTCATGACAGAGAAGACACAGAGACCAGAGCAAGAGGCAGATGCTCACATGGCATCCACAGTCAGGAAACAGAGAGAGATGGATGCTAGTGACTCAGCTCACTTTGGCCTTTTTATTCAGTCTTAGACCCCAGCCCATAGGATGGTACTGATAGCATTCATTATAGGCCTTCCCTCTTCAGTTAAGCTTTTATGGACAAATCCTCACAGGCATGTTCAAAGGTGTGTCTCCTAGGTGATGCTAAGCCAATGAACTTGACAGTGAAAATTAAGCATCACAATGAATCTGTTCATTCATCAAATGTTAACTGAGTGATTTCTCTAAATAAGACCATATAATACTGACATGCATAGATATAAGAGTCAAAATATATTTCACTCGAGGAAGTCTTCCTTTAGAAGCAAACAGATTAAGTTATAGCCTCTTCTAACCCTCAGATCTTATCATCTGTGTGTAGATCCTCATACTACAGCATAGAAAGAACATATAAAATGCTTCCCAGTGAAGCACTTTTATGTCAAATATGAATTCTCAAAACCATGGTGTTAGAAGACTTCTGGGAAGTGACTAGGTCATAGAGATAAAGCTTCATGAATGGTGTAGTGATATTTTCATTTGTATTTTAATAAGTAAAGTTTATCTGAAGACCAGAACACAAAACAGTCACACTAGTCAGCCATACAGGCCACGCAGTGGTGACACATCTTTAATCCCAGTCGTGTGGCTACACTACTTAGCCATAGAGGCTGAACAGTGGTGGTGCATGCCTTTAATACCAGCACTAAGAGAGGAATATACAGCAGGATAAGACAGATACTGGCTCTCTTTCTGTATGACCATTTCATGGAGGTAAGAGATCTCTAGTGGCTTGGCTGCTTTGTTTCTCTGATCTTCAGGTTGAATCACAGCATCTCTCTCTGAGTTTTTATTATTCATGCGGCAGAGTGGAATTAGCATCTTTATTTTAATAGTACAAGAGAACTTGCTTTATTTTTTTCTTTCTACCCTGTAAGACTGCACACAAAGCTTACACCAAAACTCCACCATGGTTACATACTAGTTTTTAACTCACAGCCCCCAGCATTGTAAGAAGCAAATGTTTACTGTCATGTCATCTGTCCTTGTCTGTTGGCACAGCACTTCAAACTGACTAACACAAGCCCGACTCCTAATTCATCAAGATTGTCATCTGGAATGCAGAGTTACGAAGACTGTATTTATTTTTTTAATTAATCAGTTCCTAGGAATCTAATATTTGAAAAAGAATTATGAGTCCAAACCCTAAATACGAATGTGATATTTGGTCATTTTCGTTTGGGAGAAAGTGTGCCATTTCCACTTTTAGTAGAAAGTGTGCCATTTGTACTGAGGCATAGAAACAGAGGCATAGAGGGGAAAGCCCGTGGCACTTAGAGTAGAGGAGAGTCCAGAACCTGAATCCAATTCAAGCCACATGTCAGTAAGATCTCCTTTGAGCATGGGAAACATGGCAAGAGACTTCACACTGGTACTGTGGGCAGCACTGAAATGATGGCAAAGCTAAGGTGTTCTCACCAAATTTGAAAGCCCACTATGGTTTCTATGGTTCTTGGTGTGTTAGCTACTTTTCCGTGGCTCTGATAAATTAATGACCATGGCCAAAGCAATTTATAGGTAGAAGTTTATTTTGGCTTCTGGTTTCAGAGGGATAGGAGAGCACCATGGTGGGAGGACTTAGCAGCCAGCAGCAGAGCAGGCTGCTGGA
Organism: Arvicola amphibius; assembly: GCF_903992535.2. Classification (NCBI taxonomy): domain Eukaryota; kingdom Metazoa; phylum Chordata; class Mammalia; order Rodentia; family Cricetidae; genus Arvicola; species Arvicola amphibius. The sequence continues at coordinate 125,682,331 of NC_052052.2, read as the reverse complement.
GCGGAAAGCTGAGTTCAGAGAGTGAAGCAGACAGCAAACTGGAAGTGAAGAGGCTTTCATCTCTCAAATGAGACCAGGGACATATCTCCTCCAGGAGGCCATATCCCTTAGCCCGTTACCCCACCACCAAACAAAACATACACAAAAGCAGTAACTGGGGACCAAATATTCAAACACTGAAGCCTGTGGAGGAATTTGTCACTGAAACCAGCACAGTGTGACATAAAATAAACCGCACGTGTCTGATCACCGCCTATGGCTGCTACCTTGAGGGCACCACAGTCAAGACTGATAAACACTTAAGTAAGTATTAATGTTACTACTGATGGCAGTTATAGTCACACGCAATTAAGGACTGTCTGTACCAGGTGCTCGATCTCTGTTTTCTCCAATCCTGTACATATTCTCTGAGGTAGGTCTTTCTATCCTGTTTATAGAAATAAGTTGATCTCAGTCAAAGAAGTTTCAAAACTTCTATAAATAATAGAGCTGCAATTGAAACCTATATGAATTCCACAGACCATAATGAGTAGTTCCTCCCTCTGACATTCCAGCCTGCTCAAGGTAAAAGAAGACGTAGTGAAATCAGACCTTGTAGCTGGTTAATGCATAGGACAGATTCAGCTCTCGGTTGAGCCCCTCACAGACTCTGCGAGCCTTGGGAAAGTTCCTACACACAGAACCCTTATTGCTTTAGTTTGCTTTCATGCTACTTGACTAAACATTGACCAAATGCAAGCTGGGGGGAAAGGATTTATTTCATCTTACCACTCCCAGCTCTTAGTCCAACACTGCAGGAAGGCAGGGAAGGAACTCAAAGCAAGAGCCTAGATGCAAGAACTGAAGCAAGCATCATGGAGGAAAGTTTCTCAGTTGCTTCCTCCCCATGGCTTGCTCAACCCGTTTTCTTTTACAATCTCGAACCACCAGCCTGCTTTCTCATACAATAGGATCACCTGTCTAAGCACCGCCCACTGTGGGCTGCATCATCTCATATCAGTCATTAATTGAGAAAATGCTTTCATAGACTTGCCTACAGGTCAACGTGATGCAGGCATTTTCTCAATTGAAAGTCTCTCTGCACAGAAGACTTGAGTTTTTCTCAAGTTGATAAAACACTAACCAGCACACTTTTGTACAAAATGAAGTTGTTGAGAGGATCCTCTAAGGATACATGCTGCAAATGTGCCGAGAGCAGTGCCCGCCCCAAAACAAGTCCCACGGCATGCTATCTGGACCTGGATATTTCACATTAAAGCCACTCGGGGTCAGATCTGAAAATCAGAATTAACCAAATTTATGTTTTCAATTTCTAAAGAAAGAGACTCCCTTGAACACACAAAAAAGGAAACCCCTAATGTCTAAAGTTTCAGTTCAGGAACATCCATTAGCATTTACATGTTTCTGGGTACATTTATTTCATTAGGCAAGGTACGTCTGAAATTTAGTAACTGAGACACTACATTCTTTCTGGCGACCTAGGTTTTTAAAATTAGTTTAAAAGCAAATCATTCAAAACTACATCAAAATTGAAAAATCACCCCATTTTTTTTTTTTACTTTTAAGTCAACGGTGACTTCAAAATGACAGCAGAAATTTGAGTTAGCATATCTATCATATGCTAGTTTTATCACATAAATTCCACCTGCTTTCCTCCTAATGCTCAAAAACACCATGCATTTAATAATTCAGACTCTGGGATCTTGTCACTCACCCAGCTCCTAAAGAAGCAGTCAGTTTGCAGCGATTTCTCTCCTCCACAATTAAAGTGTCTGTACATCTGGGTCTTTCCAATGGAATTCAAACGCTCTCTTCTCTCATCAGACTACATCTCCTTTAATATAGAGTTAATTTAGGAAGGAGCTGGAGTGTTAGCTCAGCAGTTGAGAGTGTGTCCTGCTTTTGCAGAAGCCCTGAGTTCTGGCCCAATCACTAACAATGAGAGACCCACAACTGCCTGTGAGTCCAGCTCCAAGAGATCCGCCACCCTTTCTGGCCTCTGTGGTTAGCAGTGCTCATGAGCACAAACTTCCAAATAGACACGCATACACACACGTAATTTTAAGAGTATGGATTTTTAGGAAGGAAGGGGAGAAGAAAAAGAGGGAGAGAAGAGGAAGTGACAAAGAAATAAGGCATGGAGGAGAGGAGAAGGAAGGAAAGTAGAGAAGGAGAAGGAAGGGGGAGAGAAAATGAAGGAAGTGGTGGAGAAGGCGAGCTTCCCTCCTCCTCCTCACCCGTACATAGATCGCGTAGGGCATGCGTGGTCACTTGTGTGGGAGGCTGATTTCTTAGTCACAGAGATTCACTTACCACCTCAAATGAGAAAATGTCTGACTCCAGCAGGTTCCTCACTGAAGCCAGCCGTTCGCAGTTCCCTCTGTCCTGTGCCCCTCTTTCTCATTCTATTAATTTGTAGAACAAATTAATCAGCAAGTAAGCGATGGATCTGCCCAGGGTTTTGAATTTCTTTTTTAACCTGTGCTTGTATTTGACAAGACCACTTTTCTACCCTGACAAATTAATAACCAGTGAACATATCCCAGCATTTCTGGACTTTCTCAGATGAAGGAATAGTGGGAACCATGTTCGTAATTTCAAAATACAAATATAAAAAAATGAAATGATCAAAACACAGGGCTGTGGCTTGAAACAAAAGACAAACAGCCTATGCCAGGCTCTTGCAAACACCATTTTCATCGGCATTAAGCCCCTTAGAGCACAAGTCCAGGCACGACGGATTTGATATTGCCCCGTAAGAAGACAGGAAGTCACAGAAGCAAAGGACAGCTCAATCCAGGGAAGGCTAGCCACTGGGAGGTTCAGCCTAGAAAGTTCTCGGAGTTTCTTAAGAAGAGGAGGAAAACTATGGTGATGCCTGGTACTCCCTGCCATGTAGAAGCATCTTGGAGCTTATTGGATGATATGATTCTGAACATTCCCAGAGTACCAGGATTAATTGTGGATGCAGCAATTCTCGTGCCAAACAGCAATGTTTATTTTGTTTTCAAGAATTTGCTTCCAAGATACCTTGTGATCTTTCCTTAATTGTTCCTCCTAGACCTGAGCCTCCGGATAGTTTTTTAAGTATGTCAAGGGCAGGAGCCAAGACTGCTATCTCATTTGCAGCTTTTCTACAGTGCCAAGTAGCAAAATAATATTTGAACAGTACTTACAGTTTCTAGGTTGTTCCTCTGGCGTCAGGTCATTTGTTATTATTAGATAAATTTTACTATAGAGATATTTTTTTAAAGTAAGGTTACTTAAAGCATGGTCTTTGGGAAATTCCAGTCAAGAGAAGAGGCTTTCACAGGGCACTTAAAGAAGAACCCCTTTTCTATTAGTACAAGTTGTCCAGGCCTCACAGCAGACCCCAGTTCTGATCCCACCACCCACATCAGGCAGCTCACAAAGGCCTATAACTCCAGCAAATATGGCGGCCTCTTCTGGCTACAATGGATATTGCAATCACAACGTACATAGTGAAACAGACACATAGTAAGAAAATAAGTAGCTTTAAACAAATATATATATATATATATATATATATATATATATATTTGTTTCTGAAGTATTTATAATGTTATCTGCATCTAACTAACTTGAATTGACATCTAAAACATTCCAGGTGTGGAGAGTCATCAAATAGTAAACATTGCCTTCAGGAGGAAAAACATATATCAGTTCATAACAAAAGATCAGCAAAGATACACATAAAAAATATATGGCAAGGGTCCTTACTCCTCAGATACATGGAGTGGGAATAGGATTTAGGAGAGTAAAGGATGGTGATATGTTCATTTTTACAAGTATATTAGAGTCTATGTTATTTCCTAAAGCCCAGAGTGTTACTTGATGTTTACTGAAAGTGCATGTGTCCGACACTGTGGACGATGCTTTTCAGGCATCGCGTCCCTTGAGACGCAAAATTTGTCTGTTTGTGTTATAATCCTCATTTTTACAAGAGACGATGCTAAGCCTAGGAGACAGTAAGTTGTGATCTACCTGAGTCTACTACCTAGAGTTTCAATCTATAAAAGTCACTTTTCTCATATTTGTGATCAGGTAATTGGCAAGAAAGAACTCAGGGGAGGAAGTGTTTTTCTGAGCTCCCAGTCTGAGGGTTGCAGTCTGCCTCGTGGAAAAGGCGTGACGGTGAGCACCCCCACAGCCTATGGAGCATAGGGTGGCCTGCTTGCACCTCAGTGACCACAAGATCAGGCTGGCGTGGAGCTGGGCTATCCCCATGAAAACCTGCTCACTTCTGCCTGTGAACTTTCACCTCCTAAAAATTCCACAGCCTCTGAAAGTGCTACCAGCTGGGGACCTAACACTCAAACACACAGACCTACAAAGGACATTTCATACCAATCCATAATACTGCGTTTCCTAAAGTTGCTTTGAAGAGTGTTTGGAACTATCACACACCTATGTCTACAAACGAATCTTCATTCTGATTAGATATCAGAAACCTGACTTTCTGATCCTAGCGTGTATACTCTCTCAATCTTCTTAAACTTTTCTGGGTTTCTCTTTAGACTCCAGTGGAAGCTTTTCAGTTCCTAGATGTGATGACCTCACGTAAGGAAAAGAGGAACAAGGACTCCAGAGTCCTAGCTCCCCCCTCCCTGAGTAAAATCCATACAGTCTACAAAATGGAACTAATGTTTCTCAAAACTCATAGTGGGTAGAGCATTGGTTAACACCCATTAAGCAAGCCAAAGGCCAAGCAGGGCTAATCTGCTGGAAGGGCCCTGCAGCTACTTACACTGGGTTTTAATTGGGTTTTCTATTAAAGCCGTTTTCTCCTGGGTGATTTATCATAAAGAAATAGTACAATTAAGTCTCATTTGGAAACACTAATGAATTATTTAGCATGGGCCAAGCAAAAAGAAAACACGACCTCCATTAGCCTCATCAGAGGTGTAGGAAAAAAAACCCAAAGAAGCAGACCAATAAGATCAAAGTAGGGAGAAAGGGGCTGCAGAGAAGTGTGTTCTCAAAATCTCTCTTGTCTCCCAGGCCCTTGCACAGTGGGGAGAAAAGGGCTGCAGATGGAAATTCCCCAAGTTCTGGTGGTTAGTCAAAAGCCAGAACTCCTCGAGACCCCGTGAATCTGGTTCCCCTCTGCCAAAAGGAGTCATTTTCCTTTCCACAAATGGCTGTCTGTGGTGTTGATCAGCATACCAAAGCTCACGCTGGTCTCCACCTCCCTCAACATCACAAGTACCTGATAGACATCTCGGAGTCCATGTTAGCATCCTAGCCCTTCTCACCTCCCCCTGCCCTAAGCTCCACCCAGCTCTCTCCCCCACCCACTCACTTTCCTGATAAATAGCTGTTTCAGCTGTACTCACTTCCTTTCTGTCTTCCTCTCTCTCTCTCTCTTTCTCTCTCTCTCTCTCTCTCTCTCTCTCTCTCTCTCTCTCTCTCTCTCTCTCTCTCTCTCCCCGCATTTCTCTCTCCCTCTCTCTATCTCTGCTCTGCTCCTGCTTCTCTCATGATCAGGTCCAGTCTGCTGGTCATGTTCAGACTACTTCTCGCCCTCTTCTCTGCTCCGGACTCCACCAAATGCTTATTCTCTCTCTCATAACCCCAATAAAAACTATTCTCTTAGCCGTACCATGGGGTTGCCACAGCATCGGTTTATACAACATCCACATAGACATAGGGTTTGGCCAAGACCTGGAACTTCACCAATGTCTATACCACAGTCACTATTGAGGAGTCTCCATGCCAGCAGCCAAGACTCTGTGAACACCCAGCACATCCTGGAGATGCCCTCAGCTTAGCGGTGGAATCTATCATAAAAAAAAAAAAAAAAAAAAAAAAAAAAAAAAAAAAAAAAGCCTGGCTTCTTTCCGTGAGATGGACAGGAAATGATCACAACATAACCAGTCAGTCCATATTCCAAGGAAAATTATGAAATGTTTCTCCATATCATGAGCTTTTTGAAACCTTGATATGCTGCTAAATTCAATTTACACACACCACACACACACACGCACACACATACACACACCTAGTGGAAATATAAAAGCAGCAAAGAATTTACAGTACTTGCTAGTTTCTGTTGGGTAAATATTCCCAACATTACCAATTTCAAAATGTAATATGCTATGAATATTGAGCCACCAGATCTTTCGAGCCAGCACAAGTAAATTCTTACTGAAGTCTCTAGAAGGAGACCCAAAGGCAGAAAAACAAAGAACAAGGCTACCTGTTTGGTGAAATGTTTGTGACTTAAAGAAACTAAGCTAAAAGAGCATAGAGAGGAGGGACGGTGTTTGTTGTCTGTATGACAGGCACCTCTGGGACGTAATAAAAATATTTGCATTTGATTTAAGTGATTCACAATGCTGTGATATAAATTCCTTCTGTAACTTAGAACCCACTGTTGAAATCAGGCTCCTATTGGATATAACATTCCTGGGGAAGCCATTATGAAGATTTCTAACTTTAGACAATTTTAAAAGGAGAAAGAACAGCACAAACCAGCAAAGACAATTCCAGTTAACTGAATTAACTCAGTGAGAGCAGAGAAACATACTTGATGAAGGGAAAAAGTCCATCACCCAAAATTTAACACTAAATCAGGGTCTCTCTCTCTCTCTCTCTCTCTCTCTCTCTCTCTCTCTCTCTCTCTCTCTCTCTCACACACACACACACACACACACACACACACAATGACTCAGGCCAGTTACAAGCACCCTTAGCAGAAAATGAACTTCAGAGTGCCTCAGTGATCCTCAGACAAGGGGTCCTCAATAGCAGACACGACAGCTCCAAACCAAAGCCCAGAAGGCGGGCACAGAAGAAATAGCCAAGAAGTATTTCTGAAATCAGAAATAAAGGACTTTACAAAAAAAAAAGTCCAAAGTCATTAAACGGCCTTTCTTCAGCCGGAGACTGCAGATCTCATGAGATGACCCTATAGCTGGAGAGGCAGCTTCCCTGGTAACACTTCAGCACCTGAATTGCTGATCATACAAGCAGAGGTAGAATGTTCTCTGTCCTGGCGTGGAACTCCCTCCTCCACATGGGTGATGCAGAAAGATGTTGAGAACCCCATCTTGGCAACTGCTGGCTGCTTCCTATGGTGCCTGTAACTGTCTCTAGGCTCTGTTCTCCGGGGAGTGTCTACACAGAGGCCTACTAACTTCCGTGATTAGGGGACAGGTTGACAGTAAGCCATTTTTGATTTCCCCTTGCCATGGGAAGCCAGTGTCCTAGTTTGCCCGGGCTTCCTAGGGATGGCATTGCTTACGCATGGCTGGGCCCTCCTACACCAACCAGCAATCAGGAAAATGTCCCACAAACAGAACTGTCCAGGAAATTCCTCAACTGAGGTCCTCTCTTCGTAGGTGATTCTAGTGTATGTCAAGCTGCCAAAACCTAAAACATACTTCCAGCTCTCATAGGGAAGCTCCTGCTTACTGAATCAGTTTAATTCACCCTGTGTTAAGACCCCCATTTCTCTAAACATGAGATTTTTTCCTTCACCTTAGAAAGTCATAAAGGAAAACACTGTGAATCCACTCTGCTGAGGGGGGAGGAATATTTTCATAAAAGATTAGCAAAATAAAGAGCGTGCAGCATCACTGGGCATCAGATATTCAAAGTTCTATAGCAACAGCCATATTTTAGACTAGGAATATCTAGTAAAAAAAAAATAACTTATTTTGGTCCCGTAGCACAGAGAACAGTGAACTAAATGAAGGGCAGCAGACTTACGAGAGAGTTGATTACCTTGAAACATCAGTAGTTTCTTTCCCCACGTAGAAATGATTTATTTAGACTCATGCGGCTCAGAAGAGAAGGAATGTGACCATTAGCATGCTGCCTGCACAGGAAGAGGGGGAAATTTCACAACCAGAGCCACCCTGGAATTCATTTTGAAGATTTTTATTAAGTCTCTTTCAGTTCTAAATTACTGAATCAGAGCTCAGAAATAACACCACAGGGGGCAGGAAGGGGTCATTTGGTTTCCTCATATCCCTTGTCTGTCTGAGTCATCTGGCCAGCTCCCCATCACTGAGGAAGTTGGAGAGGCGTCTAAAGTTGTTCACTGTCTCTCAGTAGTTCCACCCTTTCCTCCATCCCTCTGGAGCCAAATTTGAGCTTCTGTGCCTTTCTTTCCGGGAGCTCCCCACACCTAGGAGCCCTTCCCTACCTTCTACACAGCAGTCCAGACACATCTGTCCTTTTTCAGTGTTTTTGGAGCAGTGTCTCAGGCAGCCAGGGTAGCCTTGAACCCACTGTGTACCTGGGAATGACCTTGAACGTCTGACCTTCCGTGCTCCACCTGCTGAGTTCTGGGATTACATACCTGCCATGCACAAAGCCGTAAATTCGATCACCAGCATAGCATAAGCACACCCGTTGTGCTGGGGATCAAACTCAGGGCTGTGTGTATGCTGTGCAATTCCACTTCTGAATGGATGAACTACATTACCCCCAAACCAGCATTTCAAAGATTCTAGCTGATGGTATCACTAATCAATTGAAAGCATACAATGAGTTCCTGTTGTACCTAAGATGAACAAACTCCTTACCAGGAATGAGAAGGCTCAGTAGGGCCTGGCATCTCCCTTCATCCCTCTCCATTTTCATCAGTGCTTCCACCTGCACCCCAGACATTCAAAATTTAGATCCAGGACTCTTTGTTCCCAACCCTGACCTTCATATCTCCCATTACTTCTAGCTAGAAATGACCCCTGACCCTTTTATCTGGTTGATCCTGATTCACTTCTCCAGGTTGAAGCTTATTTGCTCAGGAAAGGTTATCCTACCTAAGTGTGGGATTCACAGCACACACCAGCTCCCCACCACTTTAGGTACATCCTCATTTGTCACTATGCTTGCTCAGAGCAGGGGCAATAACCTGTGACTTCTGTGAATGCTTATCTCATTTTCAGATTAGCCCAAGCACCCAGGACCCCACAATCACACAAATATCAGGTGTATAAATAATTGCTCCTATATATCCTAGAGAAAAGGTACTGCATTTAACATGTTTCAAAGAGTGGTATCCCAAGTGTGTTCTGGAAAGAGAAGCACAAAGTCTTAGTGAATTTTGTCACTCTAGATTTTTGTTTGTTTGTTTAAAGATCTTAAAGTCCCTTGTAGTTCTTTTTTGGAGTTGGGGTTTGGTAGTCAGGCCTTAAAAATTGGGGAGACTGACATTCAAGGTCTTGCTGGGTCCTGACTAGCAAAGCCTGCCTGAGCAACCCTCAGGATGTAGCATATGGATGCCAGTGATTCACAGGGGCAGAAAGAATCTGATCTCTAACAAGGAAAAGAAAAACAATTTTATACACAACTTAGAGAACAAAACAAATCACTGCATAACCCATAATTATGTCCAAATAAGTGGGGGTTGGTAGGAAATTTCAATTTTCTTCAGTTTCTTGGAAGGAAAAAAATGTGTTGTGGACAGGTTCATTTATCCATGTTATTTCCCTAAGAAAATGGAATGTGTTGAGGTTAAAGGATAAACAATTCTGAATATCAAGAACAATTTTCATGGTGCTGTGTCATACCAACCAGAGGAAGGAAAAGTGCAGGGGGGAGGCCAGTGAGCTGAGAATGGAAGCTAACCCATAAGGGCACCCACCCATCTGTCTTCCTGAACTTGTTACTGCTGGGTAGAGTTTGACACAAGTAAATGCCACCCACACCCAGGCACTGCTGAGAAAGCTCTGAGTACTCATCAAATTTAATTACTCAAGTGAGAGAAAGAGGAGGGAGGGAAGAAGAAGGGAGGGAAGTGGGGAGGGCAGAGAGTTCCCTAAGAAATTTGAGCCCTTTCTTAGCTTTCTTCCTTATAATACAGGTCAGAAATATTCTTCAGTAACAAGATACCAGTCAACAACAAGTTGGATTCTCATTATATTCTTAGCCCAATCTTGGTATCCTCTACTGTTTGAAGGACTTAACTACAGGGGTTTTCTCTGTACGTGGCGAACTTCAGATAAGCCAGAAAATGAGGATAACACATGAACAGAAAGCTCAAGATTGAAAGCAAAAATACTAAGTTTCAACTTGGTATCCAATGCCATGTTATCAAACAATTTTAAAATATCAAACAAAAACCAGATCACTTGCAGGTGCCTGTCTTCTACCTCCTGGAGACACCACAGATCATCATGGGACCCAGCCTTCCCCTCTCACTTTTTGCAATCCCTTTGTATCAGTCAACAATACTCAGAGGAACTCTTAGAAACCCCCTGGCCATGTCGGCCTGGGAGTCAGGAAGATGTCCTTCCTGTCCTCAAGTGTAAATTCCTGGTATCATCCCCAGCCCTGTAGCAAAAAACGTGTCCTCCCTCTCTGACTCTGCTCCTTGGGGGACTTCATTGAACTTCACGGCAAACCCAGCTTTCCCCCTTCCTGTGAACCTCCCAGCAATGCCTTCTAGACCAGTCCCATTCCTTTGAGTCAGTACCTAGAAACACATTATTCTCAGGACTCCCAGTGACCACACTTGTCAGGAATTCAGAACCACTCCCTACCAGGCAACCTATAGCTAGCCATCACACTTCCCTAAGATCCAGAGAGGGCAATGGAAACCCAGGAACAAAACACTCAACCGGAAAGACAAGACTAGATATTAATACCTAGAATGACAGTCACCCCAAACCCAGATACCTAGACCCCCCTGCAAAGAACACAATCATTAATATACAAGACAATATGCCTCTACCAGAACCCAGCAACCCTACTAAAGTAGGCCTTGAGTAATACAATATATCTGAAACAAAAGACAAGGACTTCAAAATTGCAATTATGAATATGTTCAAAGATCCTAAAGAGAATATAAATAAATCCCTTAATAAAGTCTGCGAAAACACAGACAGTGGAATGAAATGATGAACACAGTTCAAGGCGTGAAAGTAGAAATAAAGTCACTAAAGAAAACCCAAGCTGAGTTAAAACTGGAAATGAAGAAACCTGAGTTAAAACTGGAAATTTAGGAAGTCAAACAGAAACCTCAGAAGCTCTCACCAGCAGAGAACAAGACATAGAAAAGAGAATCTCAGGCATTGAATACAAGATAAATAAACAAAGTCTTCAGTCAAAAAAAATGTTAACGCTAAAAAAAACTAGGCACAAAACATCCTGGAAATCAGGAACACTACAAAAAAGACCAAATCTCAAAATAGTAGAAATAGAGGGAGGAAAAGAAACTCAGGACAAAGGCACAGAAAATATTTCAACAAAATCAGAGAGGAAAAATATCCTAATCTAAATAAGGAAATACCTATCAAGGTGTAAGAAACATACATAACACCAAATAGATTGAACCAGAAAAGATATTACCCATGACACATAATAATCAAAACACTAACTGTACAGAACAAAAATGTATATTTAAAGTTGCAAGAGGAAGAAAAGACCAAGTAATGTGTAAAGGAAGACCCATTAAAGCAATACCTGTCTCAATGGAAAAGAAAGCTAGAAGGGCCTGAATGGACTCTACAAACTCTAAGAGACCACAGATGGCAGCCCAGACAATTATACCCAGCAAAACTTTCGATCTCAATAGATGAAGAAAAAATATTCCATAATAAAACCAAATTTAATCAGTATCTAATCTACAAAGCCAGCTCTGCAGAAGGCATTAGAAGGAAAACTTCAAACTAAAGAGGCTAACCATACTCAAGGAGAACATGAGCAAGGAAGTCTGGACTGCCAGGGGTGCTCCTATCAACTGAGATGGTGGGGCTGATCTATTCGGAGCTTACCAAGCCCAGCTGGACTGGGACAGAAAAAGCACGGGATAAAACCGGACTCCCTGAACATGGCGGACAATGAGGGCTGCTGAGAAGCCAAGGACAATGACACTGGATTTGGATCCTACTACACATACTGGCTTTGGGGGGGCCTAGTCTGTTTGGATGCTCACCTTCCTGGACCTGGATGGAGGGGGAGGAACTTGGACTCCCAACAGGGCAGGGAACCCTTACTGCTCTTTGGACTGTAGAGGGAGGGGGAGTGGAGGGGGAGGGGGGTAAATGGGAGGCGGGGAGGAGGTGGAAATTTTTAATAAAAATAAAAAAAAGAAGACAAAAGGAATAGATAATTCCATAGCAGCAAATCAAAAGAGGGTGGAAAGAAAACCTACAACATATCAACAAAATAATAGAATTCAGTAATATTAGTCATTGGTAACTGTCAATATCAATCATTTAAATTCTCCCAATAAAAAGATTTGCAAATGAGATCTATCCTTCTATTGCATCCAAAGCACACCTTATCAGCATAGACAAATATCACCTCAGGATAAAGGATGGAAAAAGTTATTCCAAATATAGCCAAGAAACAAGCTAGTGTAGACATTTTAATATACGACAAAACAGACTTCAAACCAAAACTAATCAGAAGAAATAGAGGACACTACATACCTATCAGAGGAAAAATTCACCAAGGGGAGGTTGCAATCCTAAACTTCTATGTACCAAACACAGGGTACCCAAGTTAAAAAAAAAAAAAAAAAAACTACTACACCTAAAATCACGTATTAACCATCACACAGTAATAGTGAGAAACTTCAATATCCCACTCTCGCCAACAGACAGGTCATCCACACAAAAACTAAACAGAAATACTAGAGCTAACTAAAATCATAAAATGTTTAATAGTTTACAAGTTTCCTGGTGGGGTTTTTAGGATCATTTAGGTATACAATCATATCGTCCTCAAACACAGACACTTTACCTTCTTCCTTTCCTATTTGTATCCCCTTGATCTCCTTCAGCACACCTGAAAACTCTAAAAGAAAAAGAAGCAAATGCAGACAGGTAGAGTAGATGACAGAATTAATCAAGTTGAGGGATGAAATCAATAAAATAGAAAAAAAAGAGAACACAAAGACTTGATGAAACAAAGAGTTGTTTCTTGAGAAAATCAACATGATAGACAAACCCTTATCCAAAGTAACCAAAGGTAGAGAGAGAATGTCCATATTAACAAAATCAGAAATAAAAGGGGACACATAACAACAGACACTGAGGAAATCTAAACACTTTTCCCCAAAAAAAGAAGCAGAATACAAAATTAACACAAAAATCAATAGCTTTTCTATATACAGATGACAAACAGACAAGAAAAGAAATCAGAGAAACAAACACCTTTCACAAAAACCTCAAAAATTTGGGGTAACTCTAACCAAGCAAGTGGAAGACTTGTGTAATAAAAAGCTTTAAGATTTTATGTAAAGTAATTGAAGAAGATACCAGAAGATAGGAAGATCTCCCCTGCTCATGGATCGGTAGGATTAATATAGTGAAAATGGCAATTCTACCCAAAGCAATTTACAGATTCATTCCCATCAAAATTCCAACATAATTCTTCACAAAAACTGAAAGGACAATTTTCAGCTTTATATGGAAACACAACAAAAGCAGGATCGCTAAACAATCCTGAATAATAAAAGAACCACTGGAGGTCTCATCAGCCCTATTTTAAAATTGTACTCCATAGCTTATAGTTGATTGATGGAACTGAATCGAAGACCGAGACAAAAGTCTTTACAACTGTGGAAATTTGAGTTTTAATAAAGAAGCCAGAAATATACACTGGAAAAGAAATAAAAGCAACTTCAACAACTGGTGCTGGTCAAACTGAATGGCTGCACGTAGAAGAATCCAAATAGATCCATACTCATCATCCTGAACAAAACTCAATTTCAAATGCATCAAAGACCCCGATGTTAGGCCGAGTACACTGAATCTGACAAAAGAGAAAGTGGAAAACAGTCTGGTACTCACTGGCACAGAAAAAGACTTCCTGAACAGAACACCACTAACACAGGTGCTAAGAACAATTAAAAATTGGAACCTCATGAAACTGAAAAACTTCTGTATGACAAAGGAGATCATCTTTTGGACAAAGTGGCAGACTGCTAAATGGGAAAATGTTTACCAGATACACATCTGACACAGGGGTAATATCTAAAACATATAAAAATTATAAAAATTGATATAAATAAAACAAATTACCCAATTTAAAAATGGGGCACAGAACTAAACAGAGAGTTCTCAAAAGATGAAATATAAATGCTGAGAAACACTTAAAGAAATATTCAACATCCTTAGCCATCAGGGAAGTCAAAATCAAAACTACTTTGAGATTTCATCTTATACCAGTCAGAACAACCAAGATCAACAAAACAAATGACAGCTTATGCTGGTGGGGATATGGGATATGGGAACACTCATTCATTGCTGGTGGCACTGCAAACTTGTACAACCACCATGGAAATTCATGTGGAAATTCCTCTGGAAGCTAAGAATAGATCTGCCTCAAGATCCAGCCATACCACTCTTGGGCATATACCCAAAGGACTCTATATCTTATCATAGCACATATGCTCATTCTTGTTCATTGTCACTCTATTCATAACAGCCAGAAATTGGAAACAGCCTAAATGTCCATCATTGTATGAATGGATAAAGAAAATGTGATTCATTTGTACAATGGAATAATACTAAGCTTTTTAAAAAACATTATGAAATTCACATGTAAATGGATGGAGCTAGAAAGAAATCATCCTGAATGAGGTATCCCAAACCCTAAAAGACAAATATGGTTATTCACTTGTTCGTGAATGTTAACTGTCTTCAATAAGCATGCTACAATCTGCATAACCACAGAAGTTAAGTAGACAGTAAGGGACTAGGGAGGAGGGAAGGATCTCCCTAGGAAAGGGAAATGGAATTGATAGTTATGGATGTTCAGCCAAAGTGGAGACCAAATAATGAAAGAACCAAACAGGTAAGGAAAGGAAGGGTAAGAGGAATAAGATAAGGAGTATGGGAAGGGACAGCTAAATCTAAGGGAAATGTGAGGGGGTCAAAGGGAGACCTAATACAATAGAGGCTGCTAAAAATATAGACATATATGAAAGAAATCTAAATGGAATCACCAAGTAACAAAGGGAATAACACCCCAACCAGACATCTCTTACCACCAAATGGAACCTTCAGTGCTGGGACTAGGTTTCATCTATTTGAATTGTTGGCCAAAGGGATCTCTTGGGGACCACCAAACAATCTAGGCTATTGCCAAGGATAGTGGTTGTTTTATACAAATTAATAGTAAGACCCTATTGCTGAAGGCAGCACCAGCATAACTCATTGAACACAGAGAAAAATAAGCTGATGCTTAAGTATATATAAAACTTCAAAGCCTCCTCCACTGTGATATACTTCCTCCAACAAGTCCACACCTCCTATGGTGCAACTCCCTCTGGCTAAGCTTCCAGCACATGAATCTATGTGGCACATAGCTACTCAAACCACCACAGGAGCTAAGCAAGGTCAGTTCAGGTTATCACTTAGATAGGAGACAGGGTCCCACTCCGAAGGTTGTCATTACAATTGGGGACAAACTAATTTTCTCACGTTTCCCTATCTCTGCAAACCTGGTCTCTGTCTCTGCAGAACTGACTAAAATTTTGGCAACTTTTGGTAAACTTAGGGTTCTCCTTCCCCACAAAGTTTGAGGGTTTACTAAACTTCTGATGTTCCCTTTGTATACAGCTCGATCATCCACCACCCACCTGGCACCCTGACACTTTGTTAACTTTAGAAGCCCTGCAGCTTTACACACAGAACTGCTGCAGGAACCAATGAGGAGCAGAAAAAGAAAGATTTCCTACATGGGACCCCAGGCTGTCATCAGAGAAGAAAGACTTACCTTTAAAGATTCACCAGGGACAGACCCATCCAAGGATACCTGCACCAGAGACTCCTGCCCTAAGGCAGAGTGTTCATGCAGGGCAACTCCTGGACGGCACCCATGGCTATAGTCAAGGAAACCATTCTTGCCTCAGCCTCCCAGACGCTACACCTTTGGCAGGGCTACCGAAAGTAATTAGTCCCTGCAGCTGTTTCCAGTCTCAGAAACCCACTGTTTCCTGGGCCATTGGCTTCAGACCTGCAGAACACAGCTTCTAAGACCTATCGCTTCAGGCTTCAAGACCAGGAGCCTCAGAGTTTTGTAAAAGCTATACCACTTCTCAGAATGATCATGGCTCTTAGCTTTGAAGGGTTCAACCCTGCTTTGTTTGATTCCCAGTTGCATCCCATTTAAAACTGTTAATTATAAACTAAAAATAAAATACCTCTCAGTTTTTTTTTTCTTTCATGTCGGCCCATTCTATTCTCCAAGAAGCATAGGTCAAGACTCTGGTTACAGATAAGACAGTCCACCACTTCAGGATAAAGGATTATGGCAGTAGGTGACATAAGCACTAAGAGCTGATAATTGATCATCTTCATTGCTTACTTTACTGAATTTAGAATGATCTAGAAGACCCATCGCTAGGTATGTCTATGAGGACATTTTTGAAAAGGTTCATAGGGGGTGAAAGACCCACACTGGATATGGGAACATGTGTATGGACTGTGGTCCAGCAGTAAATTTTAAAATGGAAAAGGGCAGTTAAGCACCGTGCCCGTCTCTGCTTCCTGACACTCTTATGTGTGTGCAAGCAGCTTTACACCCTTGCCACCTTGTCTTCTTCACCATGGTGTCTGCAGCCTCTCAAACTGAGAGCCTAAGCTTTTTGTTTCCTTGGGTAGCATTCCTCGGGCATTTAATCACAGAAAAAACTAACACAGACACCCTCGTGACACAGGTTTCTAGTTCTGCAATGGTAAGCTAATCTTAAAGAGTATGGCTCCAGAAAACCTTCAGAGAACACGTTCAACAAAAGTATGTGTGTGCTTTTTTGAACGTGAGTTCATGGGTGTGTCTAAGAGCAGAAACTCGGGTTCCCAAACAGAGAGCATTTGATGTTGTTATATTAGAGAAGAGGCCATTTCCAGAGACTCTGAAGTGTATGATTCTCATACTGTGCTGCTGACCATTTGGAAACCCATTATGATAATTAATTCTCAGGCGTAAACCAAAAGTTGGAGTTACTGGGTACCTCAGTCCCCGCTGGAACAGCCCTTCTAACATCATTGTGCACACACAAGTCTGAGGATGCTTCGAGGAGATGCTCTAGCTCAAAGTCTGCTGTGTCGCTGTTCAGCCCCCAGGAGCAGTGTTTCACTACCTAGTTATTGTAAAGAAGGGAAGCCATGCTGCCGTTCCCTGTGCTTCCGGGTCTCCATCACATTTACTTATCAAGACTCTAGTCAAACGTGGTACCAAAATGTGGTTTCTTCACACTGGGGACGACTTTTTAGCAATTTTCCCCAGAGCTTGTAAACACTCGGGAAATCAAAGGGAATAACCTCGCTCCTACAGCTGTGTTCTCCCATCTGAGATCATTCACGTCTCTGTCATCAACAGGGCGACACAAACCACAAGAACTCAGCGAGACTTCTTCTGGAGTACCTGAAGGGTCTCCTGGGCCATTCTTTCACTGGAAAGAATTTATATGAGGTCTTTAAGCTTTGTCTTGTTTTATCTATGTGTGCGTGCATCTGTGTCAGTGTAGTCCCCATTTGCACAGGTCCCTCAGAGACCAGAAGAGGGCAGTAGGCTCCCCGGAAGCAGGAGTTACAAGCAGTCATTAGCACCCGAAGTGGACGCTAGGGCCTGAACAACAGTCCTCTGCAAGAGCAGTAAATGTTTTCAACTATGAGTCATTCCCCTCCACTCCCCACGTCCCCAATACAAGATCTTAAAAAGTGTCATTGAAAGTCACAAGGGACAAAAGGAGACGGTACTCATTATTTTTATGATCATTGGTAACTGCCCACCTATCTGAGAAGGAGAGACTTAAAGAAGGAGGGACTTGTTATAACCAGCACTTTGAGAGTCCAGTCCATTCTTACAGTGAAGATACACTAGCAGAGAATCTTCGAGCTGTGTCATGAGACAGTCGATTGTATCTCGGGTTCTTGTCCCACCCTCCTGGAGTGAGCAGGTAGCAAAGGGAAACTTCACTTGCCATGTATGAGCAACAATTCAAACAGGGAAAAAATGATTAGGAAATACAGACTCTGAGGGCTTCAGCAGCAAGATGCCAACCAAGAGAGGCTGCAGATGCTGCAGGCCTCTGCTCTGGCAGGATAGGAGCAAGATATGAAAAAATGTTGGTTCTTGAGAATTCGTAGAGGGTGCATATGGTGACCCTCTAAGAGCAGTCAGCCCCTTGAAGGACAGCCAATAGTATGCCACACACAGGAGTAGCAGGGGTCTTCCATTTCTGGCTGGGCTTAGAGGCTGGAGATAGCAGTGTCTGTTTGTAGCCTAAGTCTGTGGTCTTCAAAGCCGAAAAAGAAAAAGTTCCCTGCTGCCACAGGGAAGCAAGAGACTGGAGCAATGGGAGCCTATGTGAGTTTTGGACCCGAGGCAGAAACCTGACATGCAGCAAGCTTATGGGTCTGACTCCACTGAGTCTAGAAGGCAGAATTCTTCCTCAAAAAGAGTCTGGGGGAAGACTGGCTATAGCCAAGCTACAGTCTACAGCTGAGAGTTGGACCTGAGAGCAGAAATCTGAGTCTCTTTAGCTTGCCTGCTCTGTTATAAAAAGCCAGGTGGACCCAGAGTGGCTGAATGTATATCAATCAAAATAATGTATAAAATGAGGGCGATCAGGAGAGAGTTGCCAGAGGGAAGGGGAGAGAATGTCTTCCAAAACTTGAGCATCTTCTCAATTAAGGTAACTTCTGCCCTTCCCTCCATTTTGCAAGGGAAACAGAGAAAAAGGGAAGATCCCTAAGGTTTTAATTCTCTGAGACTGGTTGGGGGATAAACTTAACTCTGTGGCCGATGAGGGAAGAAACACATGCACACACACACACACACACACACACACACACGCACGCGCGCGCGCACACACACACACACTATTAGGATCTTTCTACCATTTTCTGTCAAGGTTCTTTATTGATTTTCTTTCCTCTGTCTAGATATATCTCTTCCGTCTCTCTTGATGACTTCCTTCTAATTTTACTTCTCTCTTACAGTTTATATACCTCAGCAACGTCTTTCAAGCATTATAAAAATTGCAGTGTGGTTACACACTATTTTTCAAGTGAATGCTTAAAATGAATACAAGAGTTTATTCAGGAGATCTTGTCTTTTTCTACTTCCCATGCAGATTATATCCATGTATGTTTCTCTTAGGGTCCTCTTTGTTGTCTAGGTTCACTGGGATTATGAATTGTAGGCTGGTTTTTCTTTGCTTTATATCTAAAAGCCACTTACAAGTAAGTACATATTATATTTGTCTTTCTGAGCCTGGGTTACCTCACTCAATGTGATGTTTTCTAGATACATCTATTTGCCTGCAAATTTCAAGATTTCACTACTTTTTTCTGCTGTGTAGTACTCCGTTGAGTAAATGTACCACATTTTCCTTATCCATTCTTCGGTCAAGGAGCATTAAGGTTGATTCCACGATCTGGCTATCACAAACAATGTTGCTATGAATATAGTTGAGCACAAGTTCTTGTGGTATAGTTGAGCATCCTTTGGTTTATACCCAAAAGTGATATTACTGGGTCTTGAGGAAGATTGTTTCTTAATTTTCTGAGGAATCACCCTACTGATATCCAAAACCATAAGTTGCAATCAGTGTTTTTGATCTTGGCCATTCTTACAGGTGTAAGATGGAATCTCAGAGTTGTTTTGATTTGCATTTCTCTGATTGCTAAGATGTTGAGCATTTCCTTAAGTGTCTTTCAGCCATTTTAGATTCCTCTTTTGAGAGTTCTCTGTTTAGGTCTGTACTCTGTTTTTTTATTGGATTATTTGTTCTTTTGATGACCAATTTCTTGAGTTCTTTGTATATTTTGGAGATCAGATATCAGACCTCTGTCTGATGTGGGGTTAGTGAAGATCTTTACCCATTCTGTAGGCTGTCGTTTTGTCTTATTGACCATGTCTTTGCTTTACAGAAGCTTTTCAGTTTCAGGAGGTCCCGTTTATTAATTGTTTCTCTCTGTGTCTGTGCTACTGGGGTTATATTTAGGAAGTGGTCTCCTGTGCCAGTGTGTTCAAGTGTACTTCCCACTTTCACTCAGCACTCTCGGGGGTAGCTCTGCAGTGCTGGGGGGTCATTCAGGCCTGCTCCCATGGAGGTTTCTTGCTTGGGGCTGCTTCCACTGAGGTCACTGTTGTGGGCCTGCTCAGACAGAGGTTGTTGGCTTAGGTCTGCTCCAGCAGAGGTCCCTGGCTCAAATTTGCTTCTGTGGAGGTTGCTGCCTCGAGCCTGCTCCATCTGAGGTAGTTGACGCATGTCTCTCTGGCAGAGGTCATTGGCTCAGGCCTATTCCCACAGATGTTCCTGGCTCAGGTCTGCTCTCTCGGAGGTCCCTGACTTATACCAGGTGCTGCAGAGACCTCTGGCTTGGGCCTGCTCCCTCAGCGATGGCTCCCTCTACCTGCTTATGTGGAGGTCATTGCCTCAGGCCTGCTCTGGCAGAGGTCACTGGCTCAAACCTCCTAGATCTGTAGAGTCTTAGTGTTGAGTCCAAGAGCTCTTATGGGGCTCTCAGGTCATCCTGAGAAGAGTGTGGCTCTTGCCAGCAAACATTCTCTCCTGGAGGAGTCAAAGGCTAGTAAATCTCAGGCAGCTTATAAAACGTGGACTTCTCAGAAGCTCATAATTTATGCTGATTCACAAGGTCTTCTCCAAGGTTATACAAGGAATAAACAGTTAGTGGGGAGAGAAGACAACTTCACTGGAGCTTCCTGCAAGTTGAGAAGAGAACTCTGAGGAAGAAGCTTTCATGAAGAACCCATTGCCATGATGAGAGGGCTTCCTGGTGCTGTAGCTGCCTTTGAGTCAACTATGTTCCTGCAAGTAACCAAAATAAGCTCATTGGTGCACCCAGCTAGACTTGGTTGGGATTGTTTCCCTGCTCTGTTGTCTGTGCCCTATCTTGAGTGAAGATACATTTGCTCATATCTTCCCAGCAAAATGATCATGTGAATAAGATGTCCCCTGTAGTCCTGGGCATTTGGATAGCTGGTTCCCAGTTGAAGACATTGCTTGGGTAGGTTTAAGAGGTATGACTTGCTGGCAGAGGCATATTACTTGGAGTAGGCTTTGAAGTTTAAAAGTCTTATGCCATTCCCAGTTCACTTTCTCTGCTTCCTGATTGCATTTCCAGAGGTGATCTTACAGCTACCGCTCCTGCCACCATGCCTCTACCATGTCAGCATGCCTCTACTCTTCCATCATGGACTCTAACCCTCTAGAGCTGTAAGTTCAAATAAACTTTTTCCTCTGTAAGTTTACTTTGGCCATGGTGTTTTTATGACAGCAAAAGAAAGGTAGATAACACAGGGCCATAGGAAAGGTGAACCTCTAACTCCTTGTTCATCATCTCCAAAAGCCCTAAAGAGTATGACTTGGCACTGAGGCCCATAGAAGAGAGATAGTATGGAGTACATGAGACTCTTCAGCTGCCTGTTGGAAGTGCTACCTGAGAAGTAATCTTCTCAGACCTTGGGTCTCTCAGGAATAGAGCTGGCATGGCCAGGGGAGCAGAGTTGACCCTGATTACTCCCAGGGTGACATTAACTCTGTTTTCTTTCCCAAAGACCGTAAAACTCCTATACAGATAGCATCAGCTCAGAGCTCAACTGGTATGCAAAATAAAATTTCATTCACCCAATGGTGTGGGCATTATCTCCTAGCACAGTTAATTACTGCCTCTTTAATTGGAAAATAAAATTATATTGCTAAGGAGAATATTATTTGCTGGGGACCAGTCTTAACAAAAAAAAACTTTTGCCAGGGTAGAGGCATGGGGATTTAGAAAATATTAGTAAAGAATATGAAGACAAAAGAAAATAATAAAATGGAGAAACATATAGGATAGTATCAGGAGGGAATTCCAGTGAGTACTAAAATTTGTCTGCATTTAATTTTTAATTTCTTCAAATACCCCTGACCCCAAAAGGTAGAAGAAGTAAGACAAAAACTGCATTTATATTATACAAGAAAATGAACAGACCAGTTGAAGGTCATGGGCTACAGCCACAGTTCAACATTCTGTTGCTAGAACAAAGCAAGTCACGCTCACACCCTAGACCAAAACATTCTGTAGGCAAACCACTCCGTGGGTGGAATCCGAAGAACTGAGGCCTTAGTTGAATCCTTAGACTTTTGTTTGAGGTAGAAGCATATCTACTTTCTTTATACTTGAATTACAAGGTCTGGCTATTAGGCATACCTGTTGACAATAACCTTGAGAGAGCAAAACTCTCTGATGGGACCTTTGTCTGAAGTAGAAACACAATAACTTTGAAGGAACTAGAGGTAAGTTTCAACTCTCTGACCTTTGGTCAATGTGGAAATAGGCTCATATTTTTGGGCCTCCACAATTCCTACATTTTTATTAATTTTAATAAAGCCAACAGATGATCACATATTCCTTAGGTAAACACTTTTCTATTTTCCAGGCTTACCTGTTTTTGGAACATGCATTTCAACTATGCAAGTCCATGTCTTAGATGCCTGTTAAGGAAAAAGGATTAAATCCATAATTGACTGTCAACCTCTGTAATTAAAGGGTTAAGGTAGAAATTACCTCTGGGTTCTGCATCTCAGAGCCAAGCTTTTGTCAAGAAAGTTTATTAGTGATTAGCTAATGATAAGCAAGCAGATAATATTTTGTGTTATGCTATAATATCTCCTAAATAAAGGAGTAGAGGATTACCAGGGTTGGAAATGTCCACTTTTGAATTGGTTTAAAGTATTTACCTGTATCAAAATCTAAAATTGTCTTATTAAACATGTAAAATTTAAGAATTTATTGATAATGTTAAACTTTTTAGATAAGTTTTAACCTTTTTTGACTATTAACATATTATCTTGAACTAAAACATTAACAGGTCAATACCATAACATGACTTAACAAGTCAATATTATAACAGAATTTAACAAATCACAATTCTCTTAAATCCATTTTAACCAAAAGATGAGAAAAGGTTTTTGTAATGGGTAAGAGTCCAATTGCAATGTTGCTTTTGAGCAATTGTCTCAGTTCCTGAACAGTAGCACAAACCCTTAGGCTACCCTCCTCCTATCTGAAGAGGTGCATCAGTCACTCCTTATAATTTTCCTGAGGGGAAAATTGAGGTCTCAGTTTTTAGGGTTTGTTTTTTAACATTTTAACAGAAGACTGAAGAGCTCACTGGCAATCTGAGTTTTGTGTCCAAAAGTATAAAACAGTTAATTGTTCAACCTGCATTTTTGGTCTGGCTCCCAAGTAATCAGGACTCACTAAGTCTGGAAGCTTGAGCAGCAATTTTATCAGAAAACTAGGAATTACCAGTCATCACCACGATCTCATGATGGTGTGAGTCAGGAACATTGGTTCAGGTACCCCTTTTCTCGGCCTGTAGCATGGAGGTATGAGGAAGTCAGGAGCATCGGTTTAGGAACCTCTTTTCTGCTTCTCCTATGGAGTCATTAGTGGCTGCGATGTCATCAGGGCCAGCATTCTTCTGCTAGACACATCAAACCAGACATTTTGGAAGCCATCTTGCTTGATCTTCATTTTGTGAAAAAACACAGACATGCCCTCAACACCATATTAACACAGGATTAGATCCTTTTTATAATAAAATATAAGGGTCTCTCCACCCTGCTTTAGCAAAAGTTGCCTTTGTGCCATCATGCCAAAATCTGTCCACAGCACATTGCTCATGGACATATTTAAGAAGTTTAGCATAAAAAGAGCATGCCTCAAGGCATTATGTGGCATTTGAGGATATAATTTTTCTGTTTTTATTTTTTGAATTTGTGTTTTCAAGGAACCATGGGCACGCTCCACAATTTTTTGTCCTTGAGGATTATGAGGAATACCTGTCTTATGTTCAATATTCCATTGGGATCAAAATTGTTGAAATGTTTTACTAACATATTAAGATCTATTATTTGTCTTTATGACTTTTGGGGTCCCCATATATGAGAAGCATTTTAAGTAATGAGTAACTACACTCTTGGTGGCTTTTTTAGTTTGTGCAGTGGCTATCAAGAATCCTGAATATGTATCAATTATCACATGTACATATCTTAATTTGTCAAACTCTGTAATATGAGTAGCATCCATTTGCCATAAATGATTAGGACGTAGTCCTTGGGGATTTACCCTCAGATGAGGTACAGGTAAATACTGTGGACATATACCACATTGCTTAACAATTTGGTGAGCAGCTTTTTGTTAATTTAAATTGTCTTTTTAAAACTTATACTATTTTGATGATTCAGAGCATATGATCACTGAGCAAGCTCAACCTGAGATAAAGTTGTTATTTTTGTAAGTTTATTATCTAAAGTATTATCTTTAGATAATGGACCAGGAAGATTTGAATGTGCTCTGATATGCCCTACAAAGCATTGCAATCTTCTTTGTTGTATGGTATTTTGAATTTGATGGAACAGCATCCTAACTTGTTTATTGCTAGTCCCAATACATGGGACAGTATTTAGAACTTGAAGAGCACTAAATATATATTGGCTGTTGGTATATAGATTAAATACCTTATTTGCAAAAAGTTGAAACACTATAGCCATAGCTTGCAGCTCAACTATTTGAGCTGAGGCTGGTTCTGTTTGCACTACATGTCCTTCGCCATTAACCACATATGCAGCTCTTCCATTGGAAGAACCATCTATAAAAAGTAACGTAGCATCCTTTAAAGGAGCTTTTGCTGCAACTTTAGGGAAAATAAAGGAATGTAATTGTTTGAACTGCAGCAATGGATCAACTGGGAAAAGATTATTAATCTGGCCTTTAAATTGAGCAAATGCAATTGCCCAAGAATCACTATTTTGAAATAATCAATCTATTGTTTAGTATAAGGAACATTGATCATAACAGATTCTCTGCCAAAACATTTCTTAGAATTCATCCTGCTCTTTTGTGCTAAGCAAGCTACTGCTTCAAAATAAGGGTTTAATACCTTAAAACGAAATGGGAAGGTGCAGCCATAAAAGTGGACCATTTGGCCATAAATACCAGTTATAAAATTTAAATATGCACATTTCTCTGAACTGTCACCAAAATTAAGAATAATTACTAAACCTTTTCACTTTTGTGAATATTTTAATTATGAAATAGATAGCTATTAATATCAGATTTTTAAAACACTGGAAAATATAATGATAATTGCTATGATTTGAATTGTGTCTTCTAAAAAGATTCATTACAGTCCAGACTTGCAGGATTTTTTTACTATGACCTTATCTGACATTACACACACACACACACACACACACACACACACACACACACATATATATATTATATATATATATATATATATATATATATATATATATATATATATAGAGAGAGAGAGAGAGAGAGAGAGAGAGAGAGAGAATGGTAGTTTAAAAGAAAATGCCCCCCAAAGGGAGAAGCACTGTTAGGAAGTGTTGCCTTGTTGGAGTAGATATGTCCTTTTGGGAGGAGATGTGTCACTGTGGGGGTGGACTTTTAGATCTACTATGTTCAAGCTATGCTCAGTGTAGTACAAAGTTCACTTCCTGTTGCCTATGGATCAAGACGTAGAACTCTCAACTCCTTCCCCAGCACCATGTCTGCCTGCATGCTGCCATGTCATGCCATGATGATAATGGACTAAACCTCTGAAACTGTAACTGTAGGCCACCTCAATTAAATATTTCCCTTTATAAGAGTTGCCATGGTCATGATGTCTCTTCACAACACTAGAAACCCTAAACATGCATACATGTATATGTCATGACCCTATGTTAATATATATGTATTTGTGTCTTTCCTTGTGTTAGTACACACACATACACACACACACACACACACACACACACAGAGAGAGAGAGAGAGAGAGAGAGAGAGGCAGGATTTATTGAGTGACTTACAGGATGTGGTTCAGCTAGTCCAATAATAACTGTCTCCCAATAAAAAGGCGAGGAATCCAATAGTTGTTCCTTGGGGCTGAATGTCTTAGCTGGTCTTCATATACACTGTAATCCTAAAGAAGCAGGCTCTAATGCCAGTGAAGGGATGCCACCATAGGATATACGAACTTGCCAGTGAGAATGAAGGCAATCAGGCAAAACACAAAAGCTTCTTTCTTCCATGTCTATTACAAAGGCTGCCATGAGAAGGTATGGCCCAGATTTAGAGCTGCTCTTCAGACCTCAGATGATTCAATCAAGAAAATTGCCCCACAGGTGTGTCCAGATACTTGGGTTTTCAATGATCTATTCTTGGTTGTCAACTGGCCTAGATCTGAAAATAACTACAAATCAAGCTGACAACCAAGAACAGCCATAACACTCACAACCTTAAAAGAAGACAGATGCACAGAAGAAAGACCTACAGCACAGCAAGAGAGTCGAGTGACAAAGCCACAAGCTAAGGATTCCCAGCCATCACAGGAACTTGGAAGAGGCAAGACACGAGGGAAAGGCATCCTACCCTCAACACCTATTGACCTTCTCACTTCCAGACTTAGATGAAAACTAATTTCTGTAACTACAAGCTACCCAATTGTGATCCCATGACCTGTGCAGTAAGGATTTTAAACTCTCACAATGTACTGTTAAAAAGGACATATAACCAATTTGGAAACCACGGAGTTGATATGTTTCACCACGTGTATTGGACCTCTTCATTTCTTCTTGCATAAAATATCTGTTCACCTATTTCCAGGAAAGATAATTCCTGGGGTTTTAGATTACTCACCATCCAGCCTAGAGCTCAGAATGTTCCAGAATGACTCTAATAACCATCTGAGTCTTCTTTAGTCAGTGACAGAAACCCAGGGTTCTGGAGAGTAGCATCTTAGCCCACTTCCACTTATTCAAACGTCAAGAGTTGACCTTGCCATTTACCTGAACCTCTTTGGCATAGACCAGACACAGTACGGATTTATTTAGCTTAACTTTTTCTTTGTGTTTAAAGCACATTTCCTGTTCCAAGAGCGGATTAATAAGAGTGCAATAGCTTGGGCGCAGCAGGCATTGCATACATTTCATGAAGGGGCTGCTCTTGTCAAGTTCTCGGCTGAACATCTTTGGTAATTAAAAATCAATCCAGCAGGAAAGAGAGGATTATTACTTCCTATGCCCTTCTTTCTTCATCTAAGCCTGCCACTCTCAGAATCCCAACACTGTGAAGCAGAAATCCAAAGACCTGAGAATCACAGCCACTCTGCTTCCCCTTTTTCTTCCCCAAACCCCCAAACTCTCACCTCCATCTTTGCAAACCGCAGCTTCCTCATTTCTCCAAAGAGAGCTGACTCAGCGTAGAGCTGACACCTAAGAATCAATGTCCTCATGAGCAGCTTCAAAGCACAGACCCAAGAATCATTTCTTTTTAATTGTTTTATGTTTTATTTTATGTACGTGGGTGTTCCGCCTTCAAGTAAGTCTGCATACCACTAGTGGCTACGGAGTGCAGAAGGGGACATCTGATCCTCTGAGTCTGGATTACAGGAATGTGAACCACGTGTGGGTGATGGGAATCAAGCCCTTGGTTTTCTGGTGGAACAACCAGAATCTTAACGGTTGAGCTATCTCTCAAGCCCTTGCCCAAGAATTCTTAAGTATAATCAGCTGTCATTTTAACCTTTCACATGAACCCTATTAAATACGGTAATCTCAAGCTAATTGTTCTCACATTGAGAATACTCAAACTGCTTACCAAGAATGATAATTATGTTAAGCTAGCCCATGTCACTCTTTGATGTTTCATATATGTACATGAATGTTCATGGTTTATTTACTGTTGTTTCTTCTTAACTATGTCTTCTATGGTACATGCTTAATACCAACAATGATTTTTAAAAATAGTTTGGTAAAGGCTTATTCTGGACCACTCTAGCCTGAGGAGGAGCAGGATGAAGGGATACATGGAATGAGACACTGGAATAGCCATCATAATACCTATGTGATGGTTAGAGCAATTTTGGAAATATCTCCCACATAAGATGATCTTGTAGTTAGCCTACAGCAGGCAAGAGATAGATTGGAAACCTGAAGAAAAAAAGCCTGCAAGTAACAGCAATCACTTTGCAGTGTGCCATACCTTACTTTAAATCCAACCAATCCTTCTCTTTCTCCACAAAAACATACTTAGCATGTTCAGGAAGTGGAGTACTTCATTAGAAATCAGAGTCTGCATCGTCATATCCCCACTGTGCGTCACTATTACTTTAGAAATGCTATGTAAATGTTCTGTGTCACTTGCCTTATTCCTGACCTTATAGGGTAAGCTGAGAATTGAATCTTTTAGTCCTTATTGTTTTCCTTTAAACATTATGTTTTCTAGACGCTGTTTTCCAGACATCGTTATTTGCAATTGAGTTCACCAATGTGGGAGGCAAGCAAGAAGAGGAGAACCAGTAGAGTTAACCAAAGCCAATGAGATGGCTCAGTGATAAAAATTTTTAGTGATAAACCTGATAAATCATAGTTCAATCTCTGGGAACCACATGGTGGAAGAATCTGACTCCCTGAAGTTATTCTCTTATCTTCACACTATGAACATACATACATGCATACATACATACATACATACATATCATTTCTGAGTCAATTGCGGTAGTACACACCTTTTAATCCCAGCACTCTGCAGGGAAAGGCATGCAAACCTCTGTGAGTTCAAGTTCAACCTACTCTATATAGTGAGTTACAAGCCAGGGAAGGTTACAGAGTGAGAGCCTGTAAGAAAAGGAGAGGGAGGGGGAAGGAAGGAGGTCGGAAAGGAAGGAGGGAGGGAGAAAGGGAGGGTGAGCATTAATGCAAGGAAGTAATTAGATGTAAGAATAAAAAATCTTTAATTTTTTTATTTGTGTGTCTATGTGAGTGTGTGCCATGTGTTATGTGCCAGGGCTTACAAAGGCCAGAAAAGAGCAGTAAATTCTCTGAAGTTGGAGTCACAGGTAGTTGAGCCACTCAACATGGGTTCTGGGAATGGAACTTGGGTCATATCAAAGAGCAAATACTCTTAACTGCTTCACCATCTTTCTAACTCCAAAAGGATATTTTGAGGTTATTAGAAAATATCACACTGGGGTCAAAGGAATGGATCTTAATGTTGGTGAACCTCTTGAGGCTGAACCCAAGGACAATCGACATGAAAATAAAAATAGACAGGACCTTAGCAGTCCCTCACAGTTGCCTGAGCATCTGTAGGAATAGCATATGTATTCCCAAAGATGTGGTCTCAAATATATGTTTTAATAAACAAAAATGTTTGTTAGTAGAAAATCTGAACCAACCTCATTGACATAAGCATACGGATATTTCACTATTTGTTACTGTTTATTTTGACAAATTTCAAAATATACAAAATATAATATTCTTCCTTCTCCATTTCTAAAACATAATGTCCAAGCCATGGGTCTGTGAAGCCAGAAGCCTCTTCTCACCAGTATCCTCTTTCTATGTGCAATACCTTTGATAAGCTCAGTTAGCAATTCTGCTTCTAACTCTTGTGACTCAAACTGATCTTCCATTTTTCCTGCTTCCTGTTAGAAGAAATGAACCAGCTAAGCTTCATTTCTCTAAGGCCATTTCTCATGGCCTTGGTGGTCACATGGGTGCCATAATAATGACATATAACTCCCCTGTTCTGTGTTTATTGTATCAGGTTTGAGTGGACCTTGAGCAGAAGATGACTAATGACCCCCCCTTCCTCCTTCAGTGTGACACAAATGAATCAGACTGCACCCCAGGAAGCAGTGGAAATAGAACTAGACTATGAATCAGGAAATGTGGGTCTTCAAGTTTTGTTCCTGACTAGTGATGGAATCTTGCAGGGTTCTGTAAGCATCAGTGACTATTATCCTTTTAAAATGTGGTCCAATTAAACTTCAACATTCCGTGACTCTGGTCTATTTCCAAAGAATGAAAGGAAATAAAACCTAATTAAATTGTTAATTAGTATGAAGTAGTTTTTATGTTTCTATTGTCTGAATATTTTGGTAGGAGTTATTCTAATCCAGGTTTTTAGGTATCTGTTAAATAACAACAAACATCTCGCCTAGCGTATACATCTTATTGGTCTCCATGGCATCAATTGAGGAAAAAAAAAACCTTTCAGCTTCACCCATATTTTAATATTTAGTTAAAGGCACTTATTTAGGGCTTGTATGTGCAACTGGCGAATCCAGAACCATAACTACCTGTGAAACCACAAGTAGCAGATTAATCAATTTAAGTCCAAAAGTCGACTTCCACATCTCCCCAGGAAATCCAATCGTCTATTCATTAAGCTGTCTGCTTATGGTATAATGGAGAATTCAGAATCAGAGAAACCTTTATTAATTGCTCCCCAGCAAACAGGACAGCAGAAACTTTGGGAGTCACCCATAAATCTTGAAAAGGAGTGTCAGTGTGCTGGCATCGGTGCTGATGGCATTTGTGTTTGTCCTTAAAGGAGAGGGGGACGTTGAAGATTTTTAAACCAGATGCTCTTCTCATCTCCATCCCCACTCTCTTCAACACTCTCAGGTCCCCATTTTGGCCAATAGATGTGAAGAACTGCCCCATAGAGCATTCACCTGGGATGATAGCTACACACTAGTGTACTTCGTAGTATTTCAGAAGGAACACAGAAGTTGGGAAATAAGTTCTTTTGAGCAGTGGCCTGTTGGAGTGGTTCCTAAAATGACAGGATTTTGTAAGTCAGCCAAATTTTGTGACCTGTGACACAGAATCTCCTCCGGGAAACCTAATCCTAACCATGTATCATTTAAGGCTCATCAAAAAGTACCGTGAACCAATTATCTATATTAACCTCGAACACTGTCAACCTGACTTACAGTGGAAACTCAAATGCATAGGTCTGAAATGGTTTTTAAAGTTGTCTAACAGTAGTATTAATAAACGTTTGTTGGGTTATTTTTTGTTAACCACTAGAAAGTTACTGGTAAGCAAAGAATTCAAACCAAGTGAATAAAACTCCCCCTAGCCTTTTAAGCAAAGGCCATGGAAGGAAATTGCTATGGCATCTTTCCCAAAAGCAGAGAGAGAAATAAGGTAATGAACTCTATGCTTTTGTTCTATGTATTTCCTCTTCTTGACTCTAGTTGATCCAGATCCAAGACTTCAGCCATAGGAGAGGTGAGTCAGGGCAATGCTAAGAGTCAAATCTAAATATGAAAATGGACAAAAGTGGAAACTTAGAATCAGCTGCAAAATTTCATTTAACCACTGAGACATTCAACATGCTGTGCAGCAGATGTAGGGTAATATACATTCGTGCACCTCATAAACATGTGTAAACAAAAGAATGATAAATAACATATATAAAATAAAAGACTGCCTTACAAATTCTAGTAAGGACTCAATATTATGATTGTGAGACATCATGTCTATCTTTGTAAGGAGAGTGGAGGCTTTAAAGATAACTATCATCATCAGGATGTGTTTTTTATATTTACTAAAAAATGAATTAGACACATGGTAAAAACTTCAAATCTAAGCAGAATAAGCAGAAGTATTGTATAAGAGACATAAAAGGAAGAAAAAGAAGGAGGAAGAGAAGGAGAAGAAGGAGAAGGAGAAGGAGAAGGAGGAGGAGGAGGAGGAGGAGAAGGAGAAGGAGAAGAAGAAGAAGAAGAACAACAACAACAACAACAACAACAGCAGCAGCAGCAGCAGCAGCAGCAGCAGCAGCAGCAGCAGCAGCAGCAGCAGCAACAGCAGCAGCAAGAAGTTAGAACTAGAGACTCGGCTCCAGAGCTAGAAGGTCCACAGTGAGCAACCACTCAGCTCCATCCCTGATGAGTTTTAAAATATCACAGATATGCCCAGACCCAGTGACTTGGTTTCATTTTCCTCAAAATGTTCCAGATGTGTGTCCTTTGCCCTCCACATCAGATTTCATTTATTGCCCTTTCAGCAACAGATCTGCTCCTCTTCAATGACACAAGCTTTTTAAAGGATTTATTTATCCTTACTGTATGTGCATGAGTGTTTGCCTATATGTGTATGTGAACAACATGTGAGTGTCTGGTGTTCTCCAAGGACAGAGAGGATGTCAAGGCCCCTGAAACTAGAGTCATAGGCAGTTGTAAGCTGTTTTGTGGAAAATGGGAACTGAACCTGGGTCCTCTGCAAGAGCAACAAGTGTACTTATTGGTTGAACCATCTCTACAGCCCCCCTACAATACCTTCTTCTCTCTTTCATAATTATTTATGTGCATTCTTTGTCTCCATGGCTACATATAATTAGAGACTTCTAAGAGACAGTCACTGCAGGTGAATCCCAGCATAACCCAGCACAGAACCTCGACTACTGCACACAACAAGGATTTGAGAATATAAATATTTTGTTCACATTTATTTGTGTGTGTAGGTGCGTGTGTACATACACCATGCCTTCATATATGTCAAAGAACAACTTGTGGAAGTTGGTTCTGTTCTTCCACTGTGTGAATTCTAGGACCAAATTCGGGTTACTTACGTTTTCGAGGTAAACACCTTTACCAACTTGGACATCCCACTGACACAAATACTTGAGGGCTTGATTTTGTATTAGTCTCTATTTCTCTTGACAGTTGAAAATGCCTAGATATATACCATTAAGTACCTTGCCTACAACACATCATCAGGGCTGATATTCCAGGTTCCCCGAATCCTAGACTAGGCCTGTGTCAGTCAATAGATATCTGCTGATCCCATGTGGCCTGCTGCTGTCCCAGCTGTGTTGAGTCCTCCTTTAGAGACCCCGGAAACCCCTCATACAGCTATAAGAACAATAACCCTCATAGGAAGAGACTTCTAATAAAGGCACCACTTCTGTGACCAATACTCATTCTGATTGCTCCAACTGAAGCAGTTGCCAAGTGTCTTGAATTTCACCTCTGATGCTCAAGGATGAGATGGAGGGGATAAGCACATATCTAGTCTGGAACTGGCAAAGGCTTGGAAGCACCTTTTCAGGAGGCATGCTTAGAATTGGCTGTATAATTTGCAGAGCCTGATTCAAAAGAAATTACAGAAGCCTGATCCAAATGGCGGACAAAAGACTTACTCTTTTTGTCAGG
This sequence comes from Arvicola amphibius, assembly GCF_903992535.2. Taxonomy (NCBI): domain Eukaryota; kingdom Metazoa; phylum Chordata; class Mammalia; order Rodentia; family Cricetidae; genus Arvicola; species Arvicola amphibius. The sequence goes on along the minus strand of NC_052052.2, from coordinate 125,649,361 downwards.
GGTCTATTCCCAGCCTGCCATGGTGGGCAGTTTACCATTTGTTTAACTCTGTTCTGCTGTGAATAAAGAACCCTTGCGGGCAGATGCAGACCTTCCCACCATGCTCACTCTCAGACTCAGCATTACATAAATAGCAAATGCTTGTGCCCCACCAAAGGTAGGGACAGAGGAGAAAGCAACCAGCTCTCTGTTCCTAGAAGATGAGAGTCAGCAGGAGTTGAGACCTCACATACTGAGCCTTCAACCCCAGCTCATGGATCTATTTTACCATTAGATATTTTCACAAACACAAACTCAAAGAAATAGTTACGAAAGTTTTCAAGATGACAACTACAGAGCGTTAAACCCTGTGCTGGCTGGCTACTTTTCTCGTTTGGGTGACAAAATACCAGACAAAAGCAGCTTAAGGAAGGAATGGTTTATTCTGGTCTCATTGTCATGGTGCATTCCATTATAGAATGGAGGCTATAGTGGTGGAGGTGTAAAGCAGCTGATCACTTTACATCTGAAGTCAGGAAGCAGGGAAAGATGAATGTGCTGTACAGCTCACTATCACCTGTACACTCAGTTCAGCTGTCACATTCTGTCCAGGTCGGAAGGCCACAGGATATAATTGCCCACGTTTAGTGTGCACATCCTCTTTTCAGTTAAACCTGTCTTGAGGTGTGTCTCCTAGGTACCTACAAATCCAGACAAGTTGGCGATGAAGACGAGCCATCATAATCCTCAGTGTGGAACCAGCTTGTCATTCTAGAGCCCTGTGCAGCAGGCTCTGGAAGTGCACACTGGGGTAGGTTCTCATGGGAACCTGGGACCCATGCATCTTGGGACTGAATATGGTGAAGCACCAGAAGGTAGATACAATGGATGACGGCCACAGCAGTGCCATAAGGCAGCCACAGAAATCCAGTGCTCCAGGTCTGCAAGGAAAGCGATGCTATTGGTGACATTTCTCTTTGCCCTTTAAGATTTTCTTTGCAGCCAGCTGAAAAGGCAACAGTCCTGTGACCTAATCACTCTAGACTCCAAGGCAGGAAGATTGCAGTAAGTTCATGGCCAGTCTGAGCTACATAGTGAGTTCTATGCCAGTCTGAACAACAGTAGGCTCCTTCCTCAAAAAAAGACCAAAACAAACAACGGAGATGGCTCACTTTGAGGTCCTGAGGTGATTTTTCACATTCTCACCATGTTTTTTTTTTTCAGTTCACTGTGTTACTGGCAGTGGTTGGGTCTCTAATAACTACAGAAACAGTTAGCACCTGCCCCTCTAAAGAGAAGCATGTGAAAAGAAACTGTTTCATATGCCAGATGCTCACATATTGCAATGGATTTAAAACATCAGTACCAGCACTTTGCTGCCTGATGCTCCCCCCCATCAAAGCTAAGTGTGCCACCAGCCTTCCCTTCTACACCTTCAGCACACCACATGTGCATCTGCAACATAAAGCTTCCCTGTGAAATGAAGGCTGGGCCTCAGATCTGGACAAACAGAATTTCTTAGCCACAGCAATTGAGAAAATGTGAAATTGGAGCTATATCATTGAGAACCCGCCATCATCATTAGGCACGGGTGGGGGTGGAGGGTGTGAGAGGGAGCAAGCAGACATCTGTTCTCTCCGAGAACAGACAGAGCATCCTAATCACAAACCTTGGAGCAGAACATCCTGGCCTCAGCTTGGACAGGCTACAGAGCCGAGTGAACCGAGTCTGACAGGGCCACAGCAGCAGAGAAGGTCACCACCAAAGGGCCCAGTGTCTGGTGACTCTGCCTCTTAGCAACTGGGTGAGAATCAAAACAGAGCACTTCTAGGACACTGCCCCACTTTCTCCTATAGACTCTGGATCCCAGGAACAAGACTCAGTTCTAAGGGCATACACTGAACCTTGTTTTTCATTCCTGATATTGTCAAGGTTCTCCATCCACCCGGCTGTCAAACACAACTCCAGACCCTTGTCATTCATTTGCTAATTTATGAATTTCTTAAAATACATGATATATACTAAAGCAACATGCCGGTCTATGTGTAGAATAAATAGTGATCTAGAGGCAAAAATCCTTTCTTTATACTGTTTAAAAGACTTGTATGGGAAAGTACATAGGTTGAAAAGTCATTTCCATATACAAGATGTGTGTGCAGCGTGTGTGCGGAGGTAGGAGTGATAAAATAAGTGTGCTAAGGAAGGCTTGGCTGTCCAGGTGGCAGCTGTGGCACTGCGTGAAGAATAAGTAGCTGTCAAGGGAGCAAGGCAAGAAATGGTGAGCACAACAGCAGTGAATTAAGATGGTGCCAGATGTCTAAACAACACCAAATGTCCCCTGTGATGAGAAATGGGCAGAGAAGGAAAGTCATGAGTTAGGAGGTTAGAAAGGCAGCTTGGGGCTACAGTCCAAGCCTCCCTTCTGGAGGACTGCCCAGAAAATGACAACCTCTCCTGACCCCTCTTTTCTCTGACTTTCCATAATGCTTCTGTTTGTACCTTGCCCTTTAAGCTCTAAATGGCAGATATTCAACAAACACATGCTGGATAATGAATTAATAAACACTTCTCCTGTTAAATCCCCCAAAAATGTAACCTGGGGAAACTGCTGAGTTATGCTCTAAATCAAAACTTAGTTGCTTCAAAGTAATCATCTTTGTTTCCTGATGTTTGAAAAGTGACGAAGTAGAATCTACCACTGGGACACAGTAGCCTTACACACTACTTACCCTTACAAGGGCATCTTGATGTTGTCTGCCATATGCTGCTTCACCTCACTCATTCAGCTAACTTTGGCTTTCAAAGCCCCATCAAAGGCTGTTGTGCTAGTAGCAGACATTTTTACCTCCAGGCTCTCGGACAGGTGGGGAATAGAGGCTGTTAGAAACGGAGCTTGCAAAAGATGATATAAAGCAAATGGAGAGGCTGGGGGCTTAGGAGGCTCAAGACTCCAAGCTGATAGTCACAGGCTCCCGAAATGCTTGTCTAAATACCAGTCAAATGATATTAATAATATAATGATAGCTATCATTTACTGATTGCTTACTTCGGGATCAATACCTTAGAGACACAATCTCACCTTATTCTAATAACCGCCCTACTGAGTAGTGATTTTTATAAACATTCTATAGAGGAGAACAATGGTGTGCAGAGCAATGGAGAAACTTGACCAAAACTAAACAGGTAGGAAAAGTAGACCCAGGATTTAAATTCAGGTCTATTCAGTTTTGGGTCATGATGAGCCTACCTTTCTGAACCAGTAGATGCTTTCCTAAGGAAGCCAAGGCAATTATCAAGCATCAAGCTGGTAGACAAGCAGTAAGTCAATTCTACCATTCTAGAAGCCCAGAAGAAAAGCACATCAGAGCAGAGTTTGGTAGTTTGAATGCAATTGGCCCCCATAATCTCATAGGGGCTGGTACTATTAGGAGGTGTGACTGTTAGAGTGGGTATGGCCTTGTTGGAAGACATGTGTCACTGTGGAAGTGGGCTTTGAAGCTTCCTATGCTCAGCATACCACCCAATGTCTCAGCTGACTTTCTGTTGCCTTCTGATCAAGATGTATCCAGCACCATATCTGCCTCATGCCACCATGCTCCACACCATGATGATAAAGGATGAAAACCTCTGAAACTGTAAACAAGTCACCACAATTACATGTTTTCCTTGTAAGAATCATAGTGTCTCTTCCCAGCAATAAAAACTCCAACTAAGACATGGAGTTTTGCAGATGTGTTGATTCTTAGGGACCTTCGAGGATATGAAAACATGCTCAGCCATGCTAAGAACAAGTGCTCATCAGATCTGCATGGAAAATGTGAGGAAGGGAAGCCAGTGCGCAGAGGCTCTAACATCCTGAAAGGTGAACTTCTTATGCTAACTGGGAAGGGAGAAGGGAATCAGGTGTAAGTTTTGGTGGAAAACACTGGAGATACAGATCTGAACAAAGGGAACAAAGATAGCAATGCCCTGTCTCCTTGGTCCTCTCCAAACACTCATTCAGCATTTACTCTAGTGGGGCCACTCTCTATTTGAAGAATAGAGTTGTTTCTTGGGTTTTTTTTTTCCTTAAACCTCCATGGAGCTAAAGAAATAAGCAAAATAACACCTATAAGCTTGATCCTCTCCAGGCAGGAAATCACCTTGTGAAGTGAAGTCCATGTCCTGCCTCCCTGTGGTAGCTTAATTACTTTTCTTATGCTGTGACCAGATATCTTACCAACACCAACTTCAGGAAAGGTGTGGGGTTGTTTTGGGTCACAGCTCAAGAGACGCAGTCTCCCACAGCAGGGAAGGCCTGGGTCCGGCAGCTCCATGTGGCAGGAGTGTGCATCTGGGTAACTTCTCCACATCTTGACAGACTAAGAAGCAGAACAGACAGGAAGTGAATCTGGACTATAAAATCTCAAGGCCTGAGCTCAGTGGCAGAAGTCATAGACCCAGGGAGAGTATTTGTGATGTTGGTCAGACAGATTTCCTTTTGCAGTGGGCTGTGGCTAATGCAGAGACTCATAACAGGTCAGAGTGTTGGGTCTAAATAATTTTGAGTGTTGAGCTGTGGATGGGTCATCCATATCGATCTCCTACCATCCAAGGCTCTGGGATCCTCATGGAAAAGGGTGCAGAAAGGCAGAGGGCCAGCAGATGGGAAGAAGAGCTGGGGAAATGCTGGCTTCTGTACATGGCATGACGGCTGCAGGAGTCTCCGCACAGCAGTTAGGGTTACCTGCATAAGACCAAGTGAATCAAAACTCAAGCATGGGTAGGCAAAAGGCCTCAAGGCTCCATCCCTACCAAGGGAGCTATTGGCAGTTAATTAGCTGCTGAGAGGACAGTCACTCTCCTTCGTAGTTATGACCACTGGTGGGCTGGTTGCACATGACCTACTGGATGCCATATACCCATATGCATGTGGGCAGCACAAACTGGACTTGAGTTAATAATAACAGCAACATTAACAAAAGAAGAAGACGTGAAGTCAGGAACGAGGCGAAATGGGGTTACCATGAGGAGTCAAGGAGAGGAATGGGCGATAGAAATGATCAGTACACACTCTATAAATGTTTGCAACTTTCAAATCATTTTTAAAAATATGTTAAAGCAAAATAAAACCCTCAAGTTGGATGTGGTGGTGCATGCATTTAATCCAGCAGAGGCAGAAGGATCTCTATGAGTTCAAAGCCAGCCTGGTCTGCATACTGAGTTCCAGGATGGCCAGGACTACACATGGAGACCCTGTCTCGAAACAAAATAAATAAACCTCAAGCCTTAACCAGCATCCTCCAAGGAGGCTCCACCTCTTAAAAGTTCTACAACCCCTCTCCCCCCCAGACACTGCCCCAGCTAGGGACAAGTGTTTAAACACACGACCCTATAGTACCATTTTACTCCGTCACAGCAGGGATTGTGTGGCTTGTGGCAAGCAATTATGAGTCTGGGTCATCATGTAATTGCACGTCTCTTACCCCAGCCTCTGTACCTGTTGAATTGCGGTGGTAGAGAGTACCCACCACAGAAGACTGCCACAGAGAGTCAAGATTTCTTACTTTTAAGACGAACACGCACAGAGTGTGGTAAAGTGATGCCTAACAAGTAAAGTACTGGTAAACATGATATCATTTTGTCATTATTCATAGCCTATGCATATAAATATTAATATTATGTCATCCTTCTAATTAAGTATCATTTGCCAGTGGTACTCATAAAGTCCCTGTAGCAGCTGCCATCGTCGTTATATACTAAAGTGTGCACACCCACACACATTTTCTGAGGCACTCACAGGTCATTTCTCTGGGGTTCTTGCCTTCAAGCCTTCGTTTTCATCTATTACCATTTAATTCATTACTTTGATCTGTCTTCCTCTCATACGTTTAGGTTTTCCGATGTCAGAGTCAAGGGCAAAGTGAGGAGCTGTAGCCGAGGAAAGGCTCTGATTGTTGGGTAGCAGCTTACTGGCTTACTTCCTGCCTCTGCAGATCTCAAAGCAGGAGGAGTGAAAGAAACAGACATTGAATTTGCCTGCCTCTCTGAGTCTCTGTTCACTTATTGTTAATTATTGTTTTTTGTTTATGTTTGATGTTGTTTGAGACAGGGTCGCTCCATGTATCCCTAGCTGTCCTGTAGCTCACTGTGTAGACCAGGCTGTCCTCAAACTCACAGAGATCCGCCTGCCTCTGCCTCCCAAGTGCTGGGTGGCATTAAAGGTGTGGACTATCACCCGTTTGCTCTGTTTACTTTTTAAAAATCACATTTAAAAGTTAAACAAACAAGCAAACTTGGTGCGGCTTGTCATTCCAACTAATTGAGAGGTTGAAGTAGTAAGGTCAAAAGTTCAAGTCCTGCCTGGGTTTGAGTAGGTTCTAGGTCAATCTGTACAACTTTGGAGACCCTGTGGCAAAACAAAACTAGAAAGAGGAAGGGGATATAGTTCAATAGTAGAGCGCAAGCTCGCTCATGGCCCAGGGTTCAACTCCCAGTCCTTGGAAGGAAAAAGTCTTTTGAGACAGAATACAGCTAACTGAAGTCAGAAAAGAAAACAAGAGAAACAGAGACTAGGGCAGGCGCCCCGCCCAACTAGGGTGGGGACAAGGAGCCACCACTGGCAGGAAGGGGCGGTTCTCCAAGGGTGGCCCTTCCCACCGGCCGGCTGCCCGCCCGCGCTGCGCGGACCCGGCCCCTGCTCGCGGATGCGCGCATCTGAGCTGCGCGGGCACGTGGGCCGCCAGCTGTCAATCACGCGCAGCTGAGCCTGGAGAGGCGGGAGTGGCAACGGCGGCGGCGGCGGCGGCAGCAGCGGCGGCGGCGGCGGCGATGGGACCCCAGCGAGAGATCTGCGGCTAGGTCGGCTGCACTTGCTCCACGGGTCGGGGATTGGAGGAACAGGTAAAACCGCAGGAAGCCTGGGGGCTGTTCTAGGACTCTCTCTTCACCTCGCCCTCTTTCCTTTCTCTTTCCTCCCGCCCTCCTCACACACAAACCTCTATCAGTCTCCCTCTCGCCCTCTAACCCACTCTTCCCCTCTTCCTCCTTACTTATTCACAAAAATTATGCATATTAAATTACACAAAAACGTAGCAATTTGAGACCACCAACTTCATGCTTTGGGGGTTTGTGGTCTATGTTATGTAAGAATTTGGGGATTGTACAGCTTAAAACTTAAAGGAGTTTCCTTCCTATAAGACAAGAAAGTTGTGTTTACAGTAAGGATGAAATAGATGTATTTAGAGTTTGCAAGGCTTCTCAAATTTCTTTTCCAGGCTGACCTGACCCGTCCTCCACCGGCATCACTACCACCGGCCCTCCCTACTCCTTGGCCATGTCTAAAGATGTTTTGATATGATTTCCGGATCTACTTCTTTTTGTTAATAGATAGGGATACGTGGGTGGAGGTCAGACCAGGGCTGGGGACTTCACAAACCAGCTGGAGTTGGAACAACTTAACTGGTTCCTGGTTCTGTGGCACAAATGTTTTCAGGACCTTGGAGAGCTCTCAAGGCTTTTCCCCCGCCTCTGGTGAAGGTTGTCTCTCCCATCAGTTTCCTCAGACACAACAGGAAAGGTGTCTGGTAAAGAGGCAGAAGACTGCTGAGAGGCAGAGACAGAGACCGGAACCAGGAGAGGGGGAAAGGGAGAAAGGGGGATTCTAGGAAACAGAAGAAGGTAGTGAGGTCTTTGTTTTTAGCTGATTTGTTCTCTTTTGTTAATTCAATTCCTGGATTCTAATATTGGCTCGCATACCGCCCAAATTTAGGGAGCAAGGAAATGAATCTTGCAGATGACAACTATTCTCCATTATAGACTGACCCTGGAAATGCTGAAGACAGTTTGTTAGGCCTTCTCTGAGTTTACCCCTTCCCACTTCCATCCCCACCCCCACCCCAGTCTTCAGTTTCTCTTCAAAAGGCACAGAAGAATCCGTTTAACAGAGGGATTTTCATGGCCCTTTGGGTGGTATGGCCCTAGTTTTTGTTTTTTTTTAATTTCAAAAGACCGGAGTAATGCAGGAAACCAAGAGCTCGGTAGCTGGCAGCAGTCTCTTAATTGAATTGTGCCCAGGCACCTGCTTCTCTTGAGCAGCTGGGGAGTAAACTGATCATGATGGGAAGACAACGGATGTGGAAGTTGAACTAAACACAATGAGTAAATTGTCCAAGGAGATTTGCCGGGAGTGTGATGCCCATGAGGTTGTCAGGAGACGCACGGATCGAACAGCTCGTTCGTTTTGCAGAGCGGGTCTGGGATGTCTAGGAAACAAGACCTCTTTCATTTAGAGTATGTGGGATATAAACAGACTTATATCAATGACTCCAAAATAAAAACAGCACCTATAAGGTGTTCTGGGGTTTACAAAATCCATGGGTTTATGCCACCTCTTTCACCCAGAAATTATCACAAGAGCCCATTATGAAGTTTTAAACTGTAATGTAGACTTTTGAGTTCAGTTTTGTTTGCTTGCTTTGTTTTGTTTTTGAAGAAAAGCCATCGCTGTTCTTTCACAAGAAGTTCTTGCTCAATGGTTTTGCGTGTTGCTTGTAAAATGTGGATATTGCTCTGGGCCATATCTGCAGAGCTGTGTTTTCTTTTCTGAACTAGAATTGAAGAATGAAATTTTAGAGGAAAAGTGAAAGAATAAGCAGGCAGCGGACAAGGAGAACATTGAAGGTAAGAGCTTTTGTCATGTGTGGATTCTTAAGCACCTGCATCCTGAATGCAGCTAAGGAAGAAGTTTAAAAAGAGAATACTCGTTTTGGTTTTAGATTTTGCATACATCATTAGTATATACATATAGGTATAGATAATAGATAGATAGATAGATAGATAGATAGATAGATAGATAGATAGATAGAATGTGAATCGGTAGGCATGTAGAAAAGAGATAAATAAAAGGAAGATCAGTAGGTAACTATTTATAATAATAAATAGATGGTAGATGGATAGAAAATATATGGATAGATAGATGATAGGTAAATAGGTAGGTAGATAGATAGTAGATAGATAGATGATAAATGATAGAGATAGATAGATAGATGATGGATATATAGAGATAGATAGATAGATAGAGAGAGAGAGAGATATGTAGATAGATAGATAGATAGATAGATAGATAGATAGATAGATAGATAGATAGATAGATAGATAGGTAGGTAGATAGGTAGATAGGTAGATAGATAGAGATAGTAGATAGGTAGACAAATGTATAGATGGATAGGTATATAAATGGATATAGGGTAGATAATAGATGGATAGATGGAATACAGATAGAAAGGGATGAATAGATGTACAGGTAATAGATGGACGTATAAGTAGAGCTAGATAACCATATAGATACTTAGCTTGAAGGATTTCATCAGTTGATAATGAGTGAGCTAATTATACACTATTATTCCTCTTTTCTAAAATGTGAAAGTGACTGACAATGTACTGACATGGAGAGTATAAAAAGGCCTCATTATATAAAACTGTGATCTCTGTGATTATTCCGAAAAGGTAAAATATCTCTGAACTGATCCATTGGTAAAAACACATTTCAAGCTTTATGATCATGCTGATGTAATTCAAGAATGCTCCATTTCAAAGTGGCAAAGCTCTTAGCAGGCTTTCATGCCTTCCTGTGTGCACTGTGAATCTCACAGAGTCTTTTAAGGGAAGTGACCTTTTGGGTTTGGTTCTGGATAAGTGTTCTCAATGTCCTGTGTCTATACCTTGTGTCTTGTAGCGCTGGCCCTGTGGAAAGGGACTCTAATGGGAATGTCATTCTCATTATCTCAGCATCCTTTTGAAGGAGGGAAAATAGTATAAAATATTGAGAGTTATTTCAAAGTGAATAAAGAGCACAGGGCCTGAGCCTGGTCCACAATGACTCACAGGCAGAGCCATGGGAAAACACTCATCCACTTTGTGCCTCAATTTGCTGTCTCCCTTCTCTCAAGGAGACCATGAAGATAAACAGTGTGATGTCTCTGATATCCTCAGAGTTTCAGGAGGCATAGAGACATTTTTCTATTTCCATGACTGTGAGCACTTTTAGAATAATGAAAGTAACTACTTTATTAGCCCAAAATCAAAATTCCCAACAATTGAAACTGCAGTACAGTGATCCACATATTCACAGCACTGTCCATGGGGATCTGTCTGTCTGTCTGTTTTGCCGGGGTAGTTTTCGGCATCTGTGCTCTCACCTATTATAAATGTTGCACATGAAGGCCATTTTTGCTGAAGACAAATAATAGGAAGAAGAAAGCTGTTGATGGTCCTCATTTGTAGTATCTGCAAGGTCCTTCAGGGAGAATGTGAAGAAATCTCTTTTTATAGGTGAGCAAACAGCCCCACACAGATGGAATGCTGCCTGGATTCTGATGTGATTCCAGACTGGGGATATAACTCAGTTGGTAGAATGTTTGTCTCCCATGAACAAATCCCTGATCTGATCCTTAGCCCTGCACAAACCAGGCATGGTGGCACACGTCTGAGATCCCAGAACTGCTGATGTTCAGAGGATCAGAAGTTCAAATTCAGTCTCAGTTTCACAGAGTTAATTCAGTGCCAACCTGGACCACAGATCTGGACCTCTTCACACAAAGAGAGGGGGTACAAGAAGCTCCACTAGCATATTTACAAGTTATATCCCAGCAGTATCTCATTTAAATATAATTCTAGAAAGTTCTCTTATCAGTGTCTATGCTCGTACCTCCTGGATAATAATGATTTCTCTAAAGAAAGGAGTCTTCAGTCATGCAGTTGTGACATATGCCTTTAATTCCAGCACTTGGGAGACAGAGACAGGCCAGTCTGGTCTATGGAGAGAGTTCCAGGACAGCCAAGCCTACACAGAGAAACCCTATCACACAAAAACAAAAAAAAAAAAAAAGAAGAAGAAAAAAGAAAGCCTCTAAGGTCTTTCTCATTATAATAGCCATAAATAATGTTGGCAGTACTGTTTTGGTGACTGCTGATCCAGACATTTAGTGCAAGCTAACAAAGTCTTGCCCAGTAAGGGAGTACTGATTCAAGTTCAAAAACCTTTGCCCAGCCTTGAGTTCCTGACTCCATCCTAGGTCCTTGCATATAATTTAATAATCCCAGCTTTACAATCACTTTGTGACATGACTTTGTGCATCCTTGGTCTAACACCACAGCTGTCAATCAACAGAGGAGATGCCAAATAGCTGTAACATTCTTTGTCTGGAGACAGCTAACTTCTGACTTACTAACTACTCTTGAGTTATATAACTCTGTTAAGGTTCTTAGGCCCCCAAACCTTCACTCCACCATGTTAGATTTTAAAACTCATTTCCAAAGTAGTCATTCTCCTCTAAACATCAATCCCCACTAGTGGTATCTTAAGGAAGCTGTGTGGATCTTTTTGGTCACCTCCCCCAATTCAGGGGCTACTATTGAAGACAACATATATGATACTGCAGTAGCATGTTACATGAGCAGTCTGCAAGCATTCGGTCTGTTTAATGAAAATAGATAGCCTGGGTCGTGGCTTACATTCCCCTTAAGCTAAACGTTATACACACTGGAATTCAGGACATTTGAGACTGACAGTCCACAAGGAAGTGAGGAATCGGTAAGTTCAGTTGTTTGGCCAACAAAATGTAAATGACTCATTCTGAAGATGTGTAACTAACAACTCCTAGAGAAACACATCTGGAAGAAACAAAACCTGTCTTGTCTAAGCTTCTTAATGTGAGGATGATAAAACCACAGTCCAGAGATGTTAATAAGCTTAGTAGGATCTCGTGACCAGAACCAAATATCTGAATCCATTGTCTGTTCTGTGTGGCTAGCATGATACAGGCCATGCTCTTCCTATTCATGTTTTGTGCTCTTGAAAGATGAAGTAAAATCCAGCAAGATTCCTCTTCGGGAATGGGTCCAGCATCACTCATGATCCATTTTGAAGCAGAATGCATACTGAGGCTAGAAATGTTTGCTTCATGGTGCTTTCTCTCTCTGATTTTTTTAATAATCATAATGGTGTTTTGTTTTGTGGATAGCAAAGTTTAACTAATGAGTCTCATGAAGAAACACTAGCCTAGGGTTCTGGAAATGAGCAGGGCAGAGAATGAATAAAATGACTTTCAAGGTCCTGCTCAGCATCAGAGCTGGGTCCTAAGAGTTGGGACTTCAGCAATAGAGGGAAGCAGCTCTTCTTGTTGCTATAAGGGACACTTCATTCCTCTTGTATTTGGCTTTGTTCTTTCTTCATGTTAAAGATTCTGACGCTCTGTAGGAGACCTGAAAATTATATAAAACCTTTAGGTGATGTGACTCTGACTGAACAAGCCATGATTCAGACCAAGCTCCTGCATATTGTAGTGGCTGTCATCCTTTGTCTCCTCCCTGACTCACAATGTAACCTTTAGCAAGATGATTTTTCTGTACCTCAGTTTCCTCAATGACAAAGCAGAGTTAGTAATACCAACCCCTTCTCCGGTTGACTGAAAGTTTTTTCTTAGAATGCCTTCAAAGAAGGCAACTCTAAAATTATTCTTCTTATGTGTCACTGGTAATAGGCTCTTATTATTCACATTCATTGTGTAAGCATTAAATAGAGGGTACTGCAGAGATCATCCCAGCACTTAAGACATAAAAAATAGGTGCCATTCTTTTGATCCATCCGACAAAATGCTTTCTAAAACCTTGACTAGTTGTGAAATAAAACCCCTCTGGATATCTGAAAGTTAAAAAAAAAAAAACTACTTACCTTTACCTCTACTGACAAGTTCTCATGAATGATTTTTTTAGAGGTAGTTGTTTTGGAACCAAGGATGTACACAGGTGTTAAATGTAATGGTAGCCAGAATATGGGAAGATGAAGGTACTGACCAAGAATGCCATTTTTCTGACATCAAGAGCCTATTTTCTCAAATGTGACTATATGTGCTAAGCAAATCCATTTGTGACAAGAGTACTTATAAAGCGGTGCACTTGAGGGTTTGCTTGGTTCCCAGAGGGCTGTCCTCAGCTTGCACCACATCTATCTATACTGGTTACAAGATACTGACCAACGCAACCTATTCAAGTAAGGAGATATTACGGGTCCCAGTTCTAGGGCATAGCCCATCATGGCAGCAGGAACTTGAGGCGGCTGGTCACATTACATCCGTGTTCAGAAAGGACAGATCAAAGCTAGTGCTCAGTCCATTGTTGAGTTCAGATCCTCAACCCAATGGTGCTCAGTCCATGGTTGAGTTCAGGTCCTCAACCCATGGAATAGTGCTACCTGCCTTTACAGTAATTCTTTCCACCTTCATTAACCCAGACTAGAGTACCCTGCACAGGTAAGCCTAAAACTATTTCTATGGTGACTGTAAATTCTTTGAAGTTGGCAATTAAAACAGCCATCACACTTTCCAACCAAACCAAGTGATCATAAAGGAACCTACCAGAACTATAGAGAACCTTACTATGGACCTTACTAGCTGGTACCTTGAGAAGCAATTAGAACATTTAATGCATCTTTCTTGGTCTATATTATAGCACAGTCCTAGACTTTCCTGGAAAAAAATATTTTTCAAAGTGAGAAAATAGCTTTGTGTCTCACTTTTTCATATACAGTTTATGTCCATAAAAGGAAAATCATCCACAAGAAACTGAGAAGTACCAAGAATTTCCATTTCTAGCTAAACACTTATCTGCTTATACAGAGATAAAAAATCAAAGAACATAGAACTGAGAAGTCACCCACCAAAACTATGGTCCCTCAGTAATTCCTTACTAAAAAGAATAAACAAAAACATTGGGTTTATTGGTTAAGAGCACTGGCTGGCTATTCTTTAGAGGACCATGGTTCAATTCCCAGCACCCACATGGTGGCTCATAACCACCTGTAACTTCATTTCCAGGGGATGCAACACCCTCTTCTCAGCCTAGCAGGCACCAGGTATGCAAATGGTACACAGGCATACATGCAAACAAAACACCCAAAAACATTAAATAAAGTTTTATTTTAAAAAACTAATGTGATTTTTTAGTGAAATCTATATAAAGTGCTCTCTCCAAGAGTAACAGCTGGGAAAAAAATCAATCTTAAATTTTCATCTTGCATCTAGGGAGCTCACCCATAGCAAGTCTTATTTAATTTTTTTAAGTCTTATTTACACTAGACACTTTGTAAGAAATAGTAAAAGGGTCTACTGTCTGCATTACATTTTCACAGCCACATGGGCAGATGTATCCACAAATAACCACAGAAATACATGGGTAGACATATCCACAATAACCACGGAAATACATGGACAGACATAGCCACAAATAACCACAGAAACACACAGTGCTGGAACTGGTGAGGTGCAAATTAACGGCCCAGTCGCTCGTGATTAATAAAGCGTGTTAGCTGCTCCACAGTTTTCTAGCAAAGCTTCAATATGACTAGCAATCAGTTAAATTATCAGAGGCAATTCATGAGCTCTGAATGCAAAATTGGAAATCACTAAGAGGAATACTGTACACAATCTAGAGAGGAATGTGGTTAAAAATACAGATGACCTAAGACGAATTCCGCCATGGCCAGTGAGATTGCCCACAAATTTCTTACATACAAGGTCTGCTGTCGGGGCCTCTTTGTTGCCATTTCTCATGTACCTTGCCCTTGTGTTTTGTATAATTTAAGTGGCTGAAGCTGTTGTATCTCCTTTGTGGAGAACCAGCTCTAGACATCAATTACTGAGGGGCGGGGGTGATTTTGTATCCAACAGAAGAGAAGGGTGCGTGATAACCTAATGAATCTTTAAAGGTGCCATATCCCTTAAGAAAAGAGGATGACCTGTTTAAATAGGCTGGCCTGGTAGGACTCAGCCTGGCTCTTGCCTTTAAGATGCCTTTTGGTCCTGGGATTTATGAGTTAGCCCATAGGGCTGATCTCTGTCTGTGCTGTCTTTCCAGCTGGGAAGATGACTTCTTGCAGCAACACCTGTGGGTCCAAGCAAGCCCAGGCTGACACTGAGGGCGGGTACCAGCGCTATGGAGTTCGGTCCTACCTGCATCAGTTTTATGAGGACTGCACTGCCTCCATCTGGGAGTATGAGGATGATTTCCAGATCCAGAGATCGCCTAACAGGTGGAGCTCGGTATTCTGGAAGGTGAGGAAAGGAACGTTGAGAAAGAAAATCACACGTGGAAAATACTGGGGCCTATAGAGAACTGAGAGGCTGTCTGTGTGAGCCTCAATCCTGGTGACATTAAATGCATTGTTCTTCCCTTGGAAAAGAGATTATAAATTTTGAACAAAAAAAAACCCTCTTAATACAACATAATTACTTGACGAGCTGATTAAACAGAAGGGGGTTCAAAGGCCAGGCAATTAGTAGTCTTGCTAGTCATTATCTGGCCACTTCACTCATTCGCTGTGAAGTCTCTCGTGTGCAGAACATGGTGTTCAGCCTCCCTACAGACTGGACAGGTATCGGCAATAGTTTGAATGTGAAATTTCCCCCGCAGGCTCCTGCGTTTGAACACTGGTCCCCAGGCCCTGGTGCTGCTGCTTTGGGAGTTTGCAAAACTTTTAAGAGGTGGAGTCTAGCTGAACTAAGGGGGTCCCAGGAGTGTGCACCTTGAGATTTACACTGTACCCTGGCTTCCTACCTGCTCCGTGCTTCCTGATTGTCCAGAGGGAGCAAGCCCCTGCCACTCCAGGAGGAGCCAAGCCTTCCCCAACCATGACGGGTTGTATTCCCTCAAGCTGTGAGTCAAACCCTCCCTTCAGTTGCTCTTTCAGGTGCTGCATCACAGGGTTGAGAGAAGGAATTAATTCAGTATCAGTTGGCACATTAGAACAACTATTAAAAAGTGTGGAGCAAGCCTTAATGCTGAGACATGGCTTCATAGTCACAAACCAGCTCTGTCTTCACCATATAGGGGACCATGCAGCTCTCTGAGGAGCCTCATTAGAAAAATCCATTCGGTGTCTCAAGAGATACTCAGCACTGACTGCATCTGTAGAAGGATTGTGTTGAGGTGCTGGAAATGATGAACAGGAAACAAAACATTCCCTGCCCACATTAAGCTTACAGTCTGCCCCAGGTAGCAGAAACTTGAGGCAGTTGGACACATGCCTCTCTAGTCAGGAAGAAGAGAGAGATGAATGCTGGCGTATCTACGTAAAGGCCCTTACAGCATGTCAAGTGACACCAGCTATCCACACAGGAGGAAGGAGGTAATGCAGATGGGCACAGAGGTACAGGGATAGAAAAGATCAAGGCTCAGCAATGGAGAAAGATTGGCAGAAAAGATGAAACTGGGCAAATACAGATGGGCTCATGGGCTGGTGGAGCAGACTGGAATGTTTTCAGGCTGAATGTCATTTGGAGCTGGCAACATAGCAACCGTAAAGCCCCTGGGAGGAGGGAAGAGGTCCAGTCTGGAAGTAGAGTTAAATTGGGGAAGACACTGAATTCAGAAAAATAAGAGCCCAAATGGTCTCTGTGGGGTCCTGTAGACAATGGCGAAGACATGAGTTGTTGCCTCAAGAAACAGGGAACTCCATCATCTGAAGAATTCAGGGCAACACAGGCTGACTGATATGTTACCAAGATAGTTCTGGTAACTGAATGAGCAGAAAAGATGTTATTGGGCAAACACAGCTAGATGCATTCCAAAGTGGTTAAAAGTACCCAGGCAAGAGCAGTGGCAGATTAGGCGGATATTAGTGATGCTTTAAAACAGTCCAGCTTGGCATTAAGTTTGAGGGCCAGGCTGTCAAGATATATCAATGAAAAGCCATCAAGCAAGATCTCAGGCCCTCAGCCTGAGCTTATGTCCTGGATGATGCTTTGACCTGCTTGGATGAAGATATCAAATAGAGGTGAAACAGGTAGAAACCATGAGTGTGACTTTGGCTGTGTCACACCCAGTGTCACTACTGCACTAATAGAGGTAAAATGGCAAATTCAATGTACTGTCTCAGCTCATGGATTTGATGTCATTTAGGGGTAAAATGTACAGAGATGCCAGCTGAAACAACCTGGGGAAAGGCAATGATCATAGAAGAGAAAGGGATACTGGAATGTCCCAGGGCTTAAGAAATGGGGGAGGATTTAGGGAAGGTCTCTGAGAAGGTTTGACCTTAAAAGGGTGCCCGGGGTTTCCTCCAGCTCCAACATTCCATGCTTTTCTGAAACGTTCCACACATTTGACCCAGATGTTGACCTAAACTGTTGTGTTGCTAACACAGTGTAGCAAGAGGCCGTGTAGCCTAGTGAATATGATAGTGAAATTCCTATCTCAGGCCATACGAATTCAAACCCACGCTCTTGCATTCGATAGCCCCATAACTTTGAGTAGTGACACTTCACCATGGAAACCATGGAAGATTTGAGATGGTATTTAGAAATTGCTTAAGACAATGGCTGATATATGTTCAATAAGTTTTGGATGTGTTAGCAGTCATGACTTCATGCCAATTAGAATACTATGTGCTAAAATAAAAATAAAACTGGAAATCTAGTGATTTTCATATTGGGTAGCATGACTGTTCGTGTGAATGACCTATGTTCATTCAAAATCATACCATTGTCACAGAACTGTATTAGAGTTAGACCAGTCAGCATCCTTGTTCTGCAGACACCGCAGCTCAGACGAATCCTTACTGGCCTGGACCAATGGCATGCATCTTCACTCCTAAGTTCTCTCCCTCTTTCTTCTCACTTCCCCTCTTCTTTCTCTCCATACAAATAGGTGGATGATTTTGCATGAGTAGAGTATATTTACACTACCAGTATCTTTAAACGCCACTGACATAAAGACTACTGAAACATTTGTGTATGTCCAGAGCACTGGTGTGTGACCTGGGAACTGCAAATCCATTAAACAATATACAAAAAAAAAAATGTGGACGGAAAATAAAGAACTCACAGCAGATGACCAACTCCGTTAGAATTTTAATATCTTCCCTCTATCTTACACAAGTAAGGTCCAAAATCTTTGTTCCCTATCTCGTTAAGCCTATTTGAGAGAAATATAGGTTGAAGTTTCTCCGAGGCTACATTCCAATAAAATCCTTCATATAGAAGCCTAGTGTCAGCCCGCACAGCCTAAGGAGTCTGTCTTGGTGACATTTGCTCTATTCAGGGCAGAAACTGGCTATTCTGGGGAACTTCCAAAGCAGGCTGAGTGGAAATGTTCTCAGGAACAGCTTTGTAATAATACAGACAAAGGCCCCGTTCCACTCATGACCTAGTAAGACCCTGTCTAATGTGAGTTTTTTTTCTTGATTTTCAAATTACAACTATAGGTAGTTCAAGGTGCTGGCAACCCCTTTGCTTTCCACGATGGAATTACAAAAGTCGAGCCAGTCTGTCCCTTGGGGCTGCGCTTACAGTACCTTGTTAGCTAACACTCTGCCCTGAGCAATGAGCAGACAGGAGAGACTTAGTGAGAACAGACAGTGCAATCACATGGACCTGAGTTAAAATCTGTACTCTGCTCTGCCTGCTTATTTATACATGACATCTATCTCAGTGCCATTCTTTCTTTCTACAAACATTTGTTGGTCCAGCACACACTAGACCTCCTGGTAAATGCAATAGATTATATAAGGTCCACTTTTTTGCCTTTGAATAAAATATAGAATTCCACAATTAAATAGAGACAGACACAAGTTATTACAATCCAGCATGCTAACTGTTCCTATTGAAATGGTCATGGCACACAGTTTGGGAGGCAGAAGGAAGTGAGCATCTGGAGCAGCCTGGAGAACTTTACTGCAGTAGAGACTCCCTGTGCATCTGCAGAAGCAGGGCACCAGGGTAGAAAGAAGTTCACTGCAAATGTGGAGGGGTGGAGAGCACAGCAGGCAGCAGGGACCCAGACTGAGCAAGCAGGAGTGTTTGCAGGTTTGGAAAGAAGGGTCCATGGTGAGCTGGAAATGCATCCAGAGGCTCACAAAAAGCTTTGGATGCAATAGGAATTTCTCCTCAGCCATATAGTGTTCTGATTACAGTGAGGAAAAAAGACAGTATTTCTATTTAAGAAGTGGCTCATAATCTGGAGTAAACACATATTCCAGGATTATGTGACTCCGGAGCTTTGATAACCGAGAGAATGCTGTTTTCAGGGCATCACAGAGGACTAAAATTGGATGTCAAGGTTAGAAATGACCCCAAGAATTGAACATGGGAACTAAAATATTATTTGAATATGAAAGCTATTGCATTTGCTTGTGTGCTGGAGGGGATAATCTTTGTGAAGGGCAAGGGCCTGATGGGCAAGTTCGTTATCCTGGTGGAGGGATGCCAAGCATACTGCATGGGGTCAGGCTGAAGAAGCACCTGAGCCAAAGTTTTACACCAGGCTATGCTTGAGCCCAGCATTTAGCTGAGGTAGGTAGGAAGTGATGAACAAGACCCTGCCAAGGCCAGGGGCTGAGTCACTACTCAGAGCTCAGGGCTTACAGAGAAAGCAACAGCAGTCCTTGGGGAGTGGGGAGAATCAAAATCCAGCCCTCACTCCCCATGTGCTTTGAATGATCTCCACCACAGATGGCTCCTTCTCGCCTACCTCCATTCAGCCTTCACCCCCCTCCCCAGGTTGTTCCTCTCTGCTGGCTGCTTCTGGCCTCCGGCAGTCTTTATTGCCTCCTCTGTGCCAGAACAGCTGTGCTACGGAAGCTGCTTGCAGGCTCTGTCTACCAGCTCGGCAGACACTGTGGATTCAGACTTCTCCAGCACACTGGAGAACAAGGAAGGAGATGCTGGTCAAAATAACATCAATTTTTGGCTGGTTTCTGGAGCCCAAACGCCCATAGGCAACTCTCCTTGGCTGCAGCAGGGAATGGGTTTCACACATGCTTTGCATAGCTCAGGTAGACATCAGGAGTGGCAGCATAGACACTGGCTTTGCTGCTGCTGTGGAAGTTTGTCATCACCTAATGATGTCACCTTTAAACTCACCATTGAGAGTGACCCCGCTGTCCCTTAGCCTGAGGATGCTCTATTGGGACCTCTCCAGCAGCATTCTGGTCCTCCCGACACATAGTGCTGTACAAAACTCTAGGGATGTTTTAGAACCTTAAATGACCTCTGTGTGTCCGTGCTTTTTAACTGAGTTTTGTCTTAGCCCGAAGACGACTTCAACTGGCAACTATGTTCAGATACAGTCCACATTGTGCCTGGTGGAATCGCTCCCCAAATTTTAGTTCCTTCCAGTATTCTGACGTGATCTCAGGATCACCTTCCCTCCCCTTCATGATTGTCGTGGGAATTTAAAAAGCAGGTTCATCATGATTCGTTCGTTCATCAGTCCTTCACGCCTCCAGGCACAAGTAGTCTCCTGTTTCCAGTTCCTCCCTGGGCACACTGCTCGGAGGTTCCATGACACTCACCTTGATTGCAGACAGCCTGTGATGACAGTCTCCTTCCTGTGAGACTCTACTGGAGATAAGGAAAGAGAGGGGACTCTGCCTGTCCAGTCACTCTCTAGTTCCAACAACGGTCGCCGCTTCCTCCATAGGGAAGCCACAGTTTGCATTTTGCCTGTGAGTGATAGGTCTCAGAGTGGATTTTGTCTTGCATACTGCTCAGCTGGGAGGCAGGCTGTGCTGAGCTCAATCACCAGGGGGCACTTCAGTAGGCTAGAGGCTGGAGGGTTTTTCTGAGAGTCAGGCTTGAGTATGAACTTTGAAGAGGCGAGGCAGAAAAGACAGGGGTGCCACCTTCCTCGCGCCGCAGAAACTGCGAACTAAAACAGCTACAGCTTGGTTTCTGATCTTCGGCACCAGTTCTTTTATTATTATTATTAATAATATTTTATTATTGTTGTTGTTGTTGTTGTTTTTATTGAGCTATATATTTTTCTCTGCTCTAGCACAGTTCTTGAGGAGGGAGGTAATTTAGTGACATGGGAAGCAAGTCACCATGGATATTTAAGTTAATTTAGTTTGTGCTTCCAGAATTTTTCAATGTGAGTCATTTTTGAAGAGTTATAAATAATGGTTAGTCTCTGAAGGTGAATTTACTTACCATCATATTTAGCAATCCAAAATATGATTTTACCATCCCATTTTTCCTATGTTCCTTGCATCTTATGCAGAGCAGCTTCTCTGTTTCTAATTAAGCTCACACTGTCATATTTGGCTTCTCGTTTCTTCACTGTATCATCTTAGAGGAGGTGTGTCCATATATGGTGAGCAAAACTTTTGAAATTAAAATAATTGGCAGAGACTATGCAAAACAGTAATTGGAATAGTATTGTGGGCATAAGGAAAGCAGGGGCATCATAGAGATCCAGATTATACTAACTACAGAATCTTGAAATGTGCTTCTCCAAGACCGCAGCTTCCGATGGTGACTATGAAAATCTCTGCTTCTCATAAGCACCTTTATTAAATGCACATGCATATAGCATGGTATCTGGGCCACACCTGGTGCTGAACAGCAGTGATGCCCTTGCCAAGGTCATGGGTTAATGAGGATGTTTTTCTTCTATTAGTCAAGCCCCCTCAATCAATGCATGACCTCTAAAATTCAACAGACAAATAAACACGTTTAATTCCAAGATTAGGTAGGATTATATATTTGTTTATTTTTCCAACCTTGCTACTCTAACTTAAAGCAACTATAAATGGGAAAAAAAGATGCTTAAAAATGGATAGCTGTGTTAGATAATCCTTATTCCAAATGATAAGTAAATGTTTTAATACTGTTAACCAAAGTTTTTTTTCCCCACATAACAGCTAGTCATTAGAATTTGTTACTTACCAAATCAAAGTTAAGTGTTTTTGAACACAGTTATATTTAACCTTCACAGTGTCATAATATGGATACTATAAATCATTTGTCATTCTATAAATAGGGAAGCTGGTGATACAAGCATCCAAGTAACTTTACTTCTACGATTCAGTACAAATGGCAGGATGAGAGCCCGAGGTGAGGCTACCACCCCTCTGGGCTCCGATCACCACGGGGCCCATCACTTTGCCTCTCTGCTCTCTGATGTTTAATTTTCATTGTCAATTTGGTTGCCTTAAGAAACTCCTAGGACACTCAGGAAATGATCACTAGAGTATTTGTGAGGATAATTCCACAGAGGACCGAGGACAGCTCCTCCCTGAATATAGAAAGCTGGGGTTCCAGAATGACTATCAAGGGGAAGAGGAGAACGTTCGTTGGATCAGCCAGGGTTCTCTAAAGGAACAGAACTGATCGAATGAATATGTAGATGAAGACATATAGCTATATAGACATATAAATACATAGGAGAGTATTAGAGTAGTTTGTGGCTGTGATCAGGGTTGTCAAACCCGGCTGCTTCCTGACCGAAACACCGAGGATTCGGTAGTCGTTCAGTCCACGAGGCTGGATTCTCAATCTGGTGCTGGAGTCTCAGAGGATTCCTAGAGAGCTGCGAGTCTTTGATCTACACTGGAATCTCAAATAAATAGATCTTGATAACAGCAAATGAGTACCTCAGCAACAGGATGAGCAAGAGCAAGCAGGCAACAAAGGGGAAACTTCCTTCTTCCACGCCCTCTTATGTGTGCTGACACCAGAAAGTATGACCCAGATTTATGGTGGATCGTCCCATTTTTATTTTTTTAATTGTTTTTATTGAGCTATAGATTTTTCTCCATTCCCCTCTCTTCCTCCCGCCTCCCCTTCTACCCTCTCCCATGGTCCCCACACTCACAATTAACTCAGGAAGTCTTGTCTTTTTCTACTTCCCATGTAAATTAGATCCATGTGTCTCTCTTAGGGTCCTCTTTGTTTCTCAGGTTCTCTGGAATTGTGAATTGTAGGCTGGTTTTTCTTTGTTTTATGTCTAAAAGCCACTTATGAATGAGTCCATATTATACTTGTCTTTCTGGGTCTGGGTTGCCTCACTCAATATGACGTTTTCCAGATCCATCCATTTGCCTGCAAATTTTAAGATGTCATTATTTTTTCTGCTGTGTAGTACTCCATTGTGTAAATGTGCCACATCTTCTTTATCCATTCTTCAGTCAATGGCATTTAGGCTATTTCCAAGTTCTGGTTATGACAAATAATTCTGCTATGAACATAGTTGAGCACATGTCCTTGTGATACAATTGAGCATCCTTTTGGAATATACCCAAAAGTGGTATTGTTGGGTTTTGAAAAAGGTTGTTACCTAATTTTCTGAGATATCTCCGTACTGATTTCCAAAGCTGCTGTACCAGTTTGTACTCCCACCAGCAATGGAGGAGTGGATCTTCCCACATTCCATGATCCACCCCATCAAGAAAATATCTCACAGGCTTGCTCAACCACTTGAGCTTAGTTGATCCCAGCTGTAGTTGAGTTGACAGCCAAGATTAGCCATCACACCCACTGACACCTGTAGTTCCCTTCCTCTGCTTCCTGACCCAATGAGATGTAAGCAAGCCTCGTCTTTGCTCCACGCCTTCCACACCATGATGGACTGTCTCTCCTTGAGCCCAAACAAACCCTTGCTCACTTAAGTTTCTTTGCCAGGCATTTGGTTACAGAAGTGAGAGCCTAACATAACCGTTGTACTTAAGAAAGCCATTTGTCTTCCCTCTTTTCTCTTACATGTTGGCATCTGCACAAACTTTACTCAATTACATGTGAAAAAAATAGCATGGGTCTGGGGTCATCTGTATGACTGCCGGGCTCTGACTTAGTAGTGGCTCTATCTTTAGCCAGTGACTGACCTTCTGGAGGTTCCACAGCTTTACCTGCCGGCTATCGATCCTTCCCTGATTACTTTAGAAAGGCATCGGCATTGAAAAGGATTGTCAGTGTTCTCGGGCCCCAAATACAAGAACCACATCTGTTAGTTGAGCATTCTGGGTTGCAGTGAAGATAATGACACCCCAGAAACAGAACGAGGGAGTGAGAAAGAATGAATTATAGGGTGTACCTTTGGCTAGGGGATTCTGGGAGGATGCTACAGAAGCAACAGGGCACCCTGTATTGTCTAGACAACTCTCTGATAAAGCTATCTATAAGGAAGGCAGACTACAGTGGAAAGGTGGCCTTGCTGGGAAAAGGAATAACAGACAGGCCTGTTGGCTGGAAGGAGCAGTCTACATGCCGGCCCTGTTTTATAGAAGCTATGACAGAATCGTGCTTCCATCACAGTCACAGGTTAAGCATGTCTGAGCTGACCGTATGAGATGTGCTGTGTTTGCCATAGCATACTATGATATGGCAGCCTCTGGGGACATCAGGGTTTTCAAGGGACAGAGTGAGGCCAGCTCTGGACATCAGGGCAGCTTCTTTCTTCCCCAACACCAAGCAAGGTATGTGAATGAAAGCAGGTTCCTTCAGCTTGTACAGTTAGCAATCAAGATTTAGGACTGTGCTTTCTGTCTGGCATTCCCTCTCTGTGTCCCCTTTAGGTACACAATTAAGTTCATCTTTCATGCAGATTGGGGGTGGCTAGGAATAGCCCAGAAGAAATGGGTGGTGCCCTTGTGACTGAATGGAAGCATAGAGACCCAGCTGTTCACCCTCTCCTGCTTCTCTCCTGTCTCTCTAGGTCGGACTCACCTCAGGCACTGCATTTGTGATTCTCGGACTAACTATCCTGGCAGTGGGCTTTCTTGTGCCCCCCAAAATTGAAGCTTTTGGTGAAGCTGATTTCATGGTGGTTGACACACATGCTGTGCAGTTCAACGGCGCCCTGGACACATGCAAGCTAGCGGGGGCTGTGCTCTTCTGCATTGGGGGCACATCCATGGCAGGGTGCCTACTGATGTCCATGTTTGCCAAGAGCTATTCCAAAGAAGAGAAGTTCCTTCAGCAGAAGTTTAAAGAGCGAATCGCAGACATCAAAGCCCATACCCAGCCTGTCACTAAAGCTCCAGGCCCAGGGGACACCAAGATCCCAGTCACTTTGTCCAGAGTTCAGAATGTGCAGCCCCAATCATCCACTTGAAACATTCGCCACCTCAGGCCTCCCCTCTCTGATTCACACGCATCATCGTTTAAAAAGAAAAAAATAAAAAATAAAGGGTAGCCAGTTTTGAGATGACATGCATTTGGCAGTGACTTATCCCTAGAGCCATGTGGAGCTGGATACAGTGTCATGTAGGCTTAGGTCAGGTGACAGTGGATGTTATGTGTCAATATGCACCCACTTCTGATGGGTGCTGCCAGCCCCCTAGAGCTAACCTCTCTAGTATCTCTAGTATCTGAACATTGTGTCATTGTCTGTGTTAGTTGAAAGCACTGAGCAGTCTAGACCAGCCTACTAGTTATCACCGTGATCCACTTCATTTCCTCATTTGTTTTTCTGACCCTCCCATGTGGCGCTGTCTTCCATGTGTATGTATGTATGTGTGTATGATTCTCATCATGCGTCCATGGAAAAGCAGTTTCCTGACTTTTGATCTGGATGTTAGATTTTTTCACTTTATCTCAGCACGAAAGTCCTAAGAACAAATAGAAATGTATCAGTGGTCCCCATAAATCACTTTGTTTTCTACAGATTCTTTTCCACTTAAAAAGATAAAATTGCCAATTTTGGAATCTTGGTTAAAAAAAACAGCAACAATAATAATATTGGGGGTGTACATTTATGCAGTATCTGACAGCAGTTAACAGCCGGGGAGCTTGACTTCCTGCCGTTAACTTTGCCATTTGAATTGCAGAAGAAAAATAAAAATTGTTCCCCAGGCCTCAGTCCCCCAACTTGCATATGAGGCTCTAAGAATATTCCCACTCAAGTATATAAATTTTTTTTTTCAGCCATGAGTCTTTCCTAGTAATATTTGTGATGGTCTTGTATCAGGGAGTATTTTTCAGAACTGGACTCCTGGAGTCTCCAACTCTGTAGACTTTACAGTATTTACCTTAAATATCCAACACAAGCAGGCTGGATGATGCAGCCTTGCATTTATAGAGATGAGCAAGCTAGCCTTAAATAAGAAGCCCTAGACTGGTGTTAATATTTAAAAAAAATTCGTCATCAAATAGGAGAAACTGAGCCCCAAATGCTATGGTCTCCGAGATGTGCCCCTTGTCCCTCACATCTTCACTAAAACTGCAGTGTAGATTCGACTGAGGAAAGGGGCGGGTATGGCTTTGGTATCCCTTGTGTGTGTTCCTTCAAGTTTTGTCTTTCTGTGTATACATGTCCTTCCTTCAAAGGGAAACTCAAACATGTGAATGAGCCGGGCCAGAACTGCACTGTCATCCCCCGAATGTGGCTCTTTTCTCTCCAACATGTAATTTTCCATTCTGAGACTGAATAAGCCCTGATGTTTCCCTGACTAAATGGAGGAATAAATGAAGCAGTTAGTGGTATTCGTGTGTGGCGTTTATTTTGCATCCTGCCTTCTAACACATAGGGCAATCAGCTGCCTCCGTGGGGCTCATCTACCAGGTTTGGGGGAAACTGTTCTGGTTTCTTCTTGTACTCTGCCTTCCAATGGAAACACGACTTGAATTTTGTTCTTTGAAGCCTTACCCAAGGTCCCCAAACATCTGTGTTGAACACCTTTCCTGGGTTTGCTTCTTTCTTGGTACCAGTGGATATTGGAGAATGAGTTTGACTATTATTAGGCTCTGGAATTAAAACTAATAGTTGGTGGAGCTTGGAAACATAGACTCAAGTATAGAAGGAGCTCCATCCCTTAAATAAAAGCCACAGTGAATAAAATAGAAGTTACATCTTTACCAGCCATCTGACATTGCCTACCCCTGCTCAGCCCCAGCTCTATAAAAGTGGGTATCATAAGCACTCCCACAGCCCACAAGGCAGAGATTAGGAGTCACTGAGCAACATGGAGGAAAGACTAAAACCAAATGGCAGCAGGAAGGACAGAGGCTATTGGGTAGAGATGCAAGCCAGTATATATCAACAAAAGCAATTGTTCTAAAGCTAGGCATGTGCCTAGATTGTAGAGTAGAGGATAGTCTGAGAGCTTTGGTCCTAGCTGACTGCTTACATTGCATCTTCCCTTTGACACAAACCTCAGAAACTGTGGTACTTCTATGTGCCTCCAGCTATAGAGCCTTAGAAATGAGATCTGACCTGGAGGTCATATGAGCATGAGATCTTGGGTTGACAGAAGGCTTAGAGAGTGTGGCTACCTGGGTAGAATTCCTCGGGTCAGCACTGATCTACTGACTAAGCCACCTCTATTGCTTGGGTTTCCCTGCTTCATCACAGGGAAGCCAAACGTGCGTGTGCCCTTTCTCTCTTGTTCCTCTTGCTTCGTTCCACCAGCTGCTCTTTTGGATTGCGTGATTCAACCGGTCAAGCATAGGATTCTGATTTGCGAGTTTACCCCCTTAATAAATGACTATCTATTTCTCGATTCTGAGCTAGTGTGGGATTTCTTTTAAGTCCGACCACTGTAATAGCTCCCATTCATTAGACAAGGTTCCTTAGACAACTGACCCCAAGCCCCAAGAGACACAGTTTGTTCACTGAATCACTTTGAGTCCTGTCACCACCATCTTGCTACTTTTCTTTGGGAAAGCAATTTTAAATACTCTCAATGGTTCCGATGTATCTGTGTCATCTGTTAACTGGAGAGTCCTCCCTAACAAGCAGCCTTGGGCTACACACCCAAGTTTCACAAATGCTAGAGATGTTCTGACTTCCTTAGCAGCCTGACTATGCACGTGTTACCCACACCCATGGCTTTGGCATCCAGAAGCTGTGGAAATAGCCCCCCTCTGTGCTGGTCATGCTGACCTACTAAGCCTGGCCCAACTCCTCTCCTGTTTTGTTCTGGCCCATGCTTCAGAACCCTTCCTTTAAATCACACTCGGTCCTTCCCCTTTCCAGATGTGGCCACACTTTCAAGCCACTGCCTCCACTCACAACGCAAATTTCCCAGGAATCATAAATTCCCTGTCTCTGGCAACAGAACTCATTACCTAAGGTAACACCAAGAGTTGCTAGTAATAATACTAAAAGCTAGAAAGAGGTGCTTTGGAAGGGCTTTGTATGTATCAATTCATTGAATCTTGGCCAAATAAATTTCATGAAGTAAGGACTATTAACAATCTGCCCATTTTGTAGGGAAGAAGCAGCCAGAGGAGCCAGTTCCAGCAAAAATCACCTGTGTGTCCCATACTGACTCACATGTTGGAACACTTGTCCTCAGCTAGTGGCACTATTTTTGGGAAGCTGTGGAACCTTTGGGAGGTGGAATCTCACTGGAAGAAGTTGTAGAAGGAGCAGCAGGGCCGCATCCCACCACCTGGCTAGCTTTACACCCGAAATAATTACACGGAAACTGTATTCTCTTAAACACTGCCTGGCCCATTCGTTTCAGCCTCTTATTGGTTAATTCTCACATCTTGCTTAACCCATATTTAGTAATTTGTGTAGCACCATGAGGGGTGGCTTACCAGGAGAGATCTTAACCTGTGTCCGTCTTGGAGAGGAGAGGCATGGCGACTCACTATGGCGACTGCCTGAAGCATCTGCCTTCTCTATCCCAGCATCCTGTTCTGTCAACTCCACCCACCTATGTTCTGACCTATTGGACCAAGAAGTTTCTTTATTAATTAACCAATAAAATTCCTCCATCAAGAAGTAGTCACTAAGGCACAATTCTTAAGGTTTTAAAGCTAGGCCACACTTCCTGTCCTTTCTGCTTCATGACAGTGGACACAGTATGAGCAGATGCCTCACATTATGTTTGGTTCTGATGTTAAGTTGTTAAAATTAGAATTACTGAGTCTCTGTAGGGGGAAGCTGCTTGTTCGTTCCCCGACTGCCCAAACCCAAAATAACCACACAGAAACTATACTAATTGGAACACTGGCCAATAGCTAAGCTTATTTCTAGCTAGCTCTTACATTTAAATTAACCCATTTCTATTATTTTATATTTTACCATGAGGCTCATGGTTTACAGGTAAGGTTCTGGGGCATCTGTCTCTTGCGGCAGCTATAAGGCATCTCTTCAATTCTGCCTACTCTCTCTCTACATCTCTGTTTGGATTTTCCGCCTGGCTTTACTCTGTTAAGTCATTGGCCAAGAGCAGCTTCTTTATTAAGCAATGGCATATTGGTTATTATTATTATTATTATTAAAACATATTCACAGCATACAGAAGGGATCAAGCCTCAACTGAAGAACTCACCTGATTGTCTTAATAGATTCGGGACAACCCACCCCAATGGTAGGTGGTGGCACCTTCTGATAGTGGTCCAGATAAAAGGGTGTAGCAGAATGAGCATTACTGGGCTGTTGCTCAGTTGACCTCACTGCAGAGTTGACTCATGCTGCTGTTGCTGCTGCAGCTGCTGCTGCTGCAGCTGCTGCTGCTGCTGCTGCTGCTATTGCTGCTGCTGATGGTGATGATGATGATGATAATGATGATGATGATTCTTCACTGATACCAGAACCAGTGTTTTCAGGTTTCTGTCATGGGAGTAAGGAAAAATGACTTTTCAGAAGCCTCCCAGTTTTCAGAGCAAGATTGTGACAACTAAAGCATCCAGCTTTGTAGATGGAGCAACCATTGGAGAAGTTGCTAACCTCTCCAGTAAGAGATAGTCACTGTGGGAACACACCACTGCTGAGACACCCAGCCTTAGGGACCCAGCAGCTACCAGGTTCTTGAGCTCTTATGTGTTTATGTAAATATTTTAATGTGAGTTGATTTATAAGTTTATATGTGTCTATCCCATTAGTTCTGCTTTTCTAGAGAAGCATGACTCATACACGCATGCTTCTGTTGCGTTGCCTTGCCTTCCTCGCCAAGATAGACTGTATCCATTCTTACACCGTAAGTCAAAATAAACCCTTTCATCCTTCCATCGCTTCTCATCATGTGTTTGGACACAGCAATGAAAAAGAGTAACCATGGTGGCAGGGACGGAGTTTAAGCTCAAATAAGCTGCACTTGGGCAGAAAGGCTCTTCTGCTGGAGAACTGTTTGTTTTCTTCTCTGTCATTTCCCCGCTGTTTATCTCTGCCTGTCTTCCTGTCTCTCTCAAGCACGCATGCACACACCCACACACATCCTGGCTCATACCTAATGTTTCCTTAATAAGGAAATGGTGACTTCTTAACACAACCTTTCCGCCCATTAAGCTAGACTATTAGTTTCCTGGGTGCCAGGTTTATATCCTAATGAGATGTGAAATGCTCCAAAGTAAATACCTAAAAGTGTTATGGAGCTATTGTATAGTCATTTAAAACAATGACTGAGTTTCTTAAGAGTCTAGCATTGATCTTGTACTACACGATATAAAGGGAGATTCATGGGGCACTGAAGTTTTAGTCTCTCTCTCTCTCTCTTTCTCTCTCTCTCTCTCTCTCCCTCTCTCTCTCTCTCTCTCTCTGTGTGGGGGGGGTCTGTATGTCTCTCTCTGTGTGTATAGGTGTGTGTGTCCGTGTGTGCAATGAAACAGCAGCTCCACTGCTCAAACCAAGTTGTAAAAGAAACCAAAATGAATGAAGTAGGAGTCGGGTCTGTAGAGCAGAAGAGACTCTGCTGCCACTGTGTCAGCCTGAGCACACAGATCCAGCTACTGAAGACCGGTGCTCTGCCAACTCCCAGAAGCAAATCCCCACCATTCATAGACAAGCATGCAGAAGAAAACAGATGAGATCAGAGACACGGGGGTCCTGGAGGCAAGCTCTTCTCACACCACACTGAGGGGAGGCCCTGACTGCAGTTAGTGTGTCCTCACTATGTCTAAGCCCAATCCCCAGCTGAGAACCTTGCCTGAGGGCTCACACTTCCCAGTGATCATACCCATCCAAATAGGAAACGGCAAGAACCGGACCTGCCAGTCAAGAGCTGAGTGAGCGAGCTCCAGGTTGTTATGTGGGGGTGCAGGGTAGTGGGGAGCTTCTCCTCAGATATGAAAGTACACCAGGATCTTCAGACATCTAAGAAGAAGCAGTGTCTGAGACCAGAGAGGGGGAAGGAATGTCACAGGAAACAGGACTTCAAAAGTCATAGAGGGACTCAAAAGAACTTAATTACATGAATGAGATAAAAATAGAATACCATCAAAAAGAATATTAAGTGAGTTAAACTGGCAAATTAGTAAACGAATAAACTGAAAGGAATTACTAGGAATTAAAGCCAGTAAAAAAAGTGAGAAAGATAAAAACATATATAGCGATAGACAAGTATATAGACAAATAGATAATAGATAGACAGATGTCTAATAAATCAGAAAAACATATATAGCGATAGACAAGTATATAGACAAATAGATAATAGATAGACATCTAATAAATCAGAAAAACATATATAGCGATAGACAAGTATATAGACAAATAGATAATAGATAGACAGATGTCTAATAAATCAGAAAAACATATATAGCGATAGACAAGTATATAGACAAATAGATAATAGATAGACAGATGTCTAATAAATCAGAAAAACATATATAGCGATAGACAAGTATATAGACAAATAGATAATAGATAGACAGATATCTAATAAATCAGAAAATGATAATAGAACATAATAGAGAAGAAATAATTGGTAAAATACTAAAATAAAAAATTAAGGTTATGATGTGCAGAAGCATTCCTATTAGATGAACTCGTTAAATATTAGATTCTTTGACTTCATTGTCAAGTCAAACACATTTTTGTGAAATTTCCAACATGAAATATGAACAGAATCCAAAAATATTTCAAGCAAAACAACAACACACTAGCTACAGAGTGACTAAAATTATACTGAGAGGAAAGGGGGTATGATTTCATGTAATAGATATAGGGTAGCTTTAAATCTATAGAAAATAACTGGTGCTCTTAGTGGGGAAAAAAGAGAAAAGAAAAGGAGTCAAACTGCAGGCAGAAAATTTTTAAATAAGTGGTGCCAAGAAATCATGGTCCAAATAGTAAGCAAGATTGGGCCATGAGAGGGAAGAATTAATAAAAATCTAACAAAAGGAGCCATTGGAAACTTGGCGTTCCAACTGGGTACACTCTATTTCTATAGAAAATGAGCTGAGACCATTGAATTCACAGAGGCAAAACACTCTGTGCTCTGCAGAGACAAACATTTCAAAGCCAAAAGCACAAACACTCCACATGCTTTCTTTCAGCTTTCAGAATCAGACCACAACCAAAGGCAAATCAGAATTCTGGTTACAAAATAGATTGAATAGATCGATCTGATGATACAAAAATGAAGAGCTACCAAAATGTGAAAAACTGAAGGAGATCTTGGGTAGATGAGACTGGGGATCCCAACACCCTCATCTAATTTAATGAAGAGTCAAGAATAATTATCTCAAGGGACTGGAAAGATAGCTCGGTGTTTCAAAGCACAGACCATGCTGGCTATGGTGGCCCACACCTTTAATCCCAGCACTGGAGAGGCAGAGGCAGGAGTTCAAGGCCAGCAAGAACTACATTGGGAGCATCTACCTCAAAAAAACAAACAAACACACTCTGCTCTTGCAGAGGACCCAAGTTTGATTCCCAGCACTGACACTGGGTAGTGGCTCACAACTTTCTGTAACTCCAGTTCCAGAAAATGCAAAGCCATTTTCTGTCCTCCGGTGACACCTGCACTCATGTGCAAACATCCAAATACAGTAACACATGCATAGACACAAGTAAAAAATGGAATAAAATCTTTTAAAATGTATTTAAGAATAACTGTCTTAGTTACTTAGGCAGTCTGGAACCTGCATAGCTTGCAAACATGAGCAAATCTTTCCTCACAGTTCCAAAACTGCAAAGCCCAAGATCATGGATCCCACAAATCCAGTGTCTCACTGAGGACTCACTCTTTGGCTCATAGATGGTGTTTTCTTATAGTGGCTTCACATAGGAAAATATAAAAAACTTGAACTCTGGCCTCTTCAGGTCCTTAGAAAGGCACAAATCCCACTCATGAAGTTCCACCCTCATGGTCCATGCACTCCGACCTCCACCCCTAACACCAAAGCCCTATGATGAAAACAGGTTTCAACATATTGGTTTTGTTAGGCTGTAAATATTCATGCAATGGCAATAACTGCTTATAGCGAGAAATAATGGATCATATTTACAAGTTATAAAGATATGAAGACAGTCATAAAGATATGCAATATAAAAATTAAAAACCATGACAACTGATGTAAAGGGGAGGATTAAAAAGACATAGAGAGTGTGTGAAACCTTCAATCAGTCACTCTTGTGTCAATCTAGAAACAGTAAACACAAGCATTAGAGAAGTGGAAGTCACTACTGGAAGAATTTGAGGAAGTGTGGAGAGGCCACTCAGTGGGGCTGTGAAAGCACAAAGCACAGCTGGATCTACTGAGCAGTAAGGACAATTCCTAATGACAGTCCTGTTCCTATGGGCATTAGAAAGATTAGGCATTAGAAAGAACTCAGGTGTGCTTGATGACACAAAAGAGGACCGCTACATTAGGGCATGCCTAAAGGGTTCTAGATAGTTCATGGGTCTAAAGAAAAACCTACTACTCTTAGTCTCCTAAAACAGCAATAAATCCTAATGGCATACTGCCATACCCATAGATCAGTGACTGCTGTGGGACAATGCTTTTGTACCCTTTTAAGATTTGTCACTCATATTGGTTTAATAAAATGCTGATTGGCCAGTAACCAGGTAAGAAATGTAGGTGGGGGCATTCAGACCAGAAGAATTCTGGGAAGGGGAAAGGCTCAGTCTGCAGTCACTACCCAGATGCAGAGGAAGCAAGATGAAAATGCTGAACTGAGAAAAGGCACCAAGACACATGGCTAAACATAGATAAGAATTATGGGTTAATTTAAGTTGTAAGAGCTAGTTAATAATAATAATACTGAGTTAAGAGGACAACCAGTTTATAATTAATGCAGGCCTCTGTGTGTTTCCTTGGGACTGAGTGGCTGCGGGACCAAGCAGGACAGATAAATCCATTTATAAGTACCTGACTCAACCCTTACCAGAGAACCTTCTTGCAGTAGATGTGGGTGAATACCAATTCCCATGACTAGAAGTGCAGAGTGAGAAACCTTGGAGCAATAATTCCTAAAATAAAATGTCTTCATCAAACTCCTCCCCTCAAATCTCAAGAATAGATGGGGGAGAGGAGACAGAAAGACTGTAAAATCCAGAAGTGGTAGATAACCCCAAGGACAGTGTTTTCCAGACATAATAGGACTCATGTGGTAGCATTTCAATTGTATTTTAATAAATAAAGCTCACTTGGGCATTGAGAAAGTAAAACAACCACACTGGTCAGCCTTATAGACCAGGCCGTGGCAACACACACCTTTAATCCCAGTCGTCACCCTAGTTGTTATAGAAACCAGGTGGTGCATGCCTTTAATCCTAGTGGTGCACGTCTTTAATCCCAGCACTAGAGAGGATTATAAAACAGGAGGAGACAGCTCTCAGTCACAGTCTCAGTCTGAGATCCGTATAGGCAGGATCACCATTTGGAACTGAGGTTGAGGTAAGAGCCAGTGACTGGCTGCTTTGCTTTTCTAACTTTCAGGTTGAAGCCCAATATCAGTCTCTGAGCTTTTTATTAATCTTGTTTCATTTGTTTTATTAATCAGACTCTCGTACATATAAACGCACAGAGACTGCGGCAGCATGCATGAGACCTATGTAGGTTAAGCTAGACAGAGTCCTAGCACTGAGAGAGGAGGAGAAACACAGAGTCTCACCCCTAACCAAGAAGCTGTCTGTAATTAATACCTGCCCGCAAAGGGAAGAGGAGTTCTCGCCAATGGAGTGTCACTGAGGCTGTTAACTTCATTCCCGGGAGAGGTGGTCACCACAAAATCGACTCCATGTTTGGTTGGTTGTTTTTGTTTTGTGGGCTTTTTGTTTGTTTTAGCATTTTTTGTCTTAGGGTTTGGGTTTTGGTTTTGGTTTAGTATTTTTGAAACTGAGGTGGGGGAAAGAACATGAAGTCAGGTAGGTAGGGAGATGAGGAGGACCTAAAAAGATTACGTGAGGGGGTAGCATGGTCAAAACATATTGTATGAACAACAAATAATCTTTAAAATGAATAAAAAGAAGCTGCAATGATTGTTTTAAACAACCAGACCTCTAGATGACCTCCAACCTACAGGATGCAAATAATCCTGTATCCCATGAATCATCTAAAGGCCTTGCATACTTCAAGCTATCATTAGATGAAATTTCTAGAATTGGCAAGTGTTATTAGCAAGTAGCTTATGGAAAACTCATGCACAGTTCAATACTTGACTAAGAATGGCAACAGAGCCCTGGAGTCAGGAGCCGGACATTCAAATCTTGCTTTTTATCACGTTACTAACTGGCTAGCACAATGTCCTGTGTCTTGGTTTCCTCATCTATCAGGAAGGCTAGCAGCAAGAAGTTCCTGAAGTTGTTGGTAAGAACTAAGTAAGAGAGCAGATGCACTTGGAGCAAAGACAAGATAAATGACAGTTCTTATTAGCTGGGATGAGGCCCACTTAAAATGCACCTGTTTACAATTTCGGTGATGGTAGAAGGCTCCTCTTCGCCTGTGCACACATCTGCTTTCACCCCTGCAATCACCCCTGCTGTTGAAGGCTGAAGTGATTTGGAACCTGCCAGACGGGGCACTGACCTTTTCAGCATCAAATTTAATTAAGGCTGGCAAGAAGCTTAAGTGTGATGTTTCATGTCTTCCCATGCAGTTCAGTGGGAAAGATTTATTAACTCATTAAAATGTCTTGTTAGTTATTTTCAGCTGCTCAGAATGACTGTGACTCCCAGTCAGCTACTTATCCCAGAAAAGACCTGAAATAGAATCTGACTTTATTGACTTCCCAGACTGGAGTCTGTGTGGCCAGACCGTGTTGATAAAACATTCGGATAAAGGGAATCAACAAGCATGGGAGGTGATTTACTCTGCCCTGCTTCTGAAGCCATGTAGAAAGTTGCCAGTGTGCTGGAGAGGCCCTACAGGCTCAAATCTCTTCCTGCCTCTTCTTTCAGTCGGGATCCAAGGAGCTAAGCAAGACTCACCTTGCAGCCTGACCTTGCTTCCTATCAACCAAATCAGAGTCCATGAGCCGGAAGCTCAGCCACTGAACATTCAACTTGACCCACTGTATTGTTTCCATTTCTAAAGTACAAGTTTGCCTGCTTTGTCCTAATCTTTTATTCAAGATGCAACACACATAACTTCCTTTAAAGAGGCTACTTCCTTTTAAGGAAGAGAACCTGCAAAATTCACTTTATTCTAATGGCATGTCAATGTAAAACTTACATTCATATTTGTGTGTGTGCTCGTGTGAGGGGGGTGGGAAATTTAAGGGAGTCAGTTCTCTCCTTCCCAACACATGAGTTCCAGGGATTGAACCCAGCTCACCAGGCTTTGAAGCAATTGTTCTTACCTATTGAACCATCTCTTTCATATTTTTGGTCTCTAGTCTTTCTGATAAGATCAGAACCATAATAACACAGTGGCCAATCACAGGAGCTGAGAAAAGTCAATCTTTGAATCACTAGTTGGGAATCTTGAAGCTAATTATTTATTCCACATCTCACACACTTCTTAAATAAAATGGACTTGGATGTGATGACAGCCCCTTCTCTGCAGGACTTTGTAAGATCTTTAAAAGAGAAGGGCTTAAAGACAATGTCTATCAGACAGTCAAGGAATCACGTCGGCGCTGCCATTTGTGTGGCTGCAGCTGTCTGTCATCCTTAGAGCTATTGTCACTAACCTTGACATCGCTGTTGTTACAAGCTCCTGAGAGGCACGGGCTGTGCTCACTCACTGTGCCAAGCGGAGACTGATATTCAATAGAATTATGAGGATGATGAATAACAGGTGGAAAATTTGCCAAAAACTATCTAGGTTTTGTTTTTTAATTGTGTACGTGTGGTGTGGCATGCATGTGTGTAGGATGGGATGTATGTGTGGTGTGGTGTGTGTGTATGTGGTGTGTGTGTGTG
Organism: Arvicola amphibius; assembly: GCF_903992535.2. Classification (NCBI taxonomy): domain Eukaryota; kingdom Metazoa; phylum Chordata; class Mammalia; order Rodentia; family Cricetidae; genus Arvicola; species Arvicola amphibius. The sequence continues at coordinate 125,612,589 of NC_052052.2, read as the reverse complement.
TGTGTGTGTGTGTGTGTGTGTGTGTGTGAATTCACAGAAGGCAGGAGACAGTGTCAGATTCCTTGGAGCTAGAGTTACAGTTGGTTGTGAGCCTGAACTCCACTCCTCTGCAAGAGAAGCAAGCACTCTAACCCATGAACTATTCTTCCATCCCCAGACTTAGTTTTTTTTCTTTTTTTAATTTAATGTTTTTATTGAGCTGTATATTTTTCTCAGCTCCCCTCTCTTTCTTTCTTCTCCCCGTTTACCCTCTCCCATGGTCCCCATGCTCCCAATTTACTCAGGAGATCTTCAGACCTAGTTTTTTTAATACATTAAAGTAGGCAGAGGTTATTTCCCTAGCAACCAAGTTTCTGAGCACAGTTCTGCCATCACCTGAAGCTTCCTCCTTATGACAGCATCTCTGATTTCCAATGCTGAGCAGTAGAACTAAGCTTAGGATGAGGGCTTCCAGACAAAGAGAAGGAAGCAATTTCTACAAGGAACCCAACACTCTTCCTCAGAAATCTTTGAAGAGTGGGCATGACACGCAGGAGCATTAACATAATCTCACCAGACTTCAGAGTTTGACTCCTAAAGGGAAGATCAGCAATGTTGCAGCTTTGTACCCAGCTTTGCTTTGCAATTCGAGAATGCAGAGTGTGGTACTGAGGCTGGGGAGCAAGCGCCACTGGCAACTCCTTCACTATGTAGATGTGGCATGCTTGGGACATGAAGCCCTCCAAAGGTCCTGGCAGCTGGAGACACAGGTGCTCTACAAGGCAGAGAGCCCAATAGCAGTTTATGAATGACAAAGATGATGAATTTTAAACTTTACAGCAATGGAATACCAAGACAGGCATCGGGTTTCCCACTAACTAGTACATGTAAGACCACTTCACAGACAACCACAAATATGTGATAGGAATTTCCCGCCATGCCAGTCACATCACCTGTAGCTGTTCAACACCAGCAGCACAGGTTGGGATGAAGAATCATGAAGGCTCTATGGTAACCATAAAGATAATTGCCCTCCCACCAAGCTTCACATGTAAACAGTTTGTATTCAATGTTGTACAGCTAACCAAAGCTAATACGAAGAGAATGAAAGATCACCCTTTGAGTGGGCAACTTGTTTTCTTCCCAGTGGAACAGGAAGCAAAGAGAGTCTGGTATAGGAATTAGGGCCAGACCTATAGGGCCAGCCCTCAAATGACCACTTCTTTCAGTGAGGCTCCACCTCCTAAAGGATCCACAAGTTCCCAAAACACCATCAGCAGCTAAAAACGGGTCTTTGGGAAGGGGAGGGATTTTGTCTTTAGGTGACAACAGTTAGAGAATAATTAAATACACGTTATCCATTTCAACAAATTCCAGACACCTGCCATGAGATAACTGTGGTGAACACACTGCTACCTTCTGTTTTAGTTAGGGTTTCTATTGCTGTGAACAGACACCATGACTACAGCAACTCTTATAAAGGAAAACATTTAATTGGGGCTGGCTTACAGTCTAGAGGTTTAGAACATTTGTCATCATGGCAGAAAGCATGGCAGCAAACAAACAGAAAAGGTGCTGGAAAGGCAGCCAAAATTTTTACTTAGGCAGGAAAGAGAAAGAGGGAGCAAGCCACCAGGACTGGTTTGAGCATCTGAAACCTCAAAGCCCAACCCCAATGACACGTTTCTTCCAATAAGGCTAGACCTCCTAACAGCGCCACTCTCTATGAGCCTATGGGGGCCACATTCACTCAAACCACCACACCTATCAAACTGATAACAGATCACACAGACAAATACCTCGTTCGCCCCAAATGTGTGACCTCTTTCAGCAAGTACTCTTGGTGTCTGCAAACCTAGGTTCTTGATCCCTCTTTCATCTGTGTATGAGCAGAACAACTTTACAACTCTCCAGCCCTGGCTGTTAGAAACCATTGGTTGCTCAATAACCCCAAAAGTAAGGTATGGCCACTATTCTGGCAAATTCAGAAAGAAGCAGATCTTTTTGGAACACCTCAAGCCGTGGAACCTTGATTATTAATGCTCAAGATGGAGAAGATGGAAAGGAAATGAGATTTCTTCCCACCATGGGATCCCCCAATAACAACTTGCTATGGAATAATCCTATTTGTACACTGTAAAGATTTGTCACTTGAACTGGTTTAATGAAATGCTGATTGGCCAGTAGCCAGGTAGGAAGTATAGGAGGTATGACCAAACCAAGGATGACGGGAAGGAGAAGGGCGGAGTCAGGAGACACCCATCAGTTGTCCAGGAAGCAAGACATGCTAGAGGACAGGTAAAACCACAAGCCACATGACAATACATAGATTAATGGAAATGGGTTAATTTAAACGTAAGAGTTCGCTAGTAACAAGCCTGAACTATCAGCCGAGCATTTATATGTAATTTTAAGCATACAAGTCAATTATTTGGGAAGCAGCTGCCAGGTATTTGGGAACAGGCAGGCAGGAGAGAAATATTCAGTCACAACACTACTTGAAGAACTAAGAATTCAAAACAACCTGATAATAGACACCTATAAGTAGCATGAAAAGCTCGGTATCTACCCTAGTCTTTTTTTTCTAAGATTGATTTTTACTTGATGTCTATGAGTCTTTACATGCATGTTTGTATGTCTGTGCACCACATGCATGCCTGGTGCACATGGAAGTCAGAAGACCGTGTCAGATTCTCTGAGTTATATGCTGTTGTGGGCCACCATATGCATGCTGGGAGTCAAACCTGGGCCGTCTGTAACAAGTGTTCTCAATCACTGAGCCATCTAACTCCTCCACCGAATATTTTCTCATGAAAAATAAGTCTATGTAAAATCAAAGTGCAACACTGCCACATGCAGGTCTCAAACTTACACTGCTCAAGGACAAGAATTCCAAAGGTTGAGCTGAAGTGGGGGATATGGCAGGCAGTGAGGTCTCGGAAGCATCATGTGAAGGCTGTAGAATTAAAGTAGGAGAAAAACGAGTTGGCAAATGATGAAGCTGGAAAGCCCCAGCTGGGGCTACTGAAACAGACTCAAACCACTGGCACAGAGAAATTCAGAGGGTCCAAGAACAACGATAGCTCCTGATAACAATAAGACACACACCTCTGGGAGAGTATTGGACACGGAGATGAGACACAACACATGAAGTTGTGCATAAGACAACAGAGCACTGCAGAAAATCCAGTGCTGGGCAGATGAGCCTGCGGTGTTGTTTGGCAGGGGTTGGTGAAAGAAAAGGGGTCACTCCAAGATGAGGTTTAGGCTTAGTAAAAGCAGCAGGGGAATCAGCTTCTGGTGAACTGACTGCCCATTGCTTTGCAACGGGTCTCTTTATTGTTACACAATTTACACCTTTAGCAAACAAATTCCACCTATCCAAACCTTTCATCTGGAGTTGTCTGAAGGAACCATTTGCCTAAGCAGTCCTCAGCCAGGAGACCTCTTTGCGTGCCAGGTTTTCTCGTTACTAAGTTTTGCAAAGGCCTGGAATCCTTTAGGAAGAGCTCTAAGGACTACTGCCTTTAAAAAAAAGGTTAGTTCAAAGCCTGGCTCAGTGGCATCTTTCGTTACATGAGCCACAGCATCAAGTCTGTGCAGTGTGGCCATTATTTTGCTCAGCTCTCTTGTGCTTTTGGCCCACTTTCTCTCTCAGATATGTATCTTCTAATCAACTGCCTCTGAGTCTGCTCCAAATACAGGTCTGCTCAACCTTTGTTCTAGGACACAAGAACCTGAAACCCCTCCAGAGGCAGACTGGGACTTCTTAGTATCAGCCAGGATTGGGACCATGAAATATCTCAGTATCTGGCAAAATGAAATGTGAAGCGCCCCCCTCTCCCCGAGATAGTTTCACAAAGTATAAGGGGCCCTGCATAAATAACAAGCGCAAAGATAAGTTGACAATTTAAAGAGTGAAAGTTCCACAAGGACAGGACTCCTTAGGGTGAACAGACGCGGCAGTGCAGTCAGATGAACAGGCTGGAAACACATCACTTCAAAACTGTGCTTGTCATCAGACAACTAAATGTGAGCTCTATGATGTGATTGTTAATACAGTTAGCAATTTGACAGGATCTGGATTCAGGGAGAAGACAAACTTCCTGCAACACCCAAGAGAGATTCTCTCAACGAGCCTAACCTCTGGTCATGGGGATTTTCTTGACTGGGTTAACTGAAGTGAGAAGACCCCCTTTCCATCTTGCAATGACTCAGATAAGGGAGGGAACAGTTTTGCTTTTTGCAAGCTTGTCTTCATTCCTGGCCAGTTTGTCATCCTGCTGTTGCTACCACTGCTTTCATTCTTCGCTGACATCAGAACCCAAATTTTTAAACCTTTCAGTGTGGACTGAAGATAAGCCACCATTGAGGAACCCTCCAGGCCTTTGGTGCCAAGGTGAACTACAGAGGTCCCCAGTCTTGTGGACTTAACAATTGTGGGCAACTCATATAAACAGTAGTTGTTAAACTAACCAGTGTGAATCATGTAAGCCAATCTAATAAATGACCATTTAATATATATTTTTTCTATCAGTTTCATGCCTTTGGAGAACCCTCACCAGCAATGCAGGAAGGGGTGCAAATCACATCAAAACAATGTCTCTAAACAGACAAAAGAAAAGATTTAAAAGGCCCAAACACTTCTGGAAATTAAAATAATGAAACCTTTAATTTAAAAAACAAAATGAAAGAAACAAGTAGTAGATTTGACACAGCTAAAGGAAGACATAGGGAACTGAAAGAAAATGGAAGTAATTACCCACAATCCAATGCAACATCCACAGAAAAATATAAAAGAGACCAAGACTTGACAAAGGAGTTGCACTCTGATTTGTGTTTAAGATGAGTCAGGGGGAAACATAGGTGTGGAGTTTTAATATTTCAGTGGCCACACACAAAGGCCAGAGTCTTGCTGATCCGTTTCTAATAAAACACATCTGATATGGGCTTTTGTAATTGAGTCTAGTACTGAGTTAAGTAACTAGCCCTTTATTAAGTATTACTGTCCTTTTGATCCCACCAGTTGATCTAACAGGACACTTGGTTTCTTTGGTGTTTTGATAAGCCTTGAGGACCTCACACTCTTGCATCCTTGCAGACTGGAAGAACAGCGGTCATCGCTGCCATTTCCTCACTGTGATATTTTCTCGACACAGAAGGAGATGGCTGAACGACTTCCGTACAGCCTTTTCTCCTTGGCAGCTCTTATTCTACAGAGCATGGGGATCAGGTGAAGGGTCAGCGGTTGCTAGTGACATCATTGTGCTTCTTAACCACTGCATGTATCTGTAGACACCGGGTACCCATTGTGTGGTCCACCTTGGCTAGGACTTTATCTCTCATTCGGTTTCTATATGTCCTTCTTTAAGAGATCGTCATTGGAGTCTGGGGAGATGGCTCAGTGGTTAAAAGTATTGGCTGCTCTTTCAAAGGACCCAGGTTCAATTCCCACCACTGACATGGCAGCTTACAACCATCTCTATCTATGGATAGATTATGGATAGATGTGAACCACCATGTTAATTCTGAGAACTGAACCAGGATCCTCTGTAAGAGCAGCGAATGTTCTTAGCCACTGAGCCACCTCTCCAGCCCTACATTGTCAATTATAGACTTTGATAGCTTCTAACCTATCTTACCTTTTAAATGACCACATTTGGAGGCTCAGAAGATGACTCAGCAGGCCAAGCACTATCTGAAAATTCATTCCCCAGAACCAACATAAAAGTGGAAGGACACACGTTGGTGCACATATAAACTGGTATACATGCACACGCTCACACATGAATAAAGCTTTTACATTAACATGTTTTATGGAACATCTTTACAAATGACAAATCAGGACTCACAGGAGCCACCCATACCAATAACTAACCTCATTTGGCTTCTGTTGGCTCAATGTTATTTTGGGATCCTGCCCTCTTCTCCGCTGCTTCAGGAAGCTGTTCTTCAAAGTATCTACTTTCTTTCCAGCCTACAGACACAACCTATCTTTCTGTGATCCTGTACCTCCTGAGCACTAATCGCCTTGATAAATGGTTTGTATTCTAAGCCCCAAACACCCCTATCTTAGACAGGAGAATCACTTAAGCATGCCTGCATCAATATGTGTTTGTCCCTTCCTCTGTAGTCTACCACGCCAATCTGGCATAACTACTTAGCTTAACTGATACAGATATTGATGGATATCATGGTTCAGTGGGCACCTCCACAGAAGTCCTTCAAATTTTTTGAAGGACTTTGGGGTTGAGAGGTCTTACTCTATAGTCAAACTTAGATATAAACTTGGCCTCAACCTCATCTCAATCTTCTGCTTCTGTCTCCCAAATGCAGGGAGAAAGGAAATGAGCCACTACTCTTGGCTTCTTGCTTCAATTTTTAAGGCATATTCAAAGAGAGTTATCTAACACTATAGTCTTTCTTAGGCTTATGTTTCCCTATATGCCACCAAATCCCAGACACTCGGTACCAGCTAGTGAGAACACTTCCCTTTTTATCCCCATGCCGTCACAGTCAACCACAGGAGACGATCTGCAATCGCAGGCTACACCCTTTCAACCTCACATACCCGCAGAGGATGAAGTATTGTTGCTTGGCCAGAAAGTTAAAACTTCAGAAGCCCCCTCTGAAAATCTTCTTTCAAAGAAATACCCATGGTATCTGGGTTGCTCTATCTTAAGTTGAGCATTCTAGCTGCAGAACTGAGACGGACAAACTTACATAGATTTATGAAGGGGCATTCTTAAGAGGTGTGAGAGGAGCAGGAGTGGGGAGATGGGAGACAAGGATTTGGCCCAACTGAAAAGTGCCCTCAGCCTGCACCCACCAGCAGCTTTGGAGCAGTTCCACCTGAAGCAAGGTACTAAAGTATTGGCTTCCATGCCAGTCAGCCATTGGATGCAAGCCAACAATGCAGAAATGAACCTCCTGGTCATTATAGCATCCCTGGGACTGAAGTTAGGTATCCAAGCACTCAGTGCTCACAGAAGTTAGATGGATGCACCAGTCAAATAAAGGGAACTTGGGAGGGGCAAGCATTCCCAGACCTATTCACTGGACTATGAGTCAAAGAGTAGGAAATTCACAGAAACGATTTACAGTCCAATTGCAGTCACAAGGATTTTTTATCAAAACTTCTTGTTCTCAGTGCTGCGAAACATGCTGGTCCGTTTAAAGCCCCAAAAGCATATGTCAGAAATGGGAGAAGCCAAAACGCAATTAGCAAGGCATTCAGCTGAAGGAGTTACAGCAAACACAGAAACAGAAGGAAATATTAGTGATAAGAACAGAGAACAGTAACAAAACAGAAAGCAAGTGGTACCCAAAATAAAAAAGTTTTCAAAACTGTATTAGAGCTAAGATATATCTCAGCTGGCAGAGTGCTTGCCTAACAAGCAGGAAGTTGTGTGTTTGACCCCTGCACCATAATAAAGTGGTCTATGGCACAGTCCTGTAGTCCCTGGGATAGCAACTGGTGCCATGAGCCAGGGTGGACCACATGGGAGTAGAACTATGTCTTCCAAGAACAGAACATTTGACTTTGAGGAACCAAGATGCCTAGCCAAAAGCTGTACTCAGAGGTCTGGAGTTCCTGGGGAGAGACCTGGCTAGCTATCCTCAGTGTAGAAGTCATGGCACATAAGGGGTTGTGGAGGGTATGAACGGGATTGCTCAGGGAGACCTCAGGGGGTCAAAGGAAAGGATGAAAAGTCGGCAAATGAGCAGAGAACTAGGAGAAGCAGGACAATCCTAACTTTTACCCTTAGCCCAAAGGAGCAACCTGAGCGAACACATGTGAAGACTCAGCAGGTAAGGGCAACTACTGACCTCTGACTGACACAGAACCCATGAGGTAGGAGAGAAACCCAACTCCTGCATGTTGTCTCTTGGCCTCCATGGCAATGGCGAAGTGAGTATTTTAAAATAAAATTCAAAGAAACAACGTTTACCAAGTAGGGTAACTTACACCTGTGGTCCCAGCATGGAGGGCTGAGGCGAGAGAAGAGTTGTGAACTTGAAACCAGCCTGGGCTACACAGTAAGTTTCAGGCCACTGAGGACGACAGAGTGAGATCCTGTTTCCAGTGAATGCAGCAACAACAAAACCAAGGCCGAGAGATGGCTCTGCAATAAGGATCCCGATTCAGTTCCCAGCTCATCAGCTCACAACCACGAGTAACTCTAGCTCCAGGGAGTCTGATAGCTTCTTCTTGCCACCCCAAGGTGCCTGCACACATGGCACACACTCAGAGAGACACATGCATAAAAACAAAATAATGAAGCCCAATGAATAAATAACCAATGAGACAGTGAGCAGTGGAAACCAGAGACTGTTGCCTCATGGAGTTTTAAACTCACCGTCTCGCGTTCTTCTCTTGCAATTTCATGTCACTTTTCTTGCTACCAAACCAATGCATTTGTTAGATCTACCAGAAGTGCCAGGCATTCCTGTATCATTTGTCTTCTTAATGGAAGATTGAGTTTGACTACGAGCACATTGGAGAGACTGTGTAACAATTTAATAGACTGAAGCCCCATTAGAGGAGGAAAAAAACTCCACTCGGAAGCCTGCGAGAGAGCTGTGTTTATTCTCATAAACAAGTATAGCAGCAGACGCACGCAAGCAATGTTGCAGTGCCTTGTGGAGGTTCTATTGGTGTCAGCGTGGGGAGTTTCTGACGTTGATGAACCGTGTCTGCAAAGTGGGCTGCCTCTGGTAGTTTAGACACCTGCTTCCTGGTGGAGTTTGCTGTTCTGCCCCAGGGGGATGACCACGGTGAGTTAATGTGTCCGAGAGGTGCTCAAGTACCAGCTCTTACCTGCCTGTGTCTTAATTGTGGAGGGAAAACAAAACTATGTAAAAGGAAGCAGTGAACAGTCCCACAACATGAATTTAAGTGAAACTCTTTGTAAAATTAGACATTTATTTCTGTGATTGTCTGTATACAAAATACATGTCATGAGTGTCACAAAACCTCTGAGCTTATGCATCTCTAAAGATATTTCATAAAATAAAGAAATAACAATTTTAATAGATCTGAATTTTGATCAAATAAACATGCATATAGAATTGTAAAAAATTACATGATGAAGCTTAATGTCTATTCTATATACAAACAGAAGTAGCCTCTACTGAGCTGAATGCCTATATAAGTCTGTGTATCTGTTGTATTCCTGGAAAATGCTACAAAAGCGATTCACACATAAAATAATAACAACACATCATATTGAAATGCTGAACATGTATGTTAACTGTATAAAACACCCATGTACTCACAGGATGGGTGAGTACACAAGCATTTTAGAATGTGCTGATACAGAAATGAAAGCTACATCTCATAATTTGATCAAAACACAAGCTTTTCCTGGCATAAAGACATTCTAAATATAATAAATGCTACAGAAATAATGAGCTTAATTTAATCTTTAGAAAGTGCATTAAAAATTACCCATTACTATGTGCATGTCAGCAATTTAAGATGCAAGGGAAACACAAAAGCAACAGAGCTTCCTGCAATCTTCTAAAGTTGATCACAATCACTCCCATTTTTTTGACAAAAACTGAAACAGTCCATTAAACCAGGCATTTCAAGCTGATAAACCTGCACAGAATTCATTTGGTCCCATTCACAGAGCGAAGCTAGGTAGCCATTGCCTTAGAAGGCCATAGCCCACTAGTTCCCGCTGGCTTTTATAAGTGCTTTTTTTCCTTTATTATTTTTAATTCTTTCCTAATTCCAGATATCCTACAAGTGTTATGAGTATTCAAAAACAATAACTTACTTCCTCCTCAACATACAGGGATATTCTTCCATCCCCTCCCTATCTTTCAGACACAGTGCAGAAGCCAGACCTGTGAACATGACAGTGACAAGGAACTCCAGGGATCTCTGGATGAAAAACCAGACTAAGCTTCAGGAACTTGTGACACTGTGTACCTGGTCTCTGGACACAAGCAGGAGTACTGGGTTTTCTCCCTGCCCCCACCTCCCATAGTCCACATAGTATTGTAGGGGGGCTACACAAACCATAGACCGTCATCAGTTCAGGAAACAAGATACACAACTCTAATTTTTAGACTGTGACTGAAACTAATTTTAGCATCCCTTCCTTTTTTGTTGTAGACAGGTCTCCCACAGCTCAGACTGTACCTGAGAATGACCTTGAACCTCTGACCCTCTGCCTCCACATCTAGAGCTCTGGGATAACGGGTATGTGCCACCATGCCTCGTTTAAATGATGCTGGCACCTTTCATATTTGGGGAAAATATTGTACGTCTTGGTATCAGTAGAGCGATATTAAAACACCATGACAACAGTATCCTCTCAATGTTTGCTCCTGGATTGTTGGCATCGTTCCTCCCCACACGAGAGACTTGTTGAACAAGCATCAATGAGGAGGTCCTTCCCACTGTCTGAAAGGGCTTGGCCGCATGGGTGGAAGTACTGATGGGGATCTACGGTGTGCTCTCTATTTGTTCTGATTGGCACCCGTTCAGATGAGGACCTTTCCACTCGGCGATTAATTTACCTTTTGACTTTGCTTTTGCTACTTTAGCAACAACAAGAGTACAGAATAGATTCTTTAGAAGACATGTTGAACACGTTGAATTGCCTTCTGGCAACATGATGAACACACCTGATTTTTTTTGCAGAGGCAAGTTCAGCTTTAGTGGGCAGGTGGGTTGGTTGGTCAGTTGGTTTTTAAGACAGGGCTTCAAGTTGCGTAGGTTAGCCTCAAACATGCTATATAGTCAAGGGTGACTTTTAATTTTTAATTCTCCTTCCAGCTCCCAAGATGTGAGATTACAGGTGTCGGCCACGTGAGCCCCGCTGCAGTAACAGCGCACAGCACGTTGATTTCTGAGTTAGTGAAATTCATCCTCTGTCTCAAGAAAACAATGTGTTTGCATTTATTTATTTAGCTGTGGGAGGTGGGCAAGCTTTGTGTATGTAGCTGCCAGTGTAGGGCCTCAGGCTAGGCAGCAAGCACCTTATCTGCTGAGTCACTTTGTGGTTTCTGAGTCTGGTGCCCCACCCTAGGACAGAAATTGAAATGTATCAGTGTCACCTCACAGGTTTGCACACGGAGATATGTGACTGATCCTAAGCCACACCACACGGCATGGTATGTGCTTGGACACCACAGCAAGAATTTACCCTTTCAGAATAAAACTGGAGGCATGACTATATCATGCTCTTCCTATGAGTCTGGCATTTTGACACTGAAATAAAAGGCAATGAAAACATCCTAAACATCCTAAACAAGTCTCCTCAAGACCCTAGGAAAACACAGTGAGTCAGGGGCTGCCCTGTAGTAATAGTAGCAGGAAGGTGATGGGCATGCAGTAACGGCTTCAACAGATGCCGAGCATGTAACACACCCCTCACCTGAAGGTGACGTCACTCAGAGTCACTTCTACTCAAGTGCAAAACTCCCAATGTTCCAATTCCACCAGCAAACCAGTGATCATAAGTGTCTTTAAAATTGAAATACAGCCAAGACATCAGTGATATAAAATTAAAACTAAGAAACTGCAAAAAGCTGACACCTCAAAGCAATACACTGGATATATATCCAAGTGCCCTCTGTATGAGTGATGTATGACCCTTCACCAAGAATTCATTCATATGCTCAATGCATGCCTCCCAAATCTGTCAGGAAGTCTCACTTATTCGTGGACCTAACCTATCATAGGTACCCAGTTCCCATAGAGGAGACTGTCACTTTTGACAGGTGAACTGACCTTCAACTTTTGTTAAGGTCACCTTCAGAGTTATGCCTACAGTTTTAATTCCCAATGAATAATCGATTACATGTGTGGTTAGGCAACATGTGGAGATAATTTTTACTTGGGTTCCAGGTATTAAAATACATGCACAGGAGAAAATGATCTCCCCATTTATTTTAACACTTTACGGCTGTTATTATGCCTGTAACCTTCTTGAAATGTTCTTTAAATCTCAAAGTTTATTTTTCATGTAAAATATCAGTGTTGTGCCTCATTAAGAAAGCTGTCAAGAGGGCCCCTGGACCCTAAGCATCAGAGTAAAATGGAGAAAAGATGGGAACAAAGAGTAATGCTCCGTTAAGGAAAAATGTCCTTCACTGAGAAAGAGAATCAGTCTGAAAGTTAGTTAAATGTCTTATGTTCAATTTTTACAAAGTATTCAAAACCTCAGCTCCCAGTATTTCATCAGAAGGCTGGCTTCTCTGACTCCCTGCTGGCCGTCCATGTGTGCTGTACGGTCACATTTGGGAAAGTAAGCCCATACAGAGAAAGCACAGCCCAGATTGTGCCCCAGTTAAAATCCATCCTCCCAGATTCCCAGCTCTGTGTCATGATCTCCCTCAAATACTGTGACATCATAGGCTCTGTTCGCATTTTCTATTTACAGAAAAATCAAAATAGCTTTTGAGGGAACATGTATCTATTTTCTATATTACTTTAGTATATATAACTCACAACTATTTTGATCCCAGATGGTTGGTTGTGAAATCTGGAGGGAAAATGATCTCTTAGACTTACAATAGTAATGGATCTTACAAAAGCACTAGATGTTAAAATTTTCCAGTTTAAATTTTCTATGAGTAAAAATATATTCTTTAAAATGAGAAATATGTGGTATTTCTATATTATAGGAAGAGGTGCATCATCTCTACTGTGATCATCAAACTAATGCAATTATCTTTTCCTTTATCTATACCTAATAAGTTGAAAACACATTAATTTGGTCCATCCACAAACTAAAACCAGGAGCTATGGGAAATTTTTAAGTTTTTTCACCAATTCTATCAGACATAATATAAATTTATAGAAAAGAATCTGCTTGAAATGAAAAAAGGCTAAACATAAACATCTTTTTGTAAGTCTAAAAGGTTAGGAGACGGATAGATGATAGATAGATGAATGGATGGGTGGGTGGATGGGTGGATGGGTGGATGGATGGATGGATGGATGGATGAATGGATGGATGGACATAATAACCCTATGCAACCATGGCAACCCTGACAGAAGAATAGCAAAAAGCAAAGGAACTGGGTAGTTAGAAACTCTTCTTTTTGCTGTTTCCTATTCTATTTCCTGGTGTTCATTAAAACATTCTTTTTTGAAGTAATGGAAAGAATTCAATCTTCACTAATATTGAGCTTCCAACAGTACACAGGAAGGGAGAGGTTTGTTCTGGTGCAGACAGAGCAGATTAGGGAAAGTCACAGGACTTCCACATCTCACTCTGTGGCTCCTGCCCGAGAGTGTGCCTCCGCAGACACACCTGATGGTAACTGCCAGTGCCCTGGAGAAGCAGTTCCAAACCCCAGAAGACAGCTTGGACTGTGACCTGACTTTGACTGAGGGGGACCTTGGATAAAGGAAGAAAGGAATGTCAACAGCTTCAGAGCGTTTGGATCTATTGCCATCTCCAAATCATCTCTGAAACTAAATTGCAATTTGTCCAATCAACAGTTTATTCCTTTGAGAACATAATACATGCTTTCCTATCACCAATTCTTTAAAAGTCTATACTTTCCTAGATAAATGCTTTAGAACAAGCTTCCAAGTCTATAGTAAAGTATCTAATGGAAGTTAGCCCATGTCTTTCTTCTTTACAAACACAGGTAGTCAACTGTCTTAAGGTACAAATCCCTCTCTCTCTTTTATTTGATTCTTCTAAAGGATTTTTTTAAACATCTGACATAAACATAAGTCATTCTGCTTTGAGCTACAAATTACCTAACCTTCCTTCCACTTAGCTTCTATTTTTAAAATTCAGCAGGTGGTGTCCCACCATATTGCCACATTCTGCCTAACAGAGAGGCTGTGTTCATTATTCAAGTATTACAGCCCTGCATGCTCTTACATCCCATGTATTTCCTGTTCTAAAGCCATCTATGCCACAGCAGAAGAGTCCTTGTTCTGTTCATTCTCGTCATTTTCTTGAGGGCTGGTGACTGTCACTTCTGGTCTTGGTGGTTTTCCAGCATCTAAGTCAGCCTGGAAGAAAAATAGACCAAAACAAAGATAATTAGCTCTTTGCTTTATGAGGATAATAAAGTTCACATAAATGTCCCATTTAACCATTAAGTATTCAACTCTAAGACATTTCTTTGGCTCTCTTGTTTTTAGTCGGTCGTTTCCCCTGCTTGCTACTTTCAGCCCTTTGGCTGGACTGACACCTCAGGTGACCACACTCCAATATCTATAACCCCAGCACTCAAGAGGTAGAGGCAGAAGAACAGGAGTTGAAAGACGCCCTCCAGTGCATAGCAGGTTGGAGTCCAGCTGACTCGAGAAGCTGAAACAAATAACTAGATGAATGAAAGCACAGCACCGTCTCAGGCTGCAGGGCTCTCTTTCTCTCTCTCTCCTCTATTTCCTCTCTCTCTCCTCTCTCTCTCTCTCTCTCTCTCTCTCTCTCTCTCTCTCTCCCTTCCTCCCTCTCTCTGTTCAAAGATGTATTCACACTTTTCAGCTAAGTATTTCCAAAGTGAGGGAAGGAACAGCATCTCAGCTTCACCTCCACGTCTCACTAACCTAGTGCTCCTTGTGGTCCTTGTCCACCAGAATCTGCAGGTTCACAGTATGATGTCAAGTGACCGAGACTATCAGTGTCTCGTAGGTAAGAGCAGGATATAAAACCAAAGCATAGAGGAACTTTTCCCCAGGAATAACCATTGTCCCTTGAACATCTCCTGTTATCAATGACATTTATCTCACTCATAATTAATCTACCCATTAGACTGCTGTCAAGGTGTAAGATGAGAACTGGCTAGTTTTCAAACTATAACCCATGAAATTCAGGATGCTTCGCAGCCTCACAAGGGCCCCCAGTCTTAGGGATAAGAAAAGCTCCAGATCACTAAACCCCATAGGCATGATTTATACTAAAAAAAGAAAAGAAATACATATGTATATATGCGTGTATGCACATATGTGTGCATACATATGTATGCATGTGCGCATACATTCTTGTATGTATGAAATATGAATGTGAACATGCAAATATATGTGTGTGTGCAGGCATGCATGTGTTGATGTATATGCACATTTGAGTATAAATTTTTATATATGTTTATAAGTATGACTGCATGTATATATAGATGTGAATGTGTATATATGTTTGTATGTATACATATGTATATATATATATGCAAAAGTGCTTGTATCTATGAAAGTATATATGCCAGTGAATATGTGTAATATATAAATGAATGTATTCCTGTATATGCTTGTGTGTATATATGCATTTATATGTATTTAGGTATGTACCTATATATGTTTCCAGGTCATCATTTTATTTCACACTGCTTCCTCATGAAGTATCTCAAATGGAATCATAGATAAAGTATAAACTGACAGTCTCAATAGATAACAGTTGTTGTTGTGTATTTGGCCTCTGTTTCCTGCTGTTTCCTACCGTCTTGGTTGCTATTGTGTAACTGTCATCTGTTTCTTGCTATTTTTATTTGTTGCATTACATAAGAACTGTTACATATGACAAAATGTTACATGCAAACTGAATTTTTAGTCATTGTGCGTAAATAATCATTTTATAAATGTGAATTGTTAACTTCTACTTTACAGTACATATATGTTTAGATGTTCAGATACTTGGTATACTTGAAGTATATGTATATTAATGCGTGAGGACAAATAAAGATAACATATATAATCATTGCAAGAGAGGAGACAATCAAGTAAGATTCCATATCCTCTGAGTAATTATTCCATCTTGACATTTGATTGGGTCTTAAAGTCTCCAATGAGCCACTTACCTGGGCAACCAAGAATTGGACTCATCATATAACATATCACAGACAACCATGCTTCAGGTCCTTGCCAAGTTATATAACCCTGAACTTAAGTGATGCCCAATTCCTATCAAAAGTCTATTTTTAATTTAGTTTATAAATTGATTAATTTAATTGAAAAATATATGTTTATGCTATAACATATAATGTCCTAAAATACATGTGCATTATGGAAAAGCTAACTTGGACTCATTAACCTCTGCATTATGTCTCAGTTTCCTTCTCTGTCTGTAGGACTAGGAACGCTCCTCTAGCATAAGCACATGCTGGTAGGAGTAGTCACTGTGCTGGACAACACAACTCCAGAACTTATTCCTCAGAGTGGAAATGTTCTGTTCTTTAGCCCACATCTCCCAGACCCAACCCGTAGTTCCCAATACCTCCATTCTACCCTCTGCGTCTATAAATGAAGCTTTTTACACAGGAGCTCATGCAGTATTTATGTCAGGTTTGTTTCACTTACCATAATGCCCTCTGACCTTATTCTACGCTGTTGAAAATTACAGGAAGATTTTCACAAACCATGCATCTTGTCAAGTCTAACTAGGTCACACACTGAGTTTAGCTAAACCCCTGGAAGACTGCATACCAGGATCTTCTACCTAGCCCCATGTAGAACAGCACTTTGATTTCATGTTCTACACTTCCATCAGAGGCTAAACAGCAGAGAGCTTTGTGACCCCCCACTATTGTTGCTTTATACACAGCCAGGAGGTCCGTGTTGAGCTCCGTCTGAGGAATTGTGTTCTGCGTGTCTTACACAGGCACACTGTGAAAATCTCCCCTTGAGTAAAGATGAAATGTAAGGTATGCCACGTGTTTTCCTTCAGATGGCAAAGATGCTGTGTAGAAGTGTACAGGAGAACACTGGTAGTTTCAGGCTGACTGTTAAAACTTGGCATGAAAACTCTCTTGTGCCTTGCTACAGTAAGCAAACCAGTACCCAGTATGCTGGATGCTTGATTAATCTATTTAATGTGGGTTAAGTGACTAGACTTTAATTTCTCTAAAGAACAAAGAAGTCCTGGTAATGGCCATGGTGTTCTTTATATTAGTTCAAGGTCTCACTGAGCTAACTACCATTTTCTAGTTTGTTCTTCTCTGGTCTTAGCTTGGTGGGTGGGTGGGTGGTGGATGGGTCTCAAGTGAATGGATAGATGGATGCAATGAAAGAATGGGTAGGTAGGTGAGTGGATAGGTAGGTGGGGAGAGGAATGGGTACATGGATGGGTATACAGAGGACAGAATAAGAAACACATATACATGGCAGTACTTGATAACTGATTGGAATAAGTAAAACTTGAAATTAATTAAACGGTGCTCCATGTTTCTTATGCTACCATAAGGAGTTTTGCTGCAGATCCAAGTATTTAGCTAATTTCCTAAGCACGTTCATGTGTGTGCAAGCATGTGTGCACAACTATTAATGCACAAGAAAGCCAAAATAATAGAAGTACCTCATCTTGTCCACTATTGTCTCCTTCAGCCTTTCCTTCCTCATCCACTGTTGGTTGCAGCTCCTCAGTAGCCTGGTCCAGTTCTTCGCCATTCTCTTCATCAGTGGCACCGTTTACCCGAGAGGGACTTGCCTTCTCTCCGTGGTCTGGGATTTCATCCTCTTGCTTAGGGCCATCAGCAGCCTCACTATCCCCTCCATCTTCAGTTTCGCCATTCATTGCTGAAAAGTCTTCTTTCTGTTTGACATCTTTGTTTGTTCTCTCTCCATCTTCTTCCTCGTCAACTATTTCTGCCGGCCTCTTATGGAGCAAAAGAGACAATGGGTAAAAGAAGCGTGACAGTGTGACAGAGCTCCTCCATGACAGACTACAGAGCCATGCGCCATGCACAGTCTATCACAGCTGCACTGGCCCATAGCGCACCCACTGTCTGCATTCACAGAGCAGCTGCCCTTAAAATCTTCACTGGAGGAGCCTGCAAGTCTGGGATTATTACATTTTACAGATAAGAAAAGTAAGGCATAGAGGAGAACCGGGCCTGGTCCTGATGGAAGAACCAAAATCTGGACTAAGCTACGGTTGCAGTGCAGAATCCACATGGCAAACAAGAAACCAAACATCAGGGTGCTGGGGAAATGTCCGTTCTTATAATGTCTGAACCAGAGGAGCAAGTCAGATCAGAGCCCTCATTCTGTGGGGACTGTCAACCCAACCTACAGGGGAAGGGATAAGCTGAACTTTCTAATGTGGAACATGGGTAGGTTTCCATATAATGCCTCAGAGTTGATAATTTATCCCTAGATACAAAATTTAAAATTTTATAAACTTAAATTAAGCATGCATAATACTAGTAATATCCAATTCCTAGCAAAAGCTTATTTTTCTGCTTCAAGTTTGGTTATATAATATTAAATGTGTAGTAAAAAAAAATGAAGAATACAGTGTTCTTTAGGGACTGGTAAAACTACAGCAGGTGTCATTATGCAGACTCAGCATAAAGACGCAAGTCAAACATCAGCACTCAGCTTTAACTGCCTTGAGTGTTCCACCCAGGAGAAAATCCATAGGAGGCAAATGCCATGCAGAAAGTGGAGCAGGGGAGGATGTGGAGCCAGTGCCTTGGGATGAACAAAATTCCAGTCTCTATAGGAGCAGCTTCCAAGGCCTCACCACACCCTTATCTCACCCCCATCCAAAGCAAACAAACAGCGAGTCAGTAAGCCGCACAGCATTGAAAACAGGAGGAGGTATTTGGAAAGGAGGAAGCAACACTGTCTTCAGACAACAGAGAGCCTAATGTGGTGGCACGTACCTATAATCCCAGTACTTAGGAAGTAGAGTCCCTAAAAGTTTCAGGCCAGCCGGACATATGTAACAAGTTCCAGGCCATCCAGAGCTATATAGTAAGACCTGACTCAAAAAACATAAAACAAGACAAAAACAACAACAAAAAAAGAGGATACATCATATGTGAAAATTATTGTTTCTATATATTAATAATAAACAACTGTGAGAGAAAATTACTAAAACAATTCCATGTATAAAAGCATTAAAAAGAATAAAATATTTACAAATAAAATAAATCAGAGATAGAAAACTTGTACATTATGAAAACCCTGATAAAAGTTAGAAACAGGGCTGAAAGATATTAAAAGACGATGAGTATGTCCCACACTCAGTTTAGAACACTTGAGCTCAAGACAGCAATGCCTCCCAACAGGAACTACAGAGTCAGACAGCGCTTACTAGTGTAAAAGCCAGCACGGGAGTCCCATGTGGTACATTTCTTGTCCCTGTCATATGAGTAATAAAAATACTGACCCACTTAGTGCCCACAGCAGCATGTAGCAGGAGACAAAGCTGGGTGAGTGTGGAGCCCAGGAAGTCTGGGCCAAAGTCCTTAAGCAAAAATCACAAACTGAGACTGTATCCCTCTACCCCCTCTACCCCCCACACTTTAATGCCACCAGGGAACATTCATGTATCCTTCTAGTGGCCAAGGAAAGGGACATCTGCACCATGTCTCACGGATTGTACTGCTTAAAGAATTAGCAACCTTAAAAACCAAACATTTCTGTGCCTTTACCAGAGCCCACTGGTATGATCCAGAGGGTGGACAGTGTAAGGACTGGGCAGAGTTCAGAAGTATTAGACAGAGACACTACTGATGGAAGAGGTTCTTCTGTCTATGTGTTGCTTTCATTGGTTGAATAAAGAAACTGCCTTGGCCTTTTGATAGAGCAGCCCTTAGGTGGGCAGAGTAGACAGAACTGGATGCTGGGAAGAAGGACAGACAGGCAGACGCCATGATTCTCCTGCCCGAGATGGACACTGGTTAGACTCCTGCCGGTAAACCACAGTCAAGTGGTGATACAGATATTAGAAATGGGTTAAATCAAGATGTGAGAGTTAGCCAATAAGAGGATAAAGCTAATGGGCCAGGCAGTAATTTAATTAATACAATTTCTGTGTGCTTATTTCGGGGGCTAAGCTAGTTGGGCAGCAGGACGCAGCCTGCCGCTCCTCATACTACACACTACAGTGCTCACAACTGAAAAGAGCTGGGATCTTTCAGACTTTCTCAGGTAATGTGGTAATTGCACACCAATGGCTTAAAAACTATTTTCACATGCAATGCTTATGAGATTGCTTTGCCCGGGACATCTTACTGTTTTTTAAGCCTGCGTGTACCCTGTGCTGACACTGCCTCACTGCACCAACAACCCCATCCCCTCTACCACTTCTTCCTCGCCTGACAGCCTTAGTACAATTCTCATTACATGAGAAGACTGTCTAGATAATATATTCATAAAAAGTTAAAGAAAAAAGCTCATAATTTATTGTTTAGAAATGTAAATACAGTCCTTACTTCTCTGAGTGATTGTTAAAGTCTATTAAGATAATTACATGTAAGTGGGAGAAAAATCTATTTTCCTGACATCTGGATTTATAACTAATAATTAACTGTAAAATGAGGACATGATTTCTTGGTTTTAGATTTTATATTCTTATTTTTCCTCCCCTTAGTCTTAACCTCTTTCTTTGACCAAGTCCTAAACTTTTATTTTTTTTCTCTTTACAGAGGGCTGCAGTATTCCCTAATCTCTTAGCATCCAGCTCCAAATTTCCCTCTGGTTCCCTGCCATTATCACCATCACTAGCCATCAGCACTGTGCTCTCTCTCATCTCATTATCTCCATTAGACTCCCCCAGCATGGTTACTTAGTAGTCATCAAATAGAACCACAGCTGCCTAGCACAACTTAAAAAGATGCAAGATTATGATACTGAAATAGCAATTTGATCAATTTAAATAAGATGGCAACATTAGTTAAAAGGCTTATAATCCTTTAAAATACCCTGAATCTGGAATAAAATTTACTATTACCATGGCACTGTCATTCAGGGAAACACACACACACACACACCAAACCCCTGCTCTGACAGATCTGTAATGAATAAGTAAAAAGCAATGTGCTTTTTTTTTGGTGTAAATGCCTTTGAAGCAGACATTAAATTATTAAAGATGTTTCTAGTGTATACATCAATCAAACCATCCCAAAAGGAACACCCTGCTTTACACACACACACACACACACACACACACACACACACACGAGAGAGAGAGAGAGAGAGAGAGAGAGAGAGAGAGAGAGAGAGAGAGAGAGAGAGAGAGAGAGAGAATGGTGTCTGGAAGGAGAGAGGTTCATAAGACTCTAGAAAGTTCTCAGTCCCCTCTGCAGGTGAGGATGCTCAGGCCTCAGAAGACTGCAGCAGGACCGAGTGAGAGCAAGTACACCAGGACAGAGAGAATGCGGCCTATCATGCACGCTCACATAGGCTCCTCCAGTTGTCTAGTCACTGAGAGTTGTCTGATGAAAACTCTACAGGGTTGGATATGTAGCTTATTTGGTAACGCGCTTGCCTAGCACTCATGAAGCCCTGGTGTCAAATCCCAGCACTGAATCAGATGTAGTGGAGGGTATGATGACACATGTCTCTAATCCCAGCACTCAGATTTTGGAAGTTTAAGGTCATTCTCAATTATATAGTGAATTTGCAGCAAGCCTGGAATAACTGAGAGTTTGTCTCAATAAAAGGGGGGAGGGGTACAGGGCTTGCACTAATGTGTGAATGAAACCTTTTCCTAAGAGTTCACATAGAGCTGTATATGTTTTCATTCACATAGAGATAAAGTGATGTTCAGATTAAGACGCTTGGGCCAATAAGATGGCTCAGTGGATAATGGTGCCTGCTGCCAAGCCCGAGGACTTAAGTTCATCCCTGTAATCATATGGTGAGAGGAGATAACTGACTCTCACAAGTAGTTTTCTGATCTCTACATATGTACAGTAGCACACATGCACACACACACACAAAATAAAAGTTAAAACGTAATAAAAAAGCGATCAAGTCACTTAGTGGCTTTTTCCCCTCTGTGAGTTTGCACAGCTAAAATGCAAGCTAGCAGGTGATTAGGTCCACGGGGACGGCTAGGTCCATTTCCAGAGCTCGCCAGCCTCCCTCCCAGCAGCACTGGTCATGCTTTGCTTTCAAGATCTCGGGTACATATTTTTGGCAACGAGGTTGCTATCGTAAAACATATTTGTTTCCAAACTGCTGTCCCCTTCCTAAAGCAATGGGGATGTGCTGGCAGGAGACAAAAGCAAGGGCGACTTCCTGAAATAAAGGGGCCTCTGAGGTGACTCAGTTCCCCACCGTGGTGTGGCCAGTGAGACACATCCGAAGGCAGCACTTTCACATCTCACTTGCCAACTGCAAGCCTGACTGTCCCAGTGGGAGAGAGGGACAGAAGGGAATGCCCTGGCTTGTCCAGAGATGACCTCGCCTTTCAACTTCATAAAAGACAGAAACGCAAGCTCCCTCTGAAGGGCAGAGCTAGGACTAACGTCTCCGCTTCTGACCAGCTTCTCCTCACTGATCATGCCTTGTACAGAAGCAGCCATTAAAACCTGACTCCACCCCTGCACACTAGTATCACTGTGACCTTTGGGTAGCATGAAATCAGAGATACGCCCCATTTTCTCACAGTTTCAGACCAAGATGTTTTGCTGGCCTCCCTTGGCAATTCATAAACCAATGTTAGCCCCCCAAACCTCAGAAGGTAACTATACTGGGGGACAGTCTCTAAAAAGGTGACTAAATCAATGTGATGCCATGTGTGTGAGTGGTGGCCTTAGAGAAAGGGGGTAACTGCAGAGACTGAGGTCTGTCCACATGAGGACCCCGTGTGACAGTCCCATGCAAGCCTAGGAGAGAGGCCATAAGACAACCAAATCATCAGCATCTTGACCTCAGTCTTAAAGCCTCCAAAACCAGGGGAGAATGGATTTTTGCTGCTTAAGTCGCTCAGCTTGTAGTTCTTTGTCATAGCAGACCTTGTACATGCATCCACTACCCAAGTACTCCCTTCCCTGTGCACACATGTGCATGTATATGTGCACATGTGCGTGCGCGCGCGTGCGCCCCCCCCCCACACACACAGAGTTCCTTCCACATATAATGTGGCAGGAAAGGGAAACTGAATGCAGCTTTTCCCAGCCTGAAATTTAGTGTGAGGAGAATCCTAAGACACAAACAAACAACAAACCCTTAGCCCACTCCCCTTTTGTCTGTGCATGGAGAATGCATTTTTCCCCTTAATTAGCACCACCTACTCCACAGAGCCTCATGGCTCTTCCTTCAGATAGAATCACTAACTGCTAGGCACCCTTACTGTGTATGGATTCCTTTGGGACTCTCAAATCCTCTAACTGTAGGTGAAACAAAATTAGTTCATACAAATTGCTAACCAAAACCAGAGTTTCTCCCTGCAAAATAAATAAATAAATAAATAAATATTGGTGTGAACACAGAATTATGGGTGAAATGTCAGTCTTCTCAGGAGAGGTCTTCTCCTGTTCATCTCTAAGCCCACTGCCACAGACTAGTGATATTCCTAATCTTTACTATGGTAAAGGGAAAGACCCAGTGAAGACAAAGGTGCACATGTATCAAGCCCTCTCCTGGCACCAGTTGTCAGGTTCTGTGCATCTTCTATGCATAATGACATCCGTCTTAACCTTCAACAGTGATGTGAGGATAATACTGTTATTACCCTAATTTGCAGATACTGAAGAAGATAGAATTCAGTAAGTTCTACCCACCTTTTCCTGGGATGAAGCATTTAGAGAGCAAAATAAAATTCTGGCCTCAAGCAGTTACGACTACAACTTAAGCATCAGGTTCTGAGTCAAAAACCCCAACACTCAGCGCCTGGTGACACCTCCTCTGCAGACATCATCCCTGCTGGACCCCGCGGGACACCCCCATCAGAGAGTTATCGTCCATATGAGCAGCACAGTCACAAACAGATCACGTTAAAAGGGCATTCTGGCTGTAATAAAGCTTCTTTAGAAGGAAGTTACATTTTTATCTTAAAATCTGCCGGTCCACTGGTAGAAATTTGGAAGGAAGCACAACGATGACTGTGGCTGGAATAATTTTGGGTCAAGAAGATTTATTCTAGTCCTACCACTCGTCTACGGTTGTTTTTAAAACCGTATTATAAGAAAGGAAAGAGATTTGCAAAAGTAGTGACTTGGAAAGTGTTTTTATCCTTGATCACGTCCTCACCCCTATGCTTGCATCAAATTTTCGTCAATTTGTGACTCAAATTCTCAGAGGACAGGTTTTCATATAGAAATCGTTTCTCCCAGGGGTATACACATCCTGAAATTTCAGGACTAGCTCATGCCTATGAGTAATTGCACAATACTATGCTCTATATAAAACACAATTCTGTTTTACTGGAGTTTAAAATGTATTATTGTACTCTATTTGAAATGAGTACTAAACTGATATATATAACAATACAACCATGAGCTCAGAAGTCATTTAAACTTCATGGTTCCAGCCTTCCAGACTCGTTGGCATTGACCCAAAGCACACAAGGTTAGCGGGTTAGAGACACACACATATTATAGACATTTGTACAATCACAGATACCACAGACCCTTAAACAAAGAGCTCTGCATATGAAAATCAACTTTTGCCTTTTAAAAAGCATGTAATTTATTAGTAATATATCATATATTCTATAATATATTTTAGTAACTGATCTTAATATATGTTATTAGAAAACCTAAAGTAGACTTCCTCTTTCATATGACACCAGCAATGGCATTTTCAGTATATTTTGCCCAGGTCTGCCCACATCACATCTTGCCATTGGTCTTGGTCAGGAAGTTGTTATCACTGGCTACACCCTTGCAGCATTTAAATCTTTTATCATGCATGCTGCTATAAAGATTTACTCAGGATTTCTGAGCACCAGGAGGAAAGGACATGGGATGTCGAAATCTTATGAAAACAAGGTACCTGACACCAAAGGCATCAGCTACTTAGAAGAGGACTTCACAGCAAGTTGGGGCTGTCTAAATGACTTATGTCTGAAATGCCTCATCGCACTTTGACAGTAACTAAAGCATCAAAAATTAGAAACAGGAGAAGACAGCTAAGCCAGTACCCAGCCCACTTAGGAAAAAGCTACCCTCATTTATTATATTAACATCATGGAGGGATATATCTTCATGTTCTAAGCTATCTAAAATACACAGAATTTCTAGTCAAGTTACACTATCTATCCACCCTTTCCTGCACAGCATTCTCCCCATCCTGAAAACAAAGCACACCTAGAAACTGGAGAGCTGAATCAGGAAAGGTGGGGAGACCCCTAGGGGTCCATGGAAACTGCCCTCTGTATCTGTAACATGGGGATGTGTGTGGGCTTGGTGCTGACTTTGGAACGGAAGGTATTTCTGTACTCTGTGGCAGAGGCATTGGCAGTGAAGGTACAGAAATTATCGTGCTTGTTTTTATTTCTGTTCCCATGGAAACTAAAATCATCTCCTACCAAGTTGAATGAGGTATTTTGAAATAATCAGTTTCAATTTTTCATGATAGCAAAGTAGTGCTTTTTTGTTCTCAGCTTTCCAAGGCTGACTTTCATGGGGGGTGGTGATATTGTCTGAGGGCACAAAGACCACAGAAATGGTGATTATATTCAGAGGCATGATCCCAGGTACAGATGAGGAGTGAGGCCGAGTTTGCCACTGGCCAGTGATGTTTCATTTAGGCCCTGCGGAGCTCTGACAGCTCCTATAACATCCATATAAAAATGTAGTTTCCTGGAAGCATCTGGATGGCATGGGGTTATTAAGTCATCATGCAGGAGGGGGATGAGTTTTCTCATTTTAAAAAGAAATGTTGATTTTATTTTTTTTTTCACTGAAATCCCTGCAGGCTACATTTTAATGTTTAACAGCATTTCTCTCAATTAAACATACATCTACAAACACAGCGCCACTAAAAGCCCACTTTCTGCAAGTGCATAGGGAGGTTAGGAGTCCTGCTCACCCTCACCCTGACCCTCCCTGCTGTCTGTGATGCTCACAGAACTAGCAGGAATGTAATCACCAAGGACCTGTGGCTGGAATACAAAGAGCACCGATGAGTTGCTGGTTCTAACTCCTTTAATTTTCAAAGTCACTGAAGGCTGAGTGGCCCAGTGCTCAGGTAGAGCCAATTATGGGGCAATCAGGAGTTCCTAATCGCTCTACTGCTCCTCATGAGAGGTTCTAAGAAGTCATAAACCAGAAGCCAGGGCTTCCTGGGCACTCCTCCTGTGCCAAGAGCATCATCAGCAAGTGGCATCTCTGTGGAAGAATGACTTTCTCTAATGAGGACTTTTTCTTCTGTGATAAAATAAGAGTCCAGGTTTCCTTTGTTTCTAAATGTTTACACTTCTGCTTAATAAGTGCATTTCATTGAAGAACGGTTGGGGTTTTGTTATTGCATATGAAAAATGGATACTTGGAGGCCCTTCCTCTTGCTGGGTTTCTGAGAGAAGCTGCAGGTGATTGCTGATCATCTCCAGGTAAAGTCAGCAATAAACTGACAAGCCAGGAAAATCTATGGGTTCACATTTCAAACTCTAGTTTTCTGGCTATACCCTGTGAACTGGTTATAGAGTCTTTGAAGTGGTACTGTGTTTGGCAGATGTGACCATCTGAAGTAGTCACAGCTGAAACTAACTACCCAATGGGCTGGACAAGCAACATAAGCACTTAACTCAGGACAAGTGAGAGAGAATAAGGAGAATCAGCTGAAGAATATGTGGCATGCCAAGCAGGCACAGGAGAGTCAGGGTTGACAATGAGCGGACCTCTCCTGGGGAATCTGGTCACAGGCCGTCAGTTCTCATCTCTAGCACAGATTACATGAAGATCGTTTAGGATGGAAGTGACTTCTGGTTGAACACTGTAAACTGAATAATATGGATTTGTTTTGCCCCCTGACATCCTTCAAATGTCCCTCCAAAGCATCAAAAAAGGGGATTTTTAAAGGAATCCATCCATAAAGTCACTGAAGACTGAAATAATAGCAACAAAAATTGGGGCACAATAGTCAGTCGTTGTATGGCCAATAGAAAGTAGATGTCGGAGAAGAAAAACTCAAGCCTGCAGAAAGAGAAGCTAAAGAATGGGTATGTGCATCCAGTGT
The DNA here is from genome assembly GCF_903992535.2 of Arvicola amphibius. Lineage (NCBI taxonomy): Eukaryota > Metazoa > Chordata > Mammalia > Rodentia > Cricetidae > Arvicola > Arvicola amphibius. Next base: position 125,585,777 of record NC_052052.2, on the reverse strand, counting down.
GCTGAAGCCAAAGAGAGTAAGTCTCTTGGCGAGAGTTCCAAATACCCTTCTCACAGTCAGGTCCTAACTGCTGAGCACGAGGCTCACACAAAGAAGACACCTAAAGAGTCTCCTCTTAAGAAACAGAAGAACAATGCTAAGACTACCAAAATGTAGAGAAGCTCTTCCCATGAATACTACAAACCAGTCACCCTGCCCTGGATCTCTCCTGGCAAGTTTTGCCTATGCACTGTACTTAATGATTCACACACACAAAATTCTCCCTAGCACCAAGGCAGCAAACAAAACAGAAAGACAAAAAAGAAACTCATAAGAACCACACTAGAAAAATGATGTTTTTAAATAATAGAGCATCAGAATTTGGAGAGGGGGAGATGTCATATCCATGAAACAGGAATAGTGTGTTATAAAAAGAGCACTCAGGGGCCGAGGAGCTCGTTTAGCTGGTAGAGTGACTACTACACAAGCATGAAGACCAGAGCTCAGATTCCTAGCCACTCAGTAGTTAGGCGCCCATGCATCATTAACCCCAGCATTGTGGGCAGAGGCATCAGAGAGAATCCCAGAGGTTCGTTGACTCAAACTAACGTGCTCCTGGTTTACTGAGACACCTGTGCTCAAAAAATAAGCATAAGGGTAACAGAGAAAGACACTCGAAGTCAAACGTCCAGTTTCCACACACACGTGTACTCATGTGCACATACATACAATCAAGCACACACCACACATGGGTCAAATGGGGGGATGAACATTCATAAAATATGAAAGTTTCTAGAAGTTAAGGATATGATAACCCAGGTGAGAATATCAACAGAAGGGGCTGAAAGTATGTGGCATTAGAAGAGTCCCTGCCGAGAAAACACAAGGCAATGAGCTCAATTCCTGGCAGAGTGTGCTTGAGGGTATAACTTACACCCTGTATATTTGATGTTACATATGTAGGAGACATATATGATATGAACTGACGTTTAAAAAAAAATCTAACAAACAATTCATAGAGATACAGATCAGAAGAGATAATTATGGCTTCGGTATGTCCTATGTACAAATACTGAAGCTCCAGAAAGAGGATCATCAAAGAAAGAATTCAACATGTCTTCCAGAACTAGAATCAAACATTTTCAGAATAAGAGAAGTATAACGAGTAGTTAGCAAGCAAAAAGACCTACACCAAGGAGCCTACTGTCTGAATGCTAGGAACAAAGAAATGAACCCAGAGATGGGGGAAGTATTAATCAGAATTTCAGGAAAGGCAAAGCTACCAAACTTCTCAACTGCCCTCCTGAATCGGAAGCAAATTGAGCAAGGTTTTCAAAGTCTTGAGAGAAGTCATGTGACCATAGAATTTTATACCTAGCCATACTGACAGTCAAGTTTGAGTAGAGAAATCAAGGCAACTTTCAGATATGAAACACCTCTCGCTGGGGCTGTATCACTTGCCTCTGTATGCATGAGACCCTAGGTTCAAGCCCCAATACTACTGAAAAGTTTCTTTCATACAATGTACCTCCTATGAAGCATTTTTCTGGCAACTACTAAAGGAAAATTGGTTACACCTTCATTTTGTGTGGGGAACTTTCCTCTAATGAAGGTTTAGCAAAGAAAGAAGACATGTAATCCAAATACTAGGATCCATCCCCTGAAAAACAAAGGAAATTCCCGCAAATAATGATAAGGAAAATAAGCAGACCAATCTGAGGAGCAGATGCTGAGACAAACCAAATAGCTTCCATGACTAGAGGGCTTGAGAAAGGGGACAAAAAAGATTGCACATTCACAAAATGTGCATATTGGAGACCCACAGCTTCAGAAACAGGTGTATGGAAACATAAGCAAAAAACAATGGGTAATAGTCAGGATGGGAGGAAGGAAGGTAACAGCGTAACTAGAGTCTACAAAGAAGGTTCATAGATAGGATAGCTTGCAGATTAAAAATTAAACCAGCAGAAATAATTATAAAAATATTAGAAAGAAGATAAAGGGGTATGTTTCTAAACTGTGTTGACTTATTATGGGTGGGAGTAAGGAGGGACGAGCAATCGAGTAACCAGCTCCCATCATCATCATCATTAGGTAGAAGGTTCCATAAGCAACCTAAATTGTAAAAAATAAAATTAAAAGATTAGTTTCATAAAATCTGAGGTGGCAAGATTATAAAAGAAAATTATTAAAATGCCACATGCCCTCGTGTAAGCCTTAAAGACCTCAGAGGTATTAAATTAGGGTATTATATATTCCAGAAAATGTGAAATAAATTAATTCAGGTTGGTTACCCCCAGGAATAGAAACAGAGATGGGGAGAGGTAGGGTGAGGAAGTGTGCTTTTTGCTATAACCCTTGTCAAAATGGTTGCCTTGAAAATATTACATGCGCAACTTTGGCTGAAATATATAGGTGAAATATATGCATCAGAAAATAACAAATGCCATACCTCCAATTAAAACAACAACAACAACAAAACAAAATAAAACTTTGTCTGCTCCAGCATTCAGGATGGTGTTTCTATACTATTTAACAAAACAACTCAGCATAAAGCCATTTTGAAATTCTCATTACTACTCAAAGTCAGTTATGCATTGGTGGGTTAAGCTATCAAACAACCTAAATCCTTGGTCAACTCTGTTAGCATTCAGGCACACCTGGCCCTGCCCTTTGACAACCTGGCAGAGTGTGTCAACTCTGACTCAGGCCTGTGTGCAGGGCAGGACTACCCTGTCCCTTTGAAAGGTGAAACTCCACCTACTTCTCTTCTTCCTCTTCCTCTTTCTCTCTCTGTATCTCTCTCTCTTCTCTTCCACAGCTCCTGTCCCCAAAGGTCATCTTTTCCCTCCCCATTTTTCATTCCCATTCTCTCAATAAATTCTATCATATAAGCTCCATCTGCATGGCATGTCTGTTCCTCACCTGAGTGGTTTGGACCCACCCGCCAAGGTCTCTTTCATGCAGAATACTCCAAACATCCTGTGATGATAGGGAGTCAGTTACCATCCCTGCCTTCTGAGAATCTGTTTATATTTTAATTGTACTTGTTTCCCTGTCTTGAAAAACCAATTTTTTAAAAAAAGGTACTTTTTTGCTTGTCTCTCTCAAATGGAGAGCATCTATTTCCTGGTCCTTAATGGTTAAAGGGAATTTAATCAATAAATACTAAGTAGACTCATTTCTTGCCTCATGACTTTGGAAAAACATTGTGTTCTGAAGGTTCACAGTGACACACAGGTCACCAATGGTGGGTATCAGGTAATCTGGTTCTTGTCCATCCACCCTAGGTTGATTTGAAATATACATGCAAAAAAAAAAAAAGATTTTAAAAAGTCTAGCCTTAAGCTGGAGGTTGTTGACACATGCCCTTAATCCCAGCACTCGGGAGGCAGAGGCAGGCAGATCTCTGTGAGTTTGAGGTCAGCCTGATCTACAGAGCAAGTTCCAGGACAGACTCTAAAGGTACACAGACAAGCCATATCTTGAAAAACAAAAACAAAAAAGAAGTCCAGTATTATTCTTTTGTCAAGAGAGGGTTTCTCTGGGTAGCCTAGGCAGGTCTTGAACTGAGAACTATGCCGGACTCTGCCTCCTGGGTACTAAGATTAAAGGCAGGCACCACCACTGCCCAGTCCGCCTTACTCCATTAGTCTGGCCTTCCTAGATACGTAAGCCTCTCCCCATAAGTTTCAAAGCAGTACTAGGCCCACCACTACAATAGCTAGACTCTGAAATTTCCCCCCAAAGGATTGTGCATTGAATGCTTGTGCCCCAACTAGGGGCACCTTCTGAAAGGTGATGGAACCTTTTGGGAGTAGAACCTAGCTGCTGGAAGCTTTTGAAGGCTATAGCATTGGCCCAGGTTCCGGCCTTGCTCTCTAATTCCTGGTCTATCATACACAACCAAAATTCTCTTCTGCATACCATACATTGATAGACTTAAACCATGATACAAGATAAACCTTTCTTCTCCTAAATTATCTCTGGCAGATGTTATGGCCATAGCAACAGAACTTCGTGAACGTTGCTAGTCTCTGACTAACAAAACGAATCTGGATTAGGGACAGAACTCTGACTCTTGGCTGAAATTCGCCATAACACAGATACATGAGCCCACAGCATGCCCTCCATGAGCACATACGCTGGAGACAGAAGGGCATGATGAACTGAGGGTCTGCCACCTTTACAGCAAATGTGCTAATCTTCCAGAGCTTCATAGATGCAATGGTCAAAAACAGAGTGTTTCCCATGTTTACCACATGGGAAAGGGCTACATAATAACCTCTCTGTGGTTTGCCTGTCAGAAACAGAGCTCCAGGCTTGGGGAACCCAAATCTTTTTTCATTACTTTTAATATATATTTGCCTTCTCAGCCAATCTTAAGTATGAGAGTCAATGCCATTAAATCTTTATAATGGGCAGTAAACCATCCTGGTTTTGAACCACAGGAGCCATTTCCTTTGTTACTAGAGGACAATAAACAGACCGGGCCTCTTGTCACTGTTGGCATTATGGGTCACATAATTTTTGCTGGGGAGGGTTCTTATGTTCATTACAGGTAATTAATGGCACTGTTGGCCATTACTCATTAGATCCAACAAAACTCACTAAGTTTTGACAACAAAGCATCCCCACAAATAGCCAAATGTCCCTCTAGAGACAAAACTGCCTCCACTGAGGAAGTCACTGCCTTTGCTCTTCAAGGCCATTCATTATAGAAACGTCCTTGAGAAAACATGCAGGTCCAGTGAGAAGGCTGTGGGTAAAGGTAACGCTGCCAAGCCTGAAGACCTCAGTCCCTGGTGTCTACATGGTGAAAACAGAACGAATGCATACATGCACTTACACACACACACACACACACACACACACACACACACACGAATGTATATATGTATATATATATATGTTTATATATGTGTATGTATGCATGGAATGTGAAGATAGTAAGGAAGGCCTGTCTGTCAAGTTGTCACCACAGTTATTTAAGAATCATGCTCCTGGCCCTCAGCGTCTGCCTGATAAAAGGTGGCTGTTATTCAATTCAGACCATACAGGTTGTCTTCTTTAGAGCAGTTCTCAGTGTTATGGAGCTAATGGATCTCTCCACACTCTCGCTGGTTTCACAAATACTAAGCTCAAGGCTACTTAGGACACAAAAGTGGCTCTGAGACCAGCCCCCAGCACCTGGTGCCCAGCATGGAGCCAGTGGGCCTGAGGATCCCAGCACTGTGTGGAATGGAGCAGAAGGAAGCAAGGAGGAGCCTCTGCCATGTGCTTTCCTCCAGGTCGGTCTGTGTGCTGGTGCCATTCTCATCCAGCATTTGAGGTTTCTCTGCCACTCCTGCCCTTCTGCATTTCATTCAGTTATCTCCACACAGCCCATAAGAAACCGAGCAGTGCAGACGCAAGGCTGATCTCGTGACATCATACATCCATTCTCCCTCCCATGCCCCGCCCTCCAAATCAGAAAGCACCTAAGTAAACAGATGCCTCTCACAATTGCACATGCTGCTTCAGAAGTGATCAGTGGAGAGACATTTCCTTTACTGGTGATGCTATGGTGTTCTCTTTGACTTTAGAATATAAATTAGTCTTGGCTTCTACAACTAATAAGTTTTATACATACATGATTACTCTCCTTTGTCTGAAAATACAATATTTAATTATGGTTTCACAGTAGAATTAAAATTCTGTTTTCTCCCAGGGAAAAAAACAACTATAACTGGGTTTATGAAAAATTATTAGTGAGAGCAAATCTTAGAAAATAAATTGGATTTTTGAAATCTGTGAATTTTAGCACATGGGGCTTTTCATAGGGAAGAGGGTATGTGCAGAAAGTATGGTGGAATAATCAAGCATCAGTCGCGCTGCTGCCCTGCTAAGACAAACGTGTGGGGAGATCACTTGTGAAGCTGCCCTATTGTGAAATTTGCTTTCAGAAAAGGAAATAGCACATAATAGTCACAGATGCATGGCAATTCCTAGTCATCTCTCCCTTCCTCCAGAGTCTAGCACTAAATCCCAACCCTCCAGATAGAATTGCCATGAATGTATTAAAAAGTGTAATAGAATCTTTTCAAGTATTTTGTTTTAAAGTTCTCCAAACGATTTCAATATGGCATGAAGCCTAAAAGTACCAGAATATAACATAATCTGTACACCAGAGGGTACCAGGGTCAATAGTTTGGTTAATTAGGCTTCGACCTCATTATACTCTCCTTTAGAAAGCAGGTAGATTTGGGGTGTAAACATGCTGGAACACACAGTGGGGGCCTTCAAAAGTTCATTGTTTCATCAATATGAACTCTCCAAAATCTTTCAGTATAAAAATTAAGAAAGTGAAGGAAAAAAATACCCTATAATTCCTATAATGCTAATCATATTTAATAAAGAATTACTTTATTAAAAACAAAGTGTGATAGGGTCTAGGGAGATGGCTCAGTGGGTAAAGAGCCTGCTATCAAGCATGAGGACCTAATTTCAGATGTCCATAAGCCACATGAAAGCCAGGTATAGCACACATCTTTAACCCGGTGTTGAAAAGGTAGCGGCATGGGTCCCAGGGACTTGCTAGCCAGCTAGTCTAGTCAAGTCAGTGAGCTCCAGGGTTAGTGAGAAACCCCATTTCAGAAATAAGATATAGAACAACTGAGGAAGACGCTTGATGCCTACTTCTGACCTACACACACTCACATGCACACATGCACACATGCACACACACACACAGGAACACATACATGGGTAACTGGCTTACTTCTTGCATTTAGCCAGAATTGACATGGCTTAATTTCTTCTGTTAGCACATCTTCCTGAAACACAAATGAGTACATTGTTCTCCTGGTCTAGGAAAGGAAATTACTACACACAGAGAAAACATTTGAGTTGTATTTATATGACAATTCCTTTAAAACACACACACAAAAAAAATACAAACAAACAAACAAAAACAACTAACCACAAAAATTTCAAAGACCCCGAAGAAGAGAATATCATGGCATTTTAAAAACACTTCTTTTTTTTTTTTCCTACTTTAAAAATTCCAGCCAAGGATCCTTTTTTAAAATCAGACTTTCTCTGTGAGCTTGTGGCTTACATGGAGCTCCCTCTTGTATCCCCTGCTTATTAAAAACACACTATTTTCACATTAAAGAAAGACAGGTGGATATTCTCTGGAGGGGTACTGGGAAGAACTGGGGGTACCGAGTTATACTCCAAAGATCATATGACCCCTTGGCACCTGAGCTCATGAGGGGAACCAAAGTTATGGTTCCTGCTTCTGTGAATGCTTAGAGGTGTGAGGATTACCTGGTCCACAGGAACCTCAACTTGTGTATCTTCATCTTCTTGGACTTCTGCTGCACCCCTCGTTTCAGATCTCTCTGTTCCAGCTTTGAAAATGCCTTCATCTGCGGAGCCAAACACGGGTGAAAAAAAATCAAAATCCAATCGTGACATCGTGTGGCTGAAAGCTGACACTACAGTGAAATGCCAGAAGGGAAATAAATATATAGATGCATTTCCTCTTTCACAGCAAGTACGTAAATGTGCTGGCCCCCAAGTCTTCTGCTTTAACTGAGAAGAGGTCCAGTGGCCACAGTAAGGCTATCTTGAGCGAGCAGAGCTCTGCTGGAATGCCTGCTCTTATATCGTTGCTGACTGGGCAGCACCAGTGTCCTGAGACTGAAAGGGCTCCTGGCTAGACTCCAGTCCTCCTAGCCAGCAATCAGTGACAATGCTCTCTGCTTTACAAACACTTAAGAGTTTCCATTTCCCTGGAGAATGCTATGCATTCAATAGAATATAGGCAAACAATTCTCTCTATTCAGAGCAGTGAAACACATTTTTATTGCAACAGGCTCATAGCAGTAGACTTCCTGCATCCCTCCAGACAATAAACATGCTTTAGTTTTGCAGATTTCTACTAGAATTTCACAACCCTTGACAACAGAAGAGACCTATGCCCCTAGGGATTTAGGCTAAGCTCCTTCAACTTGCTTCCTTCCGCAAAGCAGCAGTCTCCATTTTCTGTATTTGAAGGATTTTCAATGTCTCCCCTCGGCCTTCCCTTCTCCAGGCCAATAATCAAATCCCAGAGCCTTCTGTCATTCTGTCTCTCTTCTTGCCTCCAGACAGATCTAGTGCTGAAGGCCCCCTCACGGACATCTGCTCTGTCTCAATTTTTCAGGCTCTCCAGATACGGAAACTTTACCTCTTTTGCTGATAGTCTACTCCAGGTTTGATTACCCCTACAATGTAGAAAATGCTTCTCTTTTATCTTCAGGTCATTTCTATTTCTGCAACAGGGGCATGTTTGCTAGAAAAATTACTTAATATATGCCACACAATAGGACACATTGCTGAAGTTCCAAGGTCAACCTTAACTACACACAAAACATATGTTTACATTTGTTGAAGAACAATCATATGAATGAGATGTAGCACCCAGGCTGGGACACGGGACAGTGGTAGAGCACTCACAGATGTCATCTGTTCCCTATGACTTCTTACAGCCCAACAACGCAGAGAGAAACTGACCTCCACAAGCTGCTCAGAGGCCTGGGTCTCACAGGTAGAACTACAGCAGAATGTAGGGAAAATGGAGCTGACAGAGCCAAGGAAAGACACAGGGAAGGAAGAGAAGTGAGGAGGGACGGAGGAGACTCAGGCACAATTCACATTCCTTTCTTAGATGACAGACACATAGACTGTAGCTATGACTTACTCCAAATATTGGGCTTATTTACAGACAACACAGGGATGCTCTATAATTTATTATAACTACAGAATGTGTTCTCAGAACTCACAGTCACTGTCAATGTCTACCTCTGTCAAGCAGAGCTACAAATTGTCAACAGATGTATTTTAGAAAAGGTGTCCCACTAGATAGAAAAAGCACATTCATTAATAACAACCGAGGCTGGGGATGTAGCTCAGTGGAGTGCTTGGCTATTGTGTGTAAGTCATGGGCTCCAACCCAACAAGCCATAAACTTGTCAAAGTAATGCACTCCTATAATCCCAGCACTCAGAAGGTGGAAACGGATAGATCAGATGAATTTAGGTCAACCTGGGACATACGTGATGCTGTCTCGAAACCAATAATGTCAAACTGAAATTGTCCTTGGATAGCAAGTGTCAGTCTTAAGAACAGACAGCAGAAAGACAAATCAGCAAGAGACACACAGAGGGTACAACCATGGAAGTACTGACCTGGGCTGGGGCTGGGGGCTCATTCTTCAGTGAGGGGAGATGCTGAAAGCTATTCCCTCTAGCTTCAGGGAAGGGGATTGGAGTAGAGTAAAAGTTCACCATAGTCAACAGAAACCAGAGCTCTAAGGAGCAACACTGGGATGCCAATTCATTCTCACTATAAATGCTAAGGTTAAAGGTGGTGATGCCCTTCATTCTTAAAGAAATCATGGGGAGGGGGAGGAGGAGGGAAGGAGATGGAAATTTTTAAATATAAAAAAAAATAAACCATGAGAAAGAAAAAAAAATAGAGAAACCCTATCTTGAAATACAAAAAAGAAAAAAAAAAGAAGTCATGGCTTTCAAAAGTAGTCTTCTTACTCATTTTGATATAACATGTTCGCAATTTAGAAAAGTTAGAAGATGAATGAAATAAATACCCTTCCAATATCTCATGGCCCAGAGACAGATGTCCCAACATTTTTACAACTCCCCCTCCTCCTCCTTTTACTCCTCTTCCTCTTCTTCCCCCTCTCTCTCTCACACACACACAAATAAAACTTGAGATTTATAAGCCACTATCTACTTTAAAATTATATCATGAGCATTTATCAAGCCATTAAATATTACTTGAAAATATTAAAAGATGATGGTGTTGTGCCCTGACTAATAGATACTACTGAATACTACAGATTGGATTTTTGAATGTAAATTGTAAGAAATTGATTGATGTGTAACTCCATGAGATGGGTGAAGAATTGCCACTCTGGAGGCAGAAAGAGGGTCCTACAGCCTCTGGAGGAGGGAGATTCCGGAGCTAAGTACTACCTCCTTCTCCACGTGCACAGCAGAAGCAGATATCCGTCTTCTGAATCCCTGTTTCCAAGAGTAAGGCTGGAGCACTGTACACAGTAAGTTCAGTGAGCACTTATTGAAAATGAGGTGGAAACAAGCCCTAGGTGTACTCTCTCCACACACACACATCACTTCCCTTCCTGCTTGATGCGTCCTCCTCATGTACAGCTGCTCCAGAACCTTGTGGGTATTTAGTTCTTCCTTTCCACTCTAGCCTCTGTGCACAAGTCACTTGTACACTGTTATTCTCCTCACAGTTTAAATGAACTCTTCCTATCTGCACTGACCATGTTCCCCCAACTAAAACCCTAATGCCAGGTATGAGAATCCTTTCTGAAGCTCCTGGTCAGAGTCCCGAGTACTAGAGTTCGAAGGCACCATGCAAGCTTCCAAAGGAGGGAAGCAACATTTGAAGACAGAAAGGGAATGCAGGTAAAGACAAGCGTCATACAAAGGGGTATAAAGGGGATCTTCTAGTTTTAGCTCTGTCATGTATTTGTCTCTTGTATGTAGGGAGGGTTGATAAGTACATAACAATGTAAATGATGGTGAAAGAGTATGATCCAAAGTGAAGCCCCATGGCTTCAGAATGGCTATTCTGTCTATACAGATGTTCACTGACATCTGTAAGACTTTCAGTTTGGCTAATCTCACTGCATTTTTTACAAGTTTTCCAAAATACAGTTTTAATTAAAAGAATAAAGTAAAATTATTTAATTTGAGCTAAATGCATGGCTCAGTCTACACAAGCATGAGGATATGAATCAAACTCCAGCACCCATCTTAAAAAGAGGAGGAGGAGGCAACATCCAGGTGTAGCAGATACAGGAGGAAGCCTGGGACTGACTGCCCAGCCAGTTAGCCAAATCAGAGCGCCAACTCCGGGTTCAGTGAGAGCCTGTCTCAAAAGACAAGGTGGAAAGTGACTGAGGAAGATGCCAGAAGTCAGTCTCTGGCCTCTACATACCATATGCACACACACACACACACACACACACACACACACACACACACACTATTTAATTCATCCCAAAGCCTAGAAACCCTCCAATATTTTTCCATCATGCCTTAGAACACAAGTTCTTCACACAACATAAAGAACTGGGAGCCAACAGTTTATAAACACTCTCATTTCAGTCTCTGTTTTTGTAGGACCTTTGAGCCAAGCTGGCCACACATGGCAGTATAGTGTTTGAATAGAGATGGGTGGAAGAACAAAAGCACTAGAGGAACAAGGGAACTGAAGCACAACCTAGATTGGGACGGATGAATTGCTTATGTGTGGAAGCCTAAATGGTAGTGTGTCAGAGATGCCCACATCAGAATACTAGGAAACTGTGGTCACCTTACACTGCATAGAAGAGAGAAGTAATGGTTCACCAGCTAAGCTTGATGTGATCCATACAGTTACAGTGGTGCCTGAAAGTGAAAAGGGAGCCAGAGAATGGGACAGAAAGTGAGACAGGACCTGGTGCCATCACTGGCTGTGAAAACGGAAGGGAATCCTTAGCAAAGAACACTGCCTCTGGGAATCAGAACAGTCAGGACACAGTTCCTCCTTTAATTTTGAGTCTGTGTTGGAAGTTTGACTCCTAGAGCTACACTCTTGGTGTTGTTTTGGGACAACCATGGAAAATTTGTTAGAGCAGTCAGAAGTAGCTAAAACACTACAGGTCCAATTATAATGGTCCAGAAAAAAACAACCCCCTTCCAACTCCAGCAGAAACCTGCTGTGCAAAGCCAAACGCAGGAGACTCAGAGCCCTTCTCCATTTCTTGCCAAGAAGACAGTGGGCAAAAAAATCCCTTCCACTGGTCTTTTGTTTTTTCTCCCAGAGCAGTTATTATCCATCTCTCTTCCTCCCCTACAGCATGCAAATGTCTTCACCACCATCCCCCAACGCAAACAATCGCCAGAATAAAAAAGATCCAATATTTTAATGCTTCCTCTGCCTGAAACCTTTGTAATCAAAGCTGTTTGCTGAGAAACTAAGGAGCAAGGATGAACTCGATACACAATACTGTTCTCATTCAATTACTACACCGAGGATCGAATTCAATGCTTGGATGCACACTACACACGAGTCCAGCTCTCATCTTTTCTCTCTGTATCATGAATGGCATTGTAGTGCATATTACACTGTGAAGCAATAACAAACACTCCAGGGAAAACAAAAATGCCCCTCAATTATGTTTCACTTATCTCTTATGGGTTTTATTGCCTAAAATACAAAAACAGAGCTGCTGAGGAAGGGAAGGCATCTCATCTCACGGCTGTGCTGTCCAAGATAAATATGAATCTGTTTCTCCTGCTAAAATGGAAAAGGAACCCTGATGACTCCCAAGCTTCCAGTGACCACAGCTGAGATAAAAGCTGCTCTGACTCCATGGACCATCCTCAGATTTTAAAAAAAGGTGATCAAATAATTGATAAGCTATGATTCAGTCCTGTAACTGGTGACAATCAGTCCCTCCATGGCAACAATCTTTTCTCAACCAAACTGTTTTTCACATGCATACCTATTTATTTACTCATTCTCTCTCTCGCTCTCTCTCTCTCTCTCTCTCTCTCTCTCACACACACACACACACACACACACAAACACACACACACATACACACAGAGAGAGAGAGAGAGAGAGAGAGAGAGAGAGAGCGAGAGGTGTGTGTGTGTGTGTGGACAATGTGCACATGTATATACAGGTGAGCACACACATGCCTGTTAGGCAGTCAGAGGGAGAGCCACTCTATCACTTTCTCCCCGAAACAGGAAACAGGATCTCTCAAAGCTCCTCAAACAATGCTGAGGTTACAGATGTGCACAGCTATATTCAGCTCTTTACATGAGCACTAGCAATTTGAACCCATATCTACTTTTGCAAGAAGCATTCATACCCATAGAGCCATCTCCTTGGCCTACCAACAGAATTGTTTAAAATTATTCTCAAGTAGTCATATATACTTCACAATTTAATGCTGAAGACAAATCAAACATCAGGATGAATTAGAAAAAAAATAGTATTCTGCTGGTCAGCCCTAAATATTATATGAAAACTTATTTGTTAACTAAAAGCTATGAAAGAAAAGCTATGTGATAGGTGTGAATACTTTTTCCAATATACTACTATGATCACCTGATAAAATGTTGAATTTAAAATAAAGTTTTAAGTTTTAAATACAGCTTATTAAACCTAACAGATTATTGGAACAATGTAGGGTAAGAAGTGTTTCTGACTTTGAATACATAAAACAACACTCTAAGAAGAGAATGTTGACTCATTTCTAAGGAAACAGTCTATACATCTCCTCGGTCAACAGAGACAGAATTTAAACAAGAATTCAGAAGATGAAATAAAAGCAGTTTCTGTCAGCTTAATATTAGGGTAAGTACCTGTATATGTTAATATACTGAATTTCCATATGGCTCTTCATAGACACAGATTGCCTACATTACAACATGCTACTGAAAATTAAAGCACACACAGGGAAGTGGTCCAGGAGGAAAGAGTCCCTGTGAGGGCTAGCAAACATGGAAGCAGAAAGGAAGAAACATGTAGAATAGCGCTCCCTTACAGAGGTCAGCCAGCTCTCATCAGATCCTTACAGAGGTCATGTACCCCTTGTGACTCACTCATGTGTACACAAACAGGCACCAATACACACACACACACACACACACACACGGACAGCAGATGTTCTGAGGACATCCACTTGGACAGGAACAGAACTGAATGTTTTCAGTCACGAATCTCTGAGTGTTTCATGGCAACTCAAGCCCAAACTCTCCACAAAGACACGAACATTGTAAGTCCTAGTTTCCTTCAGCCATTTATAAAGTTACATGAAAATAACTTCACACACTTAAACAGGCTGTGCTTTTATATATCTAGCCTGAAATAGCTGGTTTCTTTCTGCTCTCTGACTCCCACTACAGGGTATTAGCTATCATCAGCTATGAAATTATGTACAGATTTGACTATCAAATATTTGCATAGAATTTATTTTAAACACATGCATTTTGTCTTAACTTTAAATAAATGTAACAAAATATCCTGAATGTAGATAAAAGGCAAAAGATTATTATCACTGATTTCTCTAAAACATGGGTAATTTTGCTCTTATGTCTGCATTTATATTTTGTTCTTTTTAGATATATATATTTTATGTTTTCCTCAAAGTCAGAAGTTTTCTTCAGAGTATAAAAATCAAAGCATGTATTTCTAACATATACAATTTGTGATATTTTGCTTTATAACTTTATAAGTTTTATATAATTTTTTAAACCTACGACAGATATATGTGAGTCTGGACAATAAATTCCTTCTGAGTAGGTTTGCCTAAGCTAACAGATATGCAAAGCTTCCCTTTTTCATTTATAGCTTTAAAAACTATCCTGAAAATCAGTTTTTTTTTTTTTTTGGTTTTTCGAGACAGGGTTTCTCTGTAGCTTTTTTAGAGCCTGTCCTGGAACTAGCTCTTGTAGACCAGGCTGGCCTCGAACTCACAGAGATCCGCCTGCCTCTGCCTCCCGAGTGCTGGGATTAAAGGCGTGCGCCACCACCGCCCGGCTCTGAAAATCAGTTTTAACTCATCATAATTACTGAATTGTTCTTCTCTTTCAACTTGAGTAACTGAAATTTCCTAGGAAGTGACCTGAAGTTCACAATTCCTGTTCATAATCACCAAATCTAAGAACTGGGTCTTCGATAAGGTCTTGTTTGATCCACAGACTCTGGACCAGACACCAAAAGAAATGAAGGACCCAAGTTAACAGACTCAGAAATGTACAGGTAAATGGCACAATAGATATAAAAGAAATGAAGACTGACATATGAATGAGTTAAAGATTTATAATCCATTAAATTAGAAAATCTAAAAGAAATGGAGAAGTTTTTGATACACCCAGGCAAGCAAGTTAGAACATGAGGTCAACCCCTTACAAAGATCCATGAAAAGGAAGATGAACAAGTAATAAAAAGCCTTCTGACTAAAAGGAGCCCCGATCCAGATGAATTTAAGGCAGGATTTTACCAGACATCCAAAAAATTTACAACTAATACTTTTTTTAAAAAAAGATTTTTTTTATTAATTATATATAAAGTATTCTGCCTGCATGTCTGCTGCAGGCCAGAAGAGGGCACCAGATCTCATTACATATGGTTGTAAGCCTCCATGTGGTTACTGGGAATTGAACTCAGGACCTCTAGAAAAACAGTCAGTGCTCTTAACCTCTGAGCCATCTCTCTGGCCCCCAACTAATACTTGTTTGCATATACATACATATATATGTACATTTACATACATATATATATATATATATTTACACACATACATAAAAGAAGGAGCCCTTCCTTCTACAAAGCTAGTATTATTCTAACACCAAAACCAGGTAAAGACATACACACACACACACACACACACACACACACACACAGAGAGAAAGAGATAAAAATACATGTTGAAGGAGGCCACTTGTTGGTTCCCAGCCACACAGTAGCTTAGACCCGAAATAATCACACAGAAACTGTATTTATTAAATCACTGCTTGGCCCATTAGCTCTAACTTCTTATTGGCTAACTCTTATATTAATTTAACCAGCGCCAGATGATGGCGTAAATCACAAACAATCCCACACCAGTTTGGAATTATGATTAATAGAATGGTTATTTATTTAAAGGGGAAAAACTTACAGATCACCGTCCCAGACAACAGCCCTCTGTGCAATCAAGGAAGGGAGCCTAGTCGTCAGAAGCGGAGCCGGAGCCGGAAGCCAGAGAGAGAGCAGAGGGAAGTGGCCGCATTTTTAAAAAGAGAGACCACGCCCCAATGGGCTGGTATCTCAACAGCTATTGGCTGAAGGAGCAGAAGGAGCTCCCGCAACAGGCTGTGGCTTACAGAGTAAAGTTCTGGCATTTGTCTCTGGCAGCTACATGGTTTCTCTCTGACTCTGCCTTCCTTCTACCTTTGCTATAGGCCAAGTCAATTTCTTTATTCATTAACCAATAAAAGCAACACAAAGACATAAGGACCTCCCGCACCAAATACAGACTAATATCCATTATGAACATAGATGTAAAAATCTTCAATAAAACATTTGCAAACTTCAATACAAGTATATGTCACAAAGATTATCTCCATGATCAAGTTGGCTTTATACCAGAGAGACAGAAATAGCTTAACATACATTAAGACAATAAATGTAATAAATCATATAAATTGACTCCAGCCTGGGAAGCAAGTAGACTAACTGTAGATCTTAACCATTTTTTCCTCTAATCCTTCAAATCTAATCCTTCAGTTTCATCCCTGCTGTAGTCTCCCTTCAGACATACGCACACACACACACACATACACACACACACACATACACCCCATCCCTGCATCTCCAGTAGATCACACAGATCTTCCCCTTCAGATGTCTCTCCCCAGACTCATTACTTTATCCCAGCCTCAAACAGGCATTCCCTGGGAACCCACAGGACACTCTAGCCAGGGAAGCAGATAGGTACCACTTCCTCCTTTGTTCCTGAGAAAATCCCCAGTCTTATTCCATCTCTGTAGTAGAAGACCTACTGTGGCCTTCTGTTCCTCTCTGATGCCCATCTCTAATGGACATAAACCTTCTCCAAATACCTTCATTCTCCTACTCATCCCATTATCCCAGCCTCTAATACCAGTAAGCATTCCCTGGGAGCACTCCAACCTCAAAGGCCAGGGAAACAGGCTGGTGGGGATCTCTACCCTTCTCCTCTCCTCCAAATCCAATTCTCCTTTAGCACTCCCATCTCTGTAGCAGACCGCCTGCTCCAGGTTTGCCCACTCTCTGTCCCCATCTCCAGTGGAACACACAGTTCTTCACAACAGTCACCAACTCCAGCAGGCTGTCCCATGGGAACCCACAGGCCATGCCAGCCAGGAAATCAGGTAGCCTGACTACAGACCTTCACCCTTCCCTCCTCTCCTCCAAATCCAATCCTCCAGTCTCAACTCCATCTTTGTAGCAGAACACATGCTGCAGCCTTCCCTTACTCTCTGCCCCCATCTTCAGTGGATCCAGAAGGTCTTCTCCAAATTTCCTTCACACTCATCCTGTTATTTCAATTCCCAACTCTAGCATGCTTTCTCTGGGAACCTACAAGCCAACCATGACAGAGAAGCAAGTAGGCCAGCAAACAGGTAATCCACCATATAAACAAACAGAAAGACAAAGACCACATGATCATCTCAATATATGCAGAAAAGGCCTTTGAACAAATACAACACCCCTTCATGGTAAAAGTTCTGCAGAGATTAGAGACACAAGGGACATACCTTACTATAATAAAGGCAGTTGATGGCAAGCCCATAGCCAACAGCAATTTAAAAGGAGAAAAACTCAAAAGCAATTCCACTAAACTCAGGAACAAGACAGGCCATCCACTCTTTCCATACCAATTCAATATAGTACTTCAAGTTTTAAGCAGCACAATAAGACAACTGAAGAAGATCAAGGGGATACAAAATGGTGTAGCGGCGGTCGGAGGAATTTGGAAATAACCAAAAATAGTCCTTTTAGAATAAATCAGTTTTAATAAACTGGCAAGGAAGAAGTCAAAGTATCACTATTTGCAGATGACACAGATGACATATATACATAAATGGCCCTAAGATTTTTCCTAAGAAACTCCTACAGCTGATAAACACGTTCATCAAAATAGTTGAATACAAAATTAACACACAAAAAAATCAGTAGCATGCCTGTATAAAAATGACAGACTGAGAAAGAAATCAGAGAAATAACACCTTTCACAATATTCTCAAATAATATAAAATATCTTGGGGGTAACTCTAATCAAGCAAGTGAGAGACCTGTATGACTGAAAACTTTAAGTCATGGAAGAAAGAAGTTGAATAAGATGTCAGAAGATGGAAAGACCTCTCATGATTGCTCATAGATTGGTAGCATTAACACAGGAAAACTGGCCATCTTACCAAAAGCAACCTACAGGTGCAATGCAATCCATCAAAATTCCAACACAATTCTTCTCCAAAACTAAAAGGAAGACTTACAGCTTTATATGGAAACACAGAAACTCCAAGGCTAGATAAAACAACAATGAACAATTGAGTAATTGAATAATAAAGGATTACTATAAAAGGTAGGTATCATCATGTCTAATTTCAAATTGCACTATAGAGCTATAGTAGTAAAAATGACAATGATATCAGCACAAAAACAGACATTTTGATCAAATAAATTCACATACCTATTTTAACATGAATTCTAATTGTTCTTAATAAAAACCCTGAGTCAGATATTAAGAAGTAAAAGCTGAGATATCAGAGAACAGTACAACCAGTCACAATAAAGACCTTTTATCTCTACCGAATCCTCATACCAAATGGGCAATCCTGTCCTCAGACTGTGTCCTCAGACTGCCTCCTCAGACTGTGTCCTCAGATTGTGTCCTCAGACTGTGTCCTCAGACTGCATCCTCAGACTTCATCCTCAGACTGCACCTTCGACTGCATCCTCAGACTGCCTCCCCAGACTGCACCTCCGACTGCCCTGAGCTCCTATCTCCTCCCTTATAGTCCTACCCCTTTCTGTCTCCACCTCCCTAGTGCTGGTATTAAGGGCGTCAGATTCCCAAGTACTGGGATTAAAGTTGTGAACCACTACCGCCTGGTCTCTAGTGGCTTAGCTCTACTCTGATCTTCAGGAAAGTTTTCATCTTTCCAAGAAAGATGGGAATGGATCCACCTCTACATCCAATCTTGGGCATATATCCAAAAGTTGCTTCATCCTACCACAAACACACTTGCTTAAGTGTTCACAGCTACTCTATTCATAATATCCAGGAATTGGAAACAACCTCAGCAAAAGAATGGGTAAAGAAAATGTGGTATATTTACACAACAGAGCATTTATTACTCAGTTGTTAAAAAAAAAATAAAATCATTTGATTCACAGGTAAATGGGTAGAAGTAGAAAAAAAAAATCATCCTGAATGAGGTAACTCAGATCCAGAAAGGCAAATATGGTGTGTATTTGATTATATTTGTATTAGCTATTAAGCCAATAATAACTAAGCTATAGTCCACAGAAGTACAAAGATTAGATATAAAGTAAGGGACGGGGTGGGGGGAGGGGGAACAGATAGATCTTCCTAGGAAAGGGAACTAGAATAGATAGTAACAGATAAATGGGGCAGGAAAGACTAGAATGGGAAGATCAAGTGGAGAGGGGGAGAAAAGAGGGGGATAAAGAGCTCACTGGTCCATAGCTAGGCAGGAAGAGGTTTGGTGGGAGAGACAAACTGAGAATGCTGGAAAGAAGCGGGAGGAGTCACCAGCCAGATGCAGAGGAAGCAGATGAACATGCTGAAAAAGGTACCACCACATGGTAGAGCGTATAAGAAATATAGGCTAACTTAAGTTGGAAGAGCAAGTTAGTAGCAAACCTAAGCTATCAGCTGAGTATTTACAATTAATAATAAGTCTCTGTGTGGTTATTTGGGGAATCAATGGTCCCAACAAAACACTCTGCCTACAAGCATCTGTCAAACCAGAAAGTTACAAATTTCTCAGGGTCTGTAAAGTATAGGACCTTTTATTTTTACAGCCTATGTTCAGACTGATTGCTGATGGGTTACAATATGTTAGACAGTCTGAAACTATTTTTACTTTAACCAAGTTACATGTAGAATCATTTGATATTTTCTAAAATGCAAGCTTTACAAAATATCTCAAAATAAGCATTTAACTGGCTGATTCCAGCATTTTTCAGTTTCCCAGTTTTATAGTAGGGGCCTGTTGGTTCCATACGTTCCCAGAAAGGAAGATTCTGGTATCTCATTCTTTTTTATCAACCCACACTATTCCTATTCCCTCTATATAGACTCCAGTATAGGACAATATAGGATATACTTGTGATATCTTGTATCTAGGGCTGAGCAAGAAATTTCTCACAATCTACCCTATTGGTACCACAATCCTTGAGGCTCAGGGAAAACTCCTCCTGCTGTGACTCTCCTTTAAGGCCAAGAACCCCGTCTTCAAAATTTTCTCTCTGGAACATGAATATATTTCCCCAGGGGCCGTATAAGCAGAAAACTCCCCATTATGCAAACAACTGCTCCTAAAAGTGAAAGCAGAAGCCAGCGCATTGGCAACTGAATCTCTTGGAGAAGGTCCTCTGGAACTTTATCCAGCAGCATCCTCCGCCTCAGGACCACCTGGAGATGGGGAAAGGGCTTGTCCAGGAGACAGTAAGAAACAGGAGCTATAAAAAGGGAAAGTGGGGAAAAAAGAAGGGAGACTGCATCTGGAGAGGAGAGGGAAACACTGATGGAAAAGGGGAGAGGACAGATAAAGAAAACTAGGAGGGCTGAAAAAGCCACAATCAAGAGATCTAAGAGATTTCAAAGAGAAAAATAGCTATAGCTATTTCCCTTGATTGCCTTCTGAAACCTGAAGGTAAGACCCTATTGCCGATGACGCCATATACCTTGGGCACAAGACTTGGAGGATTGATCTTGTACTGACTTGGAAGCTGCCTCCCTGAGAACTGGGTGCCATGGTATAGGAAGGTGCCATGCTGACTGCCAAAGGAGAGAAGCAATCAGTAGTCCTACCCAGCTGTCAAGTCTATGAATAACAACAATAACCAGAATGACAAGATACCCAAAATGGTGTAACAGCGCACTTTTATCTTGGGGGTAACCAAAAGCCATCTAACTGAACTTAAGGCCTGCTCAGCAAGAGTGAATTCCTGCCTGCTACTATAACCCAGCCAACTACCTATGGCCAGAGAAGCGATAGACTCTAAAGGAAAACCTATTTCAGCTATTTTCTTAAATCAACATAATTTCTAACTGTATTCTAGATACTTATCCTTGTAAGTGTAATCCAATCCCTCACTGAAAAAGTCTTTTTCTATCAGACAGAGACTATTACAGAGATTTCCAACTGGTCAAAATGCAGGGAGTAAGTGATTGAGGACCATCTAACTCCAACTGAAACATCTAACCCCAACTGTACCTACAGCACAGGGAAAATCATAGGAGGGAGGAGGGAAGAAAGACTCTAATCGCCAGAGTACCAAACAAGTATGTTCTATATATGGCAGGGAAGTTGAGCCCATGAACTCTCAACAATATATTTTCCTAACAAGATCGACATAATGACAGTACCAGTTGGCACACCAATAAAGACAAGAAAAATTCCATCCTAGTCGCACCCCTAGGTAAAGAGCTATAGGTGGTCAATTTCTGCTGAGGGATAATCAGTCTCCTCCAGGGACAAGCTACCACTACAAAGGTTATCCAGTCTAAAGAGGCCAGCCTTACACACATGTACATATGTGAAAAGCTAAATGGAACTCAACAGGTTATAGATGGATATGTACATACATGTGAGTGAATTTGTATACATGAAACTAATATTAAAGAAGAGATCATGAATTTGTAGGGTTACAGGAGGAGTTGGGGAAGGAAAGAGAAAGGCAGCAATGATGTATACACAGTGCTCATATATGAAGTTATCAAAAATACATTTATTAACTGAAAAAACAATACAGTTGGTAGATAAAATCAACTGTATAGATAAGAACTTAGGATAAGACTAGAAGCTATCTTAAGAGCAAATTCTGCCACTCAGTACTGCAGTGGTAGGCAGAAGTCCCCAGAGATTTAAAGGGAACAGCAAGAGAGGACAGAGCAGAGAAGGCTTTCGTGAAGGATCTGGAAAATCCAAAAAGAGGTCATCAGTATTAAAACCTCCCCAGTTTTGGCATCCCAGTGGTCATCTGAGTGGGATTTTAGTAAGGAGTGAAAAATGGACGGTATTGAGTGCAGTACAAAGAGGAGACGAGGAAGGAGAGACACTCAAGACCAGAGACCTGAGAAACCTAACTCAGAGGCCCAGGAAGTCTGGGAGGGATGACAGGGGCTTGGACCCCATCTCTTCTGACTGTAGCCTTCTGGAGAATTCAACCCAGCACCATAAAGCTGTTGCTCAGCCTGAGTCCCCATGCACAAGTGTGTATCAGGAAATGCAAACACTCTCAATTCCCACTCACTCATGGCCAAATTACATCAAAGCAATTCATCTTGAAAGGACAAATGTAACCAGAGCTGTATTTCATGGACTCACCCATCCCTTTATATAGATATTTATTGGCATGTAACTCTGAGCTAACATGCTCCAATAGATTACACCACATCAATCCAGTACAGTAGGCAGAGGGCTCAGGATCGGGAGGAAAAGAGGAGACATTGCAGGGTGGCCAGAGCCCCAGTCACAGATCAGCCCACATACAGGACAACACATCCCTCATAGAATGGTCAGTGGCAGTCACCTCGGATGGGGATGGAAGACTCTTCGCTTCAAGAGACTGTTGAAAATGCATACTAGAAATCTGGAAAATGAACAGAAGCTAAGGAAAAACTGGGATCATAATTTTCAAACTGTCTGCAGGTTACAAATTACCATAGAAAGTTGAAGTAGTTTTCGTGATGGGCTGCAATTCAATAATGACTTATAATGATATGCAAATTATATGAACAATATAGATTTCAGAGGTTAAATACAGCTCCACTATACAAATGGACTGAATGAGTGTGAAACAGTTTTCTATTCCTGGCTGTTGTAAATGCCTCACAGAAAGCAGCTTAAAGGAGGAAAGGTGTGTTTGCATCCATGGTTGAAGGTACAGTCCACCATGGTATGGATCACGGTAGCAGCAGCTTGTAGCCAAGGCTGCTGGAGCAGGGATCTCTTGTATCTGGGCAGATGTGGAAGCAATTAAAGGGAGATGCTAGCACTCAGTTGGCAGTGCCATGTTTTTCTTTTCTTTCTTTTTCCTTTCTTCCCCTTCAGTCGTAGACTCCAGCTATGGCCTGGTACCACCCAATTTCAGAGTGGGCCTTTCCTCTTCAGTCAACATTCTCTGAAAACACCCTTACAGACATGCCCAGAGGTGTGTCTCTCAGGCAATTCCAAATACAGTCAAGGAAGATAAACTGTCACAAGCTGTTTTCAAAAGTTATCACAATCATTGCTGAATTGTAGTTTTCGCATTCTAAGGCTCAGCTTTCGCTATGAACAATTAGTGTCTGTGTGCTCTAAAACTGTCCTGACAGTGCCGATACCACTGTCAGTATGAAGAAACTAACTGCTTTTTGAGGCAGGTGCTGCTGTAAAATGAGGCGCTCACTCGAGGTGCAAGGGCGGTAAAATGAGCAATTCTACGCATGTCAGCCATCCCGAGGAGAGGGGCTGCCTTCCACCCGACCTAACTAACACAGGCAATGCAGTGGAATTGCTCATTAAGTCTGAATGAACATGTCTTTAACTCATGTGCATCGGCAGTTCATAGATGAGTGTACTTCTACTTGCTTTAGAGCTCATGAATCGCTGTGTTTCAGGTGTTTATGAAATAGCCAAGGTAATTTATGGAGAAGATGAAATTCTATCAGAGTTGATGCTTTGCTAACAATATAATTTAGCTCTGATTGGTAGTTAATCTTCCATCTTAACATAAAGTGGAAGTTATAATGCATTCATTTAGCATGTTATTTGAATATGCATAAAGACAAGGAACAGTTGCCAGTAGATTACAGAATCCTTCTATGAGGTGTTTTTTTTTCTGCAATATCACCTACCTTGCATCAACTTTGATTTAAAATGGATTGAGATAAATGCATTTAGATAATTCCACCAAAGTCAATTTTAAGTAGCAGGCCAAAACAAGGAGCATCCTAGGGAGGGGGTACGGCTTCCTGGCATGCCACTCAGTATATTGGGGAGTCCTCATGTGACCATCTCTTCCCATCAAGAGTGAGGCTGGCATTTAGAAAGTTCAGGAAAGGTAGCTTAGATGCTGTGATGTCTTTCTTTTCTTTTTTTAATTTTATTTATTTATTTATTTTAGTTTTTCAAGATAGGACTACTCTGTGTAACAGTTCTGGCTGTCCTGGAACTCACTTTGTAGACTGAGCTGGCCTCAAACTCACTGAGATCCTCCTGCCTCTGCCTTTGCCTCTGCCTCTGCCTCTGCCTCTGCCTCTGCCTCTGCCTCTGCCTCTGCTTCCCAAGTGCTGGGATTAAAGGCCTATACCACTACTCCCAGCCTCTGGTTTCTTTCTTACCTGATAATTGAGAAGCAGTATTTATTTATTTATTTATTTTCATCTTTGGGGGAAGAAATAGAGCAATCCTTTATTGAATTTCCCCAAAAACTCTGTAGTTTTAAATGTTTTCATTGCGTTAAGTACAGTATGAATTCATTTTTATCAAATCATTATATTTTGTATACTTCTAGATAAAATAAGACATAAATATTGGGAAACTTAGGAAGATATCTATTTTCAAGTAGGCATGTTGATAATAGCTAAGAAATGTTTCTGCATCAGCACTGACCTAGAACAACATGCTCAAAGCTATGCTGGAGCCGGCCACTTTTCTTAGCAGGAAATTGATTTATGAGTGTCAAGCAGAAGTTCAAGCATGAGAGAACCTCTTAATTGATGTTCTAGTGACCTTTGACATGCTCACTGGACAAGGTAGCTTTGTTCATCCCACCCATCAGGCACAGATAACAATCAAGCTTATTATCAATGTTTCCGACCTGGCTTTAAAAGCTCTTCAGGCATGCACCCTGCAGGACCCTTCAGCTTACTTCCACAATCTTATTCAACAGTCATGGGAACTTTTTACTGATTTTCTCGTATGTGTCAATGAGGCAGTGGAGCAGAAAGTAGACAAGGGCCCCACTAGGGAAATGTTAATCAAACAATTGGTTTGGGAAGTGCTTAATGCCCCACCCACAAAGCAATCAGAGCGGTTCACAATGAGGACATTCACAAGTATATACTGGCCACAAGAGACCTTGGTCCAAGCATCAGTCCCATTGCTGCCCTCACAGCTTCCCTGGATGCCCTCCTTGTGGACAGAAGCATGCTGACAAAACACTCAAGGGCCTCCAAGTAGATAGATCTTTCTGGGGGTGCAGCAAACCAGACCATCTGCAGCATGACTGCCCCAGACAAAACCTAGGACCTGATGTCCCAGGTGCAATAAGAGATTTCATTGGGCAAAAGATTGCATATCATAATTTACCAAAGCACATGCCCCTTTAAACTCCAGACAGGCTGCTCCTCAGCCCGGCCAATAAGAGAAAGCTCTAGTAACCCGAAAATCTGTTGGACAGTGCCCATTTTTCCACTCTCCCCAATGATGGACAAGCTGCTAGAGGCTTGGTGGAGACAGGTGCAGATGTCACCATATTAACAGAAATGGAGGTGCTCCACTTCCCCATTGGAAATTTAGAACTGGGCCTCCCATTACTAGAGGAGGAGGCCAACAAGATTCAAAACTGACCATCCGTCCAATCTATTGGAAAGACCTTGCTAACAATAAAGAAGCCATTCACCCTATTGTTTCCATGGTACTGAGAAACCTCTGGGGCAGAGACATCCTGCAGGACACGGGTGCTGTCCTCACTAACAACAATAGAGTTTTCTTTGATAATATTCAGATCGATGAAAAGACAGATATAGTGTTCTTATCCAGTGTACTGGATAAGTTCAAAGATGTTACATATGTTATGCCTAACCATGGTTCCATTCAATTGGGTGAGCTATTGGCCCTCCTCAGGGTTCTAGTGGAGTGCCAGGCCAAGCCCATTAACACTTTTTCTGACCGCCAGTAAGCTGTACAGGCAGTTTGTGCACTGGCTTTTCTTGACTGAAAGACTCACTGATCCCCATTATCAACACTATGATGCTCATACAAGATGTCTTAAATCAGAGGACTAAGCCCTGGTACCTGTCATAAATTATATCTCAGTCCAAATTACCCAGAAAATTGATTCAAGGAAATGAAGTCACAGACACCATCATATTAACAGCCAGTATGGATCTCCTAGAGCAAGCCAGGGCTCTTCAACAGCAGTGTCTTCTATCTCTACAGAATTTGCAGAGATGTCTTACAAAATTATCAGTTTTCCAATGTAAGCATTTGTCCTGTGCATGTGCCAATTGCACCCCTCTTGCCCCCTTAGGACTCAATGCACAGGGCTTAATCCCAGGACTTGTTGCCTAATGCCACCTGGCATATGGATGTTACCCACAATGCTCCTTTTGGGAATCTTAAATATGTTCATGTGATAACAGATAGCTGTTCCTCCTTTGTTTATGTCCTTGTCCTATCTGGGAAGAAAGCTGATAGGCCCTTAAGTCAGCCATGGTAGTTATGGGGGTAGCTTGGGCATTTAAAAGTGATCATGGCCTTGCCTATGCCTCTCAACAATTCATTAACTTTCTGGGGTCCCATACCATTGGCATCCCCTGCAATCCACAGGGACAAGCCATTGTGGAGAGGACCAATAGAGCTCTTACGGAGTTGTTGGCCAGGATTTCCTCAGCAGAGGCTAGGAGAGATCCTCATCTGAAGGTAACAGAGGTCCTTTTCCATATGAACTTTCTCTGTTTTGATGACAAGGGGCTCAGCACAACCTACAAGCAGTGGGCGTCTGCCCCTGCCCCTGGTAAGATGGAAAGATACTCTCTCCCTTCAATTGTAGCCACCAGCTCCCCTGCTAACCTGTAGGAGAGGGTAGGCTTGTGTATTTCCTCAGATTGCCATGACACCAATATGGGTCCCAGTAAGAGATGTGCACCTGACCATGGATCAGCCTGCTTCTACCAAGGAGGGAATAACCCAGGAAAGGTAATGTATGTACTACCCTTTCTTGCTCTCACTGTTCCCCCTTCCAAACAAATTGATTTATTAAGGGTAGAGATTATGGCCTTTGACTCTTCACCTTTTGAAAAAGTTTGGCATAATATAAAAAGACTATCTGATCCCTCCTGGATGCTCGCATATGCATTAATTGGCAGGATGGTACTGTTAATTGTTATTCTCTTTAAATGTCTCCTGCAGCATGCCTGACAGCAGTGGGCAACAACTAAGGCGACTCTTCAGGTGCTAATGGCTCTTAGGCATCCTTCTTGCAGTCTTCTGAAGGAGGTTATGCATGCCTGGCTATCTGCAGTTCAAAAGGCTACTGCCTCGTCTCCCCCACCCTGGCAGCTATTCAGGAATGAATGCTCTTCGAGGGCTAGTAGTCAAGACAGGTAAGAGCTTGTTCTGCAAAAAGGTCCAAGACATGCACAGTCCAGCTGCTGAGCCTTCCTGAGGCAGGGTCAAGGTCTGAGCAAAGAACTCTGGCTCCTGCTGAGTGCCCATGTAATAAATAAAAAGGTGGGTATGTAGGAAGTTAAGGCCTACCAAGCCTAGAGGAGCCAACCTGGAGTCTGTCTGGCACGTCAGAGGTTCTGAGCATGCCTAGCCAATGACAGGCAACCATGTGATGCTGCCTGAGGGCCTAGCAACAGGCACTGTCAGAGGTCCTGATCATGCCTAGCCAATGAGGGGTGACCATATGATGCTGCATCAGGGCCAAGCAAAAGGCACTGTCAGAGGTTCTGATCATGCTTAGCCAATGAGGGGTGACCATGTGATATCAACCATTTGGAGCACTTGGGTTCTGGGAGTGTATATAAGGTTTGCCCCATTGCTAAAGAAATAAATCTGCTGTATCCCTTTCACCAAACTCCTGGCATCTATGTCGTTGATGACGTACCTTTCCATCCCCTCCCTGAGGAAGACACTATTAGGGCCCAGCTACAGGCAAGGAACTCCAGGGGTGAGTTATCACAGTCTGGACTTTCCAGTGATGCAGCTACCTTTGATTCACCCACATTCCTGCAAGTAA
The DNA here is from genome assembly GCF_903992535.2 of Arvicola amphibius. Taxonomy (NCBI): domain Eukaryota; kingdom Metazoa; phylum Chordata; class Mammalia; order Rodentia; family Cricetidae; genus Arvicola; species Arvicola amphibius. The sequence goes on along the minus strand of NC_052052.2, from coordinate 125,557,988 downwards.
CCCCTTTCTCGTGCTTCTGTAGGTAACCCCATAAACTCACTGATTTACCAACTTAGACCTGGGTGGTACTGTTTCTTTGGTCTGTCAGTGGTGCCTTCTCTGGAGCTAACAGACATTTGCTCACATTTCTCCCAAGGAGTCACACATTCCTGTCTCTTATATATGAGAAATGGAGACACTGAGTTCATTACCTGTGGTGGAAACATGATTCAGTCCAGGAATCTGACTTAGGAGTCTACATTTTTAACAGCTCTACCACACTTGTTTGGTTGTTTTTTTCAAACAAGGTTTCTCTCTGTAGCCATGGCTGTCCTGGAACTTGCTCTGTAGACCAGGCTGGCCTTGAACTCAAAAAGATCCACCTACCTCTGCCTCCTGAGTGCTGAGTTAAGAGCACGTGCCACCACCACCCAGCCACATTTTTTAATCAGACAAGGATGACCAGGGAATTGAGACTTTAACTTGATAGGCATAAAGTTAAAATCAGGTGGTGGGAGCTGCAGGGGTGGGTAGTATTTTCCAAGCTATCTCCTAAGTTACCCATGAAAAGAAGCAAATCCAAATTTTAAGTATGGAGACAGCAGCACTGGGCAGTGGGGAGCAACAGGGGGTTAAAATAATTCTAAACTTATGTAGGTGACACAAATGAGAACAAATGTAGAGAAAGAATATTCCTTAAAATTGATTAAAAATGTGGGGTTGGGTAAGAACTGGAGGAAAAGGAGAGCGGAGAAGTGTCAACTAGAACTTTCTGGTGAATTCAGACATAAGAAGGAAGCATGTGTATCAATCTGGCATGTGCCTTGAGGGGAGCTGGAGAAAGAGGTCCATCTGTTTTTTGGCTTTAATGGACAGGAAGCCAAGAAATTTAAACATAGCTTAAAAAAAAAAAAAAACTTTTAACCTTTTGTTGAATCGTCTAACCATCTTTTAGGAAAATTTTTCTCCCAGATGAAGCAAAATTAAAGTTTTCCCTAACTTACATTTTAGCTTTGGGGATCTTTCCATATAAAGTGGAATGGGGTTGCCAAAATAATTGCAGTTTTAATATGTGAGTCTATCAGGAATCCCAGTGGGAGTAAAATTTTCAGTGTGTGACATAACATAATAGAGCGAATGCACACCATGGGGCAGTCTTCATCTCATTCCTACTTCAGAAGTGAAAGCAGCGAGATCATTTCCGGGATAATGCCGAACACCTGCCTGCTTCCTTGGGCAAGCTCACGTGGGCTCTTCCTCATAGAAAGAACAGTTAAAAACAAGGAGAGAAGACAAGTTGACCTATAGCTGCAATAGTAGCGGATCTATGTGCAATAAAACAGAATACAAAATTAAAACCATTAAAGCATTGAATAACTGCTTCCACAATGAACTTACACAATTCTACCACAAAGCTGTTTTTATTTTCAGTCCTATCTACTTATTTGAATATAGTTTCCCTTTTTGAGCAAAGGCTAAAGTTTTACTTTCTAAAAAGACTGATTAAACTGTATATTGTCATGACTATATATACGAAAACTGATTTTTCTCCTTTCCAAAGACAGCAGCCAAATGAATTTAGCATACATTAATGTACTTCATACCTCGGTTTAAATAGGATTTGGCAAACTGTAAGAAAACTTTTTGGGGAAAGCTCTTAAGCAAAGAGGAGCTTATCATGTCACTGAAACCGTGTCAAACCGAACTGACTTCATTATGAACACAGTCCTAAGTGTATTCACACAGCCCAGTTTCGTTTCAACGTACCGCGTGTTGTTCTTAACTGCATGTTAAACTGAATGGTTTGGAAGGGGATGATGACCTCGGTGGTTAGAGAGGAGGATGGTGGTGGGCTGGCACTCCTGCACATGGGGCACAGCTGGTGCCCGCAGAGTGCTTTGTGAATCCTGCCCAAAGCACCCAGAGGCCTGTGCTGTGTTTGTCAAATATGATATCTCATCTACTGAGTTCATCTACATTATCAGTCATTTGTGGGGTGCAGCGCCTTCCCCTTAACTCTGGAAAGACCTTCGGCTTGTTAGAGACGTACGCAAATGGTGGTGAATGACTGAGCCCATGGATGACAGATAAGCCCCCAAAGACAGGCCTATGTTAAGTAAACGGTCCACGTAATGTCCTACACATCTGACTTCCCTAAATTGGTAAGGTTGTAAAAATACGCCATGAATTGTTTAGCTCAGGTCTAGAAGGTACTTTAAAAATTATCACGTGCCAAGGATTTTCAGCTAGTAGTAGCTGCCATACTTACCTATGTAACCACAAAGTGGCCCTTGCAAAGAAAAGCTGCCAGTTCATTGAAAGAATTTAAAAGTAAATTCTGTTCATCAGGGCACTGGGCTTTCCCACCAGTCAAGAAACTTTCTTCCAGCGCATCAGCTCACCTGATTTAGTCCTGACCTCTTTACCACTGAGGGCTGCAGTCATGCCCAACAAGCACCTGAATTCTGCAGCACAAGAGAAAGGGAAGGGAGTGAAAGGAAGGGGGAAAGGGGAAGGGAGGGGAGGGAAAGGAAAAAGAGAAGGGGAAGAGAGAAGAAGGAGAAGAGGAGGGAGAATGAAAAGGAGGAAGGAGAAGAAGGGAAAGGAAAGGGAGCCATGAAGAACTCTTCCCATCAGAAGTGCAGGGACCTGGAATCACCAGGAACTGGCTCTCCTCTAGCTTTGCTATCTATTAGTGCTTTCATTCAATCATTCATTCACTCACTGCCTGACCACTGTCTCTGTAACAACCATTGGTTCCTTCTGAGCTCAATAAGCACTTTAAGGAAACAACTATGCATACATATCAGCACATGATCTAAGGATGTTGTCTTAGGGTGCAGTGGTGAAGAGACCCCCAACACTAGAACAGCCAGACAAGCCAGGGGGAGATGGGTACAAAGTTGGTGTGAAAGAAACCAGACAAACTGACGGTATGCGGGCTGTAGAACCCACATGGTCAGGCATCTCTGAGGAACAATAAATGTTTCCAATGCATGTTAAAAGACTGAAGTGAACAGAGGGTATTGTGACAGCGAAGACTGTCAGGAAGGGACAACCAGCTAGTAGAAGATGATTTGTAAACCAAAGAAAGGAGCTGGTTTTGAAGAGTGGAGGTCATGGCTAGGTTTTAAGCGGAGGACAAAATGCTGAGATTTGCATTTTGAAAAGACCTCACAAGCAATGTAGACCTGCGCTGTTTGGAAAACACCTGGGAAGTAGTGGGTTCCTGTGTGCCAGCCCGAGAAGTCGATGGACAAACTAGACCTTGGTATCGAAGGGGGAGGTGGAATAAACAAATGTATTGACGAAGAGGTCAAGACTACACAGGGAGAGGAGTTTGGGGGTGGGGTGGACCAAAGAGGATTGTCGCTGTTCCAGCGTAGGAATAAAGAAGTGGGAGCGATGAGAGGAGTGAGCCTTTGCTGCGGACCCTGCAGTGATAACTCAGTGCTCACAGGCCTGTGAGAGGGGATAGCAACAGTATCATTGCTTCACGGCTGAAGGAATTAGAGATGAATAAGCACTAGATAGGAGAAACGAGGACAAGTGAGATGAAGCTGCAGGGACTGTGGGGTGTGGCCACGAGTGGCCGCTGCTCTGTCATTTCACTGAGACCCTGAGAACTTAACATGTGCCCAACATGTCACTCTACAAACTGTAGCTAATCAAGATATAAAGGTAGAGTTTTCTTTTATAGCAGGCAATGAAATTGGATCCATTGCTGCTTTGATCTGCTCTGTTCTCTTTAGCTGAAGCATTGGGGTGTGTGTGTGTGTGTGTGTGTAAAAGCATACAGCCATATGTGCGCACATGTATACTAATTATTAGTGTATACTAATGCTTGAAGTTTTGAGATGTCACAAGTTGGAAGGTGAAGGATCTTAGCAGGCCCTCTTGAGAGCACTGTCCTGGGATGTCAGAACAACTGTTAAAGGTGGGAACACAAGAGTCCCCAAGCATTCCTCCTCTAGGAAGTCCCGTGGCCACTCCGTGCACTGCCAGCCATCCCTCCTCTATATAACCAGTGTGCCTTGCTCTGCCTCTATGTAGGCAGCACCTTACCCAGGGACTATAAAGGTTAATTAACCCTTCTGAGTGTGCATGCCTTCAAAGAAAGACTACCTCTTGCTCATCTTTGGTTCTTAGCACCTTCCATGCTCGTCTTCATAGTCAACTTGACTGGACTGAGGGTCAATTAGGAGACATGCCTCTGGGCCTGTCTGTGAGGGCACTTACAGAGAGGTTTAAGTGAAGATCAAAGGCTCACCCTGAATGTGAGCAGCACCATTCCATAGGCTGGGCTTCCGGGCTAAATAAAAGAGCAAAATGGGGCAGGTATTCAGAAGTTGTTATATACATGTATGAAATTATCTAAGAACAAAACTGATTAGTTTTTGAAAACAAAGACAGCAAGCTCAGCGCTGGCCTTCATTTCTCTATTCTTCCTGACTATGTGTACAGTGTGGACAGTCATCACATGCTCCCATCACCAATACCTTCCCACCTGCATGGGCTTTATTTACTCAAACTATGAGCCAAAAATAACTCCTTTTGTCCTTAAAGTTACTTTTGTAAGGTATTTTGTCACAGGGACAAGAAAAGTCACTGATATGATATCTGAGTTATTAGAGCAATCATATAAGTATCATATAAGTAGAAAGGCCATGCATGAGCATCTGCCCAGTGCTGGGAACACTGCTCGTGTGCTCATATCAAAGAAAACGATACAGGAAGCAACTAGAAGAAAGGCTCCTTTTGTAAGCTACCAGTGTCATCTCCTCTGCAGGTTTAGGGGTTCCTCCCACACCGAGACTTGTCCTGAGTGGCCACCAGGTCTGTGCCCTTCAAACCTTTGGAAATTCATAGCTGCTGTGGGATTTCAGGGGCTTTTACTAATTTTTAAAAATGGAAGTAAGTGTACTACTTCAATGAAACACAAACATAATTAATATGTCAGCAATAATCTGTGAGTATCACATGTTCATCAACTTATAAGATGTGATCAATCCATTTAGAAATAGACACAAGTAATAAATGAACAAGTTTCTTCCTGGCCAGAAAAACATGAGATCTCATTGGGTAAACATACCACACACACACACACACACACACACACACACACACACACACACGCACACATACCCTTAGAGAAAGACATAAATGTATATGAAGATGGATCCCTAAAAACTAAATCTTAGCTTCTGATGGCTTTATCCACTATTCTGACTACACTAATTGGCTCTCCTTTAGATAGTCCTCAATGTCAATCAGGCATATCCTGCATATCCTGTAACTTTTCATTTCAGTGATGTAAAATAACTAATCCTAGTCAGCCACGACTGCCTTAGATATGAAGTTTTACCTCTATGGTTACACACACATACACACACAGATACACACACACACACACACACAGAGAGAGAGAGAGAGAGAGAGAGAGAGAGAGAGAGAGAGAGAGAGAGAGTTCTAGAACTGTAACTCTTTGGAAGGTCTGAAACACGTTTTTAACTTTTAGTCTGACTACTTATTCAAACTAAATAAATATTACAAAAAATTAAGTCCTAAAAAGTGATTTCTTGCTTTAACATCATTAGTGTAATTGCAGAACACAGTCGCCCACACCGAGACGTCATGCAGCCTGCTACACTGCCACAGATCATCACAAGATATTAAAGACATTCACTCTTGGCACTTCACACATAAACCCATGCTGTGCTTCCTCTCCCTTACATCTGGACCATTCGTTGATCAGTAAGTATTTATTCTTTCTCACATGTGCGTTCTATGCTGTATAAATCACTACAGAAGTCAGTGTAGACTTCGTTCAAAAAAAAAGTTAAAACCAGAACTCCCATATGACCCAGCCACAGAACTCCTGGTGACAAACTCAAAGTCTCCAAGTCAGCTTGCTACAGAAACACTTGCACACCCATGTTTATGGCTACATTATTCACAAGAGCAGAAACAGAATCAGCCTTTTGTGCACATCAACAAATTGTGTCTATCAACAAATGAATAGATAAGGAAAATGATATACTTATGCACAATAGAATTTTGTTCTGCCATAGAGAAAAATCATGACATCTGAAGGGAAATGGATTCAACCAGAGATCATTACATTAAGTGAAATAAGCCAGACTTAGAAAAACAAATATTTTTGTATTTTTTAATCATATGCAGACTCTAGATTGTGTGTTTGCATGTGCATGTTGAGAGGGAATCTTATAAGAAAAAGAAGAAAAAGAAAAAAAGAGGTGTGGAAGTAGAGGAAAATAAAAAATAATGGAATCCACGTGACAACAAAGCAGAAAAAGGGACTATGTGTGGCTGGGAAAAGGGCTGCAAGAAGTGGTCAGGGGCACGTGGCAAGCAGGAGATATGGAAATGGGAAAGGACAAAGTAGAATAACACACACACACGTGCTGTTTGCACACACATGTACTTTATTATTAAATATGTACTGTGCATAACAATAAAACCATTTTCTGTATACTGACTTTAAAGATATGTTTGTGTTCTCTTTGGATATAAACATCCAGTGATTGGTAGGCTTTGACTGATACCCATCTCCTGCACCCAGATCAAGTATTGAGCATCTCAAACACAAAGAATGAAAGTCACCATCTTTGTACACAGGTGGGACTATGTTCACAATCCATGACACAGTTTGTAACAGAGAGCGTGGTGAAGATGTGCACTAAGAGTGAAAATATCAGGAGCATGACTGTATATGAGAATCAGACTCAGAACTCCTTAGCAGGACAGCTCGTGGGGGAGGGGCATGTGGCCTAGGCAACCCTCACACAGTCAGGTATGAGCTGGAAAGAGAGCAAACCATCTCCTGCAGATGTATCAGAACAAGTCAGACATGCTGGGAGATGACTCTGGCTTCCCACTTCCACATCTGCACAGACCATACAAGAAAATCAACACTAGAAGGCATCCATAGGGAATTATTCTAATGTAGAATTCTTTGGACTTGAAAGTCCTGTTACATCAGAGAAGACTGGCGCCCAAAAGAAAATTGGGAGAGCAGACAGGAAAATGCCAGCCTATGACATAGCCCCCAAGGAACACCACACTTAGTAAGAAAGAAGGGGCTATCCTATCCTCCCCAACAGAGAGGGGAGAATGGCAGGCAGGCACATCACAAAAAGCAGGGGGGAACATTGGAGAGGATGTCAGCATACCCAGGAAACAGCAGTAAAATGCACTGATTTGGTTAGGGAGCCAGGCAACACAGATGCCTTTTGAAAACAAACATCTATGCCACAGGCAAAGTCTTCTGTCACTCAGTAAGCAAATGTGAATGATTGAGACGACACAGGCAGAGACTGCAGTTCCAGGGAACCTTACACTTTCAATACAGGAAACAGAGCAGAAGTACTCATCTGTAAAATGTTCCAGGTAGGAATTAAAACATGAACTATTGCAGAAGCAACCATCACTAAACAATCTACTGGACCAGTCTTCCACAATGAATTCTGGGGAGCAGAGAGGATGAAGTGGGAACAGAGATTGTGAGACCCTTCCAGACCAGGCCAGGTCAGGCCACAGCCACAAGGGCCATCTGCTAGTAGCTGTCACTTTCTACAGAACCCTCTGTCCTTCTTGCCATGTCTTTCTATGCTAACTTCTGGAATGACACCCTAGGTGGCAGGTAAGGGGGAAACAGGATAGGCGCATGTTGTAAATGACATCTCTCAGCTGACCTGACCCACTTTTTGTTTTTGTTTGTTGAGACAGGATTTCTCTGTATAACAGTCCTGGCTGTCCTGGCACTTATTCTGTAGACCAGACTGTCCTCGAACTCACAGAGATCTGCCTGCCTCTGCCTCCCAAGTGCTGGGATTAAAGGTGTGTGTCACCACCGCCCGACTGACCTGACCCATTTTAACCAGGTGGGGGGAAGAGGGGATATGCCAAAGATACGCAGAGACCTGAGCAAAAAGGGAGACAGGAAACACCTCGACTTTACCATTGCTTGCAAAGTGCTCAGGGGCAGCCACCCCACTCCTGTCAGCTCTCCCTCAGAAGAGTCTGCCATGTGCTTCTGCCTTACCCCAAATGCCCTTGTAACTATTGCATAGGCAGCAGGTTGGAGAGTGTGAGCCACCTTCCTTCACAGTTTCCACTGAACACACATAGCACCCAGCCAGTAGTGTGGACCCTTTCTGGATTCTACAGAATTGGATCTAATAAACAGAAAGACGTTCATTCAGCACCTCAGTAATTAGGCAAAAAACCAGGGTGGAAGATTCTTCCCATGTGCCAGGGGCAAACGATTACCATCTAAAGTTGAAAAAAGTGCCTGTGCCCAGCTTGGAGAAATTTATACATTGGCATCTTAAATGGAGGCAGCTTTTCCAGCATTAATTGGTGATTTTTAGCAGCAGGTGGTAGGATTTCTTTTGATTTTGTAAAGGAAAGTCTAACAGTTGTCAAATGGCCTGGGTAGAAGTGGATTATTTTGAGGATTTTTTTCCCCAAGCTCTCTGAAATGAAGCTTTTAATGCCTGCCGAGTAATGGCCTTCTTTTTCCATGTAAATGTGGGATCAATCTAGTTTTAAACAGAAAAGATTTTTCTAATGCATCTTTGGTATTTTTCAAGCTGTGATGCAGCTGATAGGAGTGCTTATAAAATGTAAATTGCAAGAGATTCATATTTATAAGCTTTTCTATTTAATTTTAGAATGCTGACTTTCAAACATTTGCTAATGAAGAACTAAAAAAACTGTATTATGCACTAACTTAAAACATCCAGACTCCACCTAGGCAAGGCTCTGATGGAGTTGCTGTCTGGGAGGTGTTGGGCTGCAGGGACAGGTACCATGTCTAAAAGGTTCACAGCCAGCTGGGGCCAAGGGTTCAGCCATATGAGGGGGTGGAGATACCTCACAGTAAACCACAGTCGAGTTGTCTCTCTAGAACATTCCAATTCTAATATGATTATTTTTAATCCCAAACACTATAGCTTCATATAACCTAGAATAAATGCTCATCCACCAATAGCCCTAACTGCTCAGCAAGCCCAGGGGAGAGGACTGCTTGGGCTCAGGCCTTCCAAACCACTGTGAGGAAGACAGGGAGATCTTTAGCTCAAGGAGAGTGTTTAATCTAGGATGGAGGTGCACACCCGTAATCCTACCTTTAGGAAGGTGGAGGGAGGAAGATTATGAGTTCCAGGCCATCTTGGCCTATATAACAAGGCCCTGTCTCAAAATTAAAAACTGAAAGTTTCACATTCACATTATTTTATAGTTGTGTCATTGATAAAGGTGAGTCCTGTGTCCATGCTTTCATCTGACTGCTCTCAGGGCTACAGAAACCAAAGTGCCTCTCCTAAGCTCCCATGCGAATCTTTCCAAGAGGCCGGTAAGCTAGCCTCTGCTTCCTTATCTACCCACGCAGCCTGCTGCTTCATCCATACTTCCTGTCCTTCCCGCTCCATGTGATCACCTTTGAGGGGTATTACCTTTAGATATGACATGGTAAAGGAGAGAAGGTTTCTTAACCATTTACTCAGAAAATTTTACTGATCACCTACTGTGTGCTAGGCACTGGGCCCTGTTAAAGGAAATGAAGAAGAAAACACAAGCAAAGCTTCCTGGCCTCATAGAACTTAAAAATAATAATGAAGAATACTATATCGGGAGAGTGTTGTCAAGCATGTGAAACAATGATTATGGTTTCCAATAGGGTAGTGAGGGCAGGCCTCTGAAAAAAGTTAATCTTTAAACAAAAACTTTAATATATGAAAATGACTACCTGGAAAGAGATTTTTCAAGCCAAGGATATAGTAAGCACAAAAGCCCTGAGGTGAGCAGACAGGAAAAATTAGTATTAGGAAGTCTTAAGCGCTCCAGAAAAAAATTATACTGAAGTCTCATCTGAAAGGCTTGGGACTAATGAGTCTCTGCCACAGCATCTTTGTTTATTGTAAGACTGTTTCTTCTCCATTTTGAGAATGTCAGTATAGGACTGTAGAGGGTGCTTGGTGGTTAAAGGCACTTGCTACATAATGAGAACCAGAATTTGAATCACACTGCCCATGCAATAAGCCAGATGAACAGAAAATGCTCTGATTCCAGTTTGGAGGGATTTGATACCTTCTTCTGGCCTCTGCACATGCACAGGTGTGTATCACCTTCCACATACACACACATGCACATACACATACATACAAACATACATACACATGTGCACATATTTATGTAGACATATATATACACAATTAAATAAAACTAATCTTTTTTAACAACTAAGCAGCTCCAATAGGCCGTTTTTTATTCACTTATAATAGTCTGTGGAATATGGTGGGAGTCAGTACCAGAGATTCTCCAAGTCATCCCTAAGGGGGAGGAACTCAGAGGCAAAGCACACTTTGACTGATTTATGACTAGCCCTCCAGACAGGGTCTAGACAGAGGCCAGACTGCTCAGAAAACACTACAGCTTCCTCCTTTCTTTTCCATACTTCTGCCATCTGACTTTGTCTTACTTCTTATGTGCTCCTTTGCTTACTGTCTGCCTCCCTTATGAGAACGCTCACTGCCTGAGAGGTGGGGTCTGGCATGTGCACTCGCACCGCTCTGGAGCAGGCCCCTGGCTTAGGACAGACCCTGAGTTCCAGGCCAGAGCTCTGCTGTTTCAAGAAGGCCCAGGAGGAAGAAAAAGATAACAGGCAAGAATCTAGTGCTCTCTTTGGGAAAACAGTACCATTTCTACATGTGTGAGGCTTTCCTTTGAATGAACGCACACCTGCCTCTGGGCAGTCTCTTCGGGCCACCCCAGGCCTATGTCTTGCTGGGACAGAGGCATTCCTGCCATGACCACCACGCTTGCCAAATGTCAGCTTCTTGAAAAAATTTAGGGAAACTTTTACCTGAGGGAGGATGCCGTTCGTGCTCAAAGCATAGAACAGGAAGGGACGGGGGCATTATAGAAAGAGAAGTGTAATTATTTATCTGAAGGTTTCTCCTGGGGTGCTACACAGGCCCGGTGTGACTGAAACTATTCCCATCACATTAATAACAGTAATAAAAAGGTTTTTACCTCCTGTGACAGGAAGTTGCAAATCTAAATAATTTTATCTTCTCCTCTGAACATTTCCCAGGATGCAAGGGTAGCTTTCAGGCAGACAGAAATTATTCAGTATTCGCACGGAGCCTACTCCTGTTCAAAAATGACTTTGAGATAATATTTGTTTCATGCCTTTTGTAATTTCATATATGTGTGTGTGTGTGTGTGTGTGTGTGTGTGTGTGTGTGTGTGTGTGTGTGTAGTTCAATTTTGTTGATGGAGCAGTTTAAACTTTATACAGCAATTTAATCCTCCGCAACAGATAGAAAAAGATGTATAGTTATGCTGTGGCTAGAACATTAGTAATATCCATGCTCTCAAGCAGCGTGTTAGAAGATTTATTATTACATAAAATGTCATAAAATCAAAGCACCACATCTCAATTAACCAGGAACAGAAATATTGAACAGCTCTCCTCCTGAGTAATAAATGTTAGTTCACTAAGTTTTCTAGTGCCTACAGAGGAGTGTGGACAGTCTTACAGACAGAAGGATGCTTTCTTATGGAAATTAGCAAGCCATTTTCACAGGTTTTCAGAAATTCAAGTTTCAAGAGTCAATCAGCATGGTCTAACCCTACAGAAATCCACAAATCCTAAACTGTAAGCTGGGAAGCCATCAAAACTAATTAGATCACTGTATTCTAAAGCCCTGAGAGACTAGAGATAGCCAACAATCCAAACCTTTTTTTTTCTGTTGGGAACAGAATTGTGAGTGACATCTCAAGGAGAGACTGGACCCACTTGCTTGCAGGGCTCTTTTATTTACACCTATACCTATCGATAGACAAATACTATCTGAGGCAGGGTGGAATAGATGATATCAAATTTATAATGTTGCTTTAACAGCTATGAAACTGTCTATAGTAGCTCCACCCAGGGAATCTGTTTTCAGTAAGTATATGATAAATATGGATAAAATGGATAGATGCATGGATGGATGGAAAAATCAGTAAGTGAAGTTCTCAGGAAGCAACTTCTGCCTCCCATGGACAAAGTCCAATATAATATCCTAGCTCATGAGATGCCCTGTTTTATCAGCTGACAACTCTATACTGGGCTGGATAGGCTCATAACTGTAAATACTTTGAAAGTCTGTCTACAAGTCATGTAATTTATTGCCTCCTTTTAACTTCTGACTTGTTCTGCCACCCCCATTTTTTTTTTTGTCAAAACTAAATTTTCAGGCTCAGCTTGGGTGTTACCCTCTCCTAGGATATTTCCCAACCCTCTCTCTGCAGCTGCCTTTTTGCTTCAGTCCAAGTTTGATCACTGGTGTTTGCTCATGTGCCCCCGTGCTTCTATCTAGCAGATCACATATTGAATCGTCACTGGAGGGAGGGAGGCAGAAGCTGACGGTGGGTCTACAGCATGTGAGCCACAAAGAAATGAGTACAGAGAGAACTCAGTGAAAAGATAAAAAAATGCACCCTGAGGTTACTGCTGCCTATAGAAAGAAAGCAGCAGCAAATATGGAAAGAGAAACAGAGAGGAAAGGAGTTTTTAGGAGCTTTCCTACAGTTACGAAGTCAGTAGACTTGATAAGCAACTGGAAGTAAGCAGCAAGGACCTGGGGGAAGCCAAGACGGTTTCAGGTCCAGGCACAGGCAGACATGGATGACATCTGGTGAGATTGTGGAGTAGAAGCAATATACTTAGTTTGTGATGTTGGGCACAATGTCTTTCAACCCTGGTCAAACTGTGCGCCAGTGTGCTCTTTTACTCACTCCCTTGGGGCTGTCTGTTGTATGTCATCCAATTTATTCATTCAACAGGTACTGAGAATCCACTATACAACGTGAATATTCATATATAAACAAGGTAAGCTGGAAGGATAGAGATTTGCTTTAAATAAACTTATTGATAGCACACTCACTCGATATCTAGATTCTGGTAGATGGAAAGTGTAGCAAAGGAATCAAAATACAAAATGGCCCTGACAGGCCGGGATATAGATTAAGAAATTAAATTTAATAGGAAAACAGGGAGGAAATTCATCATGGGCTAGGAAGGTGTGATTTGACATGTGTTCATAAAGAAATAAATGTGAGATTTAATAGCACTTAGATTTAATATAATCGATATTAAGTCTGGGAACTTGGGACTTCATTCACTTAAAAATGAACTGCAGTATTTAATAGTACATATTTTTCACATTGACATAGGCCACAAAATGCTCTAAATTTCCTGAGAATGGTCAAGTAGCCATTCTAATAAACACAAATGTGGTGGGTAGGCTGTTCCTACCTGCCTGCAAAGACCCTTTCAACCAATCAGGATCTTTTTCATTCATGATATAAAGTAGATTTGACATAAGGTTTCCTTTAAGGATATAGTTCGACTTCCCAAATCACTAGTTAAGATGCTGGGACAGGATCACTGAAGGTAAATTATGCACAAATTAAGTTACACCCTGATATCCATGTTTCCTTCTAAGCACCTCAGATTTTGTGGCCCCTGACACATCCTAATGTTTGAAGGTAGACTGGCCCCAGGATGGGGAAGTCCATCCCTTACTGAGGGACGTTAAAAAGACCATAACGAGTCTTCCCTGAAGCAAGGCTAAGACGAGCATCAATACTTGTCTCCAGATACGTGAAGGGCTGTACGATGGAGGGAAAATGTCCAATCTGAGGTCAAGGGTAAACAACAGAGGAAGTAAATTACAAACAACACAAGAGGGTACCTGTCAGGGCAGCAGTAGGAATCCTGGACCTGTGGGACATGGAACGTGAGTACCTGAAGGTGTGAAGGCACTGCTATCCTCTATGTGGAGTCGCTTTGCCTTTTATTTTTTAATTCTAGAGTAAAAGTAATATGTAATCCACTAGTATTGTTATATGTCATTAAATTTACTCATTTAGCAAGTACTGAGTTTTTAGTTCATAGAGTGAATATGTTCATATACAAACAAGGTAAACCAGAGAGAGGCAGATTTGCTTTAAATATATCCTAGGATATTTGGCAAGTACAGTAAGGAACAGTTTGGTATCGACCTGAAGGAATCACAGGAATAGCAATAGAAAGGGGAACAGGTTTTTTTAAAAAAAATTCTCCTGCTAGGCCCAGCATCCTGAAGCAACACACCCTTCCCCCAGAGTCCTGAAGGACACACCTTTCCCCCAGCATCCTGACAGATAAACACCTACCCTACCATCCTAATGAACACACACCTCTCCCAACATCTTGACAGATACACACCTACCCCAGCATCCTGATGAACACACACTTTCCCCAGCATATTCCCTCATATTTGGCCAGATATGGTTTATATCACAGTTTCTTCTTCATTCTAACTTCTTTAAAAAACAAAAACAAAACAACAACAAAAAAGCAAAGTCACTTTAGTATAGTTAACTATCAAACAAAATCATCACACTGTTCATTTGAGCAAGACACTTCAATACTTGCCCAAACCTATTTCTTCCATTCTCTCTTTAACTTCTAACTCTGCTGCAGGCAAGGACCAGAGTGACCTCCTAACTCATAGATGGCTCTTCTTTCTTCTAATAACAACCTAAATCTCTAACTTGATCATGTGACCCAGCTAGCTATTAACTGCAAGTGGACAAATGGCGTGAAGCTGAGCCATTTAGATTCCTTCCCTCTGATTGTTTGGAGTTTTGTTTGTTTGTTTGTTTGCTTGCTTGCTTTGTCTTGTTTTGTTTTTTCACCTGAAGTCAAAAGGAGAAGTCCTTTTTCCTCTCCTTTTCCTTTGTTGTGTGGAAATGTTCTGGGAGTTGCCTACAGTTGTGTTCCATTTGCAGGAAGAAAAACTGTGTGCAATAAAGGACAATGAATGAAATTGAGGGGCTGAAAGAATCTAAACTGAGAGGCCCCTGACCCCAGATTCTGAGACCGCCATGTAAGGCTTTAATATTCTTTTTTCTCTTTTATGTTTTTCCTACCTTTCATTCTCCTTTCCACTCTGTAGGGCTATGACAGAAGCCAGGTCCTTGAATGTGCTAGACAACTGCTTTGCTACTGAACCACGGCCCCAACCCTGACACTCTCTTTTCAATCTTCAAAGACATCGTAAACAAACATTAAAACATAATAAGATCATTCTAGAAAAGAAAACTTAGAAAATAACATGAACTCAAGCTGATGGAGATTATGAGAGCCAGAAATAGGGGGCACAGGGTGTTCCCATTTAGTCAACTAAGAACATTTTGGACAATTAACAATATGACAAACAATATCATAATGTATTTCATAAAATCATATGTGGCATTGTTTTTTTAAAGTAAAAAGGATATTTCACAATCAGTGAACTGACTAACTGGTCAGCTCTAACTAGAAGTCATGAAGGACTAAGGAAACTGGTAGGGATGCTGGCGACTTGAAGAGTTAATTACCATCCTTGGCTCCTCAGTGGCTTTAAAGAGCTGCATTGGAAGGTAGGAGAGGTTGGGTTAGTAATTGAATGTCAAGTTTCTGCCAGTTTTTCTGCTCACACACGTCATGCAATATATCTCCTGCTAATTGAACTGTAAAGCTTTTTCCACTAAGATTTGTGGCTAAATTTAAAATTAGTGGACTTTTACAAAATTATTTTGTCAACAAAGTAAGAACAAGCCTCTTCAACATAATGCTTTTCAAAGCAATTTCTCTCCGTTAATTCACATTGTGGGTCTAGGTAGTGGGAAAGCATTAATGTTATTATCGTGATCACCAGGAGTGCTGGAATAAATGACTTACAGACCTCAGGACTGGTCAATTTAAAAGGCTGGAGTAATTCAGAAAAGCTCATCAGATCCCTGCTGTTGCAGGTCTCTCTAAGAACATGATTAGTAGCTTCATGCTGAGGGCAGGAAAGAAAAGTGACAAGAGACACCGACATGCTGGGAAAGCAGAGCAGCAAGGCCCTCTGCAGCCAGAGTTCACAGGGCAGGGTCCTCTGCACCCAGAGTTCACAGGGCAGGGTCCTCTGCACCCAGAGTTTACAATGCCAGGCCTCTGTAGTCAGAGTTTGCAATGCAGGGCCCTCTGCAGCGAGAGTTTCCAGTGAAAACCTTTGGCAACCCAGAGTTTACAGTGTTCCTGGGGTGTCCACAGCCCAGGAAAGTGAGGAGGGGGCTGCATTTCAATTAAGAACACAGGAATGTTATGATCAGATGATGGGCTCCAATTTCTGCACAACTCTCGTGGGTTTACAAAGCATTTGACTTGTGTTGTGGTTTGTGAAGTGTCCCACAGCCTCATGTGTTTGTGCAAATGGTTCCCAGATGGTGGCGCTGTTTGGGGAAGTTGTGGCAAGGCCTTGCTGGAGAAAGTAGGACCACTGAAGCAGTGCAACTGAAGGTTGTTAGCCCTGCCCTGCTTCTTGATCCTGCCAGATCTGAGGGAGCAGCCTCACTCTGGAGAGCTGTTCCCGCCACCAGTCTTCTCTGCCAGGATGGACTCAACCCTCAGCCAGGAGCCAAAATATGCCTTCCTTCCTTAACCTACTTCTTGTCAGGGAGTTGATCGCAAAAACGAGAAAATAATTAATTTGACATTAATATCAAAGCAGCTTTCACATAAACACAAATAAATAAGTGGAAACAGAAATGTTTATGAAAGTGAAGGCAAAAATGGCTTAGCAGGTAAAAGTACCTGCCATGTAGCCTGAAGACTTTGATCCCTGGGAAATACTCAGTGGAAAGAGAGAACTAATTCCCCAAAACTCTCCTGTGACCTCCATACACACCTGATGCCCCATGAGTACCCAAACATGCACAAATAAGTAAAATAAATACGAAAATTAAATGAAAAACAATCCAGACTTTACCCTGCAGGATCATTTGTATGCTTCACGACTAACAAGTGTGCTTGATAGCACATCTTGTGCATTCAGCCCTCACACCACAAGAAAAGTAAAAGCCACCCCTTAAAACAGAACACCAGCTAACATGTTCCCTTTGTTTCTGAAGCCCAGGATCCCCCTCCCAACCGCTGCCACACATGTGCGCACAACACCCCCCCACACACACACAAGCTGAAGGTGGAGAATGGGCTACTGATAAGTCCTAAACTGTCTGTTAACCAAGAGGAATGGAACAAAGGGGATTGGCCCTGTGGCTTGCTGTCAAGACTCTACAGGCCTTTTTAAGATTATATATTATTTATATAGCCATAAAAGAAGGCAAGAACTGAGTCTTGGGCTGCAGGATAGGGTCAGTGGTTAAGCACACTTGGTCCTACTGCAGAAGACCTGAGCTCAGTTCCCAGCACACATATGGCAGCGTGATGTGGGAGTCCCCTCTGTGTGCTGTGATTACCACTGAATAATAAAGAAACTGCTTTGGACCTACAGCAGGGCAGAATAGAGGTAGGCGGGGAAAACTAACCTGAATGTGGGGAGGAAGAAGGCAGAGTCAGGGAGAAGCCATGTAGTCCCCCCAGAGACAGATGCCAGAACTTTACCCGGTAAGCCAAAGCAACACGGCAATACACAGATGAATAGAAATGGGTTGAATTAAGATGTAAGAGTTAGCCAATAAGAAGCTAGAGCTAATGGGCCAAGCAGTATTTTAATTAATACAGTTTCTGTGTGGTTAGTTTGGTCTTAGCAGCCGGGAACAAACAAGCAGCCTCCTACAACAGCCTCACAGCTGTCTATAACTCCAGCATCAGAGTCAATGCCTTTACCAGTCACCTCCAGCAACTGCACTCATGTGCATATACCCCCAACACAAACATACTTGCATGCATATAATTAAAAAGAAAAAATGAATTTTTTTTAGAAGAACTGAATCCTTTAATTCATTTTAAATGTTGTTTTAATTGGATTCACTTACAGGGCAAGTGTAATAATATATGCATATGAAGTACAATGGTCAAAGCAAGTTAGGTAACATTATAAGTTAGTGATACTAAACTCTTACAATACAATCATCTCCTGGGGGCCTGAGGAAGCATAGGTCATTTGAAGCAAATACAATTCACATAGCCTTGATCCACTGAATCTCAGCATTTCAAGATCTGATGCTGTCTGTGTACCACCAATAAAAGGTCCCAGGGACAAGAAGGTTTTTTGGTTTTGTTTGTTTGGTATTTTTATTGGAACAGTTCTGTGAAGAACTAAAAATTAAAATATTTGGAGAAGGAAGGAAATAAGTAGATAATCATATTTTTAAAATACGTTTCCTGTGGTGGTGCACGCCTTTAATCCCAGAATTTGAGAGGCAGAGGCAGGTGAATCTGTGAGTTTGAGGCCAGTCTGGTCTACAGAGCAAGTTCCAGGACAGGCTCCAAAACCGCATAGAGAAACCCTGTCTCGAAAAACATGTTTCCTTTAGAATTTTAAAACTGCATCTACAGTATTTCCTAACCAAAAAAGAAAAAAGAACATACACAAAAAACTTATTTTTCAATATTCATGAAAAGCTCTTGGGGGAAATGGTTAACTGTGCCTGGCGGTGTTTTTACGAACTTCCAAAGCTCTCGGCCCAGCCATAAAAGAACCTACTCAGCAAGCCACCCTCCCTCCCATTCTCCAAAACTGATCATTTCCTTTCCGTCTCTCTCTACTTTAATGAGTTTTTCGAAAGGATGAAAAAATGTGTGAGTTAAAATACAGTCATCTAAAAACATTCACTAAAACAGAATTTAACAGTCTATAACTATTTAACAGTGACCAAACCAGCAACAAAAGCCAAAAGCAACCCAGCTTCCTCCTTGGTCTCTTTTTCACACCATCATCCCCAGCTCACTTCTCCCCAAAGCCTCAGAGCCCAGGCTCACTCTGCTTCCCCGCCTGGACTCAGTTCATCCCCAGGGGAGGTTTCCCAGCTGCAGAGCCACTTTTCTACAAGAGTTCTCTTGACCTCTCCCTGCCCTGCTGACCCAGTCCAGCCCTAGGGAACTCAAGTCTCTGCAGTGGTATCTACCTGAAGGCAGATGCCCACGCCTAATTTCTGCCACGGGATTCTGAAGTCCCCAAGGATATTTCAGACATCCAACAAAATCCTAATGTGAGTGCCCCACTGAGAAGACCCTGGAGACTTCCAGTCAAGATGACAAGTGCCCACCCTCTTAAGTACCTCTTCTGTCCAAACACAGCAGTGAGAAAAAAAAAAAAAAAGGAAAATGGAAAAGTGATGACCAGACTCAGAAATGAGTTAAATCTCTCAGAAACGGAAGGCAAACAGAAGAACAAAGTGGAGCAAAGGACTGGGCCCCTCAGCTGGAGCATACAAGTTCCTGGAAGATGGCAGCAGCTGAGGAACCCCACAGCTGCCAGGAAGCATGTCCACCTCGTGCAGCCCAGGGATGAGATGAGACTGCTGACGTCTGGACAGTCAGTGCCCCATGCGGAGTCCGGGTCCTGCCGCACTAGCTGAGTCATTTGAGGGAAGGCACGGAGCCCTACCTACCCCGCTTCCTCACAGGAAGAGAAGGCCAATAGGAGTCACCTCACAAGGTCAGCGGGGTGAAACAGGTGAGTTACATAATGTGTGGACACAGCCTGTTCCCGTCACTGTTTTATATTGCCATGATTATCGCTATCATTGGTTGAAGGATGATAATAAAGGATGATAGTGCCCATCTTATCCTTTCTCCAGGGGCTGGCAGTTTCTGAGAGCTTGGGAGGGAGTAAGACCTAGACCTAGCCTGTGGCCAAAAACTGAAGTAAGATGTCCTTGGTCATAGCGCTGACTTTGTCAAGCTTTGGAAATCCCAGGAGCAGGATTCCCACACAATGAGGGAAGTCCAGGGGTTTAAGGAACAGACAAGCAGAGAGAGGTGGTCACAGCCACAGGGATGAAAATGGAAAGAGTGTGGGTGGACAGGGAAATAATCAGAACAGACTGGGAGAGGCACCCCCAGTACATGGATCCAGAGAATATACACAGCATGTCTTTAGCATCTGCTCCATCAACCCAGTGAACAAACTTCAGGTCTGATGTCCACTGAGTGTCTTCTAACTGTAGTTGAAAGGCAGTTTCCTGCTAACTAGAACTCACTAACTCACCATCAGGACCATCCAAGAGACCGTGGATGAGCATCCATGAGCAGCTAGTCCTCATCTGTGTTAGAAGTGAGTGATAATCAGAGACAAAAGTCGCAATCCAGAAAATAATCTGGAGGGCTTCAGGACAAACAGACCACCTTCTGTTAAATAAAAACTCTTCTGAAGCCAAGCATGGACTCCCAGTACTCCCAGAGACTGAAGCAGGAAGACTGAGAATTCAAGACCAGCCTTACCCCAGCCTGGGCTATACAGGAACTTGTCTCAGAAAATCTAACTAAATACATAAACAATTCTGTTCTTTTACCATCACCAAAGGGAAATTAATAAATGGCAACCTTCTGAGTGCTTAGTCAACTGTCCAAATGAAAATACAACTGAGTATAAAATTCTTGGATCCAAGAATGCTAATCAAAAGACTCTCCTTTAAAGAAAATGTGTGAGATTCATTTTAAACCATTGGTAGTGAGGAAGGAAATGCACTCTCTGTGAAATTGCATGAGATGAATAGAAGTCACCCTGACCTTTCAGCCCCGAAAAAGATCACAGAGATGCCTCTGAGGCCACAGCCAGTCTATCTTTGATCTGTCTGGTAAATGTCACTACACTCAACGAGGGAAAGCTAATTCAGGGTGTGGGCAGAATCACAGTGAGGCTGGATGTGAAGAAGAGCCCCACCTCCGGTTCCTTCTCTGCGCCCTCAAGCTCCTCCTGTCTTCCCCAACCTAAGAACTACTGCTGCCCCCTCTCCCAGCTCTTCCAGGGCCTCAGGGTGCCTAGCACAGGCTCTCTTCTCCTACCTGTCAATCCTGATAGAATCCTTAATCTTATATGGCTAAAGTGTCGCAAAACGAAGGTGGTGTGGATCACCCCTGTTACAAACACACAGGAATTCAGGCAAAACAAGAACTCCTAAGTTCCCTCCAGCGTTCAGCTCAAAAGACAGATGGGCTTAGCTCTTTTGAGCAGAGAGGCTTAGGATTTAGAGTCTGGGGAGCTAAGAACTGGGATTTTAGATCACTTCTCTCTCTCTCTCTCTCTCTCTCTCTCTCTCTCTCTCTCTCTCTCTCTCTCTCTCTCTGTGAGTGTGTGTGTGTATGGGTGTGTCTGTGTGTGTGTGTGTGTGTGTGTATGTATGAGCATGCCTGTGTATGTGCCCCACATTTGTGTGGGTGTCCTCAGAAGCCAGCAGAAGGTATTAAATTCCCTGGAGCTAGAGTTACAATCAGTTGGGAAATGCCTAGTGTGGGTTCTGAGAAACAGACTAGGTTATCTGAGAGAACAGCAAGTACTCTTAACTGCTGAATCATCGCTCCAGCCTTGGAACTAGGTAATGTCACAGGTAGAGCACTGGAAGGGGAACCCAGAATAAAGCCAAGATGACTTCGCAAGTTCCAAATCTCCAGAATGTGGGCTCCTCCACCCCCAGACTGCAAACTTGTGTATCTGAGGTTGACCTTGAACCTCCAGAGTGCTGTGGTTACAAGTGTACACCTCCCCCCAATTTATGCAGTGCTTGGGATCCAGTCTAGGGCTTTCTGCATGTTAGGCAAGCATTCTACCCCCAAGATTGCATGCCCAGCCCTGAAGTGGACTTTAAGAATTGCTGCTAGTCCAGAAAACGGCAAGGAAGCTGTCTTTATGACACTTACTTAAATCGTCACTGCCAACTTGACTGAATTGAGAATGATCTAACACAAACTCATGTGTGTCTGGGTGTGTTTCCAAAGAGTTTTGAAGGAGAAGGCCCACTCTGAACGCTGACAGACTACCCCATGGTAGGAGGTCTTAGAATGAATAAAAGGAGGAAGCAAGGTAAAGAGCAGCCTCACCTCTTTGCTCTCTCACGGCAGGCAGGGCAGGCGCACCGTGAGCAGCTCCCTTGCTCTTGAGCCAGTCTCCTTTCTATAATGAACTGTACTCTAAACCATCAGCCAAAATAAACCCCCCCCCCCAGCCTTCCTCCCATCCTTCTGCTGTCTGTGTCAGGTATCTTGTCACAGCAAAAGGAAATGTAACTAATCCATTATCTCTCCAGGCTCCTTGAGAACATATTATGTAAAAAGCTAAAATTTAAATTTATCTACTCAGGTAGTAAAGAAATCTCTAAACAAGCCATTAGCCACACAACTGCTCCGGAGTGAAGGAAAGCCCCATGGACTGAGGATAAGCCAATGCAGACCTTCTAGAGGATGCTCCACCACCCTTGACGCAAAATGACCTGCAATGGGAGGGCTGAATAGAATGCTCCCTTGCCCCCAGGCTCATATATTTGAATGCTTGGTCCCTACTTAGTGGCACTGTTTAGAAAGGGTTGAGAAGTGTGGCCTTGTTGGAGGAGGCCTATCACTGGGAGTGGGCTTTGGGGTTTCAAAAGCCTATGTAAAGCCAGAATCTCAACCTCTCCTCTCCCCTTCCCTCCCCTTCCCTGCCCTCCCCTCTCCTCTCCTCTTCCCTTTTCTCTCCTCTCGCCTCTCCTCTCCTCTCCTCTCACCTCTCCCTCCCTCCCTCCTTTCCTCCCTTCCTCCCTCTCTCTCTCTCCTCTCTCTCTCTCTCCCCCTCTCTCCCTCCCTCTCTCTCTCTCTCTCTCCCTCTGCCTCCCACTTGTAGAGCAGATGTAAGCTCTCAACTACTGCTCCAGCACCACTGTGATGGTCATGGACTCACCCCCTGAAACTTCAAGCACGCCCCCAATTAAATTCTTTCTTTTATAAGTGTCTCTTCACAGCAATAGAACAGCAACTAAGACAGGCACTTAGGTGATACCAGACAATAGAACCATTTTAACATCTCCTTGAGCTCAGGTTGATCTCAGTGTCTGGAAAGAGAACGAACCAGGTTATATGAGGAAAAGTTCCAAGAATCTCCAGCCAAGAGAAAACCATGCTAAGAGAAATAAACTAGAGGCAGAGAGACAAATATTGCTTGCTTGCTTTCATACATAAAAATAAGATTTTTGAAAAATGTGTAGAATTAATAATTCCTACTTAAAATATTTCAATTAAGGGCCAGCATGGTGGTACATGACTTTAGTCCTTGCACTCAGGAGACAAAGGGTGGCAGATCTCTGTCAGTTTGAGGCCAGCCAGGGCTACATAGTGAGACCCTGTCTCAAAAACAAAGTTTCAGTAAAAAAACAACAACAACAAAATAGAAAGGGGCTGGAGAGATGACTCTGAGGTTAAGAGCACTGTCCTTCTTTCAGAGAACCCGGGTTTGATTCCCAGCACCCACATGTCTTTCATAACCTTCTCTAACTCAAATTCCAAGGGGTCCAACATCTTACTGGTCTCAGTAAGAAGCAGACATGTATGTGGTACACATACACACAGGTAAAACACCATGAAGAGCAAAAGGAGGGAGATCATGAGCAAGGAAGTCAGGACCGTGGGGGGTGCGTTCACCCATTGAGACAGTCGGACAGAACTAACGGGAGACCACCAAGTCCAGTTGGAATGGGACTGATGGAACAGGTGACCAAACCAGACTCTCTGAATGTGGCTGACGGGGAGGAGGACTGAGAAACCAAGGACAACGGTGATGAGCATGAACTCTACAGCATGGACAGGCTCACTGTGAGCCTTGTCAGTTTGGTTGCTCACCTTCCTGGACTTAGGGGGAGTGGGGAGGACCTTGGACTTAACATAGTGAAGGGAACCCTGATGGCTCTTTGGCCTGGAGAGGGAGGGAGTGGGGGATAAGGGTGGAAGGGAGGGGAGGGAAGGGGGGGAGGAGGGGAGGAGATGGAAATTTTTAATTAAAAAAATAAATAAATAAATAAATAAATAAACTCTTCTGAAAAAAAAAATGAAAGAACGTTCACTCCCTAGCCAATGCCTCCTATTTGGAATTCCAGTGAAACCAACTCAACAAATGCCTATTACTGTGGATGAACAAAGCAATGACAATCTCCCTTATAACTGAAGTCCCCTCAACCAGTCACTTTATTAGGAGGTATGGAGCAAGAAATAGAGGACACTGCAGTTGAAGATGTGGACAGAGGAAGTTTACAAAGAGGAAGCAGAATGCTGGAGAGAATCTGCCATTCAAATCCCACTAGGCATCCACACATAGGTGCTGGCCTCCCTTCCATCTAAAGAAGCATGACATGCTATAGGATGGATGCCCTTTCCTAACTTCCCATTTAAAACTTTAATCCCCTACTCATCTGTTGAGAGGTAGGATCCTCAGGAATAGATTAATGTCATCCAGATGTGGTGATTCATGACTGTCAGGAGGCTAGGGCAGAAGGACAGTCACAAATGTGAGATCAGTCTTGATTACATAAAAAGAATAAACTAATGCCATTTTTTGTTTATCTAAATATGGCTTTATTTTACCTTCACTTTCTTTTTTAATTTTATTTTTTAATTTCCTTTTACATCCATCCACAGTTCTCCCCCCCCTCCTGACCCACCAACTTCCCTCCTCCCTACCTCCATCCACTCCTCCCTACCTCCATCCACTCCTCCCAATGGGTAAGAGCTCCCATGGGAAAGCAACAAAGTTTGGTACAACTAATGCCATTATTAAAGGGGGGACGTATTCTGGAAGTTGAATCCTTATAAAGTTTGTGTTTTACGTGCCCCACCCCCACACACATCATGTGACGTCTTCCATTTTATTATCATAAATCTTCAGGAGATGCGAGAGCCATGCTCTTGGAATTCACAGCTTCCAAAACCAGAAAGCAGATGAATTTCTGTTCATTATAAATTACTCTACCTATGGCATTCCCTTATGCCAGTATAACACAGACAGCTGGGGAACGTCATCCCATACAAGAAGAGATATCTAAAGGAGAGAGAATTAGAAAACATCTGTTGGAATGGGCTTTGAAGCCCGAGTGATCTTTGAAACCCTGTCCTGTTCATGATTAGCTGAAGAATCTGAGTAAGCTCAGTGACCTCTCTGAGCTCCACTCCTGCAGGGTGGAAAAGCAATACTAACAGCCTTTGTGCTATTAAATGAAAGTGTGCCATAAAGTGTATACTAGAACAACACTAAGTATCTGCTCAAAATTTGAGTATTGCTTTTTTATTTAAAGATTTAACTTTTTAAATTATATGCATTCATATGAGTACAGGTAGGTACATGGAGAGCAAGTGCTAAGGAAGGCCAGAAGAGGGCAAGAGATACCCTGGAGCTGGAGTTACAGTTGTTACTGGTGGTAAATCTCACAATGAGGGTGCTAGGAACCAAACTCAGGTCCTCTGCAAGAGCAGTAGGTGCTCTTAACTGCTGAGCCATCTCCAAGCTCTGATCCTTGTTTTTAATTGAGAAACTACATGGAGCAGTTCTGTGCAGCAGAGTGTCACATACAAACCTCAATGCCTATACTTAAAGACAAACAGAACTTCACACTCAAGACAGGTGGGCTACACCTGCTCAGCTCCCAGATGTCCCATTTATAAAACGGAGATAACAGCTGCCTTTGTGAAACTGTTATGAAAAGGAAACCCTACAACATGCATACAGAGCTTTACATACTGCCTGGCACCTAGGAAGCCCTCAGGCAGCAGTGGGTGTTAGTATTTTTAGACATAATTTGTTATACCCAGTTGAACTGGCAGGGAAGGAATGATTAAGCAAAGGTCATTCTGTGACCTTTGGAATATTAAGACACTAAGAGGTGAATTTTAATTTGTCATTCTCTCCAGGGCAGAAATATGTATTTATAGTTGCACACTATGTACGCTATTTGTTAGCTGATAATGCCTGGTCCGTATAAAAAGATGTGCTGACCCACCTCACGTAAAAGGCACAGCAATTAAAAATAACTACAAACACTTGAAAACGTGAACTTGCCCTGTGTTAAATTGAAATGGGAGCTCAGCAGGGAATCACTAAGGTGATTATTCTAAGCTGAATGGGATATGTCAGCAGCAGGGTCAGATGAGTCTTCACATTCCATTTAACCTAACACTCGGCCACATAGCCATCACCAGTGTATTGGTCAGAGAGCCCCTTGAGTTCCTTTTTCTATTTAATCACTTGGGGATCTGTTTAGCATATAAAAAAGATGTTACTATAATCTCTGAGCTTTGTTATTCTGGCTCGATTATTAATGTTAAAACTCAACCCGCCAATAAACCACTTGTTCTAAAGTGGTTCACTTGAGCATTTTCTGACTCCCTACACAAAGGACAGAGTGAAAGGTGTGGCCATAGGACTCTGTTTAAGATGATGACTCTCTAAAAGTGTGGCCACACGCCAGCGCATGGCCCCATACCCATGAGTCTATGAGCAACATCAACGGGCTCTGTGGGTTATGAGAGAGGGAGACAGAGACGGAGAGACAAAAAGAGAGGACACAGTTGGGAGGAGCTGGAAAAATGAGAGGTGGATCTGGTAGAGGTCAGAGGGAGGCGCTAGAGAATGAACAACGAACATGACCAGAATACAAAAGACATGAAAGTCTCAAAGAATTAATAAAAATATTTTTTAAAATATTGTTTTCCATGCTCCCTTAATTATTAATAAGAGACATTCTATTCAGGGTCTGTGCAGATATGAGTGTGACAGGCTGTATAACTAATGCAGACTGCTGCTGTCCTATCTGGCCATGTGATGTAGGAAAACAGTTCTCTGCCCCATGATGCTTCTTCTTTAATTCAGTGGAGAAGCTCAGCAGGTCCTCTCCTAGGATTTTAAACAATGACACACCTCAATGCAGCTTCCAGTTGGTCTGCTGTGACACCCAGAAAGGAGGCTTTCCTCGAGGAATCATTTCAGACATTTCAAAATACGGCGGGATATGATGATCACTGACAGCTTCCCCACCCCAGTTCTCTAGCTCTTTAGAGCTCGTGTGCATTTCAATCAGACCTAAATCACACCAGCCGGAGGCTTAGATCACAAAGCAAACTGCTGAGGAGGATGGCAAGGCTGAACTCCTCATCTAACTTCAGACACATCCTTCAGACACATCCCATTCAGCTCTGGGACTGGAGGGAGACCGACTTCCAGGCAGTCTTGCTCTGCTTCCCTGCATGATCAGGGAAGTCTTAACTGCAGCTCTTGGAACAGTAAACCAAGGAGCTGATTCAGATGGGCCCGTTGATTGTTTCCTAACAGGAAGAAACAGACTATTCCCCTTTAAGAATGGGTGTGACCTAGCTATGGCTGAGCACAGTGAGGCCCTATTAATTACCCACTGAAGAAGATACACTGAAGATGCTGCTGCAATTAGAAAAGTTGAGTGAGTAGGCTCTAACCATTCGCCAACTTCCAACCTCTTGACTTACAATCTCTTCCTGAACCTAACAGAGATAGGGAGCAAACTATAAAAGGTAATAAGCAAGGGCCTCTGGGCAGGATGGAATCTATCAAGTCAGAGGGTAGCCAAACAGGTACCCTAAAGCCAGAGTCCAAATCAGATTTCCTAGTCAACGCTGTAAAGCAGAAGAAGAGGCAGGACCAAGGATAGCATTAAGTGGTACAGGCCCAGGGAAGGTCATAAGCCTTTTTCTGTGGCCAGTAATTAACTCTGGCTAAGATAAAGCACATGGGCAGCCCCACCATGCTTAATGGGAAAGGACTAAAGAGAGGTGAAAGTTTTGCAAATATTATGTGTTTCTTCTTTATGATGATGAAAAACACATTCTGAACACACACCTGTTCTATGCATTCAATTTCTAGCACTAAAGGACAAAAGGCCCTGGCGGTAAAAATCATGACACACAATTTGCATACACAAATATATGTAAGATGTCTGAACAAGTCTAAAAGACAAGCTGCTTTAGAAGGACAGAAATAACACAAATTACTCTGCAAAAATGTCATTTGCTAACATATAGCCCAACCCTTACAACTTTCCTATTAATTCAGTATAAAAAAAGCAGAAACCATAAATCGTACCCTAAAACATAGCTCCACAAGGTACCAAAATTACATCTCATGATGGTGCATAATTACAGCACTTTCAAACAGCATTGAAGAATGTGTCACAAGCAATGAAAAATGTCATTTATTTCCACTGACAGATATTAATTGCTCCATGTTGAAAATCTTTTGAACCATTGCTGATAAGCAAAAAATGGCAACTTAAATGCCTGGGAAACTGCAAGGAGAGAAGGCCGATGACCGGCAGAGCTCCCCTAGCAGAAGGCAAGGCGGCTTCTCAAACTGGACGTCTATGATTAAAGTGTCTAAGTCACTGCTGCAACACAGAAGGGGGAGGCAAAGACGAGGAGTTGCCTCCAGCAGGTCTGAAGTGTTATTAATCTCTGGGAGCAGTGCATAATTAGAATTTAAAATTCCACCCTGTTCCTTTACAAATTGCCTTTGTTAAGGCACAACTGGACAGTTCTGAGTGAACCTTAAAGGCAGGAGGGCACACGCAGAAGAGAAAAGAGAAGCCCAAGTCTCGTGTGGTGACATCCATCCATCATCCCAGTACTCAGGATAGGAGCGGGAGGAACAGGAATTGACAGCTACCTGGGCTATAGGAGACTCTGTCTCAATTAAAAAACAGCAAACAAACAAAACCCTAAAATATATCATGTTTTTATTTGTGAGTTCACTGCAATAAAATGCTTTTAAAAAATTTTTAGTAAAAAATAACTAAGTAAAATTTAAAAATAGAGAAGGAATGTGACTCACAAGTGAATTCTACTTGTGGCTTGAGAGGAGTGTGGTTTCCCTGCACTGCTGTTACTACTGTCAATCAGTTTTAGTCTCTTAATTCAGAGACAGGGAGTTTTAAACAGCAGATTTAGGAACAGAGTCGCGCATGACTGCTGCACTGAGCTAGAAGCCATTACAGAGCTCAGGAAACAGCTGTCCTCAGGCTCTAGGTGAGCCACTCCAGAGACCACCAAGGGCAGCCATGGATACAAAGAGAGTTCGCCTTTTAAAAATTGAACAAAATAAGCAAGATTAAAAATTTAAAAATAAATGTAAGAGCAAAAATTATGAAAAATAAAAAATGCAACATAGAAAAACTAAAGATAGACATTAGACTGATTATGGAAAAAAAACAGAGACCATCAATTACCAGCCCAAGAAAGTTCTTCAAAGAATAATTTTAAATGTTCATTACATTTTTATTTATTTACTTTGTGTAAGTGTGAGTCAAGGAGACACCCATGCCACAGACTATATGGAGGTCAGAGGACCAGTTGCAGGAACAGGTTCCCCACTTCCACTCTGTGGGTCCCTGGGATGGAACTCTCACATCTTCAGGCTTGGAGGCAGGCACCATTATACACTAACCATCTTACTAGCCTAACATCGCTATTTTTTAAAAAGGGTAATGAACACTTTTGTAGCAATTCATTTTTAATTGAACTGAGGAGGACTTGAAATTATAACTCATCATAAGTGGCCAAATCAAGACTGAGAGTGATTAAGATGGAGAGTTGAAGTAGGAGGAGCGGTGGGCTGTGTCCCTCCACCCGAAATAACCACACAGAAATTGTATTAATTAAATTACTGCTTGGCCCATTATCTCTAGCCTATTATTGGCTAACTCTCACATCTTGATTAGCCCATTTCTATTAAATCTGTGTATCACCACATTACTGTGGCTTACCGGCAAGATTCTAACCTACGTCTGTCTCAGGCCAGAGATACATGGTGTCTGCCACTCTGCCCTTCTTCCCAGAATTCTGTTCTGTCTTCCCTGCCTACCTGAAATCCGCCCTATCAACTAGGCCAAGGCAGTTTCTTTAATAACCAATGAAAGCAACACAAATACAGAAGGGCCTCCTACACCAGAGAGTAACTGCTGCTCTGCAGAGGACCATGATTTATTTAGTTCTCAGGATCCATAACTGCCTGTAACTCCCACTCTGGGGGATTCGATGCCCTCTTCTGGCCTCCAGGGGCACTGATACTCATGTGCACACAAGCACATGCACACACATACAAAAGTAGATAAAAATAGAATAAATTCTGTTCTAAAAGAACAGATAACACAACAGAGATAAGGAGACACATGTAAGTGGGAACAACACAACAGAAATAAAAGCAAAAAGAACATTAACAAAAATTATTCCAAAAGACACAGGAAAACATACTTGACTCCACTAGTCACTGAGAAAACACAACTTAAAACCCAAATGAGACCTCATTATTCATACGCTGGAATCACTGAAAAACTTTAACTGACAATAAAAAATGCTGGTAAAAACCTAGCCACTGCCTCAAAGTGTCACACACAGACAACTGACAGGAACAGAATCCAATACAGACACTATAGCCAGGGCATGGCAAAAACTTCCAAGATGAAACTATGCAGATCTCATGGCACAGAGTTCAACACAAATGTTTGCCGAAGAAAAATAGGAGAACATCCACACCTGCATTACACTTCCAACTTCAGCTGGAGACAAACCAGAAGTCTCCGATGAAGGCATGCTGTGGGGAGTGTAATCACACAAGGAAGATGATGTGGGGTGAGACTCACAAACAAGGTCCACATGCAACCCATTCCTGGAAGGATTATGATGCTCTTTATGGCTTAGTTTTCAAACTTCAAGAACAAAAACAGTTAATTTATGATGACGCAAATCCAGAACGTGGTTTTCTTCCTGGGTTGAAGCCTGGATTGGTGCATCCGGCTTCTGACTGCCTCCTGAGCACACACAGCCATCCATTTCATCTATGAATAGTCACCTAGGTGCCTGCTTAAGATACCTTTAAGTGCACTTTGCAGGAATGCTATATTAATAAAGAGCTTATGTTTTAAAAATGACTATGTGTGCCTATGTATGTGTAGACAGTTACATAGCCTCAAAGAAAAGTATCTCACCATAGATCTGCACTTTTATTTGTTGGGACTGAGGACAGGACACATGAAACAAGTGAAGCAATGTGACCAAGTGACCTGTGTCTACATGAACAGGAGAAGCATTCACTAGAGGGCTAATGATTTGTGCCTTTATAATGTTTTGTTCCAAAGGCCACTATTTAAAGTGATGGTCCACCATTGGATGTAGAAAATTAGAAATGTAAATAACTGTTAGTCCAAAGTGGCTTTTAAATCTTCTGATAATAGGGAATCCAATAGCATGCAAACAGCAACCGCAGACAATACTTTTACATCCACCAGCTCAGTTTGGGTCTAATAGCCTCTGTGCCTTACTGAAGTCAGTTGTCTTGATATCATGGTGCACCAATTCAGGGCCATTCAACCATACTGACTTTTTATTTTTTATAAAGTTGTAACAAGATTAATTTTTCAGTTATTTCTGTACAGAAATATCCATTGCACCTGAGTTCTAAAATTGATTTCTAGAGTGAAATAAGCAATCTTTCCTCTAGCCTATTACTTTGCCTTGAACATGAATAAAATGTCCCTAGTTACACTGATATACATCCTAGGCTGTATCAACATCATGCCAGAGACACTGATATTCTTTAGCCATTACAAGATGTTCCATTAGCAAATTTGACCTCATCGACCTAACATTAATTAAGACAGCATCACTAAGGACTACAATGCCTAATTATTAACACAAACAATTGTAGAGGATTCAGAACAAATCCAGTCATTGTCCCATTACACTTTCCGAGAGCTACTACTTGTTCCACTGCATTGGGGAAAGGCTCCCACCAGGGAATCAGAGAGCTGACTATATGTCACACTGTGAACCAAGAGAAGGGTTCCAGAGGTGAACAAGACCATGATGAGGGGGAGTTTTGTTCTCAAGAGCAGAGGGTAAAACAGCAGAACATTGCCAATGGCTCTGTTGCAACCCAAGACACGTTGCCGGAAAGTCGCCTCTTCTATGGGTGCAGAGAAGAGGAATTATTCCGCTCCGGCAGCTTTATAGAAGACACAGTAGTTCTGGAAACTGGAGAATATTCTAGGAAAATACAAGAGACCTAGGAAAGACATCCAATCAGAAAAATGCTTGTGCTTCCCTGGGTGTGTGTAGGAAGCCAGTGGAAGATGAAGCTGGAATGAGAGGGAGAAGTTAGAGAAGGAATTTCATCAGCCCATTGCTTTACCACAGCCTATAGAGGAAGAAGCTTGGGAGAGAATGGAGAAAGAAGGTTGCGGTCATTTACACAGAAAAGAAGAGTCAGTAAGCCAAGAGGGCCTCAAGGGCCAAGTTCCAGAGCCCTTGGGCTGTGGTTTGAATATGAAATGTGTCCCACAGGCTCACAGATTTGAACACTGCAGCTCCAGATAAAGAGCTTTTGTGGAGAGTTGTGGAGCCTGTGAGCAGTAGAGGAGGTGGGGGTCGGGACAAACCTCAAGGTTTTATACCTTACTCCACTCCCCACCTTCCCTCTGCCTCCTGGCTTCTGACACACCCAGAAAAGCTGCCTTATAATCCTACTGACACACCAATCGGCCCTGATGGGCTGTCCCCTTTCTTAAACTGTGAGCCAAAATAACCCCTCCATCCTTCAGTTGCCTCTTGCCACGTGTTTGGTCACAGCGATAAGGAGAGAAACTACACATGCACGTATCTACATTCAGACACACATACACATAACTAAAGAATAAAAATAAATCTTTAAAAAGTGTTAAGATTACTTAATTTAATTGCTTAACTAATTAAATTATTAAATCAATTTAATTATTTAAATGTTAAGATTATATGTACAGTAAGAAGGCTGAACCAACAAACGACTCTACTTAGATGCAGAGATGGGGCAACAGAAAACCCAGCTGTTTCAACTGGTAGCAGGAACCGAGCGGTGGCTGGTGACCAGGACAAGACTAGAAAAGGGTAGACAAGGAATCTAAGCTGAACAGCTACCCTCTGCTGGCTCCCCGCCAGCCTGACCACACATACACGTCTGTAGGGAGGCACCATCCTAAAATGGGGGCCATGTGGGGACATCTTTGTAGAAAAGGGAAGCAGTTCTTGGACGCTGTCACTGTAACATGTGAATAGTTTACAAGGTGTTTTCTCAGAGGCTGGAGAGATGGCTCGGTGATTATAAACACTTGCTGCTCTTCCAGAGGACGCGAGTTTGGCCACCAGCACTCATGTCAGGTGATTCAGAACTGAGGGAGCTCTAAGTCCAACCACAGGGATAGCTAACATCTCTGACTTCCTCAGGCACCTTCGTTCATGTACACAAACATGTACATGTACTTTTAATAAAATATAAAATTAATTTTTTAATTATTTAAATCAAGTGATCACTAGGTTTTTAGAACAGTAGGACTGGGAATAGAGCTCGGTGGTGTGTGTGAGGCCCTAAGTTCAATTCCCAGCACTGAAAAGTAAATAATCTTAACACTTTTAAAGATTTATTTTTAATTTTTTAATTATGTGTATGTGTGTCTGTATGTAGATATGTACACGGGCGTGCAGGTGCTTGTGGAAGCCAGAAGAGGGTGTCAGATTCCCTGAAGCTGAAGCTATAGACAGTTGTGAGTTGCCATGTGGGAGCTGAGTACTGAACTCAGGTCCTCTGCAAGAGCAGCAAATGCTCCTGACTGCTGAGCCATCTCTCAAGCCCCGTGAGTCGTTTTAAATTAATTTTTCATTATTACAAGAGTCTAATAACAACTATAATTGTGATTATGAGGAATCAAGTTAGAAACTTTGCATAGTTAAAAATATAGATCTCAATCTAAAATAAAAAAAAAAAAAAACCAGGGTTGAGTCTGGAAAGAAATTCCCGGTGCTTAAAGAGGCTGTGTGGAGGCTGTGCGTGACAGACACACAGCAAAGACTGTCACTTACTCCAAGAAGAAGCCCAGGTTTTTTCATGAATGGGGGCGCTGAGTAAACCATGCTGCCCATCACCACTGTTAGGGCTTTTATAAACTAGTGCAGTGGCCTGTGGGGCCCTGAGTTTACTCCCCACATAGAAAAAATAATGGAAACAAAAGAAAGAGGCGGGAGGACCAACTTGAGTTTGAGGCCATCCTGAGTGGGCTACATCATGAGCTCCGAGCCAATGAGGGCCATAGAAAAAACCCTGTCTTAAAATTAAAAAATAAAAAGGAAAAAGAAATAATTACAGCAAATCTCTATTGTCCGATAAACAAACCTCCAAACAACCTTTCCCTTCCCTGCTCATATTAAATTAAATTACTATTCTAATTTGGAGGCTTAATTAACATTTAACTACTCTTGGTTTAAAGTGCATTTGAGATTTAAATACTGAAATTAGACCCATTTCTTTTTTTCTCTCTCCAAATTATAGGCCCAGGACTTCTTCACTCAGATAAACCCCAGTCCCCAGCCAACAGCCGCTGCCTTCTCTGTGCTTCCAGGGCATCGCAGGGCCACACCCACCTTTTCCTACAAGTACAACTCAGGTATAAGCTTCATTAGAAAACTGTGGGATTTTACACACACACATTTATGCCTCTTCCCTGAGAAGCATATTCATGGTGTTGGCCATAAGCTATTATAAATTAACTGACCTAAAAACACCTGGTGTGCAAGGTCCTCCCAACTCCCCCCAGGTCCAGGAAGGTGAGCAACCGAACTGACAAGGCTCACACAGAGCCCGTCCATGTCATAGAGACCAAGCCCATCGCCATTGTCCTTGGCTCCTCGGTCAGCCTCCACCATCAGCCACCCTCAGAGAGTCCGATTTGGTCGCATGTTCCATCAGTCCCATTCCAAGTGGACTTGGTGGTCTCCCATTAGTTCTGTCCTGCCGTCTCAGTGGGTGAACGCGTCCCTCATGGTTCTGACTTTCTTTCTCATGATCTCTCTCCAGTGTAGAGAACCCTGATGGCTGTTTGGCCTCAAGAGGGAGGGAGTGGGGGTGTGGGTGGAGGGGAGGAGGGAAGGGGGAGGAGGAGGGGAGGAGATGGCAATTTTTAATAAAAAATAAATAAAATTAAAAAAAATAAATAAATAAAAAATACCTGGTGTGCATGAAATGAATGCTTACAGTTATTTTTCATTTTCAAAAATCACAATAGAATGAGTAATGAGGGCAGAGTCCTCATGCTGAAGCCCTTTTCTCTCCTTCCACTCCCTTTCTTCAACTCCATTTCCAGTCTTCATGGCTCTGCTGTTGGGTCAGACACGGGGGGGGGGGGGCCAACTGTGTACTGGAAGCAAGGAGGAGCAAAGCCGGAAAAGGCGACTTGGTTTGAGTGTGATGTGACCCCCACCGACGTATGTATTTGAAAATGTTGTCACCAGCTGGTGGTTCTGTTTTGAAAAGCTGTGGAACTTTCAGAGAGCGGCACCTTGGTAAAGGTCAGAGGTCACTGGCCTAGAGGCCAGAACCTGACCCCACTTCCTATCTGCTCTGCTGCTGGGTTACAGATGTGACGTGACCAGCCACGTCACGCTCCTACTGTCAAGTCCTCCCTGTCATGATGAAGATTCCTTCGTAAGTCACAAGAAGCCCTTACTTTTCTAAATCATTCTTGCCCGGTATTCTGTCAAAGCAATGAAATAGTCAGCCCGCGTACCTGTCCAGGGAAACTCAAGTTAATGGCTAGTAAAGGTTCAAACAGATATCTGTGTTCCTAACCTGGGGTCTGTGCTCGCTAACCACATCTCCTCTCATAGGCACTGTGCTTGTCTCAACCCTCTCTCCGTTTTGCAAAAGTGTTTTCTTACTCATCTTAGTGCAGTTCCATGATTATAAAAATACTAAGTAGCAATAATTGTGCTTCTAATTATAACCTCAGGGTGAACCTGGCAATAAAATCTAAAAGGAATTTGTTTATTCTCCCAACTAAGTTTTAAAAATTAAGCAGGCAGCATCCCTCTATGTTGCTACAGAAATGCTTTTATCCCTTCTGTCTCAAACTTTCAAAAACAAAATTTCCTAAGTGACAAACTCACTCATCTGAAAGTTACAGAGCAACATGCTAATTAGGTAGAAAACTCTGCTGTAGCTAGCAAACCCTGACAAATTGAAACACAATAAATCCCAGACATGCTGGGGTGAAAGGGGCCAAGGAAAGCACGAATGGAAGCCATTTGTCAGCAGCTCTGCCCACTACTCTTTAAGGCTTCTGTCCTGGGAGGATGTTCTCAGGACACCCTGAACAATGGCAGCCCTCGAGGCTTATTCCAAAGACAGACTGAATTATCAAGAACTGTGGGACCAGCAAAGGATGAATGACACAATTCTTTTATGTAAGAAAAATTTTATCATTCCTTTTAGTCTCTAATGTCATTTTGACATGGGTACAGTCTGTCTTGCTTATTGGGTCTTTTTGGTAGCATAACAGTTATGGAGGACAGTCACACATTTTGAGACAACAAAATTTTTATCTCATATCCAAAAGAATAGTTTCTGGATCACAGTGCCATCTCCTCACAACCACTTTTAATTTAAGACACTTTATACCAGTGTTCTTGCTATTATTCTACAGTGCTTAGAAAAACTCCATGGAGTGCTCAGTCTCTATGCTGGCTTGAGCACTGGATCCTTTCTACACTTAATGCTATGCACACAAAGTGGCTGACATCGTATGAGTGACCACATGTGGATAACCACCCACACTGACAGTACACAAGGGATGGAAACTGAAGAGCTCCTCTCTGCTCCCTCCTCCCCAACAACATAATCACATCTATGCGGTATTTATATACAATATGCGCAGACTAATTTCAGCATGTGTAAGCTTTGCACACTATAACCATGTGGGAAACAGGAAGCATGATTTAATACCTTGGGAAACAATAGTTGCCACTTATTAAATGTCACATAGCTTTTGGCTTACAGCAAGATGTCAAACCTTTCTATATTTTAACCCTCAGCTCTGCAAAATGGAAATCATAATGACTGCCTACTTCTTGGTATGTTTCCATAAAACAAATGAGGCAGCATGGAGTATAAGGGCTACTTGAATCAGCTTTGACCCTCTCTCTCTCTCTCTCTCTCTCTCTCTCTCTCTCTCTCTCTCTCCCTCTCTCTCTCTCTCTCTCTCTCTCTCTCTCTCTCTCTCTCTCTCTCTCTCTCTCTCTCTCTCTCTCTCTCTCTCCCTTCCCAGATCCACACTCACAGTCCCCGCAGATCCACACACAGCTCATAGTACCGCATGGGCTTTTAGCAGTCTGCCTCTCTCTGTGTGCATGTTCCCTGAGACCAACTCAAGTTATCCAGGCCAAGCCCTATGTGTCCCCATTTCGGTGTCCTGCTCACTGCCTCACACAGAATTGCATGTTGTATTCATCCTGCCATATCGAGGTTTATGTTAGAGCGTTAACCCCTTAAACTTCTCAGGATTCAGAAGGACTACTGTAGCAGGCAAAAACTGGCTAAAGATATCTGAGGGTAAATAAATTAACTCACACAAGTCGTTTTATTGTGCTCCATTTATTCTTTCTATGCTCTCTCTCATGGTCTCTTGGTGTTCCTCTTTTGATGTTCCTCACTGTTCTTCCCATTCCACAAAGTTTCCAGTTTATATACCCACACAGACACAGCTAACAATTCTCTGGAAAATAACAATGATATCAAGCATGCATTTCTTAGGGCTAACAAGAAGGGTAAAGTAGACAGCGGTTGTCTTACTACTGTCTCAGAGGGGCATGTTTGTGAAACTCCCCTGTAGATACCAGGAGGATTAGCATAGGGCTTTAAATCAGTGCAGAATTCTAAGAATAAGTAGAAGAGGGTTTGTGTGTTGACTACATTTGTGTGGTTAGTTTGTATCGGAGACTTGCTAGCTGAACTAAAGGGAGTGGAACCTCTTAGCCCTAGAGATAACATCCAAGGTGGGTAGAACAAAGGGGAAACTATGGTAGTGTAAAATCTAGAGCCTGGCATTTCCAGCTGCTCATGCAGTGACTCTGTTCCTACTGACACCCGAGTGAGAAGTGTTTTCTTTCTCCGGGGCCTTTTCCAGAATTCAAGGCACCCAGTATACATTCTATATATCAAGATTATATGGCCAAATGAAAAGTCACCCAAAATAACAGTACATATAAGAGTTATGCCCAATAATTAATACACTGCTGAGGTATTTGGGATGAAACCCACTATGGGGAGAGAGAGGCACCACGGCTTCACAAGGTTTGCAGAATGACGACAACTATTTAAAAGGCAGGCTCCCAAAGCTTGGCAAACTGGGTGCATTCTCGTGATTTCGCCAGCTGTACTCTCACTGCATATTGCCTGTGGTCATCAGCACTGGCAGCTCCAGATTCAACAAGCCTCCCTCTCCTGTCTACTTCACTCCCCAGGCTTGCCTCCGTTGTCATCCCTTTCCTTGGCTACTTGTTTAATCAACTCCTGGGTCTCCAAATCTCAAGGTAATTCCCCAGACCTAGAATCCATAAGATCTATCTTGGACTATCTCTCGAAAAAAAAAAAAAACAGAAAGACTGTTCTGTCCTTCAAAACCTCTTGAAATTCACAGCTAAAAGTTCTCTCCTTGCTGCTGAAGCCACCTGATTAGACAAATCACGAGACCATGCAGGGTTGGGCTAGGATTCTGTTCCCACAAAACATAATCTTTCCAAGCCTGGAAGAATCATCTAAGCTCCCCAAGCCTCCGTCCCTTGCGGCACAGTTTCTGGATGATAATCTCTTTATTCGTTTGAGAAGTTGTGTGTGTGAACAATGCTACAGGTGGGCATTGTTATACATTATAAAGTGTATAATCCTAGTATGCACTTTACCTCTCCACTGTGCTGCCCGTGTCTCAGTATTTCCTGAGTATGCCATGAAGGTGCAGACTTCTCCACCTGTGCTCAGTCTCTTTCTTTGTTCCCTTTTCTCCTGTTACACCCTTCAGTGTCTGGGGTGTCGGCTCCTGAATGCCATGGTCCATAATAAGCATTCTTTATAACATGGTAGAGGGGTTGACATCCTTTCCTACACCTCCCCTAGACAATGATGTTTTAATGTACATGCTTGAGAAGAGGTACATGCACAGACATATATGTGTTCCCACACACATGAAAACATACGAGAAAGTGGAAAAAGAAAAAAGCAAGAATTTGCCATTGTGATGATGGCTGAGGTAGAGAAATGCATGAGAAAGCCAAGTATATTCCAGAACCCAGAAAAGGTTGAAGAATTTGAGGCCCTGAGTGCCACTGAAGACTGGGCACAGGACGAAGTACAGAAGACCTATGTGACAGACTGCTAAGGGGAGTCAGTCTCCAGATCTCTCCTCCCTGGCTGAGATCCCATTTGGACAACATCAGGCACAGCTGAAGGCTCCAGTGAGGCCCAACACTGAAGGCAGGAGCACTAGATAAAACTCTGTCAGCACAAGTAAAATCCCACAACTCCTCCCATATCGCTGTTTCTGGATGCCACAATGGAAGAAGAGACCCTTCACAGATGTACATATGCCTTTGCATGCATACATACATACATACACACACACACACACACACACACACACACACACCGAGACAGAGAGAAGGGGGGGGGGTTCACAGGAAGTTTGCCTCTTAACTTCACATCCATTGTCTTCTTCAGGATGGGGAACATACATCTCTGCCATGAAATCCCACTGAATTTCT
Source organism: Arvicola amphibius (assembly GCF_903992535.2). Classification (NCBI taxonomy): domain Eukaryota; kingdom Metazoa; phylum Chordata; class Mammalia; order Rodentia; family Cricetidae; genus Arvicola; species Arvicola amphibius. The sequence continues at coordinate 125,518,588 of NC_052052.2, read as the reverse complement.
TCATCACCATTAAGGGAACACAAATTTAATGAAGCAGAGGACAGAATAAACAGCAGCCTAGTCTCTTGTTATAATTCTTCAATTTGTGCAGAACATGAGGGCTGTCAAGTACATAGTCTTTTTTACTTTATTTTTCCCTGTCATTAATAAGACTATTACTGGTCCCTGTGTGCACATGCCACTGTGAATTGATGAACTACATAATGATCCGTGGGACAGGAGAGCACAGCCCTGTGTCCTAAATGACAGCCTTGACAGTGAGCAGCACTGAGCAGTCACAAGCAAGCTTTGTAACACTTCAGCACTTTAGCTTCTTTATCAATAAAATGGGATAATGGCAGCAATAACGACATCTGCCTCATACAGCAACTTGGGGATTAATGAGATTGCACACCTGACATGCTCAGTGCAGCCCTGGCACATAATCACCAGAAAATGTCAGGATGCTAGTGCTGCCGATCAGAATTGCTTAAGAAGAGCGTCCACGGGAAACCCCCCGCCTCACAACCTGAGGGTGATGCATAAAAACACTCAACTGTGGGTGCCATGTTTCTTCCCCCAGTGGTCATCTGTAACAGAGACCCATATGGGGGAGAGCAAGAACATGAAGGAGGCTGAAGCAGAAGGATAATGAGTTTGAGGTCAGCCTGCAGTGCATGGTAAAAGCCTATCTCAAAAAAAGGGGGGGAGGAGGGAGGGAAGGAAAGAGAACAAGAAAAAGAGTAAGAAAGGAAAGGAGGGAAGGGAGAAAGGAAGAAAGAGAAACAAAAAGAAGGGAGGGGAAGCAAGCATGAAATATTTATATCATGAAGGCCCTGAGAGAAGACTGGAGGAGACAGCTTAGAAGGTGAGATTGCTCTGCTGCACAAACTTGAGGATCTTAGCTCTGAATCCCGGAAGCCATATAAAAGGCCAAGTGTGGCCATGGGCACTCCTGTAACCCCAGCACCAACAAAGGAGGACTGCTGGGTCTTGTCGGCCAGTACCCTAGCTCCAGGTTCAGTGAGTGACTTTGTCTCAATGAAATAAGGCAGAGGGTAATAGAGCAAAACACTCAGTGCCTTCCTCTGGGCTCTGCAAGTGTGTACACCAGAGTATACACACATATACATTTGCGTGTGCACATGCATGCAAATGCACACCTGCAAAGACTGTAGAATCTTTCAGTAGAAAATGTGGCTTAAACTTGCACAATCCATTTCCCAAATTTACAGTTTTGAGCATTAGACTCTTATTGTTAGAAACATCTGTCAAGTCTTTGAATGTCTGCTCCACAAACTCCACATTAGGAAAGGAGCTGGGTAAAAGCAGCCTCTTAGAACATTCATCCATGCTAAGCAGTGGACTAGAGGTGATGTCAGTCAGTCACCAGCCAGAGGGGCTGAAGCCTCAGCACCTGTCCTCCGGATTTATGTGGAAGCACAGTGTGTCTTTATTGGAGCACCAATTCCCCCTGGAAAACAACTTCTCTGTGTGGCCTCCTTGCTGGTAAGCACAGCAGAGTATACACACATATAAGAGAGTATACACACATATGCTATGAGGACCCAGCTACAACTGAGCTATGAACTTACAAAGTAAGGGCATATGTCTCAGTGTGAGCAGTGGTTATGATGGCATTTTAAAGGGAGTGAAACTGGACCAACTTTGAATTATTCAATTGTATAGAATAAAAATAAGTGGAAAACCTCTAAATTTAGGATGCTCAGAAGTTCTTTGTAGATATTTTATCTTTTTCTTTCTCCCCTCTGCGGTAGCACACAGCGTGCTGATCTCCAATAAAGGTTCTATCTTGAGCTGAAAACAACTAGGGCAGCAGAGAAGAACAAAAATAGAGTCAGACACAAAGTAGGCCAGAGTCTGCAGAGAAGTCCCAGCATACTGCATGTTGTGGAAACTATCCCTACCCTGTCTTACAGAAGCAGCTAGCCATGCTGGTTCTCCCGCACACCATCACAAATGAGCACTGGGCAGGAAGGTCTTGTTTGCTCTAAGAGTGCTGTTACTTTCTATATGAACAAGACAGACGATGGAGGCCCAAGAAAGATTCCATACCGACAGAAAAAACTGTTAATATTTGCATGGCAAAACACATTTTCGCATTTATAAATGGTGGAAGAATGAAATGAAAAAGAGAATTTGATTCTACTTCACAAAAAAAAAAAGAAAAATCTCTTCTGCATAAAGACAGAATCATGACCATTGGAAGCAAAGGTATAAATTCAGAGCAACTGATACTAAGGACAGAAAATGCAACTACCCTGAGGTTTTGCTCAGCATGTGGTAACCAGCAGGCACTCACAGATGCTCCTAGAAAGGGGGCAGGGCTACCGAGGGCCTCCCAAATCTAAAGCCGTAGAGAAGGGTTTGCATCCTGAGTGTGAGATCTAGGGTGTTCAAGTAACTGCTTAATGAATAAATAAGGAAAACTGGGTGGTAGCTCAGGCCTGTGATAACAGCACTTGAACCACTGAGCCAAGAAAATTTCCACAAGTTAGATGTAAGCCTTAGTTAAATGAAAAGTTCTAGACTAGTGTGGGCTACACAATACTCTATCCTAATAAATAAATAAATAAGTAAATAAGTAAGTAAATAAATAAATAAATAAATATTTTAAAAAATACTAAAAACAAACAAGTCAAAACAAGTAAGTAAGTCTGGTCATCGGATGCATAGACTGGAGATCAGGCTCACAGATAGCCACCTTTTCCAGTGTTCTCTGATGCCAAAGTAGGAGGAAGAGATGCTGGAGTGAAGCATGGAGAAAATAAGAACTCTCCAGAATGTGAGAGGTTAATAACACTCTCAGCCCTGGAGGAAGATAGCATAACTAAATAGTGTCTCACACTCCTACCAGAGACCCACTACAGATATTCACACAGGAATGTCCACCTCTGATCCTGTTGCTTGTCAGCCTGGGCATTTTCAGAACCGTTGGCTACTAACATGCCTTTGGACCCTGGATAAACTGTCTTTTCCTTCTGCATTCCCAGGCCATTTCCAAGCTAGGGAAATATCATTAAGTTACACTGAGAATTTGAAAACAAAGCTTATAAAACATCAGAACATTATCTAGCACTGACTTGTTGCCAAGCTTGAGCATCATGGCTGTTGTTACTTGATCACAACATGGGCATTATGGGCCACGAGCATTCATGCACACACTCTCAACAAACAGCTACTTTGCATCATCCTCCACTGAATGCCTGTCTGCTTCCTTTATTTATTTATTTTTTTTTTTTTTTGGTTTTTTCGAGACAGGGTTTCCCTGTAGTTTCTAGAGCCTGTCCTGGAACTAGCTCTTGTAGACCAGGCTGGCCTCGAACTCAGAGATCCGCCTGCCTCTGCCTCCCGAGTGCTGGGATTAAAGGCGTGCGCCACCACCGCCCGGCTTGTCTGCTTCCTTTATATGTGACAGATGAGACAGGAATCATTGGTCCACTAGTGACCCAAGCCCCATGCTGATTTTATTTCACCCCATGCCTGAGAAAAAAAGGGGGGGTGTGAGAGGGATGAATGGCAATCCCAGCTGCTCCTGCTGCACCCCTGCCCTCCCCTATGAAGTGCATGACCTAACAGCCTTTCATGACACCGGAAGAACCAAGCCCATTCTCTGCCTCAGATCCCAAAATGAAAAGCAGGCTGACCCAATTTTAGTTCTTTCTGAAAAGTGGATGAATCTTGCTTCAGCATTAGTATGCCTTACAAACTTCTCCCTTTACCTTAGTAAGCTACAAAAGGCTCAGACCAGACTTTGAATACGGATGATGCTGTGGAATTGTTGGAGCCCCAGGCAGGACAAGAAAGAAAAGGTCTCTGTTTAGAGGCAATGGGCAACATCTGAGAAAAGTACAGTTGGCAAGTCAAACCCAGAACCCCAACACATGCCTTCTGCAGTGGAACATGCTAAAGAAAGAACATCAGTGTCCCCACCCTGAACTCCTACCCCTACATCTCCATCTATGGAAGCTTCCTGAGGCCCAAACCACAAGGCCCAGGCCTACAGAAACAATTTGACCCAGGGGCAATTCTTTATCCATACTTAGTAAGGATAGGATAAGTTCTTGGCTTTCTGGAATGGAGTTTCTACTTCATTTTCCAATAGAAACATCCTTGCTCTTATGGGTACCTCATATGTCACCTGTACAATAAAATGACTAAGTTGAATGATGTGTGACATTGAGGTTCGTAAGAAATATACATACCCAATATAATCTGAGTCACAAAATACCTACTTAAAATGAATTCTTGAAATACAGTCTTCCAAAGGTTTGAAAATCCCTATATAGATTGGTGTTTAGCCCAATCATCATCAGAGAAGCTTCCTCTAGCAGCTGATGGGAGCAGATGCAAAGACCCACACCCAAACACTCAGGGTTTGAGACAGAGCTCAGGGAACCCTACAGAAGACAGGAGGAAGGATTGTAGGAGCCAGAGGGGTAAAGGACACCAGGAGAACTCAGTCCATATCAACTAAGCAGGGCTCACAGGGGCAGCAATCACAGTCTGCATGGTCTGCGCTAGATCCTCTGCATCATGCTGTGGTTTTTTAGCTTAGGGTTTTTGTGGGACTCCTAACAGTAGGAATAGGGGTATCTCTGACACTTTTGCCTGTTCTTGGGACCCTTTTCCTTCTACTGGGTTGCTTCATCCACCCTTGATATGAGGGTTTGTGCCTAGGTTCATTGCATTTTGTTATGCTGTGTCTAATTGATATCACTGGAAGGCCTGCTCTCTTCTGAAGGAAATAGAAGAACAGTGGATCTGGAGGGGGTGAGGGTAGGCTCTAATGCCTACTCTTTGTGATTCTAGAGTATAGTGGAGACCAGCTGATACATCCAGATTCATGGACTGAACAACAACTGCACTCTTAGACTTTCCATTGGTAGACAGCCACTGTTGAACTAGTTGGACCACAGACTGAAAGCCATTCTAATGACACACACACACACACACACACACACACACACACACACACACATACACACACTGGTTGGGGGGAATCTTCATTCTGTCAGTTCTGTTCCTCTAAAAAACACAGGCTAATAACTGCCCCAAGTACCCACTGTCATCCATCCCTTCCCTGCCATGAGGACTGTGCCCTCAAACTGTGTGTACAAAATAAGCCCTTCTTTCCTTACATTGTTTTTTATCAAGTATTCTACATAAGTAACAAGAAAAACAACTAGGACTGGACAGGTGCCCTGGCAGTTGAGAGCACTGACTACTCTTACATGGGACCAGGTTCAGTTCCTAGCATAAAAGGTGGCTCACAACTGCTTCTAACTCTAGTTCCAGATGATAGAGAACCTTTTTCCAACCTCCACTGGTACCACACACACCCAATGTATATACATACATGTAGCCAAAATATAAACTAGAAGGAATGAAGGGGAAAAGGCATAAAAAGGAAGGATTGAAGAGAGAGCGAATATTAACATACTATCCAGCTTTGGTTTACAGAATATTAACACTAAAATAGTTCATTGCAGAGGCCTCAGCTCAGCATCAGCTATGCCTCGGTGGTTCTTTACAACAAGACATGAAATGAACCTTCCTAAAAAAATACAGAAAGCCAAGATGTGGGTCAGTGTTAGAATGATGGCCTACCACATGCAAGGCCTTGGGTTCTAGTCTCACAATAATTAAAAAATAATGATTAATGTTATAAACCTTATTTATATTCAACCATTTTTCAATTTTTCAGTCTCTTACCATTAAAGTAAATAACAAAGTATATTACTCTAAAACTAGTTTTGTTAATAGAAATTGAATTATACAATTAAGCATACAAAAAATTAGCAGTCCCTGACTGTGTAGAATATTATTGTACAATATGCTGATCCTATGAGGGCTGGAACCCCATCTTCTAAGAAACTGGTATTTAGTCTAGCAGTGGTGCCACTTGCCTTTAATTCCAGCACTTGAAAGTCGGAGGCAAGTGGATCTCTATAAGTTCAACACCAGCCTGGCCTATAGAGTGAGTTGCAAGACAGTCTGGGATATACAGAAAACCCCTGTCTTGAACAAATCAGAAGGAGAAGGAGGAGGAGAAGAAGCAGCTAGTATTTAATGAATCAGACTTTGATCCATACACCACAATACACACTGTATGTGACAGTGATCAACAGAGGAACAGAAAACACATATCTCCCATTCATCAGATTAGGGCAGCAAGAGCTACCAGAAAACTTTATTACTTCATCTTATGAAACAGAACCAGATCATCTTGGTGACCTCCTATGTATATCCTTCTGACGCACAACGTCCCTTTCAAGGTTAGGAGTCTGGAGAGCATATTTTCCAGACATGTTTTAGTGTTTGTCCCTAGAGTTTCTTGGGACAGAGAACCATTCAGGTGCCTAAGCTACTTCACAACCTAACCAAAACACTCAGGTCCTGGTATATATGATGTGATTTTTGAGGATGGAGTGCTATAATGCTTCATGCTTGGAACAATGCAGGCAAACTGTGTGCAGGCTGCAGTTATTACAAAGCTCAAGAGCATGGCTGTTCAAGGGCAGCCACACAAGGGTGTAACATTCGGGAATCCTCTATCGGTGCTGCACCTGCTCTCATCAGGAGTCTATTGCACAGGAACAAAACTATATGAACAAAACAGAACAATACAGCTAGAAGCTGCACTAGAACAATACTGGTTCCTATGTGAACACACACACATATGCATGCACACATGCACACAAATACACTTATGCACATACCAAAGAACCATGTATCCTTCAAAAGAAGACAACTTTTGCCTTGTTTTCACATTAGTACTTTGCTTTAAAAGCATTTCAACATGCTATAAGCCATAGCAGTTCGGGCTCTTTGCAGTCTTTCTGATATTTCTAACTAAACATCTATATTTTCAGTATTTTTAGTTATCTAATATTAATAATAGCAGTGAATATAACTAGCCATCCAAAATGCCGTTTCTAAATGTTCATCACCATGTTTTTGTTCAGTGTCGAGGGTGTCTTGTTATCTCCTCTAAAACATCTCTCCAGGCACCCAACACGAGAGAAAGGGGAGCAAGCCATGCCCTGTGCCCACGGCGGCTGATCTCATAGACAGCGCTGAAAACACACTGCATACCCACCTTCATCAATCACTCACCAATCTTACTTTGCATCTTGGCTACAAAAGAAAATGGGATTTGTTTCCCTGAAGAAATATGTCACTGCTCTGCCTGAATTATTAAGCTTTACTGTTACAGAGAGAAACAAGAGTCAAGGAAAGAGAAAGGAAGGGAAAATAAAAATAGAGCCAGGTCGCCATCTACAGACAAAAGGCAGCATTGCTGGGTCAAGGAGCATTTACTTCACAGCTGAATATCAGTAAATATCATAATCGTTTAAAGCAAAACAGGTGACTAAAATCATAATTATTTCTAAATATAATAATAATAATAATAATAATATACAGCTAAAGAACACTGGAATATTTGTTTACATTTTAACATATACTTGAAAATGATCTTATTATTCACCAACACCAAAACTGAAGACTCAAACACAACTGCTCAGCTCTCCTCACTTCACAGACGTTTCTAGCAGGGAAGACGAGGGCTCCATCTCCAAAAGCACTGCTTGCGCCTTTTACTCACTACCTGAGTCCCCGCCTCCGACACATTCCCTCACGATCTCTATTCCCTTTGCTGGAGCCCTCTAGAGACCTGAGCATCAAGAAGCACACACTTGGTTCCAATTACTAAAATAGATAGCATTAAAGTAAAAAGCTGCTTTGATTATAAATGAATACAAAGGCTGGGTTAGGGGAGAGACACGTGCGACATTACAAGGGCATCTTGGGGGAGGCCTTTAAGGAGAAGTTGCTTGGGTTTCAATCATGCAGATATGGATTGATTACTTAAATTTACTAAGTGGCATCAGTGGCATCAGCTATAGAACTGCACCTTTTCTTTCATTTTTCATGGAAACTATTTTTGAAAGTCAATGTTTATTTGGGGGTCAGATGCTTTTCCTATCAAAGAAAAATTCATGTAAATTCTTTATCTCTGCTCTTCTACATCTTCTAAATCAGCAGCACAGTACTTGTGTGCTTGGGAAAAATCAGTCCTAAGACCTTCCTTTGACAGGGTCTCGTTTACAGGGAATAATGAGCTAGGGCTATTTAAGAATCTGTGGCCTTCAAAGTACAAAGCTAGGTTGGAAATACCCACTTAGGATGGGAGGTTACCTAAGCAGCTGCACATTTGTCAAGGCCAGGCATTGGCCACTGAAGGGGTCCACCTTTTCTGATCACATCTTAACAACTACTTGTTTCAGTATTAAACGCTGTAGAAGTATTATTGAAGAAGCTTTGTGAATTTCCACAGAAGCCAAGATGCTGATTATTCAACTCACCAACACAGTCTGCTACCCAACGAAAGGAATGCTAATCCATTCCTGTGATCTCCAGCTTGCACAGGGACCACTAGTAAGCCCAAAGACATAAAATACACATACTGTAAGTAAACATGGAACTTCTGTGCACTGCTAAGAACCTTAAAGACAAAAAGCAAATAGCATCTCCTCCCTTAACTAAATAATTTATTAAAAGTTTTAAATGGGTCCAGCTTCTTAGTGGGGTTTAAAGTATTTCAGAGACTCAGCCATCTTTAATTTCCACCATTTATTTGAAAAACATGTATTAAATGCCTTGATTATATTAGACCAAGAATAGTGGTGAGAATTTTTTAAAAGGAGCTAGATATAGTAATTCGTGCCAGCACTCAGAAGGTTACAGCAGGAGGAGTGCCATGAGTTTGAGACCAGCGTGGGTTAACATATTGAGTTCCTAGTCAACCTGAGGTAGAGTGAAGCCTTGTCTCAACAAAACAAGAGTAGCAACCACAGCCCATACATAGTTTTAGATTTCAAATGCAATATATGTTTATCAAAATAAGGCTTCTTTACTTTTAGCTTTCAAAAATGGCCTGTTTTTTCACACCTAACTTTTTTCTGTCCTTCCTGCTATAAAATAGGTACCCAACAACACCTGCCAGCTATATATACTTTATCCTGACCTCCTCAGTGCCTATCTCTTGACAGGATATAACAGGCTATGGGCATGCAAAGTAGTAAAAAAAAATCACAACATGAGCTCAGAGGAAGACAGTGGGGGCAGTGGGACTGGAAGGAGGGAGTGGACCTCCTAAGGTCAACAGCACCAGAAGGATAAGAACTCAGCAAGCCTAACAGCAG